>NC_064920.1:1153808050-1154461265 GCF_023897955.1 Schistocerca gregaria | reverse complement strand
TTTGTAAAATTCTTTTGACTCAAACCGTAAGCTTTTAATCTTTGCAAAAGAAATCTATAGTGCTGTATTGCAAAACAGCAAACAATATGACAATGATTACAGGACAGCCCGACCTGGAGCTCGCCGATATCGGGTGAAACAGCGGTGTTTACCAATGCGCTGGACACAAATGGTTCAAATGGCTGTGAGTATTATGAAACTTAACATCTGAGGTCATCAGTACCCTAGAACTTAGAACCACGTAAACTTAACTAACCTAAGGACATCACACACATCCATGCCCGACGCAGGATTCGAACCTCCGACCGTAGCAGCCGCGTGATTCCGGACGCGCTGGACACAGTCTGTTTTATTACATTCCCTTCTACAACACATGAAAACCATGCAAGCACGACTGATGACAAGAGTGATTCAATTACTCAAAACAGCTGACTTAACCTTTAATTTGAAAGCTGATGTCACCGGTCAGGAGTAAGTAGTAGCTAGCAGTCGTGTGTATGGAGTTGACTCGGCCGGTCGTCGGGAATTTTGGCGGTGTCTGAGCGTTGTAGTATAAGGTAAAAGCAGCCTCGCGCATATATACTATTGTTATATCAGGTCCCATGTAAATGTTTAAAAAAATCTCTTAGTAATAATCTTTCTTATAAAAATTAACTTTTGACAATCATTCATCTCAGTTTAAAGATTTTACTAATTTCTCCAATCCATGGTCATCCCGATTATTGTAAAGAAAAATCAGTTGTTTCTTTCTATACATGACAAATCTATCGGCCAGCATTGCACTGGGCTGTGCAAGAAAAATTTCTTATGGGAGCAGATATATATGCGTTATCCGTCGACGTTATTGAGGTATGAATTTTCAATTTATTCAATGTGATCTTTCAGGGCCATGAAACAGCACTGCTGACGTCGAAAATTTGCCAGTTTAAATTTACAGTCAGTTAATTGTTGAAAAGTTATAAAGGAGCCACAATTTTATTGGGAGATTAGTCCCATTTTATTATTGGTAGGTTACGGAATTATTTATTGGGAGGTTACGCTGAATGTGAATGATATAATTAATTATATTTTTACTGTTGGGAGGCTCAAATGGCTCTGAGCGCTATGGGACTCAACTGCTGTGGTCATCAGTCCCCTAGAGCTTAGAACTACTTAAACCTAACTAACCTAAGGACATCACACACATCCATGCCCGAGGCAGGATTCGAACTTGCGACCGTAGCAGTCGCACGGTTCCGGACTTCGCGCCTAAAACCGAGAGACCACCGCGGCCGACTACTGTTGGGAGGTTTTGGAATCTTTCTGTTGGAGGTTACAACACGAATATGTAATAAAAAATGGGGGTTGCTATTTGCCGTTTGACGTATGGCAGCGCGATCTAGCGGGCCAACCATAGCGCCATCTGGTTTCCCCCTTTAAGCTAGACAAGTTTCGTTCTTTGCAGTTTTTTCGTTTGGCTCTTGTTTCATGAGATATTTGGTCCGGTCACGATCAATGGACCATCCTGTATAGAGAACGGCAGCGGCCCTATCATACTTCCCTGGGGCACTACGTCACTGCTCAGTTCTAACGAACCAACAAGGTACAACGACATCCGTACTCGGAAAATGGTGTCCATCCTGAGACTCAAAGACGTCGTCGACTAAGACGAGCGTCGAGCAAACGACCAACGGCAGCCCACTTTCGCCTACAGCGGTCCTGGCGAATACTAGCACCACATGGACCCGACTGTTGCTGGCTGTCAACTCTTCCCGACTGATACTGCTGTCAGCGCTCAGCAGACCATCCGGCGACCAGCCGACCAACCGTCTTCCGTCTGCGTCGACCACGGTCCCGGCGGGTACTTGCACCGTCGGACCTGCCGGCTGCTGACTGCCAACTCGTCCAACAGCAGGCTAACGACGAACCCGACTCAGTCCACTACCCAACAACGACTTGAGACTCAGAGCCGACTGACTAACATGCGACTGTCTGCCTTCCGACTGACTCTGACGACTCACTGCACCAAGTAACTGCTGTCAGAGCAGAACCCCGTACATACTCGCGCTAGCTCCACACATGTAACACGAACCTCCTATCGACAACGCTAGTGCTGCCACTCACGGACAGCGAAGGTGAGGAAGTATAGTGGCACCAGAAGACGTTAACAGAAACTTGTCTCTGACGAACACTCGCCTTCTTTGGGAATGGGAAGGGGTGTCCCCTCTCGCCTCGGATCAGCGCCTGACTACGTGTAATGAACGTTATTGCTACAATATCCGGTCATTACCTGCTGACAGCTCTACCGATACTCCGTCGTCCAGGGGAAGGTAAGGTGATTTCTCCTCCCTTCGACGTTATCGGCGCAATCGTAATGAAAACGCTAACCGCGCGGCTGCCTACGGATTTCGAGTGCACGCGCATTACTCAGAGCCATTAGCCGCGCTCCGCGTGCAGGTGGAGTGCAGGTGTACGTCCATCCGCTGGCTGCGGCGGGCGCGTGCAGCCGTGGCGTAACGCGATTGTTTACAGGCGCTGCGCCAGCCGGCTGCCGGCTTATCGATTGGCTGTCGGCCCGGCGTGCCCTCGCCTAGGCCTCCCTGCCGGAACACTGGTTGCAGCTGCCTCTTCCGACACCTTCCGCGGGACTTTCCCCGCGATAAACCATTCGCCGCCGCCGACAGAGAGGGCCGGAGGGGTAAGTAGCTGGAAGCCGTGCGGACAACTAGAACGCTTCGTAACCCTAGGACGCCTAAGAGGGGGTGGGGGGGGGTTCGTTGACCCCAAAATTTTTTATGTCCCCTGCTTTTTCCCAAGTAACTTTCATACTACATATTCCCTTTGAGTTATTGTTTGTTGGCTATTTTATGACACGTTAGTGTCAATACATCATATGGAAAATTCCTGCTTTGAAAGGAAAAATAAATAAACTTATTATGGGTCTAACAACCCCCTCCCCTCCCCCGTAGGCTTCCATGCTACAGAAAATTTCCCTTAGTAGGATTTCGTTTTTCTCTTCTCTACAACAATGAAAGTAAGTTTATTGTTGCTTGGTATTCTTTATATTCACAACCAATAGGTTCACGTTCAGAGGAAGTGATTGTTGGTGTCAGTCAGCTGTTATTTATCTTGTAAACTTGCAGTGAGTTAGTGCAGTTCCCAACATGTAGGCCTCCAGTAACTTTGGTGTCCTACACAGCAAAAACGAAACCAAGTAAAAACTTACTGGTGTCGTCAACAATGCACTGTTGGAGGAGAGAAGAATAAAACCGAGATAAGTGCATATTATAATTCCACTAACGGTGGAATTGATACCATTGATCAAAGGGCGCGTATGTACACCTGCAAGAGGGGAACAAAAGATGGCCTCTATCTGTATTTTACTCTCTCATCGACATTTGTGCTTTCAATGCAACCACCATATTCATCCAGCAACATCCAGGTAGAATTAAGAGGAACACAACAAACGGAAACTTCACCTTCTGCAAGCTGGGATGGAACTAGTGAAATTGTAGGTACAAGAAAGAAGTGCCAATGCAATAGAGTTATCTAACCAAATCGTTCAATCAATGGAAACTATTCTACAAAAGAAAATCAAATAAGTGACAACAGAAGCACGTCAGCCTCCTGCAGGGAAAGGTCGGTGCCCTGTTTGTGTAAGAAAAGCTAAAACAAAGAATCAGAAGTACAACAATCTAAGTAAACCAAAACAGTATTGTGGACAGTGTCCTAAACATGTATGTAACACACATTCAGAAAAAATTGTGAAGTGTTTCTCTTGCCTTGAAGTTTATTGTAATATGTCAATGTTTTATTCACTCAATCCAATATTTATAACAATTAAGAACATTCATAAACCGATGCCTTAGTTAAAATACATAAACCATTTTGAAAGTTGTAATTTTTCGTCAGTAAACTTATTTAATACCTGTGGGCTCGCCGAACCTCCCCCCCCCCCCCCTTTAGGCGTCCAAGTTAGAAAAAAAGGCTTAGGCGTCCTAGGGTTAAGAGATTTATAACGCTGGTTGTTGCCCAGGGGAACCGACATAGTAGAGATGCAAACAAGTAAATAGACGAATATGGCTACGAAGTCTTTCGAGACGTATTTCTTGAATAAAAGTCTCTCGGTGTACAACGACGATTAACAGACGATTTTTTCCTTCTAATAATTTCCGGGTATGCAGCCGGATCCCGTCGACATTCTGCCACGATATTTCGGCCCAGAGACGTCCGGCCATCATCAGGTCAGTACACAACTACTGAAGAGCCCAGGTGCAGTCGCGGTATTTATACCGATTCTCGCGCACGTGTTGACATGCGCGGCATAGCCGAGTTGTACGTGCTGCCCTCGGTGGTGAAAGTAAAAGATCATCTATTCATTGAGTATCGAGTGACGCTGTCTATTCCACTGTGAATGTATAATTTTAATAACAGGATTCCAATTTTTATCCAGTTGAAAGCCGTTGTCACGATTTATAATATTATCGGCAAGACGTATTTCCACTGATTCCTTGATTACGGAATCCCAAAATCCGGAAACCGGAGCTAAAATTTTTGTTCCATTGTATTCCATTGAATGTCCCAATGAAATACAGTGCTCTGCTACTGCCGATTTTGACGGTTGGCGCAGACGGGTGTATCTTTCATGTTCTGTACATCGTTCATGGACAGTTCTTGTCGTCTGGCCAATATATGCAGAGCCACATTCACAGGGAATTTCGTAGACGCCTGCTTTCTTCAGTTGTAAATCGTCTTTAACGGATCCAACCAGGGCCCGGTTCTTTGCTGGTGGACGGAAGACAACCTTGATTTTATTGTTCTTCAGTAATCGGCCTATTTTCGACGACACATTCCCGGCGTATGGAAGAAACGCAGTTGGTTTAAAGTCGTCATCAGCGTCCTCAGTGCGCTGCTTCTTGTTATGACAGTTGCGCATGGCCTTTCTTATTTGGCGTGAAGTGTAGCCATTCTCTTTAAAAACCTTCTCCAAGTATTCTAATTCTGCGTGGAGGTTTTCATCGTCCGATATTACATGCGCTCGATGTATTAAGGTACTGAGAACACCGGCTGTTTGTGCTGGGTGGTGGCAGCTTGACGCCTGGAGATACAGATCTGTGTGAGTCGGTTTCCTGTACACAGAATGTCCTAATGACCCATCATTTTTACGGCATACTAGCACGTCTAGAAATGGTAAAGTGCCATCTTTTTCAATCTCCGTCGTGAATTTGATGTTCTCATGTAAAGAGTTTAAATGATGAAGGAATTTCTCCAGTTCCTGTCTGCCATGAGGCCATACAACAAAAGTATCATCCAAGTACCGCCAAAAGACCGTAGGCTTTAAGACAGCAGACTCAAGTGCTTTCTCCTCAAAGTCCTCCATAAAGAGATTAGCTACCACAGGGGACAAAGGGCTCCCCATGGCGACGCCGTCTGTTTGTTCAAAGAGAATCAGTATAAATACCGCGACTGCACCTGGGCTCTTCAGTAGTTGTGTACTCACCTGATGATGGCCGGACGTCTCTGGGCCGAAATATCGTGGCAGAATGTCGACGGGATCCGGCTGCATACCCGGAAATTATTAGAAGAACAAATACGCCGGGAAAATTTCAGAAGTCACAACAGACGATTTAACAGAGACAACGTCTGTGCACTTAGCAACACCTGGAAGGGTGCGCTGGATAAAGAAAAATCGCAGAGGATAACTTCCCGCACTTTACCTCTTGACTATAGGGATGCCGCTGCAAGCAACACTGGATAGAAACTACATCTATGTAAGTAGAGGGCACCACTTCACTACGCGCCATATCGAAGTTTCTGTGACGTATTCCAGCCAATCAGAAGCCGTCCTTTGCATATAAAAGTGGGAGCCTCTCCAGTTTACGACAGTCAGTTTACGGTCATGGAGGTAGTGGTCGAAAGCCTGGGATTTTATCCTGAATTGACGCGGCATGTACAGCCAGAGACTTTTGTTCAAGTAAATAGACTGCTTGAAATAACTGGTTACTGACAGTGGCAGTTACTGTAATAACCGCTCATATGTTAGTGGGAGTTATTTTTAGTAACGTGCATCCTACGATTTCACATCATCTGATGTCTCACCAGTGATAAATTAACGGAGCAAAGGGACAGAACATCTATGAAGTATTCTGTAGCTCATGGATATAACTGTCAAACAGCGCGCCATCTGTTCATCGAAGTATTTACTTCGGTTTCTCACAATCTAACTAGTACAGTGACCGTAAAAAATTCATGCAATTTATGTTCGTTCCAACGACGATTATTTAATCGTCGTTGGAACGAACATAATTGTACGTTATCTTTCTGTGACAGTTATAACGTCAGACTTCGCACCATACATTTATCGAAGTGCGTACTTTAGTTTAGTGCTATCTAATTACGCAGAGTTAATACAAGGAATCCGTGCGACTATGAAAATAGCCGTCCGTAGATGACAATATCTGTGAGTCATTTTTCTGTGGTAGTTACATTTCGCTCACAGTTCTTTTTCTCTGGGAGTTACAGGCTACAATTACTGGTAACCTGGAAGCCGCTAAATGTTTCGCCGACTCTAGTACGTCGTATCAGACGATGATATTTGCGGAGATGACAGATATTGGAGTGAAAGAAGTAGTTTCGTACTTCTACGGAAATAACGGTCGTTCTTCATGGGAGTTCCACCGAGTTTGCAAGTAACTGGATTCTTATCGTGCATAAGGAGAATTGGAACGCCCTATCCCGACAATGTTAATTTTAGTGACTTGACTTCCCTGTATTTCAGGAACCACTTTACCCACTGACATGAAACTTTTACGTAACATTAAACTTTATGTTCTGAGTCTACTGAACTACAATAATTGCATTTCAGCCACTTCTTTCGAAAATACAATTTTTTAAGTATACGGTTAAAATTTTGTGTACTTTTTTGTACATTATCCTAAATAATTTTAACTATACGTAAAATATGTTCTTCTTTTAGTTCTGTAGACTCAGGACATGTATGTTATTATTCCCTGCAAATTTGAATACACTACCCGAACTGGTTTTGGGTATTTAGGGGGAAAAAAACAGAAAATGATGTATGCTTCATTTTTCTTATTTTTAGTTACTTAGAAGCACCCTGCACGATACTCTACATGATCATGTAGATCTCTTTCCTAGTGTTTTGTTCGTTTCTTCTACCTGGACTCCTTAGTGGCCAACTGTGCTGCATACTCTGCTTTATCAATGCGATCCTTCTCTGTCAGTTCAAATTCTGTGACGCAGTTTGCTCCAGGATTATTTCCCATCTGCTGTAGCGCTTTCTCCCTGTTGCCGTCATTAAAAGCAATAACAGCATCACTGACTCCCCACTTTAGAGAATTCGTTCCAACAAAAACATTTTTTGGTAAGCGAGTCAGTACAAGATTATTGAACCACTCATTGGGATTTTGAGTCTGACCATGCAGACACTTCTTCAGTAATTCAGGATTTGCCAGGCTGTAACACTTATATCGATTAGAAGTAGGTTTATATTATGTGTCTGTGTATCTACAATTATGAGTGTTTATTCTTTTTCTTAGTCAAGGCCATTGATTTGTGACAGAAAATTGAAAGTATTGTAATGTATACGTGGCAAAATATAAATGATTGTTAAAATAATGAAATTTTATAATATGTGTGTATATAAACAAAATAATTTTATTGGAATCTGTTCGTGCTTAGGAAATTTATGTTTGTGATATGTAAAAGACGTAGGGAAGTCCCTCCGCAACGGAAGTGGCTGGGCGCGATATAAATGGTGGTTTTGGTGGTCGAACTGGGTAAGGGTACGTTTATGCTGCCTTCTCGCAACTGGCAGCTCGCTGCTGGCACACGGCACCTGGCTGCTCGCCGGCAACCTTGTCACACGTGCGCTGCAGGCACCTCGCTGCTCGCCGTGTGTGTTCATCCTTCAGCTGTTACATTAAAGTGGCGTCAAGCGTGAAACATGTTCACAACGAGATTGTCACTCTGCAGCGGAGTGTGCGCTGAGATGAAACCTCCTGGCACACTAAAACTGTGTGACGGACCGAGACTCGAACTCGGGACCGAGTTTCATATCAGCGCACACACCGCTGCAGAGTGAAATCTCATTCTGGAAATATCCCCCAGGCTGTGGCTAAGCCATGTCTCCGCAATATCCTTTCTTTCAGGAATGTTAGTTCTGCAAGGTTCGCAGGTGAGCTTCTGTAAAGTTTACGAGGTACTGGAAGAAGTAAAGTTGTGAGGACGGGGCGTGAGTCGTGCTTGGGTAGCTGAGTGGGCAGTCGGCTTTCAGCCGTGATACCGTGTGGACGGGCTCGGTGTTGTTGTTTACCCGCTAGCGCGCGGTCGCGTCGTGGTACTGCCTTATAGTACCTGTACCGACCCACCATGGCGTTCTCATATCGAAAAGCTACAATTAAACTAACGTTCAACGCATCGTACACGAGACCGAAGGCCCATGAAATTGAACGGTTTCTTCGAGACATCATGCACATAGAACCGCAAGAACTGATAGGCATTCATTTGTCTGTTGCATCCAGCACAGTATACCTCAAACTGATTGACGAAACGGCCTGCGACAGACTACTCCAACGATCTGCAAACGGCCTTCGCTTCTGTCACGCAGACGGTAATGTGAGCGTGGTAGGAGTTGACCATGCTGGTCTGGGGTTGCGAACCGTGCGCATCTCTGGACTACCGTTCGAAGTTCCTGCCAACCTTGCCTTTGATGCGCTGCGGCCGTACGGCACAGTTCTGAGCCACACAGAAGAGAAATGGAACACATTCGAAACGTTCCCTGTCCTTAACGGGGTACGACAAGTGCGCATAGAACTTAAGAAGCACGTTCCATCACATATTTTCGTTGGTGGCTGCCGCACTATTGTTATATATGATGGACAACCGAGGACCTGCTCGGGCTGCGGCCAGGAGGGCCACATTAGAACTGAGTGTCTGCAGCGCCGCCTCGTTCAGGTGCCCCGCAATGAACTTCCCCAACAATCCACTATGACTTCTCTCCCGCTAACATATGTGGAGGCGGCACGACATGATGTGATGGATGATCAAAACCTGCTACCTCTTCAAGCCGCTGCCAGCTCCGTTGGAGAGTCTGCTCTTGCTATTCTCGGAATCATGTGGATGACGATTAACTGTTATTTCCATGCGGGACGTGACCTTTCGTTGCGGTGCATTCGCCGATGACGTGGTGTTCCTGGCCACATCAGAGGATGAAATGCATAAGGTGTTACAGTGGCTACGCCAGTACGGGGCGGTCGCTGGGAGCGTCATCAACGTGAAGAAGACAAAATACATGGATGTCGGAAGGGGGCTTTCCCACGTAACGGCGGTGCCCTTTGACAAGGTGCCGTACTCAAGGGTTTAGGAGTGCAATTCTATAGCAATGTCAACCGCAGGGCGGCGGCTACGTACCGCCGGCTCCTAAACCAGGCACGTGCTCTGCTGCAGGACAACAAATTGCGTCGCTTGGATATGCTTTTCAGAACACCTTATCTCAACACCTATCTTGTCTCAAAACTGAACTATTTTAAGCATGTCCTTCCCTTGACGGCTACGGTGGCCGACAGATTTCAAGCAGGTTATGGACATTTCGTAAGCACCGTTCTTGTTTCTAAGGTCCGATACGCCACCCTGACACTGCCGTAGCGGGCGGGCAGTATTGATTTAATTCATGTATATAACCGTGCGCGATCGCTTTATCTCAACGCTATGCGTCGCACGTGGACCTCTGCCCACGCCACTCTGACGAGCACGCTGATGGATGAATTGGCACCACACTCTCTGCATCCCCGGTTATTTGTAGGAGACATTTCACCGGCTCTCACCCACATCAGAGAGTTCTTGATTGACTTCAGCTACTTACGGTCAGAACTTCCGACGACACGGAAGCCAAGCACGAAAGACTATTATTGACTCTATCAACAGCAGCAAGTTGCCGGGAGCAGGGTGTGGCGAACGGTACACACGCCTTTTCTACCTACGACGGTGCGTTCATTGTGGTATGTGGTTGTGAATGGGAAGTTCGCTACTCGTCAGAGGCTACATTCCATACATCTGACGGACGACCCTTGTGTCCGACATGCTCAGTTGCTGACTCGGATGCCCACCGTCTGACTTGTGCCGCGACCAGCGTATACTTTCCATGAACCAGGACGAACGCCGTTAACTGGCTAAGAGGCATGGCCGTTTACTACATATTTTGCGATGCTCCCAAAGGCACACTCGACCTTTGGTCCCTACTGATGACGACACATGCAGCTTTCGTTTCGCAAATTATTTAGGTTCCGGGTATGAGACGCTGAAAATGAAGAATCCTGGAGCATATGAGCCTATTGATCCTCTACGAACGGAATAGGGGGGAACCCCTCCCCACAGACGAGAAGACGACTCGGACGCTCGGCTACGGCAGTTGTAGGATCTTTTTTGCAATGCAACAAAAATAAATCTATAAATACAATAAAAAATGAAATTGTTTTAACAAAAATTAAAAACGTTATAAAAATTAAAGAAATAAATAAATAAAACGACATAGAAAAACGCACTATATCCTGTTACTGATCCTCCGATCCTCGAACACGTTCCTTGGGAGTGGCGGCGGGATGGCCAGGCTTCGGGTGTCGAACCCTGCCCCCTACCCGTCGTCCTGCTCCTGCAGCGGTATATACAGGGTGATTCAGAAATGCATGTAAATATTTTAAGGGTGTATTTGTGAGGTAAATATAAGACAAAAATGTTCTATAAATGTTTTTCCATAAGCGTTTAATTCCAGAGTTATCGTTAAAATACGAAAGTCATGTCCGTATCAAAACGACGTCAGTGCAAGCTGCAGGATGCCATATTCTGGTACGTAATGCACATACGTATCTCCCAACAGTTGATTCGAAACTGCATGAATAGTGTTTGTTTGTGTTTGCAATTGCTGTTTACTGCTACTGTACAGAAGATGGCGCTGATGTTGTTGGTAACGGAAACGTACTTCCTGTCGTTCATTCATCGTCGGAAGGCTACAGGTTTCGTGCACATGATGTACTCAAACAGTGAGTATGCTGATATGCACCTTGTGTATGGTGCAGCAGATGGAAACGCACTTGCAGCAAGACGAAGGTACAGTGAGCTGTTTCCAAGACGACGGTTACCAAGTCATCAGACGTTTGTATCTGTGGACAGACGTATGCGGGAGTATGGCATTCGTCCTGGGCCACATTCAGGTCGACCACTTGAGCATGCAGTGAACGTCGAGGAACATGTTTTGGACCTGGTAGACCAAGATCCAGCCATCAGTACGAGACAAATTAGTGCAGCTGTACGACTTCCACAATCTACTGTATGGCGGCTGCTTCGGAGACAACAGTTGCATCCATTTCACCTGCACAAAGTGCACGAATTGGCACCTGCAGACTATCCTCGCCGTCAGCAATTCTGCCAGTGGTTACAAGAGCGTCATTTGAATGATCCAATGTTCATTCTGCGGATATTATTCACAGATGAGGCCATGTTTACTCGTGCGGGTGTAATCAATTCGCATAATATGCACCAGTGGGCTGTCGAGAATCCTGGCGCGAGAATTGTGCGTGTATATCAACATCAATTCTCCATAAACATTTGGTGTGGTATTGTGGGGAATGACTTACTCGGACCTCATGTTCTACCTCCAAGGCTGACTGGACACGCTTACCGCGAATTTTTGGAGGGGGAATTGCCTGGATTGTTACAGGATGTCCCTCTTGCAACACGAGACATCTTGTGGTTTATGCACGATGGTGCTCCTGCCCATTACAGCCGCAACGTAAGGGCGTACCTCAATGATGCGTATCCACATCGATGGATAGGTCGCGGAGGACCAATTGCTTGGCCAGCCAGATCACCTGACCTGAACCCTTTAGACTTTTATTTATGGGGCCGACTAAAGACATTGGTGTATTCTTCTGCAGTACCGAACAGAGAAGTGCTACAACAAAGAATTGAAGGTGGTTGTGAAATTATTCGTGGAGAGTTGAACGGACTGTGTAATGTGCAGAGATCATTGCGGCGACGAGCACGGGTCTGTCTGCAAGTTCAGGGACAGCATTTTGAACATGCATTGCATTAAGATTTGTGCAAATACAGTACAGTACAGTCTGTAAATTCTTCATGTATTTTCCTTAGTTATTTTGCATTGATTTAGTTCAATCAACAGGAACTAAAGTAATACAGTATTCGAGAGGAATTTTTCAGTTTGTTACGTCACGTTTATTTACCAGTTTGCGTTTTTAGTCCAAATGCACTGTAATTAAACTGTGAACTCTGGGAAGTAAATATTTTACGTTGTTTTGAATGTATTATCATGTTTTGTTCATAACTCTGTAATAAGCCAAATATAGCAAAAATTGTATAGAACATTTTTGTCTTATATTTACCTCACAAATACACCCTTAAAATATTTACATGCATTTTTTAATCACCCTGTATAGGGTGTCCCAGCTATCTTGTCCACCAAAATACCTCTGGAACAATAACAGCTATTGGAAAACGACTTTCACCGGTATCAATGTAAGGCTGGGGCCCAGGAATGTACATATTTGGAAACATTCTAAAACGAAAGCATATGTGTTTTTTAACACAAACTTATGTTTTTTTTAATGGACCTCCTATATTTTTTCTTCAGCAATCCCTAGCATGACAAAGCACATACGCAATGGCGTTGATTGCATCGCAATATTCCCATTACATCCCGAGATATTAAGACGCGAAGTTGACGCTTGAAACACCCGACATGCGCTGCTAGCGCACGTCCTGAGACTCAGGCGTGAACCCCATGCTGCCGTAATCGCGATGTGATTGACAAGTAAGTGTTCCTCTTGATAAGTATGGAGGTGTGGTTACACATGTCAATCACATCGCGATTACGGGCAGCATGGGGTACACGCCTGAGTCTCAGGACGTGCGCTAGCAGCGCATGTCGGGTATTTCAAGTGTCAAATTCGCGTCTTAATATCTCGGGATGTAATGGGAATATTACGATGCAATCAACGCCATTGCGTATGTGCTTTGTCATGCTAGGGATTGCTGAAGAAAATATATAGGAGGTCCATTAAAAAAAAACATAAGTTTGTGTTAAAAAACAGATATGCTTTCGTTTTAGAATGTTTCCAAATATGTACATTCCTGGGCCCCAGCCCTACATTGATACAGGTGAAAGTCGTTTTCCAATAGCTGTTATTGTTCCAGAGATATTTTGGGTCGACAAGATAGCTGGGACACCCTGTATATACACTCCTGGAAATTGAAATAAGAACGCCGTGAATTCATTGTCCCCGGAAGGGGAAACTTTGTTGACACATTTCTGGGGTCAGATACATCACATGATCACACTGACAGAACCACAGGCATATAGACACAGGCAACAGAGCATGCACAATGTCGACACTAGTACAGTGTATATCCACCTTTCGCAGCAATGCAGGCTGCTATTCTCCTATGGAGACGATCGTAGAGATGCTGGATGTAGTCCTGTGGAACGGCTTGCCATGCCATTTCCACCTGGCGCCTCTGCTGGACCAGCGTTCGTGCTGGACGTGCAGACCGCGTGAGACGACGCTTCATCCAGTCCCAAACATGCTCAATGGGGGACAGATCCGGAGATCTTGCTGGCCAGGGTAGTTGACTTACACCTTCTAGAGCACGTTGGGTGGCACGGGACACATGCGGACGTGCAATGTCCTCTTAGAACAGCAAGTTCCCTTGCCGGTCTAGGAATGGTAGAACGATGGGTTCGATGACGGTTTGGATGTACCGTGCACTATTCAGTCTCCCCTCGACGATCACCAGAGGTGTACGGCCAGTGTAGGAGATAGCTCCCCACACCATGATGCCGGGTGTTGGCCCTGTGTGCCTCGGTCGTATGCAGTCCTGATTGTGGCGCTTACCTGCACGGCGCCAAACACGCATACGACCATCATTGGCACCAAGGCAGAAGCGACTCTCTTCGCTGAAGACGACACGTCTCCATTCGTCCATCCATTCACGCCTGTCGCGACACCACTGGAGGCGGGCTGCACGATGTTGGGGCGTGAGCGGAAGACGGCCTAACGGTGTGCGGGGCCGTAGCCCAGCTTCATGGAGACGGTTGCGAATGGTCCTCGCCGATACCCCAGGAGCAACAGTGTCCCTAATTTGCTGGGAAGTGGCGGTGCGGTCCCCTACGGCACTGCGTAGGATCCTACGGTCTTGGAGTGCATCCGTGCGTCGCTGCGGTCCGGTCCCAGGTCGACGGGCACGTGCACCTTCTGCCGACCACTGGCGACAACATCCATGTACTGTTGAGACCTCACGCCCCACGTGTTTAGCAATTCGGCGGTACGTCCACCCGGCCTCCCGCATGCCCCCTATACGCCCTCGCTCAAAGTCCGTCAACTGCACATACGGTTCACGTCCACGCTGTCGCGGCATGCTACCAGTGTTAAAGACTGCGATGGAGCTCCGTATGCCACGGCAAACTGGCTGACACTGACGGCGGCGGTGCACAAATGCTGCGCAGCTAGCGCCATTCGACGGCCAACACCGCGGTTCCTGGTGTGTCCGCTGTGCCGTGCGTGTGATCATTGCTTGTACAGCCCTCTCGCAGTGTCCGGAGCAAGTATGGTGGGTCTGACACACCGGTGTCAATGTGTTCTTTTTTCCATTTCCAGAAGTGTATATTGGTAGAGCACTTGGCCGGGAAAGGTAAAGGTCCCGAGCTCATGTCTCGGTCCGGCACACAGTTTTAATCTGCCAGGAACTTTCGTAAAACATGTTCTCCACATCGTTTGACGACATTGACAGTGATTCGTTCGCTACAAAAATGTGGTTGTTAGAAAGGAGAAGGAAGAGGAGGTACGGGAGGCACCCTTTGAATGCTGAACATCCTCACTACGGGTACTTTCACTTGTATTGCCAACAGCTCAAAAACTGTCCAAATCGCTTTTTCACACATTTACGAACGCCGCAAGAAACTTTCCAGTACGTTCTAAATCTCATCGAACCAGGAATAGCTAAACAGATGGAGATTCGGCCCAACGTTGTTAATGCAATTTCTGTGGAGGAGCGCCTGGTACTCACTCTGAGGTGATATTCGTCAGATTTTATTTATGTCTACTTTAGGTACTACATCTGCCATCTACATCTACATCTACATTTATACTCAGCAAGCCACCCAACGGTGTGTGGCGCAGGACACTTCACGTGCCACTGTCATTACCTACCTTTCCTGTTCCAGTCGCGTATGGTTCGCGGGAAGAACAACTGCCGGAAAGCCTCCGTGCGCGCTCTAATCTCTCTAAATTTTACATTCGTGATCTCCTTGGGAGGTATAAGTAGTAGGAAGCAATATATTCGATACCTCATCCAGAAACGCACCCTCTCGAAACCTGGCGAGCAAGCTACACCGCGATGCAGAGCGCCTCTCTTGCAGAGTCTGCCACTTGAGTTTGCTAAACATATCCGTAACGCTATCACGGTTACCAAATAACCCTGTGACGAAACGCGCCGCTCTTCTTTGGATCTTCTCTATCTCCTCCGTCAACCCGATCTGGTACGGATCCCACACTGATGAGCAATACTCAAGTATAGGTCGAACGAGTGTTTTGTAAGCCACCTCCTTTGTTGATGGACTACATTTTCTAAGGACTCCCCAATGAATCTGAACTTGGTACCCGCCTTACCAACAATTAATTTTATATGATCATTCCATTTCAAATCGTTCCGCACGCATACTCCCAGATATTTTACAGAAGTAACTGCTACCAGTGTTGTTCCGCTATCATATAATCATACAATAACGGATCCTTCTTTCTATGTATTCCCAGTGCATTACACTTGTCTATGTTAAGGTTCAGTTGCCACTCCCTTCAGCAAGTGCCTATCCGCTGCAGATCTTCCTGCATTTCGCTGCAACTTTCTAATGCTGCAACTTCTCTGTATACTACAGTATCATCCGCGAAAAGCCGCATGGAACTTTCGACACTTTGTACTAGGTCATTTACATATATTGTGAAAAGCAATGGTCCCATAACACTCCCCTGTGGCACGCCAGAGGTTACTTTAACGTCTGTAGACGTCTCTCCATAGAGACAACATGCTGTGTTCTGTTTGCTAAAAACTCTTCAATCCTGCCACAAAGCTGGTCTGATATTCCGTAGGCTCTTACTTTGTTTATCAGGCGACAGTGCGGAACTATATCGGCCATGTACTTAGGGTGGTCCTAATAGTAAAATTTATTACTTAGATCTAACTATAACTTTAAAAAATATTGCACCTAATTACTAATGACAGATCCTATACAATATTTTTCTGTTGCATAATTTTGAATTACAGAGATACGAAAGACTAACACGATAGCTACAAATAAAGACAATAATAAATACATTTCTGATAGTTTTATTTTATTTTAACCAATTCTAACTACATTTCAAAAGTTCTTTATGATGACAGGGTTTATTTAGTCCCTTTTTTAAGCTCGGTTGTAATGCGGGTCCATGACATTCACAAAACGTACTCGTTGTGAAGCTTCATCGTATCCTCTGTAACTTTGATCTGAAGATCCGCATACTCTTTCCATAACTAGATTCTGCACATCTATTCTGAACGACATTTTGTCGAAAGGAATCGTGCGTCTCACGTGAGGAAGAAGAAACACGAAGAAAGCTACATCTTCATCGTTTTTTTCTGATAACATCCTCTCTTTTTCTTTGCGCATACGCAACTTCTCTTTTTCAATTTCTATCAACTGAATTGCAATTGTGTCTACAGGTCGGGGTCTCATCCTATAGGCCTACGTTCAGAAGTTGTAGAGTTTGGTGGTGTCTCAACGCGATTACACGACACTGGTGAAAGTGGTGATGCTAAAGATGTTGTTGGTTGGCTATGAGCTTCATGAAAATGAGAACTATACTCGCTGTTGTGTCAGGCGTATCGCTGCTTTCCATGGGATCTAAATTCCCACTAGTCGCTTTAGGTTCAAAATTATCTCGTAAGAACATCATAGCCTCAAAATACGGCCACTGTAGTGGAGCCTGAAGCGTGTCTAGGAAGCGTGTTCAGCCTTTCTTTGAACTGCTGTCGAAGATTTTTCCATTTTTTCTTAACATCGCAGACTGTCAAAATAAGAGGAAAAATATCTTTGCAGAAACATTAAAGATTAACCAATTCCATTAAGTACACAATCTAGTTACGTACATAAATACACAGTGGAAAGTAACACACCTTTTTTTTTTTTATTTCAGCTTCTTGGCTACAGGGAACTCGTGTGCAAGCCTAGCAGGAGAGTTTAGAGTAAGAATAACTAATGTTTCTCAAATTGTAAAACAGGTTTTATCAGTGTTGTAGCAAACACTACAACCATTGCATATGAAGCCACCAACGGAAGAAGAATACAGAGAAATAGCTGAAATGTTTTACAAGAAGTGGGAGTTTCCAAATTGTCTAGGTTCTATTGATGAGAAGCATGTACGAATTGTATGTCCTAAACGGTCTGGTTTTATGTTTTTCAATTATAAAAAATACTTTTCAATAGTTCTGCACGCTGTGTGTGATGCAGACAGAAAATTTACTTTTATTGAAGTTGGAGCATTCGGAAAACAAAGTGACGGAGGCACTTTCAAGATGTCTGTTTTGTACAATAAATTGGTGAAAGGCATGCTTCACATTCCTGAAGACGACTTTCTACCAAGTACTGCTGTTAAAGCCCTTTGTCTTCATAGGAGATGAAGCGTATCCCCTTCACAGATACCTGATGAAACCTTTTGCCAGGAGAAATCTTGATTGCTTGAACGAAAAGTTCAACATAGTTCTTTCACGAACTAGAAAAACTGTTGAATGTGCCTTTGGAATTGCGGCTGCAAAGTGGCGATTACTAAACAAACCAACTGAAACGAAAGTAGAGACTGCAGAACTGATTGTGAAAGCTGTTTGCGTTTTACATAATGTGATTGTGGGAAAAGAGAATGTACTGAACAATGTGGAGTACAGAGACGTACTTCCTGGAGTTCAGCCATCAAGAAGAAATAATGCACCTCCTGCTGAAGCTATCGAGG
Organism: Schistocerca gregaria; assembly: GCF_023897955.1. Lineage (NCBI taxonomy): Eukaryota > Metazoa > Arthropoda > Insecta > Orthoptera > Acrididae > Schistocerca > Schistocerca gregaria. The sequence goes on along the minus strand of NC_064920.1, from coordinate 1,154,443,218 downwards.
TAAGGAATCTGTTTAAGCGTTTCTTTAACGAATAAAATATTGTGTAATGCAACAGACAGTATGCTGCTTATGTTTTACATAAATAAGTCATCTGTTTCAGTGTTCGTTTGATGAAGAAAGTATTGAGTAATTAAATTAAATTTAAATGCAACTTACGTGTTCCACATTTTATTGCAACTTCTTTCCACAGTTTATCCAGTATGAAACGGTTGTGATGATCTGCATGCCTCTGGTACCGGATGGCGTTCGGTTCAAAAACGGCTGAAATAATCATTCGCTTCAAATCTTCGCTCATTGTTTGTGGCCTGTACAGAAACTACATCCAACAAACAATATTGTGCCCGATAGGACACGAAAGTACCATGTGCGGAACAAGCAGTCAAACAGCTCTGCTAGGTTAGGGTGACCAAACGTCCCGGAAAACCGGGACTGTCCCGGTTTTCATCCCTGTGTTACGGTGTCCCGAAAATTATTTCGGGACTCTCAAAAGCCCCGGAATTAAGTTTTTAAATACATTTCGTGAAACTTTCTCAAATTTTTGGGATTTCGCTATATTAAAGGAAATACAACACAAGAAATGAATATATTTTAGCTTATTTGTCTGAAACCTCCATTGTCCCATACTAGTAAACACAGTATCAGTATTGATATACTCAGGCAATAATTTACTTTGAGCGGTACTTTGGACAACAAGTAGTAAGTTGTATTATTGTAACAGAGCTATGAAACCGTCCGATTGTCCCGCCACTTCTTCACACACTCATTGACAGAACAGTGTAGTAGTTGATGTTTTATCAAAGTGCAATAGTTTTTTTCTCATATTAGTGGTATTACTGCTGCAGTACTGTGAAACGCAATGCTGAAACGTGCCTGGAAATTCAGTGACTGTTATTCCAAGGAATGGAATTTCATTAAGAAAGGTCGTTTTGATTACGAAGCAGAGTGTTCCGTATGTAACTGTTTTATTAGTATAAGTCATGGTGGGCGTTCCGATATAGTTGATCACATCAGGTCAAAGAAACACATTAACAGATACAGTGCACCGAGCTGCAGTAAAACTCTACAAAATTATTTTGTGAAACATCAGTCAAGTGAAGAGACGGCAGTTCGAGCAGCCGAGCTTACACTAGCCTACCACACAGTAAAACATCACCAAACTTATAGATCTAGTGATTGTACTAATAAGCTTAACAGCATTATGTTTGACGATTCTTCCATTGCAAAAAAGTTTAGTTAAGCAAAGACTAAAGTGTCCGCCTTAGTGAAAGGAATTATTGCTCCCCAGAGTGTAAAGGAAAGCCTTGAAACCATGAAAAAGTCTTCTTTCTACGGGATATCCACTGATGTCAGCAATCATAAGGCCACTAAAATATTTCCGTTTGTTGTTCAGTTTTTCGATATTAATCAGGGAATTCAGACCAAAGTTTTGAAGGGAGTTCCCTACCTAATGAAACATCTGACGAAATTTCAAGATTTTGTATGAATACTATATAAATGTTTGATCTTGAGAAAAATAAATGTGTAGCATTTTGTGGAGACAACACCAACACGAACTTTGGTGGTTTAAAAAGACAAGGCAAATGCAACGTATTTACCAAATTAAAGGCAACATTGCATAAAAACATTGAAGGCATAGGGTGCCCTGCACATGTTTTACACAATAGCGTGCAGACATCTGCTGACAGTTTAAGCTGTGATGTTGAAACTATCGTCATGAAGGTATACTCACACTTTTACATATGTACTATTAGAACAGAGAGGCTTAAGGAGTTCTGTGATTATGTGGGAACTGAATATATGAACGTAATGTGTCACTCGAAAACTCGCTGGTTATCACTTTTTCCAGCAGTTGAAAGAGTAATCCGCCTGTCTGAACCGTTAAAAGATTTTTTTCCTAAATGAAGACAAAGCCCCCAAAATATTGGTTGAGTTTTTCAGTAACACTTTAAAAATACTCTGGAAACTGTTACTAAGAGGAGAGAACAGCAGTTCATTCCTCTTAATGTTAAATCTGTCTTTAAAAGAGCAGAAGTATCAGAAGCAGCGGAAAGGGGTTTTAGAGAAGAAGTTAACAGTTTTATGACACTTGTGTAGAATATCTGAGCAAGTGGAGCGCCTCATATTTACCCTCATCGCCGGTGTTTGATTGGATGTTACTGAAGAGAGTGCCAAAATGGGAAAGTGTTGAAGAGACAGTTTCTTATTTGAAGAGTAAAGAGATTGAAATCGATGATTCCATTCTCTTTGATCAGTTCGGCATACTCACAAATTTTGTTGAAGAAAGTCTTCACAAGTGGAATGATGAAAAAAAAAACACCATTGGAATGTCATGAGAAGTGGGTGAGTATTTTTAAAAGCTGTGACTGTCTTCAGCATTACTCTGAGTTGGTAATAATTGAAAGGTATTTATTTGCAATGCCAGCCCATAATGCCAATGTGGAAAGAAAATTTTCGTTCATGAATATCCAGTGGACTGATGAAAGAAACAGAATGGAGGTGGACTCTCTTGAAGCAATCCTGCAGATCCTGTACAACTACAAAATTGATTGTGCCGAGTTTTATCACTGTGTCTCACAGAACAAAGACATGATCAAGAGGGCTGGACGCAGTGAAAAATACCCTTTTCTCCAAGGACAGTCAATTCCATCTACAAGTGCTCAGTACTATTAAAGCTCATGTTAATATTAATTGATTAAAATTTGAATGGCTGTATACGCTTATTAAATGTCATTACTCATACAGATAATCTGGATTATATCAATCTTTTGTATCCTCTTATTAGTTATAATAATCGGGTTAACAAAATGTATCAACAAAACATTAATATTTAAAATTAAGAAACCTGGTACATGTGGAATGAGGTGTCCACGAGGTGGCAGCATAAACGGGGCCTAAAGCCGCCACGTCGCTTGCCACCACAACGTCGCCACTGCTCCACCAACTTTACGCACACAGATATGTATCAGAGCATGGACCAGTTAATTTGTGTGAGTGATTTTAATAATAATCCAAATGCTATAAATCAGTGTTTGGAACCGTATCTTTTATTGTGTTCTTGAACCTATGCAGGATGCCCTCCTAAGTGTTTACTAAACCTAGCATCCTGTTTCAAACACACTATTATTGTTTATTTATGTTTCCTGCTTCACAGGTGATGAAAAAATATTTATAATTTTATTCGGAAAATTGCAAATTATATAATGAGATAAAAATCCGAAAAGGTGAAAAATAATTTTTTTTCCGTTCTAACTCCCCTTAACGTGACCTACATAACGCCAAACATGCAGCTACCTTTAACCTATATGCAGTACGTGCTAGCTTGATATCACGTGCCAGAATCAACTTACATGACTACCAAATTAAACGAAAAAGTTAGATATCTCAACGTAAATTTCGCTAATTTAACTACTGTTAATTAGAAAAAATGTTTGAAAACTGGTTGTAACGCCACACAACTGAGCTGGCGCGACGAGGCACTGCCAGTTGGCTACCTTAAGACATATACTGGAAAGAAATTACTATGTCGGAGTTAGCGCGTACGTGAGCTGCGGAAAATCTGGCATCTCACGTTCCTCGGGCGCTCAGAATTACCTGTACCTCCGCTCGGGAATTCGCTACTCCATAGTAAAAATAACTGACTCGTAAATAACCGTTAAAAGCAACAGGTTCAAAAAATAACCATAACCGCGATAACTGCTACTCCGAAATAACCGTCTGGCCCACCTTTACGATACAAAAGGGGGAAGGGCAAAAATGGACATGATACCTGCTCCCTAGCCATCAGCACACCTACGCTTTTTAGTGATGCTGTAAGAGAAAAATAAATCTGATCCATGTGGAAGTTGATATTACCGTACTTCTTTATTAACAGGAATTTCGCCAAGGGTTGATCGCTGAAAACAACTTCTTGTTATTGTGCTCTTCAGTTCTATCATTAATTTGATGCAGGTCAGTCTAGTTACCCTGTGCAAGCACCTTAATCCATACATACCCACTGCAGCCTACGCCCATTCAAATATGTTTATTTGTGGTCAAGTCTTGGCCATCCCCGGGGACTGGGTGTTCGTGTTGTCCTCATCATTTCATCATCATCATTCATGACAGTGTCAAAACTGCACTGTGAAAAAATTGGGATTTTGTACGGGCACTGATGACCGCGCTGTTGAGTGCCACACAAACCAGACATCATCATCCTCATCATCTTGGTCTACCTCTAACACTCGTTAGAGTTCCTTTTAGCACTTTTCGTTATTTAGTGTCAACTGCCACTTTTTGCACCATTCAGATTTTTTTTTCTAAATCGTTTTTCAGTTTGTTTTGATCTCATGATGACTAAATTAGTCGATAAATGACAGCATCATCTGCAAGCAACAGAAGACGGCTGTTCAGATTGTCTCCCAAATCGTTTTTATAGATAGGGAACAGCAAAGGGCATATGACACTACCTTTAGCAAAATAACAGCCCACTCATTCTGATGTCACACATGGTAGGCCCTGCCCTGGGGATACAGCTTCAGGCTCTACAAACTGTCGCCTCATTCGAGAAACAAAGAACGATTCACAAAAGTCATCGGGCCACATCAGTTCGCGAGTCTCCTGCTTCCATTCTCCCTATGGCCCTCCACCGCAGAGAATCCGGTAGACGTCTTCTCTGTGACATTGTGCACCGTCTGTGACATACACAGCGACTGGAGGTGTGGGACTACTCTGCGAATACTATCCCGCTTGATAGGTGCCCTGACGTCATTGCTGGCGTGGTTGTTCGTTGATCAGAACACGACCGTAACGTCGTCTGTTAACAGTTTGTATGATTATATCGTGAATTAAACACAGGGACAGGGAAATAGCAGTTAGCTGCTTTAATTTTGCAAACCAATGTATATAGATTACACGATTTTTTCCTTACTTACTTGCGAAAAATCGGTATATTATGAACCTGATACTTGCTAACTAAAAGTGAGAATATTTTTATGATATGTTAATTGGCTGGCGACTTGCATGATACGATAAGGCTGTGAAATAAAACTGATGACCAGATCACAGAATTATACTTCATTTCAATGTGTCTATGCAACAATCAACAGAAAAATAAGTGAAACGACCCTCGTCAAAGTCTGCACCATGTAAGCTGTGGTAGTACGTCAGAGAAACAGGCAGTGAAACTCTTTGTTTAACAAGCTGGTTACATTGACTTTTCAATAGGTACATAATGCCAATGTTAACATTATATGGCCTGGAGAACCTACTTCACAACGTGCATGTAAAGGAGACGACGTGCAACGTCGTAATTTAAGAGACATCGAAGTTCAACCATGTGTGGTTGAACCGCTTACCGCCACGTTTCCCTTTCGTACGAGGCTACACTCTAGAGAAATACCTTCTGAAAAATACTTCCCAACACATTAATTTAAACTCGATGTCAAAAAATTCCTATCTCTTAATAATGATTTTCTCGATGTTGTCAATCTGCAATTTATATCCTCCCCACTTCTGCTATCGTCAGTTATTTTAAAATGACATTTTCACCCTGCAGCTGAGTGTGAGCTGATATGAAACTTCCTGGCAGATTAAAACTCTGTGCCGGACCGAGAGTCGAACTCGGAACTTATGCCTTTCTACCATGGTAGAGCAGTAGCCCACGAAAAGCAAAGGTCCTGAGTTCGAATCTTGGTCCGGCACACAGTTTTAATCTTCCAGGAAGTTTCATGTCAGTTATTTTGCTGCCGTCCTATTTCCAGGTCGTATTCCCTCAGATTGCCCGACTTAATTCGACTACATTCCATTGCCCTTGTTTCGCTTATTTGGATGTTCATCTTACAACGTCTTTTCAAGACACTATCCATTCTGTTCAACTCCTCTTCCTAGTACCTTGCCGTCTCCAACAGAATTGCAGTGTCATCAGAAAACCCAAGAGTTTTTATTTCTTCTTCCAAATTTCAGTTTCCTTTCCAAATTTCTTCTTGATTTCCTTTACAACATGCTCAATGCACGGACTGAATAGCACTGGGGATAGGCTACAAGCTTGTTTCTTTCTCTTCTCAACAACTGTCTTCCTCTCATGTCTTTCAACTCACTTAATTGCAGTATGGTTTTTGTGCAAGTAATAGATAATCTTTTGCCCGTTTTATTTTATTTCTGCTACTCTCAGAATTAGAAACTGCATATTTCACCCAAGATTGTCAAAAGATTTTGAAATCTGTCTGGCTTGAGACAGCCTGTCGGATTTTATACGAACCCTTTCATTGCTACATATATGCTCTCTGCAATCTGTGCTGAGGGTAGCTTTTGTTACGGCTGTACTGCTCGCAAAATGGTGGTTCTTGTGCTGACAGACGGCGCTGCAGCCTATATAAAATAAAATATTCGACTTCCGAAAACAATTAGACGAAAATTTGATATTTACTTGTCTTTCAAATACCTATCCTCACTCGATAAAGAACTGGCTTTCTTTTCGTTATCCGTCGTACTTACTGAGCTGCACCAAATGAAGTAAAACATTTCACAAGATTTTAAAGAGTTTGCATAGGTACAACCACATTTCGTAAATTTTGCATACGGTTGATTTTAGCTCATACATAGCACCGAATGAAATGTAGATAATATTATTTAAAACTAAGAGTTGGCCGGCCGGAGTGGCCGAACGGTTCTAGGCGCTTCAGTTTGGAACAGTGCGACCGATACGGTCACAGGTTCGAATCCTGCCTCAGGCTTGGATGTGTGTGATGTCCTTAGGTTAGTTTGGTTTATGTAGTTCTAAGTTCTAGGGGACTGATGACCTCACATGTTAAGTCCCATAGTGCTGAGAGCCATTTGAACCATTTTTTTAAAACTAAGAGTTATTGGGTTTTACCTCCAATGGGCACTCGCGTCCCACACCCCCATTCACGTCCTTGTGCATCGTGGTCACGTGGTCACAGCTATCTACATAACTCATAAACGATTCGAGATACAAAAACTAGGCTGTAGCAAAATGTAACATGCACTGAGGCATCTGTCGAATATTTTTATTATCTATGTATGGAAGTAGCTCATCTGCAGCAGTGAGAAGTCGACATACCAGGACATGTACAGACATCTATAGCACTGTAGGAAAACACAAGCAGCGTTCGTATATATGTCCAAAAGAGCTGGGTAACAGCACAGCAGCATGTGTATACACGGTCACAGCAACAAAGGTCTCATACAGCTGCACTGTGATGCAAATTATGTAAGGTTTCAAACAGGTAACACACTTTACACTGAATTCCTGAAACAATTCCGGTTAAATCGATATGTCACACGACATAGTTATGTGAAAATGAATGAATTCTATTGATAGTCAAAGCGAATAAACAAACTGACATTTCTTGAATATAAAGCACTAACACACTAGTAATTGCATGCAAGTAATTTGCCCGACCCGAGCTACAGGGCACAGTTCTGAGGGAAAGGAGAATTTTTACGACTGAATGCGCATCACGCGTTCGGCTGCACATTCCAAGCAGGACACCTAGTGGACAAAATGAGACACCGGAGCCACAGTGTAGGTCGCTGGCAAAAGTAGCCCTTGTCCCTGCTTTTAACGACGACCCTGGACCCTGCAGAAAGCCTTTCTACAGGAACACGGCGGGAGATCAGAGTTAAACGTCCAGGGAAACCCACATGAAAACATTGGTGACTCACTGTAGTCATCTGCGTTAAAACTCGCGTAAAAGAAAAAGCTCTTTACCTCAGTATTACATAGCAGAAGTTAAACTTTACCCTATGGAAGGAGCAACGTTTGTGATAGGCTACAAAAACTCTAGTGGGTAGAGTTATATTAAGTAGGAACGCCAGAAAGGCAAATTGCAGACGGAGTAATTCGCTTCTGCTCTTGCAGCATATCGGCGAGTTGTGAGCAAGGCGACAAGCACCACGCTGAGACGATTGCGAGAGACATTATGTGAAAACTTGTTCACAGGCCCGCCTTAACTCGTAAGGAGTTAAACTGCAAAGTCTCGTAGTACGAAGAATCGAACCGAGCACTGACAGTTAACGCTTGCGGGCAACTTGAGGGTAACGACATACGAGCTATTCCAGCCAAACAGCATGTACCATGACAATTAACTTAGCTAGGAAACAGCTTGGAGTCTCGGCTTCACCGAAGATGAAGGAAATGTATAAGACTAGTGTTTAACATTCGAGAGAGATTTAGAGTAGATTCTCAGCAGCACAGCTCGCGCTAACAGCCACCACTGCCACCGCCGATTCAAGGTAAATACACGTGCACGTGATATTCAAGTGACACTAAGAACTGCGGTCATCTCCATCTATCCTGAATGAGATTTTCACTCTGCAGCGGAGTGTGCGCTGATATGAAACTTCCTGGCAAATTAAAACTGTGTGCCCGACCGAGACTCGAACTCGGGACCTTTGCCTTTCGTGGGCAAGTGCTCTACCATCTGAGCTACCGAAGCACGACTCATGCCCGGTACTCACAGCTTTACTTCTGCCAGTATCTCGTCTCCTACCTTCTATACTTTACAGAAGCTCTCCTGCGAAACTTGCAGAACTAGCACTCCTGAAAGAAAGGATATTGCGGAGACATGGCTTAGCTACAGACTGGGGTGTGCGCTGATATGAAACTTCCTGGCAGATTAAAACTGTGTCCCCGACCGAGACTCGAACTCGGGACTTTTGCCTTTCGCGGGCTAGTGCTCTACCATCTGAGCTACCGAAGCACGACTCACGCCCGGTACTCACAGTTTTAATTCTGCCAGTATCTCGTCTCCTACATTCCAAACTTTACAGAAGCTCTCCTGCGAAACTTGCAGAACTAGAACTCCTGAAAGAAAGGATATAGCGGAGACATGGCTTAACCACTTCCTGGGGGATGTTTCCAGAATGAGATTTTCACTCTGCAGCGGAGTGTGCGCTGATATGAAACTTCCTCGCAGATTAAAACTGGCAGATGGTAGAGCACTTGCCGGGGAAGGCAAAGTCCCGAGCTCGAGTCTCGGTCGAGGACACAGTTTTAATCTGACAGGAAGTTTCATATCAGCGCACACTCCGCTGCAGGCTGAAAATCTCATTCTGGAATTTTCCAATAGCTGTTATTGTTCCAGAGATATTTTGGGTCGACAAGATAGCTGGGACACCCTGTATATATACTGGTAGAGCACTTGGCCGGGAAAGGCAAAGGTCCCGAGTTCGAGTCTCGGTCGGGGACACAGTTTTAATCTGCCAGGAAGTTCCATCTATCCTAATTGTTGTACATTCAACCGCGAAACGCGAAATGTCTAATTTAGCGAAACGAATTGATCAGCCACAGTAGAGTGATTTATACTCTTATGGTATGGAATTGTTTTAACTGTGTCCTTCTTTTTGATTGCTCTTTACCGACCACCATTCGATTTTGGGTATTTTAATTGTGCATTTTACTGCAATTGATATCCCCACATGTATTTAACTTGTGGTCATCAACAACCTTACCATTGAAGAACCTTATAATAGTTAGGAATTTCGCTTCACAGTTATGAATATATTTAACCCTGCACGTAATTTTGCTAACATTGCTATGTTATGGAGTCATACTTGAGTAAAAAATAAACCTTAATAAAGAAAATCTCAGATTTTCATTTTTGCAAATATGTAGTTATGCCTGAACCTGTACACTAATTTCTGTTAGTAATAAAGTTTCCTTTGCAGGGAGTGTAGTGGAACTGACAATGAGATAATTGTCTGATTACATCACTGTCTGTACTGCTGCTCTCTTCTGAACTCTGCATGCATGTGATGGTACCTTGCTACCTCGCAGACCGTAAGTTCGACACTAAATTCCTAAAACACTCACAGAGCGTCCTTGCACAACTGTGATAGAAAGACAGATCAGAACCAGTCTCACTCATGTTAGAATTATAAGTAGCATTTTGCTCTTTTTATTTTATCTCTGTTACGTTTAGAATTGGAAATTACGTGTTCCAACCACTATTGTAAAACGCTTTCTCTATAATCTGAAATGTGTCAGGCTGGAGCCAGCCTGTCAGTTTCATTTTATATTGTAAGCAGTAGCTACTCAGTCAAGTGAATTTTTCCTTTTTTTGTGAGCAATATGTGGCTTTTGATATGCAAATGAATCTTAGATGATGTGCACTGGTTACAACTTCCTTATAGCAAAAATATTTCCTATTAATTCACATACTAGTCTGCACATGGGGTCTGACTTACAGCGAAGGTGTTGGCATCAAACTGATTCTGTTGTGGTGAGTGCGCCTCAGCGGCGGCTGCCTGGAGCCCTCCGATAAACGTTTCACCAGCTTTTGGCTGGTCTGGTCTCCACCTTTCCCCAGTGTAGGGCACCCTGGCAGCCACCGACCGCTCGCCCTGTTGGCGTGACGCTAAATTGACGAGTTCGTGGGGTGTCCGGAGACTGTTGAAAGTTGTGCATATGTGTTAGGCTCATCATGGAATTTCACCATAGCATGGATAGCCCGATACAGCGAGCAAAGAGGATGCTTCTGGAAAACGTGAGCTGTAGTTTGGACGGCAAATAATATGGAGCGCAATGCCGCACATTAGGCTAGAGTGGGAGGTCTAGCATCACCTACAGAAGGAAGTGCGAGATTCGTAGTACTGATCAGGGCTTGCATGGTGTCCCAGGGTATGAGTCTCACGCCAAATCGTTGTAAATTTGTTTAAAATGAAAAATTAAGAGACTGATTCATATAAGAGTAACTTTTAGGAAGAGAGAGGGAAACGTCTGCTACGGGATCTCTCATGGCAGTGTTGATTACAAACATTCTAATCGACCGTTTCACCACAATAAAACTAAAAGGCGCGACGTGTCATGATACACAGTCAAGACGTGGGCTCGATGCTCCTAGGGTGAGCTCGTCGGCTTTGGCTTCTCCTGCTGGCTACTTGTTCGAGACTCCCGCTTCCAGATGGTTCGACAGGCAGTAGTCGCAGCGCAGATAACGTTTGCAGTTGAAAAGGTAGTCTCTGTTGGCAAGTTGTCGTAGTAAAGTGAGGCGAGGAGTTAGTGTTGAGGAAAGAGTTGGTGCGTTTTCAGTTAAGGCACAGAGACTCTCGTTTCACATCACACTCTGGCAGTCGGTGGCTTCACCGCTCCCGTTTGTGAAACCGTGAACTTGATTCAGTTAACGTATACAGTGAGTTAGTTGCCGGGTTATTTTCTACCCTTCCCTGTGAACTTTGACGCTCACTTTCTGTCAAAAGTTTAATTATAAGGATTTCATGTTCCGGCTTCTATTTATTTCCAGCATGTCAGTGAGTTATGATTCTTTGTCGTGTACTGTCTCTCCTGCAGAGTGTCTTGTAATAGATGATGGTCTTAGTTACCGATCTTTCAATTCAATACATATAGAGAAGAACCTCTTATTACAATTAATTTCAGCAAGAACCACACCCACGGCTCATTTCTCAGTGACAAGACCTTTCAGTCCATTTCCACTTCACGCAGTTTATCAATTACATCTGTGTTGGAGATAGTGATTTGGGGGGGGGGGGGGGGGGGGGGAGAGCGCTCTGCAATTCGAATAGGTTCATTAGATTCACATCAAAGGTATTTTTTACGTGTAGTTATTGCCCAGAGGCGTCTTGCACCTAACAAATGCAATGAAGATGGGTGTTTCCGTTAGTCAAACTGTCTCCTATGATAAGTTGTAGGGTTAGTATTGCCCTAAGTGTTCCTACATTTCCACGAAAACCAACCTGATCATCTCCGAGGTCAGGTTTTTCTAGTGTTTCCATCCTTCACCCTCTCATAGGTCAGTAATATTTTTTATTGATATGCCTTCTTACATGTTTCTGAGTAAATCTGCGAAGCAGTACGCAACCCCCACCGCTAAACGTGCATGGTTTCTACTTACGGGCTGAAGTTGCATGGCGCCATGAAAGCTCTGTGGAAGAGAGGAAAGGAACGTTTCAGTGGAGTATGGCACGTGCGGTTTCCATGAAATCTCTTGCACAGAATTCCCAAATTCATGGTCTCTTCCAATCTAGTCCAGCTCGAACTCATTCACAGGGTGGGGTGCCCTTGTGATTAAGGCATAACACCACTGTAACTGCCTAAAAAGGCGTCTTCTTGACAATTTTTTTGGCCAGAAAGAAAGCTGATAGAGAAATATAGCTTGGCGTAGCTGCTGAGTACATGTGTATGTGTAGTGAAAAAAAAAAAAAAAAAGTGGGCAACTGTTGCAAAAGGGCGACACTGCAGTAATTCTCCCGAGCCATGTTGAATTTGAGGTGATCTGAGGCACGCACTGTGTAAGATGGCAAGAATTATGCCCCTTACATGAAGTCATTAAAGATCACCTAACTCACGTTGAGCGAACAGTAGGGGTGAACAAAATGACTGACAAGGCACAATGCATCTTGTAGAGGATATAGCATGGACGTATTGGAATAATTAATGTCGGGTGATGGTTTGATAGTAATTCACACGACATGAAACTTTGTGGAAACGAGTCGATTTACTGGACGCTAGTATTTATAGAGTTGACTATGGGCGGCTGGGGAACAGCGAAGGGAAGCGACAATAGGCAGCTCAAGCTCTGAGAAAGAGGTAACGCAGTGCGGCCTCCAGTGACAGCACGGGTGGTTGACCCCGACCCCATGCTGGTGTACCGGGAAGCAGACGGAGAACTTGTATGCCTGCTGATAAATGTCCATCGTCCCGCTTTCAGGGAAAGATGCGAGAAAGCAGCGCAAAGCTACGGTGGAGCGGTCAACAGAGGTCAAAATATGCATGTTCGTGACTATAGCAACTTTACGATGAATTCACAGTCCGCAAAGTCTGAAGTAAATCAGGTGAAGAGCGACAGAATGAAATACGCCGGCCTCCGATGGGAACGTAGGACCGAGGAATTTGAAGTAATCTCCTGGGAGTCAGAATTCCGGAAAAATTGGTGTTTGTGCAGACGCTAACTTTGATGGGTGGCCTGGGAGGAGCTAAATAGAAGAAGTTGAGAGGAAGGGAAATTTTGTGGGAATTTGTTCACTTCCCAGAGCAGGCATTCGTCGGCGCTGGGAAGCGACCCATAATTAACGCGACTTGCGCTGCAATTGGCGTAAGTGATTTTGCTGGAGGGGAAACCGAGGCGAAGAGCGGACTGGGAGAAGTCCCCATAGAGGTCTTCCGTTCCCAGCTTGCCTAGAGTGCGGACGCGGCGTTCTTGACTCTGCTTGCCTGAGAAACAGTGAGCATCTCTGCAGTTTAGGACGATTGAGCTTGGAGATAGGAAGTTTTGGTTCAGCTATGTGCTGGGCAAGATAGCTAGGAGTGAATAGACGAGCGCAGCCTTGCAGCACCACGATGTCGGCCGATGTCCTCACAACGACTCCGCTCCGCCACGCTGTATTCGGTGATGTTGCGCCCGCTCCGGCCACTGATTAATTTGTTGGAACACGTCCGCAATGTTTCCACGAGGGTTTCATGGGCCGTGTAGTGCAGACTTCTTCTCACAATTGCCATTACGCCTGGGTCAGTCGATAGGAATTACTTTTGAGTTATCGCGCTTTACCCCACGCAAACGCAATTTATTACCACTGCCTGATAGGAAAGTCTCGTAATGTGATGATTGAAGGTCGGGAGTTAAAATAAATTTGTGCATCTGTTTTCAATCAAGTAGTTGAAATCCTAAGTCACTTTCTTAATTATTTGTATGTTCAACATTTGCATCTGGTGTTCAATAGCTGAATATAACTTCAATGTGCACCCCTTCTTAATTAAAAGTGATCAATTCTAAATAAATTAATGTCAACAATCCCACCGCAGTTCAATCAGGAGTCACAGGGCCATATTACCTTTTTGCGTTATCCGATATTGCGGCAATTTTGCACTCTCTGTTGATCTGTAAGTCAATTAGTAGGGGTGAACACACGCCAAAACCAGCTAAGTGATGGGTGGGGTGTTATAACTGTTAGTGGCGCCAATATGAACCGGGAAAAAAATCTGTATAATAGACATGAGAGTAGATAGTGAAGCACGTAGGAGCTTTTAGAAATATCGATTGGCGAGTATTTCAATAAAGTCGTTCAATTTCCACGAAAAGGACTGTTAATTGTTAATAAATATTGTTTAAATTCACTCATCGAAAATCCCCGTGGTTCACTTTGAAATGTAATTCCAAAGCTGCGCCGGCCGGGGTGGCCGAGCGGTTCTAGTCACTTCAGTCTGGAACCGCATGACCGCTACGGACGCAGGTTCGAACCCTGCCTCGGCTAAGGATGTGTGTGATGTCCTTAGGTTAGTTAGGTTTAAGTAGTTCTAAGTTCTAGGGGAATGATGACCTCAGAAGTTAAGTCCCATAGTGCTCAGAGCCATTTGAACCATTTGAACCAAAGCTGTGATTAAGTTTATAATTAAAAACTAAAAATTATTGACGTTATGCTGTGTGCCATTTAGAAAAATCATATCCCAGAAAAACGTGTTACAGGCAGGAGCAATGAGAAAATTCTATTTTTAGAGAACTCTTGCCATTTATCTACTTTCCCAGGACTGGTCAGTCCTACTGCTGCAGTTGTGATCTAAATCACAGAATAACTGAAACTTTGGTCGAGGCAATTCCATGAGCACACAAAATCTTAAATTTCGTTTAGCACTACTCGAAGCAGCCGCATTGGTAGGATGATTCGACGGTTGATTTCATATGCATTCCGTATAACCTTACCACTTAGTATAACAACTTCAGGGCAGTCTGGACAAACAATAATTATTGTAAAGCCTAAGCCTCGAGGGCTTCGTCTTGCATCGTCATGTCTGCATCGAACGTTTTACATTTCACTTGTTGAGAAGCAACAGAGAAAACCATAAGAGAATGTATAACCCTTTAAACTCACTTCATAATTCACGTCAAAATCCTTGACACTGTCTTTCAATTTCGTTGTAGAAGCACACTCCTTCAGAACTGCTCTCAGTCTCGTATCTATTGGACGCTTCGATGACGTACTGCTTCGACGCCGCGTTAGCTGTACAATGCTTTCGTAGCTTTTCTGCCCAAATGCACGTTCTTACCTCTCATTCTTACTTGAAAGACAACCTATACACTGAAGAATCACAAATGTAGTATCCGAAGTCAATATTGCACACGAAAATCAAGATTCGAAGCGAAATATTTGTCATTTTCGTATACGTAGACGCTTGTTGACGCTAAGTTAACGGTTCATTGTTTCGATATACTTGTAACTATATCCAGACACAGCAGGTGGTATAAAGTTGGTGCAGACAGGCCGTTTCGGATCATCCGAGGCGCTAGAGAAGCAGTTCGAAATTCCTTAGGACAACATTTTTCATGAATTACTTTTTACCTGATATTTTGTTGTTGTTGTTGTCGTCTTCAGTCCAGAGACTGGTTTAATGCAGCTCTCTATGCTACTCTATCGTGTGCAACCTTCTTCATCTCCCAGTACCTACGGCAACCTACAACCTGATGAATCTGTTTAGTGTATTCATCTCTTGGCCTCCCTCTACGATTTCTACCTTGCACGCTGCCCTCCAATACTAAATTGGTGATCCCTTGATGCCTCAGAACATGTCCTACCAAACGATCCCTTCTTCTAGTCAAGTTGCGCCACAAATTCCTCTTCTCCCCAGTTCTATTCAGTACTTCATCATTAGTTACGTGAGCTATCCATCTAATCCTCTGCATTATTCTGTAGCACGACATTTCTAAAGCTTCTATTCTCTTGTTGTCTAAACTATTTATCGCCCATGTGTCACTTCCATAAACAGGTCATTTTTTAAAGGTTAAAAGTCTGTTTTCCACCAATAAAACTGATTTTTTTTGAAATTCTGCAGTGGTGCTACATCTTAAGACACTGGTTTTGCATTCGGGAGGAGATCCGTTCAAATACCTTTCGGGCTTTGAAATTCAGATTAACGGTGGTTTCTCTAAACCAGTTCTGCAAATTTCAGGTTGTTTGCTTTGAAAAGAACACGTGTAAATTCTTGTCTTTCCTTCCTCCATCCGCATTTGTGCTGAGTCGCTAATGACTTCATCCTCCTTCGTAGCTGATGGTCATCACTGCACTAACATACTGGCGACCCGGTTTCCATTCCCTGTACTGCTATGGCTGGGAAGACTGGAACTGAGTGAACCAAGGCTCGCGAGGACAGCTGAGGAGCTACTCGACCAATTAGTAGCGGTCCGAGGTCAAGAAAACCAATAACGACCGCGTGCCCCTCCATATCTCATCCGATGACACCTTTAGCACAGGACGAGACGGCGGTCGGACGGATGCGATTGACCCATCTGGAGCAAAACGCGGAGCTATACCTCAGTAATATGACTAAGGTGTTCGATGTTGACGGGAAATTAAAACCTGAAATTCTTTCGTTCCTTACATTCGAATTCGCTGATTTCGTTCCATTGACTGATGCGAACAGCGACCATGCCTGTGCCCTGGACGCTCTGCTTCTGAATGTATACATATGAGCTGACGTCATACGGAAACTCGTTTCGTATTTCATAGAAAACATCTGATGTGTCAAATACCTCCGCGAACTGCAACATTCTGCAGTTATCAAAATAAGAAATCCTCAAATTTGCTACGCATTTTGTGGAAACTAAAACTGAACAATACCGGTGGAGGGGAAGATAAACTATTCTCAGGAAAAGAATAATGAGGGCACTACGGAGATAGGATGTTAACATGACACAAAGGAAAGATCTTCAAGAGCTGTTAAAAGTCAAAGTTCATTTATCAACTAGGCATGAAGATGATGAATGCGGATGAATATTCATTGGTGGGACATAATACAACCACATCTTCTCCCCTCATCGTACTTTTAGATTTTAGTAGCGACGCCTGAAAGGACGCTGCGACTGGCGGACGCCTGTAGCGAAAGGGAGACTGTGAAATTTCTCTTCAACAGGTTCTGTCCGCGCGAGGTACTCGGCTCGTCTGAGCCAATTAACAGCTGTGTAGAACGAGCAAGACGGTCTTTTTGTTATTAAAAACTTCATAAGCGGACGGAGGAGCGGAACGGCGAGCAAAGTGCTTTTACTGCGAGGCGCAGAATGAGTGCTTCATAATCTCTGTGAGGTCCGGATTAAATCAGGAAGTCCACGGCGCCGCCTCCATAAACAAGGAGAGACGTGCGCGCCTGGACGCACGTTATTAAAAGGCGGCGCGCTCCTTCAGGAGATTCTCAGCGTTGTCGGCGTCCCGGGCACAGCGACGGGAACTACCCTTTTCAGGGGTACGATGCTTCACAATATTTAGTTGTTTGCTGGAAGAGTCATTGCTTTAGAGTGTAAAAATTGTAAGACCTCATATTTTTTCCAGAGTCGATGACACGAACAAAATACTCTTACCTCAATCGTTGTGTGGAATCTCGAAGGGAATGACCTCCTGCGGCCGGCCGGTGTGTCCAAGCGGTTCTAGGCACTTCAGTCCGGAACCCCGCTGCTGCTACGGTCGCAGGTTCGAATCCTGCCTCGGGCATGGATGTGTGTGATGTCCTTAGGTTAGTTAGGTTTAAGTTGTTCTAAGTCTAAGGGCCCATAGTGCTTAGAGCCATTTGAACCATTTGACCTCCTCCACGCCAAACCAACATGGAGTATGAAAACATCGACGATGTGAAACCCAACTCGCATTTGCTCCACAGGACATACGAGGTGCGACAATAAAGTAATGAGACTGACGTGAAAAAAATGTTGCTTAACGTTTCAGTCAAGTTTAATGTTGTCTCCTGCAAAGTAGTTCCCAGCGCCGCTGCCATTGATGGTAACATTTCTGGAAATCATCTTCTGTAATATCCTCCAAGCCCCTCATCACAGCATTTTGGACATCTTGCGTTGTCTGAAAATGGTGTCCATTGATCGACGTTTTGCCTCTTGGAAATAGAAATGTTTCGCATACCACGGAGCGATATCTGGTGAATAAGGTGGCTATGGCAGTACTGAAATTAGTTTTGAGGTTAAAAATTGCTGTACTGACAGAGTAGCATGGGATGGCGCATTGTCGTGATGCAAAATCCAGCAATGTTGACACGGAAACAAAGAACTCTTTTACGAAGTATTTCTAAAATTTCTTTGTAGTATTACTGGTTAACTGTGTGTCCAGGAGGCACCCACTCTTTATGAACAATTCCCTTGGAATCAAAGAAGCACACAAGCATGCATTTCACTTTTGGCTTTGACATGTGAGGTTTTTTTGCTCTGGGTGATCCCTTTGAGCACCATTGCGAACTTAGGCGTTTTGTCTCTGGATCGTACTGAAAAATCCAACTTTCATCACCAGTGATAACACGGCTCAACAATTCTGGATTGATTTCCGTTTGCTCTAACAGATCGGCTACCACATTTTTCCGTGTTTCTCGCTGTTGTGGTGTGAGATTTTGGGGGACCATTTTTGCACAAAACTTTCTCATACCAAGATCTTTAGTTACTATTAGACGAACCGTTTCTGGACTGATGTTCAGTTCTTCTGCAACAATTTTCACGGATAATCTTCCATCAGATCGTACGAGTTCACGCACCCTGGCCAAGTTGAGATCCGTCCGTGAGGTTGATGGTCGGCCACTCCGGTCCTCATCTTCAGCATTAGTTCTGCCTTCACGAACCATTTCATGAGCCGGCCGCGGTGGTCTCGCGATTCTAGGCGCGCAGTCCGGAACCGTGCGACTGCTACGGTCGCAGGTTCGAATCCTGCCTCGGGCATGGATGTGTGTGATGTCCTTAGGTTAGTTAGGTTTAAGTAGTTCTAAGTTCTAGGGGACTGATGACCACAGCAGTTAAGTCCCATAGTGCTCAGAGCCATTTTATGCCAACGAAAAACTTGAGCTCTTGACATGACCTCCTCTCCAAAAGCCTACTGTATACTGTCGTCGCGTTTTGACCCAATTTAAGGCAAACATAAATACCTGTTAACGTATTAACAGCACAACTCACGACTGAGCAGTTGCACCGATGTGCCACTTGGACTACAAGCAGCTTATAGACCAAGGTCAAAAATATTGTGCCTACACAAGCCTGCAGGGTTGCCACATCTTGCAAAGAAAATCAGTCTCTTTACTTTATTGTCACACCTCGTACTACCAGGTGTATAAATATGAAAACCCGAATTTGGCTGCAACAGTTCCACATCTGCTGTTTCAAACTGATAAACAGCATTTTATTGAAAACAATCTCCATTGCTATTTATACATTACTCCCATGAATGCCACGCTAGAAAAACGCTAGAAAAACAGTTCTTCTTGTGAAGCGAACCAGTCTGAGAGCCATTTTCGCGCATTTTCATACGAATTGATGCATTGTTCAGCGAGAGCGTGTCCCAGTGAGCAAATGGATGATAATCGGACGAAGCCAAGTCTGGAGTATAAGCCGCATGAACTAGTATTTCCCAACTGAACGCCTCTATCGTTTCCCTGACCCGTTTTGCTGTATCTTTTAAAATTCTTGTGTTATTGAGCAAGCAGTAAAGGAAACAAAAGAAAAATTCGGAGTAGGTATTAAATTCATGGAGAAGCAATAAAAACTATGAGGTTCGCCGATGACATTGTAATTCTGTCAGAGACAGCAAAGGACTTAGAAGAGCAGTTGAACGGAATGGACATTGTCTTGAAACGAGGATATAAGATGAACATCAACAAAGCAAAACGAGGATAATGGAATGTAGTCGAATTAAGTCTGGTGATGCTGAGGGAATCAGAATAGGTAATGAGACACTTAAAGTAGTAAAAGAGTTTTGCTATTTGGGGAGCAAAATAACTGATGATAGTCGAAGTAGAGAGGATATAAAATGTAAACTGGCAATGGCAAGGAAAGCGTTTCCGAAGAAGAGAAATTTGTTAACATCGAGTATAGATTTAAGTGTCAGGAAGTCGTTTCTGAAAGAATTTGTATGGAGTATAGGCAGGTAGGGAAATGAAACATGGACGATAAATACTTTAGACAAGAAGAGAATAGAAGCTTTCGAAATGTGGTGCTACAGAAGAATGCTGAAGATTAGATGGGTAGATCGCATAACTAATGAGGAGGTATTGAATAGGATTGTGGCACAACTTGACCAGAAGAAGGGATCGGTTGGTAGGACATGTTGTGAAGCATCAAGGGATCACCAATTTAGTATTGGAGAGCAGCGTGGTGGGTAAAAATCGTAGAGGGAGACCAAGAGATGAATACACCAAGAAGATTCAGAAGGATGTAGGATGCAGTAGATACTGGGAGATGAAGAAGCTTGCACAGGATAGAGTAGCATGGAGAGCTTTATCAAACCAATCTCAGGACTGAAGACCACAACAACAATAACAACAACATTCTCTCTATTATTTAATGAGTGTTTTATTAATATGATTGCGTAATATTATTAACTGATTTTTATTTATGGTTTGGTTTAGTGATTCCTTTTTACTGTTTGCCCCTTTTACGTTGAGTCCTTTTAATTATGTTTGCGGTGTTTATTAAAGAATACGGTAATACCATATGCGTTTCGCAGCAGCAGATCTCGTTGAGTCTCCTTGCTGGAACTTATCCAACCGAAATCGCTAAAGATAATTTATCCCTCTACGGAAATCGATCGGTACATCCAAGTGCTATGCTGCGCTATGTGTATGGAATGTGGTGTCCCACTTTATTTCGTGAAATGATTTAGGTCTTCGGAGAAATATTCTCGACGAATAAAACCACACAACACTTTGCACCATCAAACCACACAACACTTCGAACGACTCTCGTCTTCATAATCAATGAATATTTCTTTTGAAATGATAAAGGGTTATGAACTCTACAAGCCTGACAGTCCTTTTGTGATTTTATATGTATTTATTTTCTTCAATACAATGAAACATAGATTACTGCCTTAATGGCGTCTTCCAACAACCTCCTCTCAATCCGACATAGAACATCTCACTTCCGTTGTCCAACATGGAATAACTGTCTCTTTGTCGTAGTTTGATACAGTCTGTGTATCTTTGTTACCGAGTTCGCACGCAGATGCTTAAATTCCACAGGGTATTTATCTCTCGCGCAGGTATTTTACATTTATTGTCGTATTAATACTCCGTCGCACTTTCTTCATGCGATATTGAATCACACTACTATACAATATAATACGTTGTCATTGAGCTAAACGATTCTATTGCCTTTTTTGCATAATCGGGTCGCTTTACAGGTAATGTTTGATTGAAATCGGCTATTTGGTGTTGGCAGCGTTTAGTATTAACGGTTTTGTCAGGTTTTAGCATCTGAATATAGACCTCACCAAACACGGAGCATTGTCTTCTTTCCAAACCGATCTGTCGATGGTTTGCCTGGATTCACCCGTGATTTAAGATGCTTAGGATTCACTGAATATATCCATTTTTCATCACCTGTCACAATTGGATGGAGAAATGAGTTTCTTTTGTATCCGGCGAGCAGCATTTCATAACTGGTCTTTAGATGTGCTAGCTGTCGTTCATTCTGTTAAATCCAACCTAGTCGTCAAATGTCAAGTCTCAAGGAAACCTGTTTACTCAGATCGTTAGTTAACATTCAAACAAATCGTATTAATGAGTTTTATTACAAAATGAAAAGATTACAATACTTAGCTTTGTCAATTATACAGATGTGTCGCAAGCAATGGGCGACATGCAAAATACGTTCTTAAGTATAAACAATCCTGAGTCGCTGCTATACAGTTCATTAGTCTTGAAGCTACCCTTGAAATGGGCAGCGACAAGTCGGGCGCAGCGCTTATGTCCTCTTCACACAGAGGCCACTGCTGTCGCGTTGTCGTCCTGGAGAGGGGTCGGTCGTGCGCGAATGGCTGAAGTCGTCTCACAGTCATCTCTTCTCTATCGTTTCCGACTGGTGTGCCTGCACTTGACTTTACGCCCTAACACATTCACTACATGTACCTTTTCCCATACCTTTCGACCGAAGAAGAACGCCTTTCTGCGTCACATTCAATTGTTCCACGGGTTCCTGTTGAGTTTGACTATCATCTTCATTCAATAAGGCCAGTAATTCGTTGTCTTCTGTGACAGATCGTCACATAAATAGATATTTCGAGAAAAATTGAAAGGTATTTTTGTGTGTTAAAAAATAGCGACGTGTGAACTATAAATTATTGAAAGACTGCGTCAGTGTGCACGGTGAATATCAAATATTAAAAAGTGTAGTTTATTATCTGTAAAGCTCGCAAACAGCGATGCATTTCACAAATAGCCGTTTGTGTATAGTATCTGTGCAATGTAGATGAAGAAGAACAAAGATAATTTTTTTGGGTTAGACTTTTTTTCCTAGCTTGTTTCGCCTAGCGGAAGGCCGCCATTGTATCACAGTCTGATATTTAATGTAAGTCTGTCTGTAAGTTATCAGAATATATGTCCAATTGTTATTAGAAAGTGTTGTTTATTGAAGTAGTGAGGACCTCCCATAATAGCCACCATTAATTGTAATTAATAACTCTGAATCAGAACTTCGTGTTGCGGGGAGCTTTCTTTCCGTAGCAGCATTTGGTCGGCCATTACGCTGACGGTATTTTTTTAGTTAGACATTCAGTCTGTAATATTAAAAGTAAATGTGGGAGACTATTTTAATCTTTTCATAGTTTCGAAGCTACTAAAGTAAAGACAAATTCCATTCATTAATGTTCGCGTACTGAATGAGTTCAGTATGTTTAAGGTTGGCCGCTTAACGGCAGATGAGATTCTCCTCAGTTTTTGCCCTGCATATAACGAATAGTAAATACAGAATAATTTTCCGTTTAATAAGCATAAAAAATATCTCAGTTTCTTTGAGAAAGTTGGTACCCAAATGACCAGTAGTCCCTGAGAACCAAATTAATCATTGCAGTTTGCGTAAAAGCGCGTATTTTCTCTCCATAACAGCAGCGCTCACGCGAACTATCTGTGAGAAGGCGCTGAGTCGCGCGCTGTGTATAAAATATTATTTCGTACGTACTTCGGAATAACCAATGTCCGTACGTATGTTATCGTGGTAATGGGTTATTTCAGAGTCTCATGCTAGCCCACAATATTTAAAAGAGTAAATCATTTTGCAGTACACAGTAAATAATATTGCAGTATTCAGTATTTATTTTTTGGATTAGTCACTGCATATACAGAATTTAGCAAAGCTCCCAATCCCGAGTACCATGATACTTCGAACTTTTTGGTGGTTTCCCACTCTCGTCGTTTCTTACGTCAGAATCACGACCCCGTGTTTTCCCAAGAGCATGTTCGCCAGAAGCTTCGACAAGCGTTCGATGTGATTCTGCAGCAGTTTTCTTGAAATGATAATAGAAAACCTATGCTGTCAGCAAATCTTAGTTGGTAGGCACAAAACTCTACATACTTACGGGTTTGAGACAGATACCGTTGTATGGAAGTTGGGTTACTGCGTGCTGAAATTCGCTGTCAGCCGTTACAGGAAGCAGGTGGCGCTGCAGACGCAGTCCCACCACCCATACACTGGCGGTTAGCACCATCTATAGGGAAACTCCGGTTTCATACTTCTACACGTCGTAAAAACCACGGATCAAGGCGGTCATGTAGATACAGTATCTCTCGAATTTCGAAAAGCATATGACTCAATATTACACTTGCCAAAGTACTATCGTAAGAAGCGAAATTTGTTACTGTATTGAGGGCATGTTAGTAGGAAGGATGCAGCATGTTTTCTTCGATCGAGAGTCATCAACAGGTATTTCTGTATTTTCGGGTGTACCTCAGGGAAGTCCTCAAGTTGAATATTAATGACCTCGTGGATAATATTAACAGTAACTTCAGACTTTCAGCGGATGATGGACTTATCTATGTAGAAACAAAGTCTGAAACAAGATTTAGAAGTGGTGTCGCAGATAGGCAACTTCCTTTAAATATACAGAAATGTAAAACTGAGAAATTCAAAACACGAAAAAGACATAGTAGCCTATCATCGAGTCAAAATTGGAATCTGTAAACTCTTACAAATACCTGGGTGTATCACTTTGTAGGCACATGGAACGGAGTGATCACAGAGTCTCAGTCGTGGGTGGAGCAGGAAGCAGACTTTGTGTTATTGGTAGAACACCAGGGAAAAGCAGTCACTCTACAGAGAAGACTGCTTGCAAAACACTCGTGCGACCCATCCTTCAAATGGTTCAAATGGCTCATTGGATTTAACATCTGAGGTCATCAGTCCCCCAGAACTTAGAACTACCTAAACATGTTGTTGTTGTTGTTGTCTTCAGTCCTGAGACTGGTTTGATGCAGCTCTCCATGCTACTCTGTCCTGTGCAAGCTGCTTCATCTCCCAGTACCTACTGCAACCTACATCCTTCTGAATTTCCTTAGTGTACTCATCTCTCGGTCTCCCTCTACGATTTTTACCCTCCACGCTGCCTTCCAATGCTAAATTTGTGATCCCTTGATGCCTAAAAACATGTCCTACCAACCGATCCCTTCTTCTAGTCAAGTTGTGCCACAAACTTCTCTTCTCCCCAATCCTATTCAATACCTCCTCATTAGTTACGTGATCTATCCACCTTATCTTCAGTATTCTTCTGTAGCACCACATTTCGAAAGCTTCTATTCTCTTCTTGTCCAAACTATTTATCGTCCATGTTTCACTTCCATACATGGCTACACTCCAGACAAATACTTTCAGAAACGACTTCCTGATACATAAATCTATATTCGATGTTAACAAATTTCTCTTCTTCAGAAACGCTTTCCTTGCCATTGCCAGTCTACATTTTATATCCTCTCTACTTCGACCATCATCAGTTATTTTACTTCCTAAATAGCAAAACTCCTTTACTACTTTAAGTGTCTCATTTCCTAATCTAATTCCCTCAGCATCACCCGATTTAATTTGACTACATTCCATTATCCTCGTTTTGCTTTTGTTAATGTTCATCTTATATCCTCCTTTCAAGACACTGTCCATTCCGTTCAACTGCTCTTCCAAGTCCTTTGCCGTCTCCGACAGAATTACAATGTCATCGGCGAACCTCAAAGTTTTTACTTCGTCTCCATGAATTTTAATACCTACTCCAAATTTTTCTTTTGTTTCCTTTACTGCTTGCTCAATATACAGATTGAATAACATTGGGGAGAGGCTACAACCCTGTCTCACTCCTTTCCCAACCACTGCTTCCCTTTCATGCCCCTCGACTCTTATTACTGCCATCTGGTTTCTGTACAAATTATAAATAGCCTTTCGCTCCCTGTATTTTACCCCTGCCACCTTTAGAATTTGAAAAAGAGTATTCCAGTCAACATTGTCAAAAGCTTTCTCTAAGTCTACAAATGCTAGAAACGTAGGTTTGCCTTTTCTTAATCTTTCTTCTAAGATAAGTCGTAAGGTCAGTATTGCCTCACGTGTTCCAACATTTCGACGGAATCCAAACTGATCCTCCCCGAGGTCTGCATCTACCAGTTTTTCCATTCGTCTGTAAAGAATTCGCGTTAGTATTTTGCAGCCGTGGCTTATTAAACTGATAGTTCGGTAATTTTCACATCTGTCAGCACCTGCTTTCTTTGGGATTGGAATTATTATATTCTTCTTGAAGTCTGAGGGTATTTCGCATGTCTCATACATCTTGCTCACCAGCTGGTAGAGTTTTGTCATGACTGGCTCTCCCAAGGCCGTCAGTAGTTCTAATGGAATGTTGTCTACTCCGGGGGCCTTGTTTCGACTCAGGTCTTTCAGAGCTCTGTCAAACTCTTCACGCAGTATCGTATCTCCCATTTCGTCTTCATCTACATCCTCTTCTATTTCCATAATATTGTCCTCAAGTACATCGCCCTTGTATAAGCCTTCTATATACTCCTTCCACCTTTCTGCCTTCCCTTCTTTGCTTAGAACTGGGCTGCCATCTGAGCTCTTGATATTCATACACGTGGTTCTCTTCTCTCCAAAGGTCTCTTTAATTTTCCTGTAGGCAGTATCTATCTTACCCCTAGTGAGATAAGCTTCTACATCCTTACATTTGTCCTCTAGCCATCCCTGTTAAGCCATTTTGCACTTCCTGTCGATCTCATTTTTGAGACGTTTGTATTCCTTTTTGCCTGCTTCATTTACTGCATTTTTATATTTTCTCCTTTCATCAATTAAACTCAATATTTCTTCTGTTACCCAAGGATTTCTAGCAGCCCTCGTCTTTTTACCTACTTTATCCTCTGCTGCCTTCACTACTACAACCCTCAGAGCTACCCATTCTTCTTCTACTGTATTTCTTTCCCCTATTCCTGTCAATTGTTCCTTTATGCTCTCTCTGAAACTCTGTACAACCTCTGGTTCTTTCAGTTTATCCAGGTCCCATCTCCTTAATTTCTCACATTTTTGCAGTTTCTTCAGTTTTAATCTACAGGTCATAACCAATAGATTGTGGTCAGAGTCCACATCTGCCCCTGGAAATGTCTTCTTACAACTTAAAACCTGGTTCCTAAATCTCTGTCTTACCATTATATAATCTATCTGATACCTTTTAGTATCTCCAGGATTCTTCCATGTATACAACCTTCTTTCATGATTCTTAAACGAAGTGTTAGCTATGATTAAGTTGTGCTCTGTGCAAAATTCTACTAGGCGGCTTCCTCTTTCATTTCTTAGCCCCAATCCATATTCACCTACTATGTTTCCTTCTCTCCCTTTTCCTACACTCGAATTCCAGTCACCCATTACTATTAAATTTTCGTCTCCCTTCACTATCTGAATAATTTCTTTTATTTCATCGTACATTTCTTCAATTTCTTCATCATCTGCAGAGCTAGTTGGCATATAAACTTGTACTACTGTAGTAGGTGTGGGCTTCGTATCTATCTTGGCCACAATAATGCGTTCACTATGCTGTTTGTAGTAGCTTACCCGCATTCCTATTTTCCTATTCATTATTAAACCTACTCCTGCATTACCCCTATTTGATTGTGTGTTTATAACCCTGTAGTCACCTGACCAGAAGTCTTGTTCCTCCTGCCACCGAACCTCACTAATTCCCACTATATCTAACTTTAACCTATCCATTTCCCTTTTTAAATTTTCTAACCTACCTGCCCGATTAAGGGATCTGACATTCCACGCTCCGATCCGTAGAATGCCAGTTTTCTTTCTCCTGATAACGACATCCTCTTGAGTAGTCCCCGCCCGGAGATCCGAATGGGGGACTATTTTACCTCCGGAATATTTTACCCAAGAGGATGCCATCATCATTTAATCATACAGTAAAGCTGCATGTCCTCGGGAAAAATTACGGCTGTAGTTTCCCCTTGCTTTCAGCCGTTCGCAGTACCAGCACAGCAAGGCCGTTTTGGTTAATGTTGCAAGGCCAGATCAGTCATTCATCCAGACTGTTGCCCCTGCGACTACTGAAAAGGCTGCTGCCCCTCTTCAGGAACCACACGTTTGTCTGGCCTCTCAACAGATACCCCTCCGTTGTGGTTGCACCTATGGTACGGCCATCTGTATCGCTGAGGCACGCAAGCCTCCCCACCAACGGCAAGGTCTATGGTTAACCTAAAGACATCACACACATCAATGCCCGAGGCAGGATTCGAACCTGCGACCGTAGCAGCCGCGCGGTTCCGGACTGAAGCGCCTAGAACCGCTCGGTCACCGCGATCGGCGACCCGTCCTTCGATATGGCTCAAGCGCGTGTAATCCCTGCCGTACTGCAGTAACAGAGGTATTAAAAGTGTATATATATAAGGGCAGCACGAATGGTCACATGATTGTTTGACCTCTGTCACAAAAATGTTCAAAGAACTGACTGGCAGATAGGCGTAAACTATACTAAGAATGCCTGCTTACGATGTGTCAACCGGCTTTAAATGATAACTATAGAAATGTATTACAACCCCCATACGTGTAACTCCCGTAGAGATCGTGAGGTCAATATTAGATTAACCGTAATACGCACAGTGGTGCATAAGTAGTTGCTCTCTTTACGTGAATGGAATGGGAAAAATGTCTTATAGCTGGCACTATGGGACATACCCTTTGCCTGGTTTGCAGATTGTAGGTGTAGATGTAGTTGTAGACGGCTGTATGCTCAACTGCATTTAATCAGCTCGTTTGTCGAACAGCAGACGGTTGCCCGTTTGTCTGCTCCACATAATCGGTGTACTGGACGTATCCTACAACTGTAAAATGACGTAACTACTCGCGATATAAAACACACTCTCTTTCAGTGCAAGCGCTGTGACAAAAGCAAAGTCAATTTAAAAAATGAGCTCTCAGCTCTTTGTCACTGCCTGCAGCCTTGCACGATCCAAATTTCCTGCAGATACAACCAAAAGTGCATATAATGCCGTAGCCAAGTTTGAGTACAGAAAACAGACAAATCTAAAGGTAATCTTCTTCTTCTTTATCGTCGCCTTGTCCCATGTGACGTAGGGTAATGACCACTTTGAAATCAATCAGAGTTCAATTAAATATTTTAATACAAATGAGAGACAGAGAGAAGTGATATCCCTTTCCTCAAAACTGTTTCTCTTCTTCACCCCTTCTTTTCGTTACCACAGATGAGGTGTCACTGATCTCATTTGTAGTAATATTGCAGCACACGCGAGATGAGTATGTGCTTCCATCGCCTGAGTACAATCCACAAGTTCTAATAAATGTTCACCAACACGCAGTCTTCTATAGTTGTCCTCTTCGCAGAAAATAGTACTTAGGTCGTGAATCCGTAGTCTTGAGGCTGTAATAAATTCTTATCGAGGAACTGTTAAATTTCCAATCGGTTAGTTTATACGGGACGTCACTCGCTTTTTATTAGCAGAACACGACAAACTGCACAGTTACATTCCTTTTTAGAGTCACATACGATTTTTATTCTTATTGCTAAAAAAGTCTTAACTAATACACCCGCGGCAGACTAAATGTCTGTCTTCCGACACTACCGAATCAGCTCTGCTTTGCACGCCAGACATCGCTAACTAAGTCTTTATTGATACCGCGGCAGTCAACATGTCCGTCCTCCGAGACTGCCGAAGGAGCTCTCACATTTACACACAGACATTGTTAGCTAAATCTTAACTGATACCGCGGCGTACAACATGTCCGTCCTCCGACACTCCCGAACCAGCTCTGATTTTACAGCCGAATCACTTCTCCCGCCATCCAAGTTAGTCGCGATCCGAAGATCACCGAAGTGCTTTTCGTTTTGTAGTAGTTTATTATTCTGCTGATTATTAATACTTGTGAAATAATTGAATGATAGCACGCTATTGAGAGATGTTTAAATTTGAAAAATGGTTCAAATGACTCTGAACACTATGGGAGTTAACTTCTGAGGTCATCAGTCCCCTAGAACGTAGAACTATTTAAACCTAACTAACATAAGGACATCACAGACATTCATGCTCGAGGCAGGATTCGAACCCGCGACCGTAGCACACGCGCGGCTCCAGACTGTAGCGCCTAGAACCGCTCGGCCACTCCGGCCGGCTTTAATTTGAAATTCTAGTAAATGCGCTGCTTAATTTTTCAAATATTAATAATAGAAGATCACCGTTTTGGCGCGTAACTTCCGAACGCAGAAGCCAGTCGCGGAGAAGGTCCACAATGTAGACGGTCTTTCTCACGATATCAGTACCGAACAAACTATCTGTCATCGGTACCTAGCACCATGATACTTCATCATACCACAGCTGCCTTTTCATCTTCTCTAAAAAGAACTTCTTGTAGCCGAATATGATGGCTGCAAAGCCAGAAGAATTACAACGTTGTGACGACTTACTTAATATCGTGTTGGTGGACCGCTGGAGGCAACACAGCAATGATTCTGAGTGGCACAGATTCGATAACTCTTTGGTGGGTGTCAGGAGGTGTGTGGCAGCAGGTGCTTACGGTAATCTCCGCAGCCTTCTTTTCACGTGCCACCATTTCAAGGGGGTACACAAATAGTGCGTCGACTACAGGATAACTGCCTGTGTTCAAAAAATGGTTCAAATGGCACTGAGCACTATGGGATTTTACATCTGAGGTCATCAGTCCCTTAGAACTTAGAACTACTTAAACCTAACTAACCTAAGGACATCACACATATCCATGCCCGAGGCAGGATTCGAACTTGCGACCGTAGTGGTCGCGCGGTTCCAGACTGTAGCGACTAGAACTGCTCGGCCACCGCGGCCGGCACCTGCCTGTGTCAAAGAGCGTGCTGGTGACAGACAGAGAGGATTATGACAGACGATAGGTGGGTCGCAGTGCAGCATCTCATCCGCCGATTCAATGCCGGACACTGACTTCTAGTTAGCAGACGTATATCCAGAACCACCTACACTCTATGGGGTCCAGGGATGGTGAGCTTAATCAATGGAACAGCTAGAAACGGCTAGCAGACGCCGTGGAATTAAACCGAGATCTCAAAAGGACTACATTAGGGCGGGTTAAATGTAAATAGCGTCGTATCCGCACTCTACTAATTACAGTATAAGCAGACGATTCCTAACAACGATCAGGCACACGAGCTTACATCACGGTAAATTTCCAGTTAATCTCTTCTGAATACCGTCGAACGAATGCAATAAAAATTGTGTTACAAATCATGTACAACACTACTGGCCATTCAAATTGCTACATCACGAAGATGACGTGCTACAGACGCGAAATTTAACAGCAAGAAAAAATATGCTGTGATATGCAAATTATTAGCTTTTCAGAGCATTCACACAAGGTTGGCGCCGGTGGCGACACCTACAACGTGCTTACATGAAGAAAGTTACCAACCGATTTCTCATACACTAACAGCAGTTGACCGGCGTTGCCTCGTGAAACGTTGTTGTGATGCCTCGTGTAAGGAGGAGAAATGCGTACCATCACGTTTCCAACTTAGATAAAGGTCGGATTGTAGACTATCGCGAATGCGATTTATCGTATCGTGACACTGCTGCTCGCGTTGGTCGAGATCCAAAGACTGTTAGCACAATATGGAATCGGTGGGTTCGGGAGGGTAATGCGGAACGCTGTGCTAGATTTCAAAGCCCTCGTATCACTAGCAGTCAAGACCACAGGCATCTTACCCGCATGGCTGTAACGGATCGTGCAGCCACGTCTCGATCCCTGAGTCAACAGATGGAGGCGTTTGCAAGACAACAACCATCTGCGTGAACAGTTCCACGACGTTTGCAGCAGCATGGACTATCAGCTCGGAGACCATGGCTGCGGTTACCCTTGACGCTGCATCAGACAGGAGCGCCTGAGATGGTGTACTCAACGACAAACCTGCGTGCACGAATGGCAACGGATTAATCCAGGTTCTCATTACAGCATCATGGTGGTCGCTTCCGTGTTTGGGCACATCGCGGTGAACGCACATTTGAAGCGTGTATTCGTCATCGCCATACTGGCGTATGGGGTGCCACTGGTTACACGTCTCGGTCTCCTCTTGTTCGCATTGACGGCACTTTTGAACAGTGAACGTTACATTTCATATGTGTTACCACCCGTAGCTCTACCCTTCATTCGATCCCTGCAGGATAATGCACGACCGCATGTTGCAGGTCCTGTACGGGCCTTTCTGGATACAGAAAATGTTCGACTGCTGCCCTGGCCAGCACATTCTCCAGATCTCTCACCAATTAAAAACGTCTGGTCAATTGTGGCCGAGTAACTGGCTCGTCACAATACGCCAGTCACTACTCTTGATGAACTGTGATATCGTGTTGAAGCTGCGTGCGCAGCTGTACGTGTACACTCTCTGTTTGACTCAATGCCCAGGTGTATCAAGACCGAGGTGGTTGTTCTGGGTACTGATTTCTCAGGATCTATGCACCCAAACTGAGTGAAAATGTAGTCACATAGCAATTCTAGTATAATATATTTGTCCAATGAACACCTGTTTATCATCAGCATTTCTTCTTGGTGTAGCAATTTTAATGGCCAGTAATGTATTTTCAATCACCAAATACAAGATTCCCCGAGTATTCGTTAAATTTGGGGCTCACGCTCCATCATCGGCTGCAACCTTTATGTCAACCCAAAATAGTGGAGTGGTGATAAAAGTTATGTCCAATTATGGATTTTAGGTATGTGAAGGGATACTGTGTACATTAGGTGCAGATGTTTTGTATCATAGCAGCGTGTCGTTTCTTGTGGTACAGTGTTATTGTGCATAGTTTTCTAGTGGCTTCATGTTTCAGACATTCGGACATACATTCATTTTCTTGAACGTGGTAATTAACGAGATGCAGAGAACAGCTATTGACAATGATACTACGAAGTTGGGAAAGGCAAATGACAAGAAATAAAAGAGTTTGATTATGTAATTTCATATTATATTAATAACTCAGTTCTCGAGCAGGAACTACGAGCGGTAGAGTTTGAATATGTTACTCCAATTATGCGTGATTGTATGTGTATATGATAAGTGTGTGACCTCAACACTCTTTATACTCCTTTGAAGTTTGTAATACAAGTGTATTTATGGCAGTGCGCTTATTTGCACATGGAATATATGCTTGGAAACGACAAACACTCGAGATGGCAGTCGCAATAAATAAATAAATCTGACAGCCACAAACGGCAGATAGAGCGTGGCGTGGCGATAGGATAGTTCTCTGTCGATCACAGGAGTTTTCTGTAATTTAGTTGCTCACGAGAGCTCACGGAAATTATTTTAATTTGGTTATCCTGTAAAAATATGTCAGTGGTACAGTATCTGCATAAAATCAAGGAATCATCGGTAGACCACAAGTCACCCAGTAAACATATCACTGGAAGCTGGATTAACGCAAGCCGCTAAACTTGCACAATACTAAGAGAGCTTTGAAACTGATACTAAGAAGACAAAACGCAATAACCGCAACAGAGCAGTGACGAAATAAGAGAGTAAATGGTTTTGTTCTCCACGGTGAAGTATTTCGCAGCTGAAGTCCCCAGTTATTCAACAGAAAGACATCACAAGACGTCTCTACGATTATGTTCCATCACATTCAAAATGGAACCAGATCTGTTCTATACAGGGTGAAAATTAAATAAAGAAAACCGGCAGGCTGCTTGGGTGGATTCCTGACTGGAAATAGAACAAACAAGAGCCTGTGAACATGGACGGTGCGCATGTAACGACAACGTATCGTTCCGAACTACAGAACAGAGTTGCATAGCACCCACGTTGCAACAGATGTTCAACGTGGTCTCCATTGAATTGCAGGATAGTAGCGGTTGGCATAAAGGATACAGATAATCATACTTTGGCTTACACCATGTTGGCACGCCACTTGCCTGGAGTTTGCGCTGGGGTTTGTCTCAATGTCCTGTAGAACCCGGTCCTCCAAATCAGGTGTACTAACATCCACCGCTTGCCGCTTACCTTACTTTCGTCTGTGTGAAAGTACCCGTGAACATACAATCGTTCAAACAGTGCTTGAAATGTTGCCTGATTCGGTGTGTGGCTGTGAGGGTACTTGTCTTGCTAGAGCTGTGCTGCTTCTCTACCCGTTTCCATCTGCTTGGCCACAAATAATTCCGGCTTGTACCCGACATCAGTGGCGGTCCATTCTACTGGCTACAGTACGCTGCGTCAGTCACACAGCCTGCAACCCACAAGGAGCACAAGGTACGTGGTCACAGGAACGGTCATTCGCCAGCACCATCTACCGCACCAACGATGCATTTCCGGACACGTGTTCGTAGGACCTTTTTCCTCCATTTTCAGCCAGGAATCCATGCCTGCAGTTTTTCGATTTTATTTATGTTCACCCTCTCTACATTTCCATGGATCAACATTGGTTTATCGACTTTTATTTATTAACGTATTTCCTGTAACGTTTTTCGGCTACTGTCATCATCCAACCAAACAAGGAACTTTCAAAAATGAAGTTTAATGTAAATGAAGAGGTCTTACTAATACTAACAGTACACTTGGTTTCTAAAGTTCTGTTTTTGTTTCAGCTGATGACAGTAGCCGAAATATGTGTCACGAAATACTGTCATAAATAAAACTTCATAAAAGTGATCTAAGCAGCCTTATTCGTAAAGCATATAACAATCGCGGCCTCATACCAGAAATTTATTTCTATTATTAAATTGTAGCCAAAGTTTCCGGTCGAATACAGTTCATCAGCCACGAAGAAACATCTCAACATTAAACAATGCTCTGACCAATTACTGTCTGCATGTACGTACACTTTGATTCAGAAGGAATAGAAACATCCTTCTTCGAAAAAATGCCACATTACTATAAAAAGTAAGGAAAAATGGAAGAAAGATTAGAGTTTAACGTCCGGCTGACAGTGCGCCTATGACAGATGGACCACAAACACAATTATTGGTAAGGTGGGTGCTAGGCTGAGATTCATTGGGAGATTCCTTAGAAAATGTAGTCCATCAACAAGAGAGGTGGCTTACAAAACTCTCGTTAAACCTATACTTGAGTATTGCTCATCAGTGTGGGATCCGTATCAGGTCTGGATGACAGAGGAGAAAGAGAAGACCCAAAGAAAAACGGCGCGTTTCGTCACAGGGTTATTTGGTAAGCGTGACAGTGTTACAGAGATGTTTAGCAAACTCAAGTGGCAGACTCCGCGAGAGAGGCGCTCTGCATCGCGGTGTAGCTTGCTGTCCAGGTTTCGAGAGGGTGCGTTTCTGGATGGGGTATGGAATATATTGCTTCCCCCTACTCCCGAGCAGAACGCGAATGTAAAATAAGAGAGATTCGAGCGCGCACGGAGGCTTTCCGGCAGTCGTTCTTCCCGCAAACCATACGCGACTGGAAGAGGAAAGGGAGGTAATGACAGTGGCACGTAAAGTGCCCTCCGCCACACACCGTTGGGTGGCCTGCGGAGTATAAATGTAGATATAGATGCACTAAACAATAGTCGGCCGCGGTGGCCGAGCGGTTCTAGGCGATACAGTCTGGAACCGTGCGACCGCTACGGGCATGGGTGTGTGTGATGTTCTTAGGTTAGTTAGGTTTCAGTAGTTCTAAGATCTAGGGGACTGATGACCTCAGAAGTGAACTTCGATAGTGCTCAGAGCCATTTGAACCATTTAAACTAAAGAACAGCGGAGGAAAATCGGCCAAGCCCATTTCAGAGAAAGTATGCCAGCATTGGCCTGGAGCGATTTAGAGAAATCAGGAAAAACCTAAATCTGGATGTCTGGATGGGGATCTGAAACATCGTCCTCCAGGACGCGAGACTACCAGTGAGCCACACTACTCTCTCCTTGTTATTACGGACTCTGATGTAAGCTGCTCAGCGTACATTTATCTTATACTTTCTTGACTGATTAGTATAGGGCAGATGTCAACCTTCGGCAGCAGGAAACTGAGTTCCGACAGGTCGCAAAATAGAAACCACTACGAAAATCCTATGAATATTTGTACAAATGTGTTGTGTAGTATCTGGATAATGCCCATTGATCGCGCCACGTCGCTCTTTTCTGTTCTGAGAGCAAAATGAGCACGTAAAGATGCCTAGAAAATAGTGTCTCGCACTAACTACGGGGGCCTGGGGAGAGGTTTCGCCTGATGTCGTGCAACCCACATAACATAACTGTCGTGCGTTTCGTTCTTCATAGCAATTCCCAGCTACAGTCTGAAGGGACAATAAAGATTCTCTTGTAGCATTTTAGATGGAAAGTGTATGGTCACCCACAACACAGCCTGAAACTGGCTCGTCCTCCGTTTCATCTCTGCTCACATGAACTGATGGCTAAGAAGATAGCATTTTGGCACTGACAACGAGCTGAAGACGGGCGTAGAGAATTGGCGGAAAGCACAGGCGGCTGCCTTCTATGATGATGGTATTGGGAAGTTGGTTCAGTGCTACGACAAACTTTTAAGTCGGAGCTACAGCAAATTAAACATTTCTTATTTTAACAGTGGTTGCCATTTCACAAACGATCAGAACTTTCTTTCCAAATAGCCCTCGAATTATCAGCAAATGTCTTAGTCATGTGGTACAAAATCAAATTGTTTAAGGCCCCACTAAAGGTGGGTTGTACCCATATTCCAGTTCGGCAATAAAATAGGAAATCAAATGAGGCAGTAGCGGAATGGCAGACAGAGATTCAACACACTCTCCTCCCTTTGCGTTGGGAAACTGCCCCTGAAATACGGACTAATCAGCAAAGCTGATCGGCGTGAGGATACAGAAGACAATGAAAAACACTGCATTAAATGATACATAATGTATATCTTTAGGACACTTTCCCTGTGACTGAAAAGTGTCATTATGATTTCTCCATTGGCAAAATATTCCGGACTAGTCCCATTCCCAGAGGGAGGAAGTTGCCAAGGAAGAGATGATCGTGAGAAAACAACCGTATGACAAACGAAAGTATAGCATTCAGCGTGGACAGAGACTGTTAAGCCAGCTTAAGTAAAAATGTCTGTTAGATTTCAATTTTGACAGCACATGGCCACAAAAGTCAAGATTAAGTATTTTGTTTACGATAAATTTAATAATAGTGCATAACAATGTTTCATTCTGACAGCGTGTTCATTCTGTAAATATTAGATGTTCCAGTTCACCGCATTGTATTCACCTATTTCGACAATCTCCTGACAAAAAATCAGGGTTGTAAGTATTAGATTCAAATGTTTTATGTTTTTATCTTAAACCTTCTGACATGTTCCACACCCACAAGAATCATCTTATTTATTGGGTCTGTGGAGCGAAAGCTGAATCTAATCTAATCTAGGTACATATGAAAAGAACGGGTATAGGACTGTGAAACAAGCGAATGATTCTAATAAAAGTAGGTCCAGAAAGCAATGGCTTCCCAATACAGTGTATGGACAATTTCGAAAAACCGCAAGTGTGTGGTAAATTACAAAGTGATAAATTGCTATCGTTTGATTTTATCAGCATTTCAGATACCTATGTATTGGTAGAAGTAGTTTCGACAACATGTGTTTCGGTCTTGTCTCGCCAGTATGTTGGCCTCCCCTGTCTCCCGAATTGAAACCGTCGGTTCTTTTTGAAACAGACTACAAAAATTTTTCAAACGATAGACAACATCAGAAACAGCTGCGGACACCTGACAAACGTAGGCACCCAAAGACCAAAAACCTGGCACAAACAGAAAGTACCACGCTCCATCACAGAGGATCCCACAGATTAAATCAGATGCACCCCAACCCCCAGTCAGAAGTAAAATTCAATCACACCAACCACCTTAAACCAGACCAAGTAGATCGTACTGAAAGAAACAATCTAACGGCAAGCAGACGCCGAACCATTATGGACAAAGAAGAAAGCGGCAACCCAGCCGCAACAAACACCAAGAACCAAGAGGTGAGGAAAGGAGAAACAAATCCCAAAGTGAATAAATGGTACCCCAACAGCACAACCTAAACACAGCTACACCAATACACGGAGAATCGGCGAAGCCGATAAGCCTGTTCAACAACATTGTGACACTAAATAAAAAAGAAAAAAAAATGGTGATGGCCCAGTTGACTAGCGAGTCGAACAGAAGCATCAAGGCTAGCTACTGAATAGGTCAACTATATTACTTCACTTGAATTAAAATTGTTTATACTGCAGAACACTGATTATTTTGCATGCCCTGTGCTTGAGACACATCTATGTAATCTCAAAGTTAAGTATTGTCATTTACTTTTCGTAATGAAACTCATTAATACAATTTGTTTGAATGTTGTCTAGCGATCAGAGAAGGCATGTTTCCTAGACACCCCACCTTTGGGGACTAGGCAGGATTTAACAATACCGACCGTCTGTTGTAATGTGTTTGTTTATAAGCGCATTTCTGTAGTCTGGATCCTCGGGGATCTGTTACGAAGTGTTTATGTACCCAGTCGTAATACGTTGTACCTGGAAAGCCATTGGTGTCCATACCCATGTTTAATAGAGTTACTTGCTTTTTTCATCGCCCTCTAATCGTCCATTTCTATTGTACGTAGGTTATGTGATCAAAATTATCAGGACACTCCTATCTAACGATGAAGTGACGACTAGATGTCATGACAGGCTGACACATCAAGATGCAAGTTGGTGGGGAGTACTGCGTAGCCAGGAGAGAGGAAAGTAACATTAAAATGGGTAGGTCAGAAGAGCTTTGTGACCTCAACGTGGCGGTCACCTGAGTAACAAATCCATATTTCAATCCTTCTAAAGCTGCCCAAATCCACTACTGGTGAAATGATTGTGAAAGTGTAAAAGCAACGGAAGAAGCACAATTAAAGGAAGACCAAGCAGACTTCATCTACTGGTGGACAGGAATGGTCTAGCATTGCGGAGGGGGACTGTAAAAAAAAAAGACTATTTTTAGGTAGTTTAAGGGAATAGTGCACAATAGTAGAGCAGCTCCTCATGAGCTACACGTTTCTGTAGTCAGTGTCTAACGACGCTTGAGGTTGTGCAAAGAGCGACGCCAGTGGACAGTGGACAAGTGGAAAACAAGTGTTTTGAAGTAATGAATCACGCTAAAATCTGTGGTTGTTTGATAGAATAGTTTGGGTTTGGTGAATGCCTGGATAACACGGTCTGCGTTATTTGCACTGACAACAGTGAAGTTTTCAAAAGGTTATGGTATGGAGATGTACTTCGTCGTTAGGTTGGGGTCCCCATATCAAGCTTAAGAAAACTCTTAATTCAGAAAGGTATGAGCACTGCGTACAGTAGAGGGACAGTTCGGAGACAATGAATGTATCAACATGTCAATGCAATTCGTCTTAAAGTAGCATCTCTGAGAGAACAGCATGCCTGAAATGGACTGGTCTGTCCAGAGTCACGACCTGAACCGCGTGGAGCACCTTAGGGTGAGTCTGAACGTCGATTTCCTTCCAGACCCCGACGTCCAATATCACTACCCTTTCTGGTTTCAGCTCTAGAGGAAGAATGGCTGCCATTGCCCTACAGACATTCAGACTGAACTATCCCCAATATTGTATTGTATGGAACTGGGGACCTAGAGGTTTCGTCCCAGCTGTAGCCCAGAGTGCTACACAACCCCGCAACAAGCTACAGCAGTACACTCACCCCACCGCCGCCCCACACATAACCCAGGGTTATTGTGCGGTTCGGCCACCAGTGGACCCTCCCGGGAACCTATCACGCCAGACGAGTGTAGCCCCAATGGTTGCGTGGTAGAGTAATTATGGAGTACGCGTATGGGGAGAAAGTGTTTGCGCAGCAATCGCTGACGTGGTGTAACTGAGGCGGAGTAAGGGGAACAAGCCCGCGTTCGCTGAGGAAGATTGAAAACCGCCTTAAAAAAATATCCATAGACTGGCTGGCACACCGGACCTCGACACAAATCCGCCGGGTGGATTCGTACCGGTTCCGCCCGGAAGGCAGTGCGTTAGACTACACGGCTAACCGGGCGGGCCATCCCCAGATCCCCAGTACAGTTGAAGCCCTCATAGGGGCGAAGCGTGCGCTCAACCCATATTAAGAATGTCAAATTAAATACCTTTCAGCCGTCCAATTTCCAATAGTTATCTTATTGATCAGCCATTTACGGCGATATGCTACGCCATCGTCAGGCCCCCTAACGGAGGCGTAGGAAGATTCCCACCTCTGGTCCAGTCAAAATACGGGCCAGCTTACGATGACTGATATCCGTAGACGTTTGATATAGTGATCCCTTCGATCATCACTTCCCGACCAATTTGCGTAAATTATCGCCGAAACTGGTTGCTCGACAAAATAACAACTGGAAATTAGATGGCTGAAGGGTGTTTGCTTCGACGTTCTGTACTGAACGTCCGAGGTCTCGCAACCACATGTATAAAGATATACATACAGACACCCCATATTAATATCGACTGACAGGTGTCCTAATGCCCTTGAACTGATAGCATATGACAATCAAACACCTTATATGTAAAATAATTGCAACAGCAAAGCACTACATGTGGCTAACATCTTTGATCGTTCCCAGTCTGCGATCACACTATATTGTCCTCAATTTATGTATTTCAGTTAATATGGTCCTCCTGAATCAATGCGAGAATAAAGGAGGCTACGTCGCAGCTCGTAACGTTAGTGCAGAATCTGACTTAACACAGAGTCGAAAAGCTCTATAGATTGAACCACAAAGTAAGTACTGTATTGTCAGAATTGTTATAATATAAAAGAGTAGCATCGTCACCCCTCAGTTCCATTGTTCCCCCGCTTTATGCTCTAGAGGCACCTTGAGATTTGATCACCACCATCAACGGTCGGTCGTAGACGGCTTTACTGATCGATAAAGTGAGCTGTAAAACAATACATTTTCAGAAGCTGATACAAGAGTAAAATGTTCCCCCGACCATGTCCCCAGAGTTTTCACCGTCCGACCGACTAACCGAGCTGCTAATTGACACATAATCCGACAGCACGTGCACCGCGGTCACGTGATTTAGTGTCCTCCAGCCGGCGGTAGCTGCGTGCGAGGGGAGCACACACAAAGACCCTTCCGCGTTCCCCCAGACTCAGCTCCACACGAGTCCTCCCCTTGTTGATGTCGATAGGTCTTTAGATTTACGTGCCGCGTCACAAAGGGGACGGGAAGGCGCTGTTGTGTTCCACTTTCTGAAGACACTACAAGTTCCTTGTTTCAGTCTTAAAAGAGTGTCCAAATAAAACACTAAGAAGCACATTGGACCAAACATTAGTCCTCTCCCCCCCCCCCCCCCCTCCCTTTCCAGGAGATATTACTTTAATAGTGCGTAAGAACTCCTTTAGCAAATGGGCACAGTTCAGTGAGAAAGAAAGTCTACAAAATACCAACCAATGCTGGATAAAAAGAGTCTCCCGCACCTACATCTGCGTGAGCGGGAGACCCTTGAACCCAGCTGCTATTGTGTACGCAATGGAAACGCTAATTATTTTAATGGATATTAGTTTTTAAATCATATCAAACTAGGCCCAAGTAGTTGGATTAGAGAGTCATCGAACTATGCCCAAGCAGTTGGATTATCGTGTCTGTTCTTGCACCTGCAACAGCTAACCTCAAGCGAGGAAAAATTATAAGTACTAAAATTAAATTCAAAGTCCAGTGTAAGCACTACATTTACTATTTGAATTCACATGAGGACAACAAGGCTCAGTAATTCGGCGTCATCAAATGAAAGTGGACAACGACAACATAAACAAATATCGACAGAATATTATTTAAAATACGTCAAGAGTAGTAAGACCACCCTAGTAGAATGTAAACAAATAGATCACAGCATATTGAATTTGAGATATAATCATGGAGTTTACCGTCTGAGACTAGTAGCATCAGAGCATACC
This sequence comes from Schistocerca gregaria, assembly GCF_023897955.1. Lineage (NCBI taxonomy): Eukaryota > Metazoa > Arthropoda > Insecta > Orthoptera > Acrididae > Schistocerca > Schistocerca gregaria. Next base: position 1,154,402,135 of record NC_064920.1, on the reverse strand, counting down.
CGAGGCCGATTGCGATGTTATACAGAATCCGTGCCCCAATACCTAGCCGCCGAACATTTACACACACACAAAAAAGAAACTACGAAAAATACCACAAATGGAACAGAAACCGGTAGATGTGATGTACAGTTGCAGACAAACGAACGATTACAATTTCAGACAAACTGGATGATTTATTCAAGAGAAAGAGCGTCACAAATTGAACAAGTCAATAATGTGTTGGTCCACCTATAACCCTTATGAAAGCAGTTATTCGGTATATCGCTTAGTAGAAATTCTTGAGACACCCAAGATGGCGGTGATTCTCGCCTGACAACCAGAAGTGATGATCTGGGGAACGATTACTTTTTATAGCAGGAAACCTCTGGTTTTAGTGTGTGGCACCCTTAAAGCACAGCTGAACGTCGACTGTGTTACGTTGCAAGCCAGTTCTTCATCTTGGGAAACAAGTGGAAGTCGCTTGGTGCAAGATCGGGGCTGTAGGGCAGATGAGAAAAATTTCCTATTTGGATGAATTATGGAGTTATTTAGTGTGGTTTGCCATGTGAGGTCGGCCATTGTCGTGCAAAAACAAAATTTTGGATGTCAATAAGAAGCACACCTTGCCTACCCCAAAACTTCCTTGCTGACAAGGTTTGCAAAAATTTTCTTGGTTTTTGGAGGACCTTATGTGCCCCCACTCCATAGACTGTAATTTTGTTTCGCAATTGACGTGATGAAAGGTGGCTACACAGAGTCACAGCGCCAGAGATTGCGCCAAAGAGTATTATTCAGCCGCCTCTACTGGCAGTTGCCGCTGAGAAGTTGCTGAGGGCAGTAGTAGTTCTGAGGAAGGCGTGATTTGTGCTTGTTGAGACGTCGATAGAGTACTAGTTGTTCTGTTGGGCAAGACACCATATGTTTTTCGATTGGGGATGTTGTAATGATCAAAGTGTATTTTTCGTCAATGTATATGAAGGTAAAGAAATTTTTTTATTTTGGACGTCCTAAATAACAATGCCTCTTGGTCACAGGTTCAGTCAACAAAGCATCTGGCTCGTGTTCTTGTATTTGACTGTAATTCTGTTTTCAATGTGCAATCATAGAATTTCTGGTTTTTTTAATTACTTCATTGTAAATGGCGCTTAAAGCATCTTGTCATATTGAGGTAGAACCGTGCCAGATGTGTACATTGAATCACACTTCCACGCACAGAACAGTTATAGTTGTGCTTTGTTGTTTCGTAGCTTTTATAGTTGCTGGGGACTTAATTAATTAATTTTGTTAACACAAATTTCCTTTCATTCTTTGTTGTTATTCTATGCAGTCAGATTGCGTACTAATATTATTCAGGGCCAACCGGTTACGAGACTGCGTAACCGAACGAACAGCGACTAAAAAATTAATATTATTTGCATTCTATTTAATTAAGCCCCCATGCAGTGTTTCACTCAAGTCTCGTCACCGGTTACGATCCCATCCAGTAATAAATCACCATATTTGTGGTAGGCCTCCACAAATGTCAAAGTTGCCCCCATCCGCTGTTCTTTAAGATGTTCCGTAAGCATTTTTGGCACCTATCGTGCATAAAATTTGTGGTAGCGTAGCTTTTGAGTGACAATTTCAAGCAACAAAGTCCGTGAAACTGGTGGAACAGAAAGCGGAAGTTCCGTTATTGTGGAGCGGCGGTTTTCACGAATGGTTTCGTCAACGTTAGCGACAAGATCGTCAGTCACAGTCCTCGGGCGTCCACACTTCCATTCATAACGAACGTTGGTTCGGCCATTTTTAAACCGAATGGACCCTTTCAGGACGGAACATTCACTCATTACGTTGTTTTCGTACACTTGGTACAGTTAACGATACATTTTTTAGGCTTTAGGTTTTTGCCAACAAAAACCGTATCACAGACCGCACCTCACAACTGGCGGGATTTTCGATTGCAGCGCACATTTCAAATTGTAATATCAAAAAAAAAAAAATTGACGCGCAGAGACGTTCCCGCTGTCACAGATGGATGCCGACTGAGCTGCCGAGCACGCACAAACCAAAATATACGCGATCGGGGCGCGCCTAGCGGCGTCAGACGGAAACCTCCCCTACTTTCTGTATAGCCCTCGTATATACTCGTTGTCTTTGCCCTTCATGGTGAGCCATCTTGGGCTTGCATCTAAGCAAGATAATGCACGCTAACTTACGGCGGGAGTTTCTCTTGCTTGTCTTCGAGCTTGCCAAACACTGCCTCGGCCACCAAGGTCACTAGATCTTTGCCCAATTTAGAACGTTTGGAACAATATGGGCAGAACCCTCAAACCTGTTCGGGATTTTGATGATTTAAGGCGCCAATTAGACGAATTTGGCCAAATAGTCCTCAGGAGGACATCGAACAACTCTGTCAACAAATTCCAAGCCGTATAATTCCTTCCATAAGGGCCAAATGTGGACCAACACGTTATTGACTTGCTCAGTTTGTGAAGTTTTTTTGTCTCAGACTGAACCCAATCCATAATCCAAACGCGCCTAAACTTCAACAAGGTCTCGAAACCGTTCATCGCAGATACATCTTATCAGTTGTGCTGGACTTTTATCTTGAGACGACCACATGTACCTAATCTCTGACGTACATTTACCTCAAGTCTCTCGCCAGCGTGGAAATTTCCAAGTCTAGAGTGGCCACTAAAAGTGCTTAATGAAAGGCAAGGCTCGAGAAAACTTCACTCCAAGAGTGCCTACCACGTAATTGCCGAAATCTATTTGCTTCTGTATTCCGAATAAGGTGTTGGGAGTACCAGCACCTTCCTGTGACATTCGGAGGGCTCATTCGAAAATTTTCAGTCAAATGAAAAATTTCATAATGAAGTCGCTTCTACCACTTATGATAATTTTCACAATGAACCAATAAGCGATGCTGCTGCTTATCAGCAATTTCCAGCCCAAAGATTTCCCAGACTCGTACACTGAGCTTCGCGCTCCAAACCCATGGAGCAGAAAACAAGGCATCGCCTAAATTGGCTTCTCATGCAGCATATTATTTCGACCAATCCTTTTTCTCCAGTGCTCCCAGATTCCACACTTCGAGAAAACTACAGATTTTGTGATCTCGACACTCAGAGGACGTCTCCTGAATATATTATCTAACCCAATCCCTCTTAAAGCGCCATCTTGACACAACCTGCTAAAGCACTGTCTGGCCAGTGAAATTGACTCCGGGACCGGCAGTCTGCCGGTAAGATGAAAATCTCCCTTACATGGCTGCATCCACGTCAATGGGTTCACTCCCCACCCCTTCCCCCCCCACCCCTCCCGCCAACTGTTCTAGCAGCTAACGCAGAAACCACAAATCTAGCATGCCATCTAAATTACTAAAAACATGCACTATCCACAGCAGAAAGAACAGAAATTAGTCAGGTAACACAGCGGATAAATCACGTAACCACTCACCGATATCCGAGAATCAATTTAATGACAAACATTATTTCAAAAACGGTTCAAATGGCTCTGAAAACTATGGGACTTAACATCTGAGGTCATCAGTCCCCAAGAACTTACAACTACTTAAACCTAACTGACCTAAGGACATCACACACATCTATGCCCGAGGCAGGATTCGAACCTGCGACCGTAGAGGACGCACGGTTCCAGACTGCAGCGCCTAGAAGCGCTCGATCACAACGGCCGGCAAACATTATTTAACTAGTTCCCAAATTAACGTGTCAGTATTACGAAATGAACTAAAATTGAGAGTTGGCAATCCAGTGCCAGGCTGTGCCCTAAAGTCCACATCTTTCTTCTGGCCGGCCATATCCAGCTGAAGGCATTTTCTGACAATTAGACCTATCAAACTGCGGAAATGTTGACTGCTACGTATCACCCACTGTTCTAAATATTCCGAGACACCATCTATGGGATTAAGATTGGATGATTTAGCCTGCCAGTTGTGATGCAATAGGATGCCTGTGTGTTCGTGGAACATAGACGTATGCGTGCAGCACTATGATAATTGGTGTTGTCATCTTGGAAGATGGGAGTGTACACATTATTCTTTTCAGGAAAATATACATATACACTGTAAACTGCGTATATGACCCAAGTCATGGTGTGAAAAATACTCCCAAGAAGATGCAGAACAGCCTCTGTGCTGAACTACTCCTTGAATCATCAATCCAGTCAGAGATTGCAAAATTCTCCAATCAACACGTGCAGCTTTATGACACACAGTGAGCGCTCGCCTGTAGCGAGGCACCCTTTGTTGTTTAATCACTGTTCGACTTACAGACGATCTTGTTGGTAAACTCTAATCGAAGCTCGTATGGCAAACTGAGCGTGCCGAGATACTAGAGGCTGAAGTACTTAATTTTAGAAGGTTCAGCACATACGTGTACTGCACCTACTTTGTGTTTGGCTAATATCTTCTCCCCACTTGTATCCTCGTGCTCCTGTGACTCTTCAACAGACTACTGACTGAAAACTACTATCCCGATCCACGGGGGCAAGGGATTATCATACCACTTCCCATGCCAGCAACACCTGACTCTTACCATGCTGCAGAAATAGGCTGATACAGATTATTTTAAATTCTCTCCATGAAAAACTGTATTTTAAATGTTCACCTCATTTTTCGACTCCTCCCTCGGGCATGGATGTGTGTGTAGTTCTTAACATAAGTTAGTTTAGGATAGTTAAAGTAGCATGTAAGTCTAGGCAATGATGACCTTAGCAGTTTGGTCCCTTAGGAATTCACACACATTTTATTGCTCAAGTGTGTGGGACCCATACCGAATAGAACTAAAAGGGGTATTGAATGTATACAGAGAAAGGCAGCACGAATGATCACATGTTTGTCTGACCTGTGGTAGAGTGTCAAAGAATGCTGAAGTAACTGAACTAGCAGATTCTTGAAGATAGACATGAACCATCCCGAGGAAATCTACTTACAAACTTAGAAAGCCACTACACATGCTACCGTGGGGCTCGTGAGGATAACGTTAGATTGAACGCAGCAGGCATGGAGGCATTCGTGCTTGCCCTGCTCCATTCATGAATGGAACAGGAAGATAAAACTAACAGCTGCTACAATGCTACATAGCCTGTGCCAGACACTTCACAGTGGTTTCCATAGTATAGTAGTGACATACGTAGAGTTATAAAACTAGCGTAGGCTGCCATAGATTTTCATAAGTAAGCGTACACTATGGTATTTTACCTAGTAGTCTTGGTCTGTTCAAGCCACATCTATCGTTACCAGAACGTAGGTGTGTTGCGTACCTGTTGGGAGTAAACCTCGTAACGCTCAGTTGCCTTGCTTAACCCTTTCAGATCTGAATTTACTCTAGAAGAACAAAAATTTTTCTTGGTACGTTAATTCTCTTAGGTAATTTATTATTGGTTTAAGGAGCAAGATGTATACAAAAATATGTGCCCTTATCAAAACATACTTTGTACAATTGGCTTCACGTTAACGACTAAAATAGATAATTACGAAACATTACCTGTTGTAATAAATAATAAAATGATCATCCAAAAATTACCGTGCAAAAAACAGTAACAGTATTCAGTTAAGTGGAATATAGCGAACCGACCACATCCATGTGAGACATGAGTTTCTCCTGGCGTAGACAATTTTCAAACAACTTACGGGAATTCAGCCAGTCAATATTTACAGCGACCGCCGATATTTCGGCGGGAGTACACCCCGCCATTTTCAAGGCCTTGGAAGAGTGTACTACCGCCGAAATATATGCGGTAGCTGTAAAAATTACCTGGCTGAATTCCCGTAAGTTGTTTGAAAACCACATCCATGTACTCTGGTAATGATGAGCTCCTTCACGGAATTGTTGAAATTTTCATAGTCATGCTCAACATTTGGCAGCAACTGCGCGTAAAGGAAATGTTGAACACTCCGATATGTGTACCTCAGGTTCCCATTGGGAAAAAATACTTTTGTTGCAACTGCGACACAGTAAATTCAATGTACGCAACTGTAGTCAGAGGATCTGAAAGGGATATGCGATCAGCGTCTTACTAGATACCCCTAAAAACCTGAAGTGGTGCTCTGTCTAGAAAGTGAATGAGGATATTTAAAGGGCCAGGTAAACTACGGAACATTTCGTCCTACCTATTTACACTCTTGTCCGTTACTTGAAAATAAACAGTACTTATATCATAATCAAAATTGTCATTGTTTAATTCAGGTTTTATTCGAAAACTGATTTGTAACATAAAGAAATGTAGTCTAATTAAAGCAGATGATGCTGAGGGAATTAGATTAGAAATGGGACACTTAAACTAGTTAATGAGTTTTGCTATTTGGGGAGCAAAATAACTGGTGATGGACGAAGTAGAGAGGATGTAAATGTGGACTGGCTATGGCAAGGAAAGCGTTTCTGAAAAAGAGAAATTTGTTAACATTGAGTATAGATTTAAGTGTCAGACAGTCTTTTCTGAAAGTATTTGTATGGAGTGTAGGCATGTATGGAAGTGAAACAAGGACGATAAACAGTGTAGACAAGAAGAGAATAGAAGCTCTCGAAATGATGAGCTACGGAAGAAAGGTGAGGATTAGATGGGTAGATCACGCAACTAATGAGGAGGTGCTGAATTGGGGTGAAGAATTTGTGGGACAACTTGACTAGAAGAAGGGATCGGCTCGGAGGACACGTTCTGAGGCATCAACGGATCACTAATTTAGTATTAGTGGGCAGCGTGGAGGGTAAAAATCGTGGAGGGAGACCAAGGCAACAGATTCATAAGGATGTAGGTTGCAGTAGTTGCTCGGAGATGGAAATGGAAATGCCCTGTGACATCCGGTCGGGTAGAACGATCGCCTGGTGCAAGTCTTTCGAGTTGACGTAACCTCGGCGACTTGCGTGTTGATGAGGATGAAATGATGATGATAAGGACAAGACAACACCCAGTCCCTGAGCGGAGAAAATCCCCGACCCAGCCGGGAATCGAACCCGGCCCGTTAGGTGCGACATTCCGTCGCGCTGACCAATCAGCTACCAGAGGCGGACACTCGGAAATGAAGAAGCTTGCACAGGATAGAGTAGAATGGAGAGCTGCATCAAACGAGTCTCTGGTCTGACGACCGCAACAATAACAACAACTTATAGCAGAGGGATGTTGTAGTGAAAATAAAGGAAATAATACATATTTATCATGTAGTACTAGAAAACGTGTTTTCCCCCCACAAAAAGGTAAAATAAAAAACGTAAAACAACAACATACACCAATGATCAAAAAAAAAATTATGACCACTTGTTTAATAGGGCGTTGTTCCACTTTTCAGACACAGTAAAACAGAGATTCTGCTTGATATGTATTCAACAAGTGCTTGACAGGATTCTAGAAGTGTGTCAGACCAGACGACTACGTACACATCAACCAATTCCCGAAAATTACAGGATATTGGTTTATCGGTATGCAGCTGGCGCCCGATGTGTTCCAGTGGATACAGAACAGGCAAATTTGCTGGCCAACAGATTAGTGTGAGTTCACTATAATGCGTCTCAAACTACTGCAGCACGACGCGATCCAGACGTTCCGCAATGATGTTCACGCAGTTCACTTCTGTCATGGTGCATTCCATGACCACCACACATTCCATGACCACCACACATTCCATGACCACCACACATTCCATGGAAGACCTAGCCATTGTATCGCTTAGCATAATTCTGCAGCCACTGGTCTGCATCTGTGGCCCGGTGTATGTTTCCTGGATGACGGCGTGTTAAGGACCCAACCATCGACCTGGTGTAACGAGAAATGCGATTCTTACGACAGGCAACACGTTTCTACAGGTTAACGATGAAAATACACTGCAACCATAAGTAACGATGGCCACACATAGTTATCGTGTGGTGTGCATCCCCTTGTTAAGCTATGGCTTTTGAACAGTGTGCTCCGAAACACTTTTGACCGCACCAGCGTTGTGTGCTCTATCGTTAAATCTGCCACAGATCACTGCCTATCCTGGATTTCACAGCAGGTGATCCTTTCAAATCTACGTTTTGTGATATACGTGGTCGTCCAATACCATACGGCCTAGCCGTTATTTCACCATCTTTCAACCACTTTCCAAAGATGCTCACATCAGATTTGCCGTTTCAGAGATTCTAGTTTCCAACCGCAGCGCGGCAACAATGTGCTCTTTGTCAAAGCAGCTTAGATCAGTGGATTTACGCATTTGCCGCCCATAAATTCGCTATAATGACTGCCCATTCGCCTGTCTTCCGCTTACATTCTTTTTGTCCTGCGTCACGTTCCCGAAACACCTTCAATAGGCTTTCAACCTCGCGGCAGGCAGTGGTCATAATGTTTTGGCTCATCAGGGTACCTAACATCAATACTTCGTCGAATTCATTGGAAATTAGTGGTAAGGTCTTACGGGACCAAACTGCTGACGTCATCGGTCCCTAAGCCTACACACTATTTAATCTAACTTAAACCAAATTACGCTATAGACAACACACACACACACACCCATGCCCCAGGGAAGACTCGAATCTCCGACGTGGGGAGGCCGAATTTATATAAAACATGTTTCCGTTATTCAGAAACAACTTTGGCATTTATCTATAATGGGAGAAAACTTGCCTCTGATCATGATGAACATCGTATTGACTACAAAACAACAATAATGTTTGACAGTGAACTAACAATGACTGAATAATGCGGTCCTAATTATATGCAAAACAAACAAAAAACAAAGATAAGTCGTTGGTTCCCAGTTTCTCTCTTATACATTCATCTATACTGCTTCCCCTGCCAGTACTACCGGCTAACCTACCATCTGATACGTGTTTTATGTAGTTTTGGTAGAGCGCAACTCTACGAGGCATTAAGATACACGAAAAGGCTAAATATTCTGTAAAGAAGTGTGTATCAGGCTCAGTAATAGACACTCTTCATAGCCCTATTCCATACAGACATTTGTACGTATACATTTTATGAAACAATGAACGAAAAAACCTACTGAAGAAGCCACAATTGTGGCGATAATTGATTGGGGTGAAACGAAAGAAGAACCGAAATTTGTGTTCTTGCATTCAAGAAAAAATATGTATCCTTTTTTGTATTTTGATAATGTGCTAATGAATCTTAAAAGCCTGCCTGTGTGGGCGAGCGGTTCTAACCGCTTAAGTCCGGGACCGCGCTGCTGCTACGGTCGTAGGTTCGAATCCTGCTTCGGGCATGGATGTGTGTGACATCTTTAGGTTAGTTAGGTTTAAGCAGTTCTAAGTCTAGGGGACTGATGACCTCAGATGTTAAGTCCCATAGTGCTTGGAGCCATTTTTGGAATCTTAATGCGAAATATTTCCTTGTATTCCAGGAAAACAGGGTTGCCGTAACATGGTAGATTTCAACTTATCGGGACTCGAGCTCAAAGACGGTGGAGCACCTTACCTCAACTTACGAGTGTGTTCGCATGAAAGTTATTGATACGCCTGTCGCTTCTCTGTATCCCGTGGCCGCGGTTTTACTCTTTGGTCGTTTGCGGCTATTTAAGAGCACTAAGCTGCGAGGAGAGCTCTGGTTTTTCTGGATTGGTTGGCGCTCCGCTGTGCAGTGTGCTTGTCGGCGGTGGCTCTTTGCCCATGCTCTCTTTCTGTCACGTGAGCAGTAGGGCTGCGGACGAAGACGTGAGTGTTGCGGGGGAGTGTGTACTGCGTCTGCTCCGTGATGTAAACAACACAAACGCGATGACTGGTCAGCAGCCGTAGCTCTGGTACACTGGTGTTTTTCCGCTCTTGGAAGTAGGTCCAACTTATGTATTGGATATTTTATTACTATGTCACTGTAAGTGAAATTTTGAGATATTCTGATGTATTAATAGATATCAAAGGATAGCTACGTAATTTTTATTTCAAAAATCGTATGTAGTCACACTCTCAGGAAGTGCTACTTGTGCTCTGATTGTCTCACTGTTCAAATGTACTGCGAAAATGGTTGACACTGTTTCCTTCTTCGTAGTGAAACACGCTCGCAGGACACCTTTAATGGCTAGAAATAAATTGTTCTTAATGTTTTTCACAACATTGCAGAGAAACATGAGCTTCGAAGTTTATTGAGAGGCACTATGTAATAAATAGAAGAAACACAGGTGTAACTGCGTCGATTGATGGGCTGTGGTTTGAAACCCATAATGATCAACAATGTGTGTGTGTGTTTTTTTCCTCCGTGTGAATATCTAAATCATTTAAATATGAAATTTATCACTATGTGGTGATTAACTCATACTTAACCATCATTTTTTTCGAGAAAATACACGTCTTCTGGTTTCTAATTATATATCACTGGCATAATTCTGGTTTTCATTGCAAATACACATTCTTAATTATCGATATATTATAAAAGATTGTTACAGATTCTGAAGTTAAGAAAACATTATGCAATTAAATTTTTTTTTGGAGTAAAATGAAAAATCAAATACTCTTTGTTTAGTTATGCCCACTATTTTATAGGGCAGATGTGACCTCACATGAGCCAGAGTGATAAGCGTGGTATAAAAAAGGAAAACAATTTTCAGTGCGGTGAGCACACTGTACGAATGCTGCATTTTTACAGTTGTATCGTGCCACTGCTATCTGAAGCCTATACAGTTGATCTGGAGCCACGTTAAGGGCTCTGTCTCGAGAAATAACGAGACATGTAAGCTGCCAAAGTTACTGGAACTAATGCACGAAGCTTTATGACACGTCACTGCCGAACGTTGGCGAAATGCAGAACAGCACGTCGTAGAAGACGGGCACTTTTTCGTGACTTAGGATTAAGTTGTTAACCGCCACAGTAGCAGTAATGAAATGTACCGGTTCCCTCGGAGTCTGATGTGAAAGAACTTCAGAGATTACCAGACGACTGACTGTAATACCTTCAGGGGCTTCAATATTTAACTCTCTCTTTCCAAGCAGTTATCCTGACTTGCGGGGTCTGCTGGTTAATCGGACGTGGCATGTTAATGTTAAGGGGTGACCGGATACCCTTGCTGGATACCCTTCCTGTTGCCAACCCATACCATCCCCCCCCCCCCCCCCCCCCATCCCTGGAAAGGAATTAGTGGGCCCCAACTGTCTGTATCTAGTGTAATCCATGGAATAGTGCAACGTGGTGACCAGCCCTGTATTCACCTAGTGGGATGAGGAAAACCTCCTAAAAACCCACATCCACGCTGGCCGGCACACCGGTCCTCGTCGTTAATCCACCAGGCGGATACGATCCAAGGCCAGCGCGCCTACCCGAGTCCAGGAAGCAGCGTGTTAGCCCTCTCGGCTACCCTGGCGGGTGTGGCTTCAATATTTAACTAGATAGTGAAATTCCAGCGGTGCACTTTTACGCCGCACATAGCTCTTGTATAAAAATTGCACTTGTTACAGTCAAGAATTTTCATCACTCTCGCTTTTAATTATTGTACTATGTTAGCTAAGATCGAGAGCATGTTTTCCTTCAGACCACCTAAGAAGCGTATCGCCTGAGCTTTACCATTATTTCCTTCTGTTCGAAAATTAAATGACATTCAAGACTATATTGTTCTCTGCTCGACTCCTTTTGCGCCTTTATTACAACTGTTCACATCACTTAGTACTGTTTGCAGTTAACGGCTCTCCCAGTGTTTCGACACCTATGTTATCTGTTTCGTGTTCACCACTGCACAACTTATTTTAACATTGATTACCTGTGTGTATGAGGTTTGCCTGTTTTGGACGCACTTGAGCAAGGTGCGTATATCTAAGTGCGTGTCTGTGCATTCCGAAATAACCACAGGTTCCATTTTCTGGCTGTCGTCTGGTATTTAGGTAATGTGTTCAGAGGTAAACAAGCAGTGGCTCAGTGATGAAAAATTTATAGTGTGCTAGAAGTCTGTGGTATTGTAATTATTGAGCGTGCGTTCATGGAATGTACATAATATAATTAATGGCTCTACGGTTATGTTATGACTTAAGGTACAAGTACGTGATTTACCGCTATGACCAGCTTCTTATACATTTTAGTAAATCATCACTTCCTACTCTGGCAGTAATAAGCCTGTCTGCACATAATATTAATGAAGAAGTAGTGCAGATCAATTCTGAATGTGAATGGCTCGCCGGTCGGTGTGCCCGAGCGGTTCTAAGCGCTTCAGTCTGGAACCGCGCGACTACTACGGTGGCAGGTTCGAATCCTGCCTCATGGATGGATGTCTGTAATGTCCTTAGGTTAGTTAGGTTTAAGTAGTTCTAAGTTCTAGGGGACTGATGACCTCAGCTGTTAAGTCCCATAGTGCTCAGAGCCATTTTTTTTAACAGCAGTTTGTTTTTATCACACAATTGTTAACTAAAATCTGGTGGAAATTACAAGCCCGAGTTTGTGTTTGATTGGTAACTACTGCCTTGTCTTTATTGAGTCCCTGCGCGTGTGGCCCACGTTTCAGCCGTTTCCAAAAGCAGAAGCAGTCGTTGAGCGCTCCTGTTGACGTACAGCTCGAGCCTTCCACCAGCTCCTGCCGGCACGCGCCGGACGCCGATCACGTGCCCTGAGACAGCCAATGACTGCGCAGGCCGACTGCCGGCTGCCGCTCGGCGTTTGTCTTTGGCGCACGCCGGCGCGCGCCGCTGCATGCAAAGCAGGCGGGCCGGGACTTCCCCGCGGGGTGTTACATATTCCGGCGTTCTGCTCCGTGTGACCCACATGGCGGCGATTTATCCCGCGGAAAGCGCGCCGGCTGCGGGCGAGATTTATTCAATCAGCGGCGCAGTCGAGCCGCCCCTCATAAACACAAAGGCCGCCCCCGCTGTTTTGTCTCGCACCAAATGAGGCCCGCACCGCCCCCGCCGCAGATATTACTGCGCCGCGCCCCGCCTGCTGCCGGATAAAGCCGAGCTTTCTGTCCCCCTGAGGTACGGTACGGCCACCGTACTCTGTACTGACGCCGTACCTCCTCAGCTGCGTCTACCTAACGGTCTGAAGTGTTGCGACAGAAGCGTTCAACTAAACTGAGTCACTGATTTTAAATGAAAAGACATATCTAAAACAAGCGTTAAGAACGGAGCTGTCCCGATACCTAAAAGGAAGACAAATATACCATTCTGCTTTTGGTAATAATTTCAATGATGTATGATTTTATGCCTATCACCGTGTATAAAATGTAGCTTTTTCCCCCTCTGAGCGTTCGAAAAGTTAAATGGGGCGCATCCCCGAGCATACCCCCAGAAACTCAGGACTGAGCACAACCAATGGCCAATCGCAGAACATAATTTTGTTTACGTAGAGTGAAAGGTCTCTGTAGGATTCCTTTCATGTTAATTTCTTAAATCTGTTGTCATTTACGGCATACGTTCCACTTCTGAATTTACTGTGGTGTTTCTGACTCTATCTAGGAGGAGACTGAGCAGTGGAACGTGTTACTTTTACATATAAACAAGAACTTCGTCACACTAATACACTTCAAAACACAGTTTATGTGTAATTCACGTCACACAGTCTCATATGGAACCTATATCCGCTTTCTTTTATATAGTGTGTATGATAAGATACTGTCGTCCCCCTTCCCTTCTGTGTGAAACGATGAATGACCAAAGGTATTTCTAGTTGCATGCTTGATGGTAGCAGACAAGCCTGTCTGCCAGACAACAGTAGGACCAACATCGGAACAGTTAGTTACGCTTTCTAAAAGCACATAGGTTTCTATTCTTGGTATGGTCCTGTCCGTTCCTTGTCATGTTGGTATAGGAAGCTACCTCTCTGGTCACTTCCGATTGTATCTGTGAGGCACCCTCAGTACGGGCCCATGGCAGTCTGTCTGCGGCGAGCGTCTGAAATGGTAAGATCTCCGGCTAAGCGCGTCTCTGATAAGTCCGTAGGACAATGGGTTTCTTAAGTTCAGCCTAACTGAAAATTTAATCACCTTTGTCTCAGGTTTAGATCTAAAATACCTTATGTTGTCTTAAATTGCAATGCAGTGTAATTCGAAAGTGAAATTTAGAATATCTTCCAGCAGTTGCTTTGCCATTTCTTTGTGCGGAAAGTGGAACCACGTGTTGATGATCCGTAACTCTTAACTAATTGAATGCGAATGTGCATGAGATTATAATGCCTTGTCTTGACAATATTTTTCAATATAGCAACTTTTCTTTATGTTCAACCCACGTGGGGTGTACTTTGTGAGACCAGTACCACGTGCTTATACAATTGTTTGACCCATCAGGTTAATTGTAAGACGATAGTAACCAGTTCGAAGTTTTTCTTTTGTAAACTGCGTTTCGTTGTAATTTATTTTAATTATCAAAATTACACTCTTTGTTGAGTTACACTCTTTCTGTTAACCAAGTTGACCACGTGAAGCTTGTGGTGTAAGCATCAAAGTAGCCCTGAGCTATTCTTTTCAGGATGATTTCACAGAGAGTTAGTATGAATTTAGTATACCAGTGTGTAGTAATTACATGACGGACAGGATTGCGCTACGAATGTAACTTCTTTGGGTGAAAATTGAATCGGTTGGTTGTGGTTAATTTCCTCTTGCATATGTTTCAATGTTCTTCGTGTGTTATTTTATGAATGCAGTGTTGTATGTAGTCTCCCAATCTCGGGTCCATATTTGATGTCTTCCTAAGATTACAAACTCACATTTTCACAGTCCTAAAGAAGGTACCAGTTTAGATATGAATCAAGTTTAATATGCTGATATTTTAACAGAACAGTGATCAATGTTAAAATAAATGTCCAAATATAAACTGATTTATTTCTTTTTATTTAAATTCTCTTTATGTTATATATCTCAACAGTTGTCGTAAGATGACTATTAAAATATTATAAAATGTTAGTCTGGTTGGCAATTTGGTAAACTAGTGTAGATACCTGGTGAAACAGTTGCTCAGTAATGCAAGGATAACTTCCCCAGATAGCTCACAGCTTTTAACCCGCTTTTATTATCTTGAATATCAGCACCGCTTTCAGAACAACTTAATGCACCACCTTCACAACAGTTCAAAAAATGGTTCAATTGGCCCTAAGCACTGTGGGAAATAACGTATGAGGTCCCCTAGAGTTAGAGCTACTCAAATTTAACTAACCTAAGGACATCACACAAATCCATGCCCAAGACAGGATTCGAACCTGCGACTGTAGCATACATACAGTTTGATCTTAGATGAGCAGAACACAAAGACAAACAACTCCTATGATATTATTAACTCGTAAGTACAGACGAGAGTCAGATTGACAGTATACCGCCGGATACTCGGCGGTTTCAAGTTATTGCACTTCAGTTAAACCTGTTATCAGCACCTTCAAACAAATTCCTTCGCAGTCAGTATGTGCAGCTTCAAAACTCAGCATCTGTTCCTTAGTGAGTTATTCGTTACTGAATTTAGCGATGGGTTTTATGGAATCAATTTTACTCTATCTCTGTGACTGCGCGAGAAAAAAATTGCTAAGCCTCTTGTCTTAGTTTATGTGCCTGGGAAAGTATTTTAATTATTTAATCACAACACATCTGTAAGCCTCTTACTCGCCTGATAGTGAGAAAACTAATCAGGAAGTATCTTGGTAAATGGAAAGAGCAATCAGTACCAGATGAAGATAAACTGACAACCAGAAAATAGTGCTGTATATGTCTCAAAAAACTGAAAAGGAAAACCTCCACAACTACGAAGAGTAGAATGTTTATTACTTTCTAAGGAATGAATAAGTTAATACTTTCAATTACTCTGTGAAAACTTAATATATTTTTTAACTGAAGCAACATTTTTATGCTTTATAAATACTTTAGTGTTAAATATGATTTTGACTTACTAAATATGTTTATTTCCTTCCCTAAATCATATAAACCCCCCTAATTATACTCAGAAATATAAGAGTTGTAGGACTATTTGGAAAGCAAGGTTCGATGGGGTGTTGTTGTTGTTGTGGTCTTCAGTACTGAGACTGGTTTGACGCAACTCTCCATGCTACTGTATCCTGTGCAAACTTCTTCATCTTCCAGTACTTACTGCAACCTACATCCTTCTGAATCTGCTTAGTGTATTCATCTCTTGGTCTCCCTCTACAATTTTTAACCTCCACGCTTCACTCCAATACTAAATTTTTGATCCCTTGATGCTTCAGAACATGTCCAACCAACCGGTCCCTTCTTCTTGCCAAGTTGTACCAGAAACTCCTCTTCTCTACAATTCTATTCAATACCTCCTCATTAGTTATGTGATCTACCCATCTAATCTTCACCATTCTTTTGTAGCACCATATTTCGAAAGCTTCTATTCTTTTCTTGTCCAAACTATTTGTCGTTCATGTTTCACTTCCACACGTGGGTACACTCCATACAAATACTTTCAGAAATGACTTCCTGACACTTAAATCTATACACGTTTTTAACAAATTTCTCTTTTTCAGAAACTCTTTCCTTGCCATTGCCAGTCTACATTTTATATCCTCTCTACTTCGACCATCATCAGTTATTTTGCTCCCCAAATAGCAAAACTCCTTTATTACTTTAAGTGTCACATTTCCTAATCTAATTCCCTCAGCATCGCCCAACTTAATTCAACTACATTCCATTACCCTCGTTTTGCTTTTGTTGATGTTCATATTATATCCTCCTTCCAAAATGGGGTGCTAAATGGAAATCACTGTGAAAATCCGATGAAGCTTTGCACAAATGCGTTGGACGGTGCCTCTAGTATGCACGTCGATCTCGTCACGTCGCTCTTTTCAATTCTGAGCACACAGTGAGATGCTAAGAACAATAGTCTCCTTCCAAGTATGAGGGCCTGGTGCGAGATTCTTCCTGATGCCATGCAACCCACATAACATAGCTATCATGCGTTTTCTTCTGCATGACAATTCTCGGCAGCAATCTGCAGGGGCAATGACGGTATTGGAAAGTTGGTACAGCGCTACGACATATGTCTGAATCGGAGCGGCGACTATGCAGAGAAGTGGCTGGAAGGTGTAAATAACTGTTGCAATGTGGCGCTGTTCTCTCTCGGCTCGATGGTGATGGGAGTCCCAGTCGAGATGACATGGTACCGCGTCCGTCGATCACGACAACGCCAAACTGTAACTATTAAAAAAAAAAAAAACTACTCGCGTGGTTTGGTTACTCCCAGACACTGTATCTGGAAAATGATATCACTGTGTAGATGCAGTAGCACGCCGGACTGTGTGCGCCAGCCGTGCTTGTTATGAAGGCCATTGTGTTGGTTGTCTGTCGATCTTCTTCACTTATAAATGTAGCGACAGCACCACTCGATAACGCGATGCCTCCATTGATCTGAAATAACCAAAAGTCCCTTGCGTGTTCGCAACATACCCTTCCGTTAACGCGAACTTGCTGACTGTAGTTCTTATGCCCAGTTTGAGAATCGTTATTCAAACGTTAACAAATAGTGTCTTGAATCATCATTCCATCACCCAAGCCGAGGCCACATTATGAATTTTGGGAGGATATTAGGTTGCCAATTGTTATTCCATCATCAAGGCGTCGATAAGTCGCGTATTCACCAACTGCACGACGTGACTCCAGAGATAACATACCCTTGAACAATGTTTAGAATGCATCGTAATTTTGGTGTAAAGTGATTGCTGTTCACATTTAAATTATCACTAATTCCCTTGGCTCTTTTGTCTTACCAGAATAATCAGTTAATTTCTGGAATACACTTAAAATGTCCATGAAATGGTGTAGGCGACACCGAGACTTAAGTTGAATTAAGGTTTATTGTTCTTCGTAATTATTGTATTTTCCTAAGCTGAGCACACACATTGATACGTCATTCAGGGAATTACGTCCGTTAATATCAGTAATCCTGACCTCGACGATAAATTCTGACAATACGGCGAAATTGTAATCTCTTCATGATTGCATTTAGTTGTGGCCTACTCAAATCTAATAATCGAGTTTATGTTGGCAATTAGTCTTTTTCTGTGTCTTTTGATGTTGGTGACTTAAGTCTCACAAACGCTAAGTCCTATCACAAATCGGTAATCACACGATTCACTTTTCTGTCACACACACCAAAATCACGTTATTTGTCTACTGGTAAACATCCTACTTTAGCCCGACTTCTGTCTAATATTTCCAGTCTAGATCGTAAAACTTTTAACTTCAAATCAATTTAAAACAATCTAGCAGCGCTTAACATGCATACTACTGTTGCCCGAGAATAAGAGAGAAGTGAAGTTACAATCTCCATTGGCGAGTTACAGCTCGATGCTGCTACAACTCTCTTCTAGGATTTTTGGTCGATTTATGGTCTGGATTTTAACTTTCGTAAGTAATAATTTTTTAATTCCTTCTTTAAACTTTCTGTTTTGTATCACATGATATTCTTTCACTCAGTCCTTTCTTTATGATAATCATTAGCATTTGTATAACATCCCTGCTAGTCAAACTGAAAAGAGTGTAAATTTTGATGTTAGTAGCTGCCGTCACTGTCAGGATTACTAATTTTTCTATTTCTTTTGCAAGAAAGGGGTGGTCATTGTGGGTTCTGTATTTGGGGTGTTAGAGCGTAAAACATTTTTGATTTGAACAATGGTAGAAACGTCCCGTTTGAACAATTATACAAGACTGTGCTTAAACTGACACAATATTTTTTTTAGCGCAACGTAATCTGACTTTCAGTAATCCTTACATTAACTTATATGTTTCACAAATCACTTACCTCACAAAAATCTTCGTTACCCGAACTAATGCAGTACAGCGAGCGCCACTACTGCCAGCTAAATAAAAGATTCAAACGACTGAAGGCACTAACTACTGATAGGCATAGTTAGCAAAAGAAAGATTTTAATAGAGAACAAACAATGTATTTACCTTAATAGTCATAATATATATAGCAGTTCATGACATCCAGTCTTACAAATTTCAAAACTCCGCCATCTCTCTCTCCACATCCACCACTGCTGGCAGCTCACCTCCAACTGCGCAACGCTAAGCGCTGTTAGCACCCAGCTGCCGCTGCCCAACACTACAATGGCAGACAACAATGCAAACCAGCCACAGACTGCACATGGCACAGCCAGTGATTTTCATACAGAGCGCTATGTGGCGGCAGCGTTACCAATAAAAAAACCTAAACAGCCTACTTACATAGCCCCCATGCTCACCACAAAAAAATTTACATACTGTTTTGGGCAGTGGCCAATACAGATTTGAAAATTTTTTTCATAATTACAATAACAAAGAAATGAAATGCACACACTTATCGATACAATGTTGGTCAAAAGCTAAAATTTTCTCACAGTCCATAAAGACAGTCCTGATCATTCATCAAAATAAAATTGCAGTGTTTTTCTCAAAGTCTGAGCAGTAAAAGTAAATGCACACGGAAGTAGTGGATTTTCATGCAGTCTTGAAGAAGTAGTGTTGTCCTTCCAACAGAAAGACAGTGCTGACTCTTGACATGCTGACAGGTAATGGGCCACAACAGAGCAAACCCACAGCAGAGTTAGTCGAAGTTTTGAAGAATATTGGTAGGTAGGTCAACACAGAGTAGACCGATTGTAGTCCTGGTAGAGATACAGTATCGGTGGGCCACCAGAGGTGCAGACCCGCTGCAGTCCTTGTAAAAATAATGTTATTGGTGAGTAATCAAAGGTGTAGACCCACTTCAGTCCTTGTAGAGATAGCCAGCAGCCATCTGTTGCGACTGTGCAGGTGCACAATCACCATCGAAGAGTCTTGTGGAGAATATAGAAAGTCAATCAACCACCACTTGTGCATGCACAAAGTTTTTGGAATTGTCCTTAGAACCAGCAATGCTGTTAACCAGTCTCTTGCTGAATTATCAACACTTGTGCAAACACTAACAGTCCCTACTTCTCACATATTATCCATATACTACGACCAACAGAAACGTGTGCCGTGAAATGTAACTTACAAGTTACCTTATTTGATGAACTGGTATCAATTACAATTTTATAACAAAGGTACAAAATACATCATTGAAGAACATAACAATGCAGATAAATTGTAGTAATAAGGGCTTTACGCTAGCCATATGGCGTTTCATAGTGCAGTAAACAATCTTTCAACTAGCAAGACAATAGCCGTGAAATGTTTCTCATCGTTTCATTAGGCATTTTAGTAAATATCATAAATTAAGAGCTCCACAGTGTAATCATATGTTTTCAAGTTTCAGCGTGTCGTATTTGCGATACTTTCGACAAAGAAATGTCAATAGCGAGGATAATGGCCCTTTTTTTCTTCTTGTGCCTCAGAAAGGCACACGCTAAAGGCTTGTTTCCAGGTGGCTATCGCGCAGCTGGGTGCCCACGACGCATTACGTGCAGGTGGTCACTTAACTTTCTTACCGAAATATTTACGACACCAGTTTCCGCTACAGTGGCAGTCTCATATAAAAAATTTCACAGGTCAAGAATTTGCATTACAAATCTGTTGAAACAAAATCCTATTGATATAACAGTGTCCAAAAAAGTTCCGTCGCCCTTGTAATACATTTACGCATTTACATACAATTCATAACTCTTAAAGTACGATTCTTGGTTTCCAACCACCTTTTTCACAAACCAGAATCCCTAACCACTAATCATTATTCCTTAACTTATTCGTCGACACTTCTTCAATATTTAATCATAAGAAATACATAGCATAATCAAATACCTCATATAGCATCAGCTTATTGATCATAAACATACCGCACCAGCATAATACACATAGTCATCGTAGTAATAACATCATAACACCTCAGTCAACTCTCTAAATAGTCGTAGCTTCCTCCAATTATTTCAAAACCTAAAAAAAATTCTCTGCTCATGTCAAATGTGTCATCTGCCTCAAACGTACTGTAAAAATCATGATCCCATACCAAACACATCATTCAAACCTCTCTTAGTATCTCAATGGTTCCGAAAAAATACGAACATTTCACAAAGTACAGACAAAATACAATTTCATAAGTGTGAAATTATCCAACTGTGTAATTGCGTAAACATGTGTCACTGACGTAGTATAATAAATGTTTGTTTCTCTCAGTTAAATGATCAGATAGCTGTGTAATTTATGTGTTAGAGAAATATGGTACCGATGTGTAAAGTTGTATAAGCAAATACCATATTAGCTAGGGCTCCTTGTGCTTGCCATACACATGGTACACAAAGTAAGCGTGTACCCCCCTGAGGATTAATGTAATTATATCCTCGGGTGATACAGATTACAGCAATGGAATGAGATGTATCACGGAAAACCTTTGTATCATTGTACTTCAAATATCTTTAAAAATAAATGTTTTAAGTACAAAATTAATCACTCAAATACGTGTACTGTAGCGCTAAACTGTGCGTCTTGTTGTAAGATAATCTCTGTGCAAGTGTCGTAGTTATCGTCCTCCGAAAGCTAAGTTCTGCAGAAGTCAATGTACTTACCTCATGATAAACAAAAGTGAAATGTTTTGCGTATAGATATCGTAGTTACTACGCTTATTGCCATGATGAAGTAAGTACTGTACTGTAACGTATTGTTGTGCTACAGAAAAGGCTGTCTCATTGTAGCTATACCACAAAGTTACTACTAAAACATGGTTTCCTTTCCAGAAGAATTAAGAAAAACTGTGCAGATATAAAACAGATACACCGCAAAAGCACAATGTAAATTGTGTCACATATTAGTAGCGTCGTGATATAATCGCGAAACTATCAAAGAAACCAAATGCTAAGTCATCTTTAATCTCACAGAACGTACTTCAAATAAAGAATGCCTTTTCAACTAAACAAAAATGTTGCATTAAAATCTCATTAACAGTATATGTTCTAAGTATGTGAGCCTTGTGGTCGTTACGTAATCGTGCAACTAACAAGCAAGAATGTACAAATAACCTCACTGTGTCGTCTGTTCACTATAACAATGCATTCGTAATTTCTGTTTAATAATGTTCCCTAGGTTATAGACTGGATATTTAATTCCAAACATTGTTGCATAGTAACAGTTTCTTAAGTCTGACAAAGCATATTAGAAATGTGAAGTGAAATGTTTTATGGCAAAGACAAAGTTAAAATGCAGATTATCTTTCAATAAACGGTTTTACATGTGAAATGTGGTGCAATCCTTTACGCTTCCTAGTACGCAGAGTTTCAGTTTCAACGCAATTATATGTGGTTACGTCCGTAAGGAACACTGGAATTTTGCTCAAGGTTAGCTTATGTTATTTTTGTCTGAGGCAGCCGGCGCACGTGGCTGCCTGCGGCGCGTCGTTGTTGGGATTAGGAGACCTAACTGCTACAAATTCTCCTTGTCGAGAGTACCCTGCTCTGTTTGAATCCCGCCAGTTCTGATGAAATTCAGGTCTGTTGTTATGATTATATCGTCTGTCGTCATGTCGGTAGTTCCCGTACTTTCTTTCTTGTCGGTTACGTGGTGAATTTCTCCCTGAATCGTAACTGCGCTCTGGACCGTTGCGTCTGAAGTTATTCTGTCTGCCTTGATAATAATTGTTTTTGTTCCCATATTGTCTGTTTCTATGGTTATGTCTGTCACATTCATTATTACGGAAATGGGATCTTTCTCTGTAACTATTATTATTCTTCCAGTGGTTGTCGTATGGGTGGTGTCTCTTTTGGTCACGATTTGTGTTGTGAGAATAGCCTTGTTGTGTCCAGTTATTGTTTCTTTCATCGCGGAATTGCAACGGATGTGACCTGTAGCGATTGTTTTTCTGTTTTTGCATCCCACGACTGTCTGTGTCAATTTCTAATTCTTGTAACAGCCCCTGAAAAGCTTCAATGCTCTCTCTGCAACGTCCTGCCAAAATAATACGTCGTAAATGTTCAGGCAATTTGATTAAGCAAATACGGATGAGTTCTGAGGGGCTGTATGGGTTTGAAAGATACTGATTCTTATGTAACATGTCATCAAAATATTTCACAAGACTGGAAAATTCAGATTGTTCGAAATGTTTCAACATAATGATGCTATGTTTTACGCGGTCTTGTGTAGCTTGAGACCAATATGCTGAGATGAAGGCATGATAAAATTATCCTTCACTGTGACAATCGTGAATGACCGATCGCATTCTTATAGCTGGTTCATTCTCCAAGTAGCCACACATAAATTCTAATCTGTGTTCTAATGAACAGTTGGGAGGAAAACAATGAGAGAATTGATGAAGCCACGCTTGTGGATGAATGTCGTTGCCAGAATCCTTAAATGTTTTGAATTTACGTGTAGTAATGAACAGCTTATAGTCAAAATCATCATGTCGGCGAGTCGCATGTCGGTCATTGTTACATCATGTCGGCGGTTCCATTTCAAAATTCAGTGTACCTTGCCAATTTCTTTCATGATTTCCTAAATGTCCTGTGTTATTATTTTGTGGTTGTTCTGTATTTCTATGTCCCTCTTCCCGTACTGGGGGGCGAGTGTCCTCTGAAATATGTAATTCTTGTATTACTTGAGCCTACTGATCTTGTACTTCCCGCATTTCTCTTTTGTACTGTGTGTTGATTTGATTTTGATTCTGTTTGAATTTTCTAATTTGTTCATACTCTTCAGTGTCAGTGAAGGCTACAGGTTTTGAGTCATTCAGATCATCATCTACCTTTGTAGATAAGTTAGTGAACTGATCTGAAAGTTCGGCTACTTTATCAGATAGTGAAATTATTTCCTCTGTGTGTTTTTCTGAACCAAGTTTCAGTGTGTCCATTTGTGTTGAAATCGTATCGACTGTGTCCTTTAAGTTTTCCTGAGTTTT
Source organism: Schistocerca gregaria (assembly GCF_023897955.1). Taxonomy (NCBI): domain Eukaryota; kingdom Metazoa; phylum Arthropoda; class Insecta; order Orthoptera; family Acrididae; genus Schistocerca; species Schistocerca gregaria. The sequence goes on along the minus strand of NC_064920.1, from coordinate 1,154,378,475 downwards.
TGGAAGTTGCGTAACCGAATCGGTAGATGCAACTGAGTCAATTTTAGCTTGCAAGATCTCATGATTTTTATGAACAATAGTTTGCTGTTCTTTTATAGCTGCTTCGTGATTCTGTAATGCATTTTCATGCCGCGAAAAAATAGGTTGAAAATGCTCACAAATTTGTGTTTTTACGTCATTACAGACTTTTTGACATTTCGATTCAATGTTACGTAACTCATTAGTTAAATCTTCACGTGTTTGTGTCTAACTTTTGAAGCTTTTGCTCTGTTTGTCTCTGATTATGTTCCATTGTGTCTAACTATTGAAGATTTTGTCCCATTTGTTGTATTAACTGTAATAACAGTGCACTGGTGACTGAAACATGTTCCTCAGTGCTATTCGGCAGTGCATTTGAACCGGCAATATTCGCAGTTTGAAAAACAGAAAATGTGTCTTGATTTATTTGAGAAAACGGTGAGGACGCAAAATTTGAATCTACAGTATTTGCAAGATTGTGTCCTCTCATTTCGGTATCCTGAGGCGAGCTGTTGCCGACCGATCGATCGATAATGCTTCTCTGTTCACTAATTGTTTCACTGCCTACACCATTATTTGCAGCCCGCTCCATTTCCCTATGCAAAATTACCAAATTACTACTTTGAACATTAGTTAATTCATTACTCGGTGGCGCTAACACATTGCTTTCGTCTTCACTGTCATTTCTCAGTTTACTTTGGAGCCTAGTATTACGTTTTTCACACGCCATTATTGTCACAATATTTCACACGATAACACAGAAAAGCACAATTTGGAGAGCAAAAATAAGAGAACACATTAACACAGCAAATAATATCTAGTTAATTGCAAGCGCAGCTGCGAAATACTTGCTGCAAATCTACATGCATGCCACAACTGTTTTACAGTACAACGATGAAAGACTACAACTACAAAGCAGATTCTCTCTACAATTACGCGCTAGCAATAAACAAAGGTTACACTAACTACACAAACTACAAGAAAAAAATCAGAAGATTCCAGTGAGGTATCCTCGGCTAAGGGTCGTCATATGAAACGTCCCCTTTGAAAAATTATACAAGACTGTGCTTAAACTGACACGTAATATTTTTTTAGCGCAACACAATCTGACTTTCAGTAATCCCTACAAGAGAATGGCCCTGACTAACATTAACCTATATGTTTCACAAATCACTTACCTCACAAAAATCTTCGTTACTCGAACTACTGCATACAGCGAGCACCACTACTGCCAGCTAAATAAAAGATTCAAACGACTGAAGGCACTAACTACTGATAGGCATAGTTAGCAAATGAAAGATTTTAATAGAGAACAAACAATGTATTTACCTTAATAGTCATAATATATATAGCAGTTCATGACATCCAGTCTTACAAATTTCAAAACTCCGCCATCTCTCTCCCCACATCCACCACTGCTGGCGGCTCACGCGCTGTTAGTATCCAGCTGCCGCTGCCCAACACCACAATGGCAGACAACAATACAAACCAGCCACAGACTGCACATGGCACAGCCAGTGATTTTCATACAGAGCGCTACGTGGCGGCGGCGTTACCAATAAGAAAACCTAAACAGCCTACTTACATGGTTTCCATTTTGGACATTACATTCCGAATAGGCCTCATAACTCACGTTTGTAGTTAGGGGTTATTGAACCACACAAGACTAATGATTTTTTATACAGCTGATGGTGCGAATGGAAACTTGGGAATAGCAACAGTACTGGTTGGATGGGCGAGTAATGTCCATATCCCCTCGTCTAATGCTTGCTTGCACATCCGTCGGGTCTCGCTCCCGTTCTCCGTCGGTAGAAACCGGATACTTTCTGCCAGATGGCGTATTATTTGTCCCAGCTTCAACAGACCTTCGTATCCACATGGTGACAAGAACTCTATTGTTGGCAACGAGTGAATTGTGTAAGCGGCATCTGCGTGACCTAAGTCCACTATTTAACCCTTTTACCAATGGAAGTGTGTTCAGTAGCAGTCACTTGTTCATGATACTACGGACGAATAGACACTGCAGGTACCGTGACAACAACGTCTTGTGTTTACAGTCGGTGATCCAGGGCCGACTTCTTGTAGCCGGCTGTAGTGGCCGTGCGGCTCTAGGCGCTACAGTCTGGAACCGAGCGACCGCTATGGTCACAGGTTCGAATCCTGCCTCGGGCATGGATGTGTGTGAAGTCCTTAGGTTAGTTAGGTTTAATTAGTTCTAAGTTCTAGGCAACTGATGACCTCAGAAGTTAAGTCGCATAGTGCTCAGAGCCAGCCACTTCTTCTGGTAGGCGTTAGATAGGAACATAAGGGGCAGGAGAACCAACGTATTTCACCTGGTATTTTTTGTATCAATGTCTACCCCCTCTCTTTGCTCGATCCTTGGAGGAAGCCATCTTGCCATACCCCCCCCCCCCCAACCCCTGACAAATAATGGCATTACAATATCGTCTTTGCTGTCCATAAATCAGGAAGAGTATGAGGGGGTAGAGATCTCTTCTGAACAGCACGTTGCAAGACATCGCATATATGCTGAATAATTTTCATGTCTGGGTAGTTTGGTGGACAGCAGAAGTGTTTAAACTCAGAAGAGTGTTCCTGGAGCCACTCTGTAGCAATTCTGGACATGTGGGGTGTCGTATTGCCCTGCTGGAAATGCCCAAGTCCGTCAGAATGCACAACAGACACGAATGGATGCAAGTGATCATACAGGATGATTACGTACGTGTCACTTGTCAAAGTGGTATGTAGACGTATCAGAGGTCCCATATCACTCCAACTGCACACGCCGCACACCATTACAGAGGCTCCACCAGTTTGAACAGTCCCCTGCTGACATGCACGGTCCACGGATTCATGAGGGTGTCTCCATGCCCGTACACGTCCATCCGCTCCATACAATGTGAAACCAGGCAACATGTTTCCAGTCACCAACAGTCAAATGTCGGTGTAGACGGGCCCAGGCGAGGTGTAAAGCTTTGTGTCGTGCAGTCATCAACGGTACACGAGTGGGACGTCGGCCCCGAAAGCCGGTATCGATGAAGTTTCTTCGAATGGTTCGCACGCTGACACTTGTTGATGGCCCGGCACTGAAATGTGCAGCAATTTGCGGAAGCGTTCCACTTCTGTCAAGTTGAACTATTCTCTACAGTTGTCGTTGGTCCCGTTCTTGCAGGATCTTTTTTCGTTCGCAGCGATATTGGTGTTTTATCGGATTGCTTATATTCACGGAACACTCTCGACATGGACGTACGGAAAAATCTCCACTTCATCGTTACCTCGGAAATTCTGTGTCCCATCTCTGGTGCGCCGACTATAACACCAAGTTCAAACTCAGTTAAATCTTGATTACCTGGCATTGCAACAGCAGTAACCGATCTAACAACTGCGCCACAACACTTGTTGTCTTGTATAGGCGTTGCCAACCGCAGTGCCGTATTCTGTATTTGAATACCCATGTTTATACCACTTTCTTTGGTGCTTCAGTGTAAATGTTCACTGAGCAGTTACTTACGGAAACGTAATTACCAGCAAGACTTACCCCTACTCCTGTAGTAACTAATCGAGAGAAAATTACCTGAAATGTTTAGTAAAGTGTAAACCTTGAAGTTCACTAATTAAATTTCTGTGGTGCAGTTTTCTTCTTAATAAGGAACCTAGGGATAATACTCCATTAATATTCATTGATCTTCAGATGCATTGGCACTCAGAGTCTAGTAGATAATGTTAAGCATGTTACTTGGCAACAGTCAACTCCCAGAAATAAGGCGAAAGGCTGCATCATAAAGTAGCGGAACTACTTTTGCAGGTACAAAGTGGCACATTCCAACAGGATAATGCAAGACCCCACACTGCAGCTCATGGCTCAAACGCCTTGAGGAATGTGCTTATCGTTGACTGGTATGTCGTGTCCCCTGGTTTATCACCCATAGAGTATGCCTTAGGTGTGGGGGGGGGGGGGAGACATATTCTTGTACACGACCCTCTAGCCAGTAATATTAACTAACTGAGACAGCAAGTATTTCCGAAACACAAGAAATTTCTCAAGAACAGTTTCGAGGACTTTGCTTACATGCCTCAACAAATAGCAACATTCGTATCTGTGGCTGCACCATTGGCTGATGCTGATGATGGACACGATTTTTGAACAGAAAGATAGTTTAAACATTCAGTATCCCTTATTTGAACATTTTCACGAAATTTAATAAATATCATGTAACACTACCCGTTACCCTTATACATAGGGGATGTCACAGGAGCAAAGTTCAATCTTCAGGGTTTGACAGGACGAACATTCGAAGCAAATAAGTCTAGTAAACATGGGCTCTAAATTGTATACCATAAAAGTTATGAGCACTTATTCATCTTCAATACTGTGAAACAAATCTCTTGGGCTAAAAGCTGTTATGGGAGGAGATAGTGCGGAGCAAAACAAGAAAAAATTATCTAGTAAAAATCGGCTCTAAGGTCATACGTTATGAGCTGTGGGTACTTGTTCAACTTCTCCGCCGTAAACATATCTCTTCCACTGAGCAAGTGCTCTTAGCTCCTAAGGTATACATTACAGAGTCCACGATTATCCCCAGATATTGACCATTCCTCCTAGGACACCCTGCATACAGGCTGAATCAGCTGCCTCTACCAATGGGTTTTATGCAATCCTCAGCACATTCAAGGACCACCCTCAAGACTTTCGTATTATCTCGCTCGCTACATGGAAAATATTAGTGTACAGGAAAAATGAATAGGACCTACTTGTATGAAATTTACTGTAGTTGAATTTTGTACTGAAATTTGTTTTCGCTAGATGCCGTAGTTTACGAATTATACAAGCAAAAGGTACAAAACTGACCTCAAAAAGCGGTTTTCTCTAATAACTAGAAATCCATGGCCTCCAGCGAAAATGTACCCCAGAACAAAATTCAACTCGTTAAATTTCTTACAAAGAGGTCCTCGTCATTCTTCCTATAGGACCAATACTTTGCGCATAGCGATGAGGGAATATGAAAGTTGAAACGTCCCATTAGAAAAATTTATGAATTACTGAGCTGGTAAACCCCTTACGTTAGTTGATTTTCAAACAGCTGAGCAAAACTGAACGTACTCAGACATTTCCCTCTTTACTTATTCTGATCATCACTAAACTGACACAATATCTTTAGCGCAACGCAATGTGTATTTCAATAATCCCTACAAAAGAATGGCCCTGACTAACAATAACCTATACCTTTCATGAATAACTTGCCTCACAAAAATCTTCGTTACTCGAACTACAGCATTACAGCGAGCGTCAATACTGTCAGCTAAATAAAAGATTCTAACTACTGAAGGCACTAACTACTGATAGGCATGGTTAACAAATGAAAGATTTTGATAGAGAACAAACAATGTATTTACCTTAATAATGTTCAAAAGTCATTATATACATCAGTTTATGATATCCCATATTACAAATTTACTCTTTCTGCTTGACACACGTCCAAATCGTCCTGTCTCAAAACTCCGCCATCTCTCCCCCCACATCCACCACTGTTGGCGGCTCACCTCCAACTGCGCAATGCTATGCGCTGTTCACATCCAACTGCTCAACACTACAACAGCAAATATTCCAACGATGCAAACCAGCCACAGACTGCACACAGCACAGTCAGTGATTTTCATACAGAGTGCTACGTGGCGTTACCAACATAAAAACCTAAGCAGCCTACTTACAAAGTCTCCCCCCTGATTTTTGGAGGCGTAGTGGGCTGCATAAAACTCAGGTAGGAGCAGCTGAATCACCATGTCTAGTGGAATTACAGTCACTTTACTCTTGAAATAGCTCCAAAAGCATCAAGACAAAATGGTCCAATTAGTAATTTATGACTTGAACCATTATGCTCATGTTTGCAATGTTGTCATAAATCTCATTATTTTAAAAAGAAACAGTACTCATCACAACTGATTTTTAAGTCTCTGTTACTGTTTTTTTGTCTATAAGCATATCCTCGGATCAGGACTCCTACTGTCTACTGCGATTTGGACTGCATTTTATTAAATTATTAAGTAAAATCACTGTTGCTCCCTAATGATGTCAAAAATTATTACATAATAAATCACAAAGGAAAATTTTCTTCAAGTATAGCGAGTACTGAATTCCTAGTAACATAAAGAAGCTAATTGTTTCACCACTGTTGCACGATTGCGTGAAGTGAGAGGAACTGATCGTAGTGCATGATTAGTTTCGGCCATGTTCACTCCTGTCGGCTCTATTGGAAGTTATTATCTCTATAAACTTGAGTATAAACGAGGCCGATTTAAGTAGACGTAATTATTGGAAGCTTTCCTCTAACATGTTATTCACACTTAATTGCACCCGGAAAACCCTTAAGCACATTTGGCGCCTTGGAAATTTGATAAGGGCAACTCCTGCGTAGCACGGGAACTTTTTAGAAATTAATTGATGTCGTAATTATACAACATGCAAAGACCACTTTCATGCGAATAATTATTTTAATGGTGATGTCGTTTTTAAGCTAATTATAATCATTACTAGCTTGTGTTCGATTAATTATACGTTCACAAATTGGATTATTTTGCCTCTGAGGACAAAGTTACTGGTCGCCAATTACCATACAAACTCTCCGATCGGCTATAAAATTCGAGGAGCAAAGGAGACTTCATACGTTGTGTATCTGAGTCGGCTCTGTTCCACATGTCGCTGAGTCAAATGTGTACCATCAAATGGTGTCAAGTTGACCGATTTTTTTACCTTCAACTTAAATATTTGTGATACCAATAACATTTCTTTCAGCGCGTGGGTATTGAGCTTTGGTAATAAAATTTTAGATTTTTATTATCTGTTGCTCTAACAGGAAAATTAGGAAAAAACTATTCGGTCAACTTTATCAACCCAACTGGGAGTGAATTTGACTGATTATCTGCTTTGTGATAATTTTTGATTGCTTATGACTAAGACGAGTTTAATTGTTTTTAAACTTTATCGATAACTGAAAAATAAATCTGGAGCAGTAATTAAATTTTGGTAGTGATCTCAGAGTAATATACAGAGAAAGTTTTAGGACAAAAAATGGTAAAAATTGTTCTTTATGAAAGTAAGATGATACAAACGCAAAAAACGTGTTCGATGTATAGTGAACAATGACATGTCAAATTCAGCTGCATCCACTCTGTTTTCAGAGTAGTGTGTTCCACACCAGCTCCAGCACTCTTTAAATTGTTGGTAAGTCGAACGCCAATTTGATCTTTGTGCCGGTACACGAAGTTTCTAGCCCAATCAGAAGACGTAATGTTGTTCACCTATTCTGCGTTTGAAAACATGCGGCGTTTTCGCACTGACAACTCTCACTATATCCTCTGTATGATGCAACAAACAGGATTACGGCGTAGGAGAAAATTTCATAAATTAACACACAGACATTTGCAATTACACCACTAGACGGTTAGAGACAGCTGTTAGTCTATCACTGTGTCACATTGTTGCTACGTTCGTTTGTTCACACTCTTTTCACATTCACGAACGTCTTTTCATAAAAGAATCGTTCGAGAAAACACAGTCAACTTCACTCCAGGTTTATCGGTTTGTCAACTTCATCACAATTATACCAGAAATTTGAAACCTTTGTTTATGTGTCTCTGTGTCTAAAAATAAAACAATTTTTGTTATTGCTCTAGTTCTCGTTGTGAAGGGCCAGTGTAAGATATACCAAAGACCTAGACACATGAGTTGTTTTGTCAGCTGCGCGAATAATAGCTTTAGCTCATTAAATTAAAAAAAATTAGTACTTTTGAAAACAATTAGTTTTCAGATAGAAATTTCCACGAATTAAGAACTTTCAAACAGCAAATATAATAACTAAAGTAAAAGAATTTTCTTCACCCATGTCTAGTTATGTAACATAAAACTTTTTTAACTACATGGGCAGTTTCATAGTGGCGGTCAACTTAACGCCCTCTGACGGTATTTCGACTTAAGGTACGCCGCTACCAGAGTCAATGAAGTGCAGTCCTAGATTTAAGAATTCAACAGTTCAGTTTTCTTTGCTGCACAATAACGTGCCAAACTGGAAAGACCAAGATGATCTTTGTTAGTTCAGTACTACGCTGCTAAGAGTCGGTTGCACTGGCCAAACGTAGGCTGTTATGGGTTCTTTCTCACATTCCCTCCTTCGAATGCTGCCTGTGTTGGAGTTTGAGGCTATCGCCATTCCTGGAGAACTTTTCGATCATGAAATTGCTTATTCCTTCCCTTTCTCCTAGCGCAGAAAATGTATTTACCGTTTCCGATGTATTTACATTCATAGGTGAAGAGCAGCTAGAAACGTCTGGGGAAATGCAAAACCATGTTTTTCACTACCTACTGCAATCGCTCTTCAACTGTAAAACTTTATTTTGCAGCTATCAGCAACCCAGTACTGATCAATGACTACAAGAATTTCAAAGGGAAGTCTGCGTGAATGCTTGGCGTAAGGAAACTGCAGAGGGAGGCAGTTTAGGCTGCCAGCCACGTTATGTAAGTTCATAATGGGGCTGTGATTACGAGTGTTCTTCCATTCATCACACGAAAACTGATAGCTGCTATCCAGCAACGTGCAGTCACAAGATGCCACATAAAATGAGGCATTCAGTTACAAGCATTTCCTTTCGGTGGACAAGTCCCATGTGTACCGAGACAAAGCGAATCAGCTACACCCGCACGCTTGGATTCAACAGTTTGATCACTTATTGCCTTGCACCTGGCCACTTGGACACAAACTCGAATTTGGGTGTGGCTACCTCAAGGGCGAACCTACTACAAGAATAAGGCCTGTGGCACAAGAATGAAACTCGTACCAGTAGTTTCAAAGAGGATTTTTTGGCAAATTACTTGTTGACCATGAGACAGCATCATGTCAAGCATATTATAACAATAAGTAGGAAATTTAAGGTACTGAATTTCAGCAGCCCGGTGAAATTTATCGTGGGCATGCTATAGAAGCAGTTCTTCGATGTATATAGTGTTCAGTCCTGGCGAGATTATCTGGCTCTGTAACTTGAAGCTACCAGTGGACAATCGACAGGTGGACATTGTAAATACACCGCAGAGGCCTGTAATGGTCTACCGGAAGAGCTGGAATTCGCGAGATAACAAACAGGTATTGTCCACGGGATCCAGGAACAGGAATTGGCCACGGGATCCAGATCAGACACATTTCAGGCTCCAGCCATATATAAACGAAAATTACGATGACAGATTTCGTCCGGTGGGCACAGGCACTTTCGAGCCCTACAACCAACAATGTAGTAACTGGAGAAATTTATGAAGAAATAATGGGTACCCTTCTGGACCACTTTCAGGTGCCAAGAGCACCGTGGACGGGCGGTCGAAAATGTTGAGCTTTGTTGGGTCGACCTACGAGCAGTGTAAATAGTGAGGGCCCAGTACCGCTAAGAGAACTCGAGGGAAGTCTAGGTGTGCTCTCCGAGGAATCCATGTCTCCAATTAAGGCAGCTGTAGAACCGTCATCTGTTTGTAGAACTAAGTCTACAGGAGGCAGTATAGTGGTTGTAGGTGGTCGTTACGTTACTAAACTTTTTTAAAAAGTTTCATGATGGCATTGTCAAATAATTTGTGTTTCTCGTAATTTTTTGAGTGTTATGGAGAGCCTTGTAGGTTCATTACTGTAGGGTGTTATGATGTTCCCTTTTTTTTATTGTGGTGATGTGCATAACAACAGTTTCTTGTTAGATTTTGTTTCCTTTGTAGAAAGATAAGGTTGAATGAGTTATTGCGCCTGGGTGATTTAAGGTTACAGAGGAATGGATAATTAGCGAGTGTTGAAAGGATGTGACCGTCTGCAGACACGTGAATGAGATAGTTTCAAAAAGATCGTGTAGTTGAGTTTTTGTTGTTGTCTTGAGTTAGTTTTACGAAAAATGTTGGACAATGGCATAATGAGAGTATAGTAACGTATAAAAGTGGTGCCGTGAATTTCAAGCAAGTGTGACGAATGTTCATCATGAACAAAGGAGCAGGCATCCCTCAGTAGTGACTGACGTGACAGTGAACAAAACTGAAGAAATGTTTCGTGACGAGTGCCGAGTAACAATGGACGAGATGAAAATTTGAAGAAATCCCCAGATCTCTTCTACATGAGACGGTTACTGTAGTAGTTGCTTTTTCAAAATTCTGAGCGTGGGGAGTACGAAAACATTTCAAAGATCAACACAAAGTCAACACCATCACAGATTCACGAGAATTTCTCGAGCGCTTCGAACTATGAAGTGAACAATTCCATGATTCTGTTGTGACTGGCGACGAAAAGCGGGTGGCCAATTACTTCCCTGATATGAAAAGACAATGAACGAAGTAGAGAGATCCCTCCTCACCATCTGCGCACATTTTCAAAACCGTTGGAATAAATTCATGGTCCGCTGGCCGCGGTGGTCTAGCGGTTCTAGGCGCTCAGTCCGGAACCGCGCGACTGCTACGGTCGCAGGTTCGAATCCTGCCTCGGGCATGAATGTGTGTGATGTCCTTAGGCTAGTTAGGTTTAAGTAGTTCTAAGTTCTAGGGGACTGATTACCACAGATGTTAAGTACCATTGTGCTCAGAGCCATTCAAACCAAATTCATGGTCCATGTGTTTCGGGACCGTAAAGGGATCCTCCATATCGAATTTTTGGTTCAGGGCGGAAGAATGACTGCTGCGCGGTACTGCAAAATCGGGAAAAAAAGAAGGTTAATGTTAACGAAATGTGTGTGCTTGTTGCAAGACAGTGCCTATGCCACAAAGCCACTCTTGGATTCATTCCGTTAGGACATAATCTGTCACTCCACTCCTGTACATGACATCGCATATCCTTCAGATTTCCAGCATTCATGTTGTTTGTGAGTGGAAAAAGGTTTCTTACGACGGCATTGAAGTCAAGGGTGCCATTAAATGGGCCAAAGAAGTGGCGGCAGGCCTTCTTTTAAAGATTTTACAAAACTCGCAAAGTGCGTCCAGAACGAAGGCTACTTAGCTGAAAAATAGTGTTATAAATAAACGTAAATGTCGTGTGACTAGGGCCTCCCGTTGGGTAGACCGTTCGCTGAGCGCAAGTCGTCCGATTCGACGCCACTTTCGCCAACTTGCGCGTCGATGGGGATGAAATGATGATGATTAGGACAACACAACACCCAGTCCCTGAGCGGAGAAAAACTCCGACCCAGCAGGGATCGAAACCGGGCCCTTAGGACTGACATTCTGTCGTGCTGACCGCTACCGGGGGCGGAAAAAATGTTCGTATGGCATTGTTGGCCGGGAGGCCCCATGCGGGGGAGTTCGGCCGCCATATTGGTAGTCAGTTTTAGTTGACGCCACTTCGGCAACCTGCGAGTCAATGATTATGAAATGACGAAGGACACAACCCAGTCATCTCAAGGCAGAGAAAAATCCCTGTTCCCGCCGAGAACCGAACCCGGGACCCCGCGCGGGGTAAGCGAGGACACAACCGCAAGACCACGAGCTGCGGATAAATTCGCCACATGTTAACAGACATTAATATGGATTTCTTTTAGAAAACAAAAACAACTAAGGTCATACGCGCCCATGTCAGAACTTTAGAATACTAAGATGAAAAGGAAGTTAAAAACGACCACTCGTTAAGCCCAATTGATAGAAGAAAAGAGAGCTAAGAACAAGAACTTCTTAGAGAAAGGTCCACAAAATACGCTGTAAGGACAACGGAAGTTCCGAACTAAAGATTAAATGTCCTTCGTCACACTACTACGACAGATAAAAAGTAGAACGCAGTCGGCGGCCGGCGCGTCGTTCGCTAAAATGGCCGAAAACTCAGACGGCAAACATACATTAGAACGTAAGTGGTTACAAAAAGGGCATTCGGTCAGGAAATGGCGAACCGTGACAGGTTGATGACAAGGAGCACAAACTGCTGAGGGATCACCACTTAATAATAAATGGCGTTGACTAAAACGACAGTGCCCAATACGCAACTTAACTAAAATGCTCTCCTAGCAGCGAGAGAGCCGAGAGGAGGCAGACCAAGCCACTGACAGCTTTCTGCCCCCCCCCCCCCCCCCCGAGCTCGTTCCCATGAAAGGAAGTCCAGTGGTCATGCCAAAGGGACGCCACCTGCTGACAGACGGCAATCGAAGATCATCGGAAGGAATGGGAGAACTAGGGGCCCGAGACAGGAGGAGTGCAGCCTTGGCAGCAGCGTTAACCGCCTCGTTTCACTTCAGACCGATGTGACCAGGGATACACATAAACATCACAGTGGCTCCATCAAGAGTGAGCAAGTGGAAGAATTCTTGGACCCGTTGCACTAAGTTGTGAAGTGTGTACAGCACACAGATGCTCTGAAGGACAGTCGGAGCAGACGACACAATTGAAAAGCCTTTGTCGCCGGTTGTACTACATGGCCTGATACAGGGCAAAGAGCTCTGGTGTAAATACTGAGCAGTGTTACGGAAGGCAATACCTAAAATCGACGGGAATAATGATAAAGGTGCACCCGACACCATGGTCAGTTCGAGAGCCATCAGGCGATACAAAGGTACTATCGCTAAGTTCCATGCAAACGTCGAGAAACTTACAGATATAGATCGAATCTGGAGTAGCCTTCTTAGGAAACGTAAGAACTGCAAGGCGAACAAGGGGCCCTGCACGAAGCCGAGTTGGTGAAATGTTCACACCCGTCGGGAAAGTGGTAGGTAGCCTGAAGTTAAGATGCTGGAGCAATAGCCGAAAGCGAATTCTGGGAGGCAACAGAGAAGAGGGTAGACGCCCTGTACTGGCAGTCAAAAATGTTCAGATGTGAGTGACATCTTATGGGACTTAACCTGTAAGGTCATCAGTCCCTAAGTTTAAACACTACTTAAGCTAAATTATCCTAAGAACAAAAACACACACCCATGGCCGAGGGAGGACACGAACCTTCTCCGGGACCAACCGCACCGCCTTGCCCACTAGGATGGTAAAGTATTCGGTGCTGCGAAGTAGGGATATAATATCTATTTCTCAGCACCCTGTTCTTTCGAACCATAGTTTGCCTTTCTTATGTTGTTGCTGTTGTGGTCTTCAATCCTGAGACTGGTTTTATGCAGTTCTCCATGCTACTCTATCCTGTGCAAGCTTCTTCATCTCCCAGTACCTACTGCAACCTACATCCCTTTGAATCTGCTTAATGTACTCATCTCTTGGTCTCCCTCTACGATTTTTGCCCTCTACTCTGCCCTCCAATACGAAATTGGTGATCCCTTGATGCCTCAGAATTTGTCCTACCAACTGATCCCTTCTTCTAGTCAAGTGGTGCCACAAACTTCTCTTCTCCCCAATCCTATTCAATACCTCCTCATTAGTTATGTGATCTACCCATCTAATCTTCATCATTCTTCTGTAGCACCAACTTTGCGAAAGCTTTTATTCTCTTCTTGTCCAAACTATTTATCGTCCATGATTCACTTCCATACATGGATACACTCCATACAAATCCTTTCAGAAACGACTTCCTGATACTATGTTAACAAATTCCTCTTCTTCAGAAACGCTTTCCTTGCCATTGCCAGACTACATTTTACATCATCTCTACTTCGACCATCATCAATTATTTTGCTCCCCAAATACCAAAACTCCTTTACTACTCTACGTTTCTCACTTCCTAATCTAATTCCCTCAGCATCACCTGACTCAATTCGACTACATTCCATTATCTTCGTTTTGGTTTTGTTGATGTTCATCTTATATCCTTCTTTCAAGATACTATCCATTCCGTTCAACTGCTCTTCCAAGTCCTCTCCTGTCTCTGAGAGAATTACAATGTCATCGGCGTACCTCAAAGTTTTTATTTCTTCTCCATGGATTTTAATACCTACTCCAAATTTTTCTTTTGTTTCCTTCACTGCTTGCTCAATATACAGATTGAATAACATCGGGGATAGGCTTTCATGTCCCTCGACTCTTATAACTGCCATCTGGTTTCTGCACAAATTCCAAATAGCCTTTCGCTCCCTGTATTTTACCCCTGCCACCTTCAGAATTGGAAAGAGAGTATTCCAATCAGCATTGTCAAAAGCTTTCTCTAAGTCTACAAATGCTAGAGACGTATGTTTGCCTTTCCTTAATCTAGCTTCTTAGATAAGTCGTAGGGTCAGTATTACCTCACGTGTTCCAACATTTCTACGGGATCCAAACTGATCTTCCCCGAGGTCGGCTTCTACCAGTTTTTCCCTTCGTCTGTAAAGTATTTGCGTTAGTATTTTGCAGCTGTGGCTTATTAAACTGATTGTTCGGTAATTTTCAACACCTGCTTTCTTTGGGATTGGAATTATTATATTATTCTTGAAGTCTGAGGGTATTTCACCTGTCTCATACATCTTGCTCACCAGGTGGTAGAGTTTTGTCATGACTGGCTCTCCCAAGGCCGTCAGTAGTTCTAATGGAATGTTGTCTACTCCCGGGGCCTTGTTGCGACTTGGGTCTTTCAGTGCTCTGTCAAACTCTTCACGCAGTATCATATCTCCAATTTTATCTTCATCTACATTCTCTTCCATTTCCGCAATATTGTGTTCATGTACATCGCCCTTGTATAGATCCTCTATATACTCCTTCCACTTTCTGCTCTCCCTTCTCTGCTTAGAACTGGGTTTCCATCTGAGCTCTTGACGTTCATACAAGTGGTTCTCTTTTCTTCAAAGATCTCTTTAATTTTCCTGTAGGCAGTATCTATCTTATCCCTAGTGAGATAAGCCTCTACATCCTTACATTTGTCCTCTAGCCATCCCTGCTTAGCCATTTTGCACTTCCTGTCAACCTCATATTTGAGACGATTGTATTCCTTCTTGCCTGCTTCATTTACCGAATTTTTACATTTTCTCGTTTCATCGATTAAATTCAATATTTCGTCTGTTACCCAAGGATTTCTAGTAGCCGTTGTCTTTTTACCTACTTGATCCTCTGCTGCCTTCACTATTTCATCCCTCAAATCTACCCATTCTTCGTCTCCTGTATTTCTTTCCCCCATTCCTGTCAATGTTTCCCTCATGCTCTCCCTGAAACTCTGGTTCTTTCAGTTTATCCAGGTCCCATTTCCTTAAATTCCCACGTTTTTGCAGTTTCTTCAGTTTTAATCTACAGTTCATAACCAATAGATTGTGGTCAGTGTCCACATCTGCCCCTGGAAATGTCTTACAATTTAAAACTTGGTTGCTAAATCTCTACCTTACCATTATATAATCTATGTGAAACCTGTCAGTATCTCCAGCCTTATTCCATGTATACAGCCATCTTTTACGAATCTTGAACCAAGTGTTAGCTATGATTAAGTTGTGCTCTGTGCAAAGTTCTACCAGGCGGCTTCCTCTTTCATTTCTTAGCCCCAATCCATACTCACCTACTACGTTTCCTTCTCTCCCTTTTCCTACTACCGAATTCCAGTCACCCATGACTATTAAATTTTCTTCTCCCTTCACTACCTGAGTAATTTCTTTGATTTCATCATACATTTCTTCAATTTCTTCGACGTCTGGGAGCTAGTTGGCATATAAACTTGTACTACTGTAGTAGGCCTGGGCTTCGTGTCTATCTTGGCCACAATATTGCGTTCACTATGCTGTTTGTAGTAGCTTATTCACACTCCTATCATTTTATTCATTATTAAACCTACTCCTGCATTATCCCTATTTGATTTATTATTTATAATCCTGTATTCGCCAGACGAAAAGTCTTGTTCCTCCTGCTACCGAACTTCACTAATTTCCACAATATCGAACTTTAACCTATCCAATTCCCTTTTTAAATTTTCTAACCTACCTGCCCGATTAAGGGATCTGACATTCCACGCTCGGAGACCCGAATTGGGGACTATTTTAGCTTCGGAATATTTTACCCAAGAGGATGCCATCTTCATTTAACCAATTAAAATTACGTCTGTAGTTTCCCCTTGCTTTCAGCCGTTCGCAGTACCAGCACAGTAAGGCTATTTTGATTAGTGTTACAAGGCCAGATCAGTCAATTATCCAGACTGTTGCCCCTGCAACTACTGAAAAGGTGCTGCCCCTCTTCAGGAACCACGCGTTTGTCTGGCCTCTCAATAGATACCCCTCCATTGTGGTTGCACCTACGGTAGGGCTATCTCTATCGCTGAGGGATCTCATTTTAGTAAGGCTTTTGTTAAATAAATATTTTTGTATGATGTTTCTTTAATAATTTTGTTGTCTCGTCTTATTTAAGATCAATAAATCGATTGTGAAGTAGACTACAATTTCTCCCTGAGTTCTGATTAACCGTTCCTTTGCATTTTTATGGCACTCTGGATCAGAAACATAAGGAGTAGCATTTTCGCTTGGTGTCCACTGTGTGGATCTTTTTCTTCATTAACAGTAATTTTCTTTCATTCCTTGTTGAATCTAATGTTGTGAACATTCCATTGGGAGAGGGTGGTGGAAGGGAGAGAGAAGGAGGGAAAATATAAAGGGTTGTCACCTTGGTGGCTGCCGAGGGCCAACCTCCGATGACTCACTGCTACAGTGCGTAGAGATCTGCTTCCACTCCAAGCTTTGTCTTTTTGATTGTGCCTCATAATAGTGGACCCAAGTTTCATCACAAGTTAAAATTTTGTTGAGGAAGTGCTCACCTTCTCTTGCATAACGTTTCTTTAGCTCTGTGTGCACTCTCAAACTTGTTTCCTTGTGTAGCCCCGTCAACCCCTTTGGCACCCATCTTGCACGTGTTTTGCGGTACTTCAGCTTGTTAGAGATACTGTGATGAAATGTACCAGTATTAATTTGAGTCTTATCAACTATCATTTCCACAGTCACACGGCGGTCGGCACGAATAATGTCATCAATTCAACTTTCAAGTGAGGGAGTTGAGACTGCAATTGGTCGGCCCGAACTGAGTTCGTCAGTCACTGAGTAGCGACCATTTTTGAACTGCTCAACCCACTTGTAAATATTTGCACTATTCATAGAACCTTCATCATAAACTTTAAACATTCTACAGTACATATTCACTTTTTTTCTCGCCTTCAGCAACTAAAATAAGAATAACAGAACGTTGTTCAACTAATGTGGACGTTTCAAGCGGACTCACCATTTTGAAATCTATTTTTGAGGTTATAAACAAAACAATGTTAATACATGATCAGGGCTCATTCCAGTGATGCCGACTTAAAGCCAGAAAAGAACCTAACTTGCCCTACCAACAGTTTTTTCCCCAGTCCGTCTCTTTAATTATTGAATGACCCTCGTGTAAAACTGTAGACATTGGAACCGACATGAAGTTGGTAAAGGTCACTAAAATTGTAGTTACATGGCGATGGCGTAGCACTTTGTACGCCGCTAAGGGCTACGAGCAAACAGTCATAAGAGGTACCTCACTGGAGATGGCATCGGACAAACAGGCTCACAGGACGAAGTTTCCACAACGTGGACACGAAATAAATCCGCCAACTACACTGAAGCGCCAAAGAAACTCTGATAGGGTTGCTTCAAATTGCTCTGAGCACTATGGGACTTAACATCTGAGGTCATCAGTCCCCTACAACTTAGAACTACTTAAACCTAACTAACCTAAGGACAGCACACACATCCATGCCCGAGGCAGGATTCAAGCCTGTGACCGTAGCGGTCGCGTGGTTAAAGACTGAAGCGCCTGGAACCGCTAGGCCACACCGGCCGGCAACTCTGATAGGGATGCGTATTCTAAAACTGAGATATGTAAACCGGCAGAACACGGCACTGCCATCGTTAACGCCTATAGGACGTAACAAATGTCCAGCGCAGTTTGTTAGATCGGTTATTACTACTACACTGGTACGTTATCAAGAATTAAATGAGTTTGTACGTGGTGTTCTATTCGGTGTACGAGCGATGCGGCACAACATCTTCGAGGTAGCGATGAAGTCGGGATTTTCCCGCACGACCATGAAAGGTCTCTGTTGGATTCCTTTCATGTTAATGTCTTAAATCTGTTGTCATTTACGGCATAAATTCCTCTTCTAAATTTACTGTGGTGTTTCTGACTATCTGGGAGGAGACTGAGCAGTGAAACGTGTTACTTTTACACATAAAAAAGGACGATCTGTCACACTACTACACTTTAAAACACAGTTTATATGTAATTCATGTCACACAGTCTCATACGGAACCTACATCCGCTTTCCTGAGAAAGGAATGAGTAAGTTTAGAATCTTGAAAACAGGAGGCAATAATATGATTGTTTAACCATTGGCTTCCCAATATGCGATGATATGTTAATATTGATGATATATGTTTTTTTTTGTTCTTTATAGCTGAGTAGGTAAAGTGCTGTCTGTGGATTTCGTCAGTATATTGATTCCCTTCGAGGTGAAAGAAGAATTGTGGTTTGTGTAATTTACGTGGCCCTGAAATATTATTGCGGTAGCCAAATACGAGCAGTTTTTCAGCAGATGGAGAATGGAATAGAATATGGATCCTTTCTGTAGTCTTGATTGATGTTGAGCCAGAGCCTGAAAAATTATTCTGCGTTAATACTTGTCCTAGAAAAGCGACGTTTATGTCTTTGCTGATGCTGTGAGCATTACAGCTTACTGTTTTCGCTGGTGCGGGATGCACTGCAGCCTATGTGATTTGTACTGAGTAAATTTCCCTCTTGAAGGTAGAGGAAGATTAAATAATTTTGATTATGAGACCGAAGGAAAGCTTGGTTTAAGGTAATAAGGATGAAGCAAAACATTTGTCATTTAAACTGCAGGAGGATTTGGATCTTTTGTGTCTGTTGTCTACATCTACATTCATACTCCGCAAGCCACCCAACGGTTGTAAGTTTAATATGGTAAGATGAAACTGTTTTACAGAATAGAGGTGACCACAATTTTGCCATTCATGAGAAATAACCACCACAGGCGAAATAACTGATTTGGAAGCGAAAGGTAACTTAAAGAAGGAACGAAATTGGAGCAAAATGGGTAAGAAAATGTAATATAACCTGTAGGATAAAAAATTCTTTTACCCTTCTCAGAGTCATCTGTGTGATTAATTTTTGTGATAACGTAATCTTAGATGAAATTGTCTTACTGTTTTATGTATTAACATATGAGTATAATAAATGTATAATTGCGAGTCTCTTATCAGGTGCGTCAACTGGTATAAATGTTTTTGCGTGTAAATAACCATTGTTCTTTTTACTATGTATGTTTAAGGAAAGTTTCTCCATATTTTTCATGTGACAAGACATATGCAGTGAGCGTCAAGAAGAGGACGAATTAGAGCAATGTTGTAGTGATATAAACACTGTGTTGAAGTAGTATTGAAGTAGCTTGTTGGATTAACTAGTAGTGGATTGAAGTAAAATTTTGAGTAATGCATGTTTATGGGTAGATAGTTTGTAGAATAGACAACAGGTGTACATGTGTGTGTGTAAATAACATGTGAACCGTATGCTATCCTGACATATACTTGCACAAGGCATAATCCTATTCATTTTTGTGAATTTATAAGTAGCATTTGTTTTATTAAAACGCAAGTGAACCACATTACTGATGTGGATTTATATATTATATTGTCAGTTCATTTAATTTTTATTTTTATACTGTCAAGTCATTTCACTTTTATTTTTTTATATTGTCAAGTCATTTAACTTTTATTTTTATATTGTCGATTCATCTAGCTTTGTTATTTAAAAACAAAAAAAAATTAAATCTCACTTTTGCTCATAAAAATTGTGGAGGACAATACTAAGTGGAATTATGTATGACATTTTATAATCGCATAACTGTGATGAACAATTTCTATGAATGCAGTTGAGAACGTGAAAGCGAGCCGGCTAAACTCTTACGAGACAGCGGGAGCAGCCGGACTAGTTGTAAACTGGCGGGTTTCCCAGCAGGACACACTGTCAACCGGGCCACTGCGGGAGCGCGGTCGACAACAAAAGAAGGGGACGGGACAAACACTTTCCCTTGCACCCACTGCTAATGGGCGGCCGCACCAGTGCGACCCTTCGTGGAGGCGATGACCTGAGATGGCCGAGCGGCACCGCTCGGAAATCCATCTGCTGGTTAACGCACCACACGCACGCGACCGTGGCGAGACGGGCGCGGTGAAACGACAGAAGACAGGGGATAAAGGGGCGTGGAGCCTTTTGACAGGTACTGTCCAGAGAAAATGGCAGACTTCAACGACGCTTATCAACATTTCCTGGTGGATGCCCACTGTCAAGCGACAGTAAATCGTAGTTCGATGTTCTCTGGTAGCTAAGGGTGGCACAAAGAAGAGCCATTAAGTGTCATCCTTGCCCAGGAATATCAACCTGGCGTGCCAAACGTGGATACCGCACGAATTTTAAAGCACAAACATGGAACCAAATCGAGATGTACGTGACCCGGGCCACCAAACGAAACTTCATGAGAGGGCAGAGACGGCGGGATTTCACGCAACAGATGGAAAAAAATCCCTACTGACAGTTGCGGTGACGACCCCGCCCCCTCCCCCCGTCTTATATTGTGCCTCGGAACAGTGGAACTACTGAGTGTGTCAGTGATTATACGGTTCTTAGTTCAATGCCTGTGCGTGTGTTTCTGTCAGAGAAACTTTGACTTGTGTGCTTTGCAGGGGTTCGATTTATTGGTGTTTATTAGACTGACTCTTGTATTTTGCAGGTGTTCTATTTATTGTTTTTTTTTAGACTGTACTATAAGAGCTGTTTTATTACTCAATGTTTGTCTTTGTGTGTTGTATTAGATTTTGATATTTTGTTTCGTAAATTCATTCCTGTGGCATTGGTTCGTTTATCAGTCAGATAGCTATTCATGCTCATTGGACAGTGATCGATTAGCCTTTGCATGGGGCATATTTATAGTGAGGATTGCGGATTGTGCATTGCAATGTTCTACTTTATAATACTGATATTATTTTCATGTTTTTTTTACCTGATGTGGCATCTTTGCTATTTTCACAAAAATTTACTTGTTAATAACAGTCATAAATTTTGCTGTGATCAGTTGGCTTTTGCAATGAGCAAATACTGGTGAACTCCATAAGGATAATTACCAGAAATTGTTTTCATATTAATGACACAGGAACCATTGTTTTTACTTGCTGACCGAATTAGGTCTACACTATTTTTTAAATAGGTGTCACAGATTCTTTATTTTTCTCTTGGAAATTGGTAGATCATAAAGATGTGTTGAAATTATTGTGTTTTAGCAAGTAGCTGGTGACCTTTTGCCTTTTCTTTACATTTTTGGTTTAAGTTTGGTGTGAGAAGCCTGCTTGGGAATGTCCTAGCATGGCCAGAAAATTCCCTGCACAGTCTTTTCCCGGAGCGTTGGGGTTATGAAAGGTCTCTGTTGGATTCCTTTCAAGTTAATTTCTTAAATCTGTTGTATTTTACGGCATACATTCTTCTTCTAAATTTACTGTGGTTTTTATAACTATCTGGGAGGAGACTGAGCAGTGAAACGTGTTACTTTTACACATAAACAAGAACGATCTGTCACACTACTACACTTTAAAGCACAGTTTATATGTAATTGATGTTACACAGTCTCATACAGAATCTACATCCGCTTTCTTTTATAAACTGTATATGATAAGGTGCTGTCATCCCCTTTCCCTTCTGTGCGAGAGGATGAATGAGCAAATGTATTTCTAGTTGCATGCTCGATGGTAGCAGACAAGCCTGTCTGCTAGAGAACAGTAGGACCAACGTCGGAACAGGTAGCTACGCTTTCTAAAAGCAGAGAGGTTTCCATTCTTACCATGTTCCTGTCCGTCCCTTGTCATGTTGGCATAGGAAGCTGCCTCTCTGGTCACTTCCGTTTGTATTTGTGAGGCATCCCTCAGGAGGGACACACAGGCAGTCTGTCCGCGGCGAGCGTCTGAAGTGCTAAGATCTCCGGCTAAGCGCGTGTCTGCTAAGTCCGTAGGACAATGGATTTCTTAAGTTCAGCCTAACTGAATATTTAATCACCCTTATTTCAGGTTTAGCTCTAAAATATCTAATGTTATCTTAAACTGCAACGCAGTGTATTTCGAGTGAGAAGTTCAGAATATCTTCCGGTAGTTGCTTTGTCACTACTTTGTGAGTAAAGTGGAACCACGTGTTGATCAGTAACTCTAACTAAGATCATCAATCTTACATGCGAATGTGCGTGAGATTATAACGTCTCGTCTTGACAATATTTTTCAATATAGCGACTTTTCTTTATGTTCAACCCACGTCGGGTGTACTTTGTGAGACCAGTACCACGTGCTTATACAATTGTTTCACCCATCAGGTTAATAGTAATATGATAGTAACCAGTTTGAGCTTTTTCTTTTGTAAATTGCTTTTAGATCTAATTTATTTTAAATATCAAATTTATTGTGGAGATATACTCTTTGTGTAAACCAAGTTGACCACGTGAAGCATGTGGTGTAATCATCAAAGTAGCCCTCAGCTATTCTTTTCGGGAAGACTACACAGAGAGTTAGCATGAATTTAGTATACCAGTGTGTGTTAATTACATGACGGACAGGATTGCACTACGAACGTTACTTCTTTGGGTGAAAAATGAATCGGTTGTTTGTGGTTAATTTCCTCTTGCATATGTTTTAACGTTCTTCGTGTGGTATTTAATGAATGCAGTGTTGTATGTAGTCTCCCAATCTTGGCTCCATATTTGGTGTGTTCCGTAAGATTCCAATCTCATATTTTCACAATCCTAAATAAGGCACCAGTTTAGTTATGAATCAAGTTTAATATGCTGAAATTTCAATGATCAATGTTAAAATAAATTTCCAAATATAAAGTGATTTATTTCTTTTCATTTAAATACTCATATATATGTCACCGGTTGTCGTATGACTATTAAAAGATTATAATTAATGTTAGTCTGGTTGAGATTTTGGTAAGCTAGACTGGATATCTGGTGAAACAGTTGCGCAGTAATGCAAGGTTAACTAACACCAGACAGCTCACAGCTTTTAACCCGCTTTTATTGTCTATCAGCACCGCTTTCACAACAAATTAAAGCAAACAAAGTTACAACCATTTCACAAGTGTACCGTGAATATCAGGAATCCGGTAAAACATCAAATCTCTGAAATCGCTGCAGACGGAAAAAGACCCTCCAATAATGGGACCCAAAAACGACATAAGAGAATCGTTCAACGTGACAGAAGTGCAACCCTTCTGCAGATTGCTGAAGATTTCAATGCTGGTCCATGAAGAACCATCGGCATGCCAATCGTTCAACGAAAGGTGATCGATGTGGACTTTCGGAGCCGAAACCCCATTCGTGTACATTTGATGACTGCACGAGACAAACCTGCACGTCTCGCCTAGGCGAGTCAGTACCGGCATTGGACTGTTGATGACTGGAAACATGTTGCCTGGTCGGACGAATCTTGTTTCAAATTGTATCGAGCGGATGGACGTGTACGGGTATAGAGCAACCTCATGAACCCATGGTCCCTGCATGTAAGCAGCGGACTGTTTTAAGTTGGTGGAGGCGCTGTAATTGTGTGGGGCGTATGCAGTTGGGGTGATGTGGGACGCCTGATACGTCTAGAAACGACTCTCTGACAGGTGACACGAACGTAAGCATCCTGTCTGAACACTTGCATCCATTCATTTCCATTGTGCATTCCGATGGACTTGGGCAATCCAACAGGACAATGCAACACCCCACATGTCCACAATTGTTACAGAGCCGCTCCAGGAACACTCTTCCGCTGGTCACCAAACTCCCGAGACATGAACATTATTGAGCATATGTGGGATGGCTTGCAACGTGCTTCTCAGAATAGATCTCCACCCCCTCGTACTATTACGGTTCTATGGACAGCCCTGCAGGATTCATGGTGTGAATTCCCTGCAGCACTGCTTCTGACATACACATGCCACGTTGTGTTGCGGCACTTCTGCGTGCTCGCGGGGGCCCTACATGACATTAGGCAGTGTATGAGAATCTTTAACTCTTCAGTGTATTAACAGTCGAAGAATTCAGCAGCTTATATTATTTAAAAAATTTTAATAGCAAACGAATTTCTACACAGTGGAGCACTCTTATAATATTCGGATAGGCCTGGCATGTAAAAACATATTCGCTTACAGACAAAACATTTTGGTTGTGTCAGACCCACATAATACCCTCTTTCTAGAATTTGCTCCTGTGGAGACACTAGGATTTATGTTAGCCACCAGAGTGTATTCGCAGAGTTTCGGAATACTACTCTTGCTATATACTCAACCACAATAGTGTAAGACGTCGTGGTCTCCTGTCCTTTATTGCTTAAATATTCCGCCCTCCAGTCATATTCCGGACATCAATATGTTTCATTCGAACCCAAACTAGTTAAGATAAAGTCAATGTTGTATGAATTCAAGTAAACGATATGTAAATAACTAGTAAATCGCAAGTGCGCACCGAGATTGAAATACTCGAGGCTGGAGTACACACACACATTCAAGACACGACGGTCACAGGGGCTTTTAGTTCGAGAGAGGCAAACCGCACACCAGGGGGCCGGTCCTTTCAGTGGACGAGTCAAGCTATCTACGTCGGCTGGCACCGCCCGTAGAGCAGACAGCGTTTGCCTGAATGAAAGGCAGAATGACCCCATATTCGGCTTAAAAGCAAATTCCGCTACATTGTGTGGGAGCGCCCAGCCTATGCATTCTTTACAAACTCAGCACGCAAAAATGGTTCAAATGGCTCTGAGCACTATGGGACTTAACATCTGAGGTCATCAGTCCCCTAGAACTTAGAACTACTTAAACCTAAGTAACCTAAGGACATCACACACGTCCATGCCCGAGGCAGGATTCGAGCCTGCGACCGTAGCGGTTCCATCCTGAAGCGCCTAGAACCGCTCGGCCACTCTGGCCGGCCATAGCACGCAGTTTCAGAGGTTTTCGCAGGGAGACAACAAACGCCAAACGCCAATGCTACCGATTTCCAGATTGGTCGCCTTAAACGAGATGTCATTCTCCCGTTTTATAAGAGCAATGATGATTGGCAGACGATATTCCTGACGCCTTGAGCTCAAGGAGTAATGGAAGATACCAAAAGATATACCCCTTCACATCTGGCGTGGAGAGGGGACGCTCCGTTGTCGCTCTTGGAGCGAGAACACGTAATGAGAGCGTGTGCACTCTTACGTGTACTCAAAGAGCGAGGAGCAAGTCTCTCCTCAGTACTTCACTGGGAGAGCACCTCTGTCGAGAGCGAATCGGAGTGCAACTCTATATTGAGTCCTTACGATTAAGCGTTGTTCACTGTGTTGGCCGCCATACTTATTGTGCGATGTGAACAGACAGAGTTATAGTTAAACGCCTGCGAGCGAATTTTTGACTGGCATCGCGGTGGACTGGTTATCTGACAGGTGTACCATGACAATAGTTAGACTAGGGACGAATAGGAGTCCTTGACTTCATCAAGGCGTAGGGAGAGTTTGATTGGCGAAGATCAATCCAGATAGAACGAGAGTTATCTTATTTGTGAGCAGCGAGTGGCGCAGACAGCAGTCATCGCAGCTTATACGGTATTGTGCGCTACAGCTTTTGTGAGCCCCATATTTCCTCCACAACAGTACACTGCATTTCACAAGCGACAGCCTCGATCGTACCTAGCAACATTCCAACGGATAATTATTCATGTTGAGTAGGCGCGACTCTCAGTCATTCTGCCAAGTCAATAACAATCTTAAACTCTGTATAAAAAATTCACTAGCGAATCCTATCCTTAAGAGGTAACTTCACCTTCCGAAAAGTACTCGGATATAACTTGTTCAGTTCATAACTAAAAGTGCCATTGTGATTTCTCAGAATTTTTTGCAAAATAAATAATAATTTTCGTTAGATTCATGTGTTCCTTACACTAACTAGCACTACTCCATTACCCAAGAAATTTTGTGAATTTGTGAATTTTTTGTCATTTCCTTACAGCGGACGACTCCAGAAGATATTTATTGCGGAAAGTTTTCCAGGAATTTCTCTTTAGAACGTTAGGAGCGTCTGTCTGACTTCTGTAGTAGTGTGGGGGTGAAAATAGCATCTTGCGGGAGCCACAGGGTAAAGAGTACATCCCAGATTAATCCGTTGCGCAGAATGACAAAATTGCACCCACACGCTCAGAATAGAGAGCTCTGATACTGCAGCGACGCAGCTAAAGGTAACTGTTGGCACGTGCGCTTGGGTGCAGTCGATTCGGCCCCTTCCGGTGGCGCCTCGGCCGTTTCCGGCGGGCGGACGGCCGGAGCACGCGGCCAATAAAAATACGGCGCCGGCGCCGAGTTGGAGCGACCGCAAGGGGCTGAGCGGCAAGAAGCGGCCGCGTAATGGAGCAGAAACGCCTCTCCCCTGCCCTGCCCGCGGATATAATTCCGGCTGCGCCGTAACTTGCCCCTAATGGAATGTTGCGAGTAATAAGCTTGCCGCTGCCGCGCCCCTCCCGTCATTACGCCTAACGGCCCGAATTACACTTTTTACTATTGCGGCAGCACCTAGTTTGGAGTGGAGCCCTCTTGCGGGCCAACTTGTAGTTGAGGGCCGGCCGGTTGCCTGGGCGGGAAGAAATTTAGAGGCACTAGCGTGCGCCCAGCGGTAATCGCTTAACGAACACCGCTTTGCTCACGGCGACAACAGGAACACGCGGTGCCCATAACACCTTCCTTTAAGTGTGCCGTATAGCAGCGGCCGGCTAACGAACTGCTGCGAGCCCGCAGCTCTCTCGCCAGGGAATTGTTTGTCGGCTACAAGTAACGGCTGCTAGCCAGGAGCAGGGTACGATGCAGTTGCTCGGATTTCCTTCCACTGCCGTAAATGTTTATAGCGCGTTTCTAGTAGTGCTTCAAAGACGGGAGGTTGTCAGTTTTCTCACTTCTTTACAACTGGAGTTCTACAGGCCGTAAAGAAACTGTTAAAGCCACTTTCTTGCCACGAGAACCGGCCAGCCGGGGTGGCCGAGCGGTTCTACGCGCTACAGTCTGGAACCGCAAAACCGCTACGCTCGCAGATTCGAATCCTGCCTCGGGCATGGATGTGTGTGATGTCCTTAGGATAGTTAGGTTTAAATAGTTCTAAGTTCTAGGGGACTGATGACCTCCCATGGTGCTCAGAGCCATTTGGACCATTTTGAACAGGCCAGCCAACTATCCCTGATTTATGCAGACTTGTCCCCATTTTCTCGATAAAATTGGATTTCCGATTAAATCTTCTTGAGATACACAGAACTCCTGGTTACATTAAAAAGGATAATTTTTAGCCTCAAGAGGAACACTTGGTGGCCATTATCATTTCCTTGTGCCTTTGTCCCACTTCAATGCAGGGTTGGCCTTGTTACTATGGATGGGGTTTTGTTAGTGTCCTGTCGCCACCTCGTAACCCCCCCCCCCCCCCTCCCAGGACGGAATTAGTGTACGCCAGCTGTGTGCATCTAATGTGAGCCATGGGACAGTGCGAATGTGTTCAGATGACTGCGAGTCGTGTAACTTGGGGACCAGCCTGGTATTCACCTAGTGGGATGTGGAAAACCTCCTAAAACCCACCTTGGAAATTTGTCTGCTATTCGTGTCAACAGATTTCATGAGCAAAGTGGCATTAGTGAGCTGCAGTCATTGGTGCTTGATTGCAGTAACAATTATTCAGAGCTATTTGTTGTGTCATAGGTTGCTTTATACTATTGCTTTTGGGTTGAGTTACCTTCACTTTTATTTAAAGAGTTTACTTATTCCAGCGATGCTAACTTACATTGTTGAAGTTGTTTGTGCCACATTTGTTAGGGGTGAGTTGTCTTATGTCTGCCTTTGTTGGTACTTTACAGATATATGTGGTGGTTTTGCGTAAATTAATTTGTACTCAGGATTAATGTGAGATCAGTTTTATTAACTGCTGTTGTAGTTTAAGCCATGTGGGCACTGTTGTACAAATTTTATTTATACATTCTTTTGTTGAACTAGCCTGAGTTATCACAATTTGAAAACAATCTACGTACATTGGTACCTGCCTGGCTGCATTTTGCATTGTATCCGATTCCATGTTTTGTTATTTGTTCCTAATCTAGCGCTCTTTAATGAGTCAATAGTTACCTATTCATGAAAGCCTGTAATAATTCTCGGAGTTACGTAAGGGTTGTATTTCACTTTGTTTCATTGTTGCTCCTCACCTGTCTTAATGTGGTTTGCTTACAGATGTTGACAGATTTGTTAACTAACCCGTCTGATCCCAAGAAGATTAACGTTCAAATATTTTACGAATCCCTTTTTAAATCTTATGTTTCGAGTGTAGAGAAACCATAAATACCACTTTCATCATTGTAACAATATATTTAGTGCAAAAATGTTGGAAGTTCCAAAAATGGAACAGTGGGACCGTGCATGTAATACCGTGCATGTGATACCGTGAGAAACGAATGTAAATTTTTCATGTTTACGTTTATTTTTCCTCACTAAACATTTTATACAGCTCATTTACAGGTTATAGAGAATGTGAATATATAAAAAAATAAGGAATAAACAAGATTACACTGTATTCAATTTCAACTTTAGTTTGTATGAAACTGCGCAAAACAACTTCCAAACAAAGGAATTTTACATTTCTTGCATTGTTTTGTTCTGTTCTTCTTGCACTGGTCACATCTTAGTTGTTTGCCTAATGGTGCAATCAGATCATCTTGTCCATCGTAGCGTACATCATTGAGCACCCTTTTATGTAAGGCTTTTGGATTCGTACTGGATGGGCAGGTGACTGTCGTGAGCTGTACTTTTGAAAGTAGCAGTTGACCGCATACCTTGTGAAGCGAAGAAGATCGAGTGAATTGCCTTTATACTCTATTGTTTGTCTATTTTTATTGATGCATTTAGCGGAAAAGCAAGAAGCTGGTAATATGATTTCTTTCCTCTGAAATTAATTCTGTATTTTCCAATATTTTCATCAAGTACTTAAAAGGCACTTTCCTAGTTTTTTGATATAACAAACGAAATACATTGTTTTATGTCATCGCCGGCCGGAGTGGCCGAGCGGTTCTAAGCGTTACAGTCTGGAACCGCGCCACCGCTACGGTCGCAGGTTCGAATCCTGCCTCAGGTATGAATGTGTGTGATGTTAGTTAGGTTTAACTAGTTCTAAGTTCTAGTGGACTGATGACCTCAGAAGTTAAGTCCCATAGTGCTCAGAGCAATTTGAACCATTTTTTTATGTTATCTTCATTTGCAGACTGTATTATGAAAACGTTTGAATAACCGGTTATTAATTTTTCTAACTTTTTTTCATCAATGAGATCTCAAAAATTTACTCCAAAAGTTATGCGGGTCATTCCGCAACGGTCACCTCTACATGCAGTGATCCTTGACCTCTGTAAGGCGTTCGATATGGTTCTTCACTGCCGGCTAATGAGCAAGATACGAGGGGAGGAAATGCCAGACAACAGACAAACTGTTTGATTTGACTAAAGAGGACACAACACATGTCATTCTCAATGACTTCAGACGTAGAAGTAACTTCGGGTGTGCCACAAGGGACTGTTGTGGGACCATTATTTTTTCGCTATATGTATATAGAGGGTGGGTAGGCGGGGGACTACTTTTGAATCCTAAATGGAAACACCCATTTGTATTGCAAATTTCTCCACAAAAACGTAATCAAGTTTTGTCGGAAACATTTTTTTTACACTATAGTCAGATGGCGCTGAAATCGAGAAAAATTAAAATTGGGGAAGAACTCCGATTTATTTAGAATGATCCCAAAAGGACGCATCAAATCGATACAAAATGAGCACCAATTCTTTCATTACACTAAATTAAGCTATTTTTTTTACAAAATGTATCCTACCCGCCACTGTTTTTGATGGTGGGAAGCGTAATGTTATGAAAATCTCATTAGAGAACTCTTCACAGTTGCATTACTCACACGACTGTGGCGCTACCGTGGCCAAACTGCGAACTATGGCAGAGTATAAAGGTTGATGCAATGCGATCAGACGTCACTTCACTTTCAGATTGTGAACCGTAAATATCAACTGATGAAAATAAATTATTCTTTAGCAAAACAGGGGTTACTATCCTCCAACATAGTTTTTTGTATGTCAATTTTAGGTGAATGTCATAACAATTACGCTGCTGCAGCGGAATTGCATGCTGTTCGTTTCCCAAACAGACGATATCCAAGCGAAAACATTATTCGAAATTGCACTCAACGAGCTGGAAATGGATAGATGTGCCGTCCACCTCATCATCGCGTATACAGTGAAAATGACGCTCATACCCTTACCATTCTCGCCTGCGTTCAACTGGGTCCCGAAATTAGCGGTCGTGCGGTTCAGAGACAAACTGTAATATCGAAATCACCTGTTTTGAGGATTTTGAAGACACATAAATATCATGCGTATCATATCACACTAACGCAGGCATTAACGCCGTAAGATATGCAAATACGCGTCTATTTATGCCAATAGGCCTTGGAAATGATAAGAGGTGACAATGATTTTTTTAGATTAGAAATGTTCACCGATGAAGCCACATTCAAACACAATGGCGAATTAAATCGTCATGATTGTCATTATTGGTCCCCCGTCACTCCACACTGGCACAGACCCGTTAGCAATCAACACAAATGGTCGTTAATGGTCTGCTGTGGAATTTTAAACGGTTACTTGACAGGACCGTATTTTTTTTTAACCGAAATGTTACTTGGAAACCTTATTTACAACTTCTCCGCGATGATTTATTGGGGCTAATGGAAGATGTTGATTTAGAAACTAGGCAACGAATTTGATTCCAACAGGATGGAGCAGCTCCCCATTATGCTAAAAATGTGCGGAACGTTTTAAATTTATGATAGCCTGGCCGGTTGATAGGACGCGGTGGACCAATTCAGTGGCCTCCACGTTCAAGAAATCGAACATCTCATTTTTTTTGTGGGGTTTTTAAAAAAAAATATTATTTATGAAAGACAGCCCACAACGAGAAACGATTTGGAGCAACGCATTCGAAGAGCGTGTGCAGCCATACCATGGGATGTGCTGCTCCAAACTGTGGACAACTTTCCCAGACGATTGACTTTGTGGACTGAAGCAAATGGGGATAATTTTGAGCAATTTCTTCGTGGCTAATTCCATCAGTTAAGCATCCCAAATTGTGAGAGGCAAGGGGACTCACACTAATGAAGCACCCCATGGGAACATAATTCTACTACGTCCATGTCGTTGTTCCGGGGTAACGCTAAAACTAGGATATAGTACATTTTGTGCAAAAATAGCTTACTTTGGAGTAACGAAAGTATTGGTGCACATTTGTTTATCGATTTGATGCGTCTTTCTTGGATAATTCTAAATAATTCAGAGCTTCCCCAATTTAATTTTTTTCTCGATTCAGTAGATAACGTCGGAAGTTCCATGCTGTTATGTATAGAGAAGTCGCAGCGCTAGAAAACTGTAGTCAAGTTCAGGACGACATTCGCTTCGTGCAAGGAATGGCAGTTGATCCTCAACGTAAAAAAAATGTAACGTACTGCGTGTACATAGACAGAAAGATTCTTTATTATATGATTACACAACTGCAGAACAATCTGTGGAAGCCGTTACTTTTAAAATTTCTGGGAGTGTGGATAGGGAGCGATTCAAAGTGGAACGATTACATAAAATTAATCGCGGTTAAAGCGGATGCCAGACAGATTCATTGGAAAAACTTTTAGGAAACGTAGTCCATCAACAAAGGAAGTAGCTTATAAAACACTAACTTAAATATTGCTCGACATCCTGTGATCCATATCAGATAGGGTTCACAAAGCAAATAGAAAAAAAATGTGAAGAAATGCAGCTCCTGTCGTAACAGGTTCATTCAGCAAGCACGAAAGCGTCACGAAAGCCAGCCAGCTCCTGTGACAGATGCTGCTAAGAGAGGCGTTATCCATAACTTTGTAGTTTCCTTTCAAATTTCCGAGGGCATAATTTCCTAGAGGTGCCACGCGATATCTTTATTCCTCCCACGGATATCTCGGAAAATTTCGTGAAGACAAAATCAGAGAGATTCCAATGCATTCTACGGCAAGAAAGGAAGAATGAATTGATTGCTGGTGTTAATAACGATCATCCTCCTTTACCTCCTCTGCGTTACTGCAGATGACGTGTCACTGAGCACATTTGTTTCTGTGCATGCAGTACACGTGAGACGCCTAGTTGTTTCCACTGCACTGTGTGGAATACGAAGGTTCTGTTACAGTTGACTAACCTGCTGTCTTCACGCTGATGTCCTCTGCGCAGAAAAAAGCACACAGGTCGTAGGTTCTGTATCTTGAGGCAGAAACTAGCGAGGTTCTGTTCTGAAATAATGTATCACTTCTTTGTGATGCCACTCGCGTATTTTAATACAGCCACACGAGAAGACTGGACGATCTTAATACAACACCTTCTGATACAGCAAAGTGCTCGATCAAACACATTGCTTACGAAAATATATCTCTACACTATTTGTGGCACGTGTCTGTGCCTCATGACTACCGGAGTGAATCTTTTAACACTGAATACTGGCAGCCCGCATCTCGTGGTCGCGCGGTAGCGTTCTCGCTTCCCGCGCCCGGGTTCCCGGGTTCGATTTCCGACAGGGTCAGGGATTTTCTCTGCCTCGTGATGGTTGGGTGTTGTGTGTTGTCCTTAGGTTACTTAGGTTTAAGTAGTTCTAAGTTCTAGGGCACTGATGACCGAGGCAGGATTCGAACCTGCGACCGTAGCAGTCGCACGGTTCCGAACTGCGCGCCTGGAACCGCGAGACTACCGCGGCCGGCAATCTAACATTTGTCACAGGTACCTCACACCACATTTCGTCATCTATATACTTCATGCGTCTCCACTGCTCTGGGAACAGCGTTTTGGAGTCTAATATGATGGCTGACTAAGCCAGAAATACTACAATCCATGCTTACAAGAGTTTAGAGCTACAATAATCTGGCTGTAGGATGTACACTGACGCAAAAAAATCAAACATCAAGAAGGAGTTGTGCAGCATAAAGGAATATTGGTAAATGTGTTTCTACATCTAAAAGGTGATGTGTATTAAAATTTCGCGCCAGTAGCATAAGAGCGGCGCTAGTAGCTTTGCTTTAAATACAAACTGCAACGGTCGTGAGCATTAGACACCTTTGGGCCTGGACGTTGTGAGTTGAGGTTAGTCTAGAAAGCCTTGAAGGCGATAAAGACGCCATCATCAACACCTCACTGAGTTTGAACAAGGTCGTGTATTAGGGCTACGAGAAGATGAATGTCCCTTCCGCGATATTTCAGAGAGACTTGAAATCTGGTTTCGCAGGACAGAGCGGTTCAGGTTGTGGAAAGCGGCCAAGGTCAATTACTGTTACTTATAAAAGAACACTCATAAATTTATTCTTCAAACCAGTGCACAGTTTCCTCTTTAAAACAACAAAGATCAATTCACGGCTGAGGGCCCAAGTAACTTCTCCAGAATAAGTTTAAATAATTGCTTTTAAAACACCAGGATTTAAAGTAACGGCTGAAGGCTTTACATCAGCAAAACCACAATATCTTCTCGGCTAAGGAAATCCTTGAAAAGCCAAACATTTACAAATTCCGGCTAAAGGTCATATTAAGGAAAATTCAAGTTAATTCTTCGGTTGAAGGACCAATAAAAAATAGGCTTTAAAGATAAGCTTTTACACTGTACAAAATAAAAACATATTAAGAAAAATTGAAGTATCTTGGTCGACTGAAGGCTCAAACAATTACTCAAGAATTATTAAAGACAACCTTAAGATAAACGACAGAACACGTCTGAGGGCCGTTTCAAGAATTCAAGATAATTAAAGGGAAACCTTACAGACGAGGATTTACATATTAAAGCCACAGATTCTGACACAAACGCGACTGAAGGCCTAAATACAGAGCAACAAGAATATTTAATGGAACACGGCTGAAAGCCAATCTTAAAGTGGTTATGAAGTTCGGCTGAAGGCCATATACTAAACATAAAACAGACAATATTAATACACGGCTGAAAGCCTGGCACAGTACCTGTGATCAAATGAAATGGCAATCACAAACAACAAACAGTGGTGCTCAGAAGTGTTCCAAGGGTCGGCCTGGGGGAGGAAACTCTAATCACAGTTTAGGTAAGACAGACAGCCAAGCGCAACACTAAACAATCGGGTTGCAGCATGTCCTACGGACTGCTGATGAACCAACCAACCGCCCAATCAATTCCTTTCCACTAGACCAACAACACGACAAACGAAAGTATCAGCTAAGACGAGGATCGAAGAAGGATTATGTCCTAATAATTGCCGTATAAACACAGTCATGGCACAATCGACACAGGAGAGCAACACCAAGCTGTCGAACTACGTGCCGTATGAGACAGCATCAACAGGGCGAGGAAAACACACTGCCCCAGAACAAAGCTAACGACAAGGGCAGGTAACTGTAACGTTAACGGCCACAAGGCAGTGCACTTCACTAATAAATTATAATCATTTCAAAGGCCAAACACCATACAAGGAGGTGGCTGCAAAATTTTGCCGACTCGAACACACCATCTCGTTGCTGTTTGCGGGGACAGCCCAGGATGCAGCAAGCAGCAATCGACGCAGAGATGTCACATCGGTTGAGCTTTCACGACAGGTTCACCTCCAGTTTGCAGGAGCGGTGGCGACGGACTTAGTTGCACGCCGCCAGCGGCCCCGGCCTGATCACACGCCTCAGAGACTTCCTCGGTGCTCCGCCATACACACACTATGACACGAAAATGTAACTGCCACACCAAAAGTTACGGCAGTAATAGTATCGATAAACGTTGCTGCTGCCACTGACGTAGGCAAGGGAGAAACTCGTTCAGACAGTAACTGAGGGAGGAATAAGACGCCACTTGATGGTGACAAAATGCCCAAAAGGAAAGACGGCATCAGCGCGAGCCGACCACGGCTCAAGACTTTTAAGGAATGTTGACACTGTACATGTTTGCTGGCAGCGATGGTCACGAGAATTTGCCGTCGCAAGAGGACCGGGCTCCGTACGGCCAGGTGACATTTCCGGCAGGGAAAACCCTCGAGTTCGACGTATGACTCTGGTGCATAATACTATACCTGAAGCAGCAATATGAGCAGCAGCTGGCACCAAAGTGACACAGTGTACTGTTACAAAGCGGTTACTTCAAAGACAGGTCGAAACGAGACGCCCTGTAGCGTGCATTCCACTGACCCCAAACTACCGCCATTTGCCATATCAAACGAGAGCTCATTGGAGGGCATGGTGAAGGTCTGTCGCGTTATCTACTGAGAGCTGGTTCTGCTTCCGCACCAGTGATGGCCGTGTGTTGCTTAGAAGAAGGCCAGCTCTGGGCCTGCAACCAGCCTGTGTGTTAGACTCAATGGACCTACACCCGAAGTCATGGTCTGGGGTGCGAAGTCGTGTGACAGCAAGAGCATTCTCATGAACAGCATTTAAGGGTGAGACGCCCTGCTAAACCTGCTGGACAGAACAAATAGTAGGAATTGTGGAAGGTGGCCAGAATGAGCGGCTTTAAGTTGCACTCCAAACATTACACTTTATTTAGTAATCCAAACATTACAGCGCAACTTCGAAGCTTGACTACCGACAGAAAACGTCTTTAATTCTAAAATGGCTGAAGGCCCATGAATTAAATACAACTCCTATAATTATTTTTTTCTTTTTGAGACAGAAGGCTCTATGCTTTAACCTTAAATAGTATTTAAGGTGAAACAATGTAAGACTTGACTAGTCAGATAGATTAAGTTTTTGAAAGCGGCTGAAGGCCCATAAATTTAAAGCAACATAACTACAATAACCTTTCAATAGCCAGAAGCCCCAAGCTTGCTGATCAATAAGAAACCTTACTTCAAACGGCTGAAGGCCTTTGTTCAAAAAACTGCTACCAGTTTTCAGAGGCAGAAGGCCCAAAGCTTTTAACCTTAAATAGTATTTAAGACCAAGTGATGTAACACTTGATAAGTAAGAATCAAAAATTTTAAATCGGCTGAAGGCTCATGACTTTAAGAACGACACAACTACAATAAATTTTCAACAGGCAGAAGGTCCAGATCTTTATCTTGAAAGAATGTAATACTTGATAAATAAGAACATTTAAACTTAAAACGGCTGAAGGCCCATGCCTTTTAAAAACAATACAACGACAATAAATTCTCAACAGGCAGAGATCCCACAGCTTTATGCTCAGATGTGTAATACTTGATAAGTAGGATCCTTAAAACTTAAAGCGGCTGAAGGCCGATGCTTTTAGAAACAATACACTACAATATATTTTCAACAGGCAGAAAGCCCACAGCTTTATCTTCCGAAAGGTAAGACTTGATAAGTAACCTCCTTAAAACTTAAAGTGGTTTTAGGCTGATGCTTTTAAAAACAATTTAACAAATTTTCAACAGGCAAAAGGCCTAAGCTCATCAGACAACGCAAGACTCGCCCAATTTAGAAAAACTAACTTTTAAAACGGCTGAAGGCCTTTGTTTAAAAACACAACTACAAGCATACAAATTCCAACCATCGGCTATGAGTCATTAAAAGTACACAGTTAAAGGCTAATAAGAAGACAGTATAGGCAACGGCGCTCAGAGGTTTCCAGGGGGCTCGGTCTGCCCTTGAAATCTTAACGTTCGCTTCAGTGAGACAAGAAGACGGCCTAACTATACTCGATCAGTCGGCAACACAACCAATAGACACTCAGTGACTCACCGACAAGACGACTTGCTAACCACCAACCAGTATACAAGGATTCCAAAGCCAAAAAGTTACATGCATAGCTGCCCACAACCAAATATACGTTAAGCTGTCAAAGACTACACACCATGTTGGACAGCGACAACAGGTGAGGAAATTTACGTCAGCGACCAGGGCCAGTAACCAGAGCACTAGCGGCCACAAGGCAGAAAATTCGGCTGGTGCACTTGTATTTCAAATCGAGAATTGTACTTAATTCCACCACATGGCGGCTAAATCTCCGCCAACTCGAACACTCGCTGTTGCTCCCAGGAATACCACCAACAGCGAACCACCAACCAACGGGACAACGTGAACAGACGTGGCTTCGGCAGTAAAATCACCACTCAACTTTCATGTTCTGAGTCGGTGAGCCACGAACCACTCAGCACTCGGAACAGTCCCCACACGCCTTGACACTGCGTAGAGTCGTCAGCCGACTGCTCAGCGCGAAGACTTGCTTGCTGATTCGCTCGAACCGACCGAATGGCTGCACACCGCCAAGCCGGCATTATAAGTACCAGACCAAAGATGGTATACGGTGCAAATATCGATACACACCGCTGCTGCCACACGTAGAAAAATGGAGGAACCACGGCATAACCGCAATAACCGGGGGAAACAAAATGCAGAGTAATAGCCAAGTTTTAAGGCAACGTATAAGCTGGGGTCAGCACGGCTCAAAGGGGATGCCTTCCAACAGGATAACGCTCGCTTACATACCGTACCGCTTTTGTAACCCAATGTACTCTAGAGAGCATCAACACGTTGCCTTTGCCTGCACATCACAAGATCTTTCGCTACTTGAGTACATATAGGACATCACCGGACGCAAATCCAGCGTCATTTATAAACAGCTTTAACCGTCCCTGTGCTGACCGACAAAAGTGCTCCAGAAGTGGAACTACATCGTACACACTGTCATCAGGCATCAGTACAGCATAGTGTACGCACGTTTACATGCTTGCATTCAGCAGTCTGGTGGTTACACCAGTTGTTGATGTATCAGTGTCTCACATTTGCAATGGCTTATCTCGCGCTTACGTTAACCTGTTGAAACGTCCCCTTAGAACCAGTGATGCTATTAACCAGTCCCTCGCTGAATTATTAACACACGTGCAAACACTAACAGTCCCAACTTCTCACATATTGTGCACATACTATGACCAACAGCAATGTGTGTAGTGAAATGAATGCTTACAAGTTACGTAATTTGATGCACTGGTGTCAATTACAATTTTATAACATGAGAATACAATTAAAAAGGTAAAAAATACATCATACCTTCCCACCGTGAGACAGACGCAGTTCCGAGGGGAGAAACGAGAACAGAAGCCGAGAGCAGGACCGCGTTAAGCTGGAAGGCCACCACGACGCCAGCTAACCGCCAGGACACCCCCCCCCCCCCCCAGCCCATGTTAAAAGCTAGAGTCCTCCAGAAGAACAGTATAGATCTTATGATAACGCCGCAAGTTTTAGCGTGAGACTTTTTCGCGTCTCTGTTACGTTGTAAACGTTAAAAACATTGCCCCACCACGAAAAGTATAACGTTTCTCATTGGATAGACAGAATTTTTGTAGATGGACCTATAGGTTAACATTGAGACCCTGATTGGTCAGATGAAAAAACAGCGAGATAGTTTTTTTAAACCAACTTCGGTAAATTGTAGTAAGGAGAAGTTAGGGGAGAGTTGCTTCCGAGACAGCGAGGTGAGCGTAGCTGTGCTGCCCGCCACCCCCTGACGAACACCGACAAGGTAATGAAGGCACGCGATGCCGCGTTTTTAAACGCAAAAGGCTTCACTTTTTACGTAATACTATTGTCGATCGTCAATTAAAGCTCATGGTGTTCACATTTGCCACTTGAAGTAAAAATCTGAAACGCGATGATTTTTTTGTTGTATAGTTATTGAGAAGCCATATCAGCCACTGTAATTTACGACAAGTTAGATAAGTAATTAAAGATAATTGAGGGTCACTGTAGAGCATTTTGATAGTTTTCTCTTTTGTGAAACTTAACTTAAACCTAGTTTATAGATGTGGTATGGCATAGGTCATTCCTCGCTCCGTTGTAGAACTTGGAAACCCATTCAGGGAATATTCGTTCACATTTTTGTTGAACGCAGTTGGATTTTACTATCCTGTATTAAGGCATTTCCTTTTATTAATAGTGCAATTTATACACAATGTTTTGTGAGTAGAATAAAATTTCCAATGGTAAACTTAACTGCTTTTTCGACGTTATTTTACCAGCTAACTAAAAATAGGAAAGCCTTGAACCCCTTCCATTAAATTTAGTTAGTATTAAGATTCTTTTATAGGGAGTGCAGTGGAGCTGACGTTGGAATTATTAAGTATTTGGTTATATCATCGCTTGTCTCACTGAACCCTTCTAAACTCTACATGTCGTGTGTGGTCTGGCGTCTCCTTACCAGCAACAGGTCTCAGGTTCAAACTAAAAAACACCCTCAGAGCGTCGTTGCGCGAAAGTGGCAGGGAGACACGACTTAGAACAAGCAGAAACCACGCAGAATGTTAGATCTTACCTCATCATTTATTTCCAAGAAAATCCTACTTAAACCTGTCGTCCCGAAACCCTATTTTTTTGTTCATATCCTCTTTCAAAATATTTTTTTGCCCAAACCATTTTCTTATAGCTTCTCAATGTATTTCTTCCAATTCATCACAACTGCTTCTCTTATACTGTGATCTCGAAGTATTAATCGTTTTAATATGTCTTTCCGAAATTTCATCAATCTACATTAATTATATTTTTGGTGTTGAGATTTTTTCCGTCAGTGTATCTTAGAAACCAACTGAAAAGTTCTATCGTCTCGAGAGAGCACGGACACAAGCTGTGCGACTGCCACGGAGAGATACCTCAGCAGTGGCTCGCAGGCGGGCGCTCAGACGCAGAGCACGTAAGGTAGAGCTGCGCGCCCAGGGGAGTCCCAGCGGCTGCCGCAGCTCGCCGACAACCCCCAGCACCCACCCCCGGGGGCAGCTGCGGCCCACTTGGCACGGCGCAACTGGGGCGAGGTCGGTCGGCGCGTTACAACGCGCACCTCCCGCCTAAAGTGCTGCGAGCGCGGATGCTGCCTTATCGCCCTGTCCCCATTCCCTCAGCCACTCCTAACAAGCTGCCGGCCACGGCCAATAAGAGAAGAGCATCACAGACGTAAAACGTTATTGCTCCATCTGTACTAACTCGGAAGGAGGACATTCCTTTTCTTTACCTTAATCTGCTTCTTTTGGTGATAGTTATACACGTAATCGGTATGGAAACTTCAGAT
Organism: Schistocerca gregaria; assembly: GCF_023897955.1. Classification (NCBI taxonomy): domain Eukaryota; kingdom Metazoa; phylum Arthropoda; class Insecta; order Orthoptera; family Acrididae; genus Schistocerca; species Schistocerca gregaria. The sequence goes on along the minus strand of NC_064920.1, from coordinate 1,154,338,482 downwards.
TTCCGCGTGGGAAAGAAATGCATCATGAAATTTATTTCCTTTATTTCACTACACCAACAAAGAGGGTGTAACGTCCCCTTCTATCGACAATGTTAGAAATATATGACCGTGTAGGCATGTGCCTAAACAACTGGAATAAAATTTTGAAAAGGCTATCGTTCCGAAGATTCAATATAAAGTCGATAAATGAGGGGGAGGTTAACAACAAGATGCCTTCTAGGACAAATTCCGCCTATTTAATTACTGTAAAATTTAGTATGGTTGTTCGAAAGGTTTGTGTTGTGGTTGGCAGGAGAGCCAACACCGTGTTACTAGAGGTGGACGAAATGCACGCATTTTAGCTCACGCAGGCTGGCGTGAGGTCTGGAACAGGACAAGGAAATTAGAATTTAGAAAAAACGGACGTAGCTGGTGGAATACTTAACTTCAATCCATTAATGATGAACGTCGCTCTTGACGGTACTTCACAATATTAATAGTAACTGAATATGGCGCCTTGTTAGGTCGTAGCCAAGCTGAAAGCTATGGTAAACTATCGTCTCTGCAAATGAGAGCGTTTGTAGACAGTGAACCATCGCTAGTAAAGTCGGCTGTACAACTGGGGCGAGTGCTAGGAAGTCTCTCTAGACCTGTCGTGTGGCGGCGCTCGGTCTGCAATCACTGATAGTTGGCGACACGCGGGTCCGATGTATACTAACGGACCGCGGCCGATTTAAAGGCTACCACCTAGCAAGTGTGGTGTCTGGCGGTGACACCAAAGTTTGTGCTATCATTTAGGTACTGTGCCAACGAGAAGGGGTACCACGCGGATCGGAACAGAATAATAAGTGTTACTGAAATAATTAGAGCGAAAAGAAATACGGTGGCCAGCCCAAATGAGCAAAATTTCTGTTCGGTAGGTGAATTAATGAGCCGAATAGACGATGTCAAGAATAACTCGAACACGCTTGTCACAAGAGGGCTGCACGCACGTTAGCAAAAACTTGAAACATTTACTTAATAAAGCGAGTAAGAAAAAATTTTTCACTCGAAATATCGTTAACTAATGGAGCTGAAATTTTGAAAACATACAAGATAACACTTAGATAATTAGTTACTTATTGTTGTAAGTGACAATGGCGATACCTCACAATAACTTCTACTATTTTCGTATGAATTTTGGAAAATCGCAAAAAATAATTAAAAGGAACTCTATTGACTTCCGAACAGGGAAGTAGAAATTGATGAGTACTGTATCAAGTCAAGACTGCAAGTCAAAATGTGAACCAGATCATACTAACAACTAATTACAATAATCACTGATATTTGCACCCACTCATTATTTCTAGTTAGTGCTTTTGTTCATAGTGCCAGGAATCACTTCAATTTGATTAGTTGATTTACTATTTGCAACAATTAGATCGCCTCAGATTAAAGTTCAAATTTAAATTTAGTGAGACTTAAATTACTGAATGCTTTAAGTTCAAATCTTTAATCTGACTGAATCATTTAGTTCATTAGCAAAATTAACTGCCACTGCAGTTATTGTACAAATAGGACAGGACAGGAACCTACTTGATGAATGAATTTAGGAGAATCACGGGTAAATATGACAGGGTACTGTACCGCCCGACATTGACAATAGGTAGAACATACTTAATTATTCTTGTCAGAACAACATGTTGTTTTTGTGGTCTTCAGTCCTGAGACTGGTTTCATGCAGCTCTCCATGATAATCTATCCTGTGCAAGCTTCTTCATCTCCCAGAACCCACTGCAACCCACATCCATCTGAATCTGCTTAGTGTAGTCATCTATCTCTTGGTCTCCCTCTACGATTTTTAACATCTACGGTGCCCTCCAATACTGAGTTGGTGATCCCTTGATGCCTCAGAACATGTTCTACCAACCGATCCCTTCTTCTGGTCAAGTTGTGCCACAAACTTCTCTTCTCCCCAATCCTATTCAATACTTCCTCGTTAGTTATGTGATCTATCCATCTAATCTTCAGCTTTCTTCTGTAGCACCACATTTCAAAAGCTTCTATTCACTTCCTGAACAAAAATTTATTGTCCATGTTTCACTTCCATACATGGCTACACTCCATACAAATACTTTCAGAAATGTCTTCCTGACACTTAAACCTGTACTCGATTTTAACAAATTTCTCTTCTTCAGAAACGTTTTTCCTTGTCATTGCCAGTCTACATTTTATATCCTCTCTACTTGGACCATCATCAGTTATTTTGCTCCCCAAATGGCAAAACTCCTTTACTACTTTAAGTTTCTCATTTCCTAATCTAATTCCCTCAGCATCTTAATTCGACTACATTCCATTATCCTCGTTTTGCTTTTGTTGATGTTCATCTTATATCCTCGTTTCAAGACAAGAGAGTATTCCAGTCAACATTGTCAAAAGCTTTCTCTAAGTCTACAAATGCTAGAAACGTAGGTTTGCCCTTCCTTAATCTAGCTTCTAAGATAACTCGTAGGGTCAGTATTGCCTCACGTATTCCAACATTTCTACGGAATCCAAACTGATCTTCCCCGAGGTCGGCTTCTACTAGTTTTTCCATTCGTCTGTAAAGAATTCGCTTTAGTATTTTGCAGCTGTGACTTATTAAACTGATAGTTCAGTAATTTTCACATCTGTCAACACCTGCTTTCTTTGGGATTGGAATTATTATATTCTTCTTGAAGTCTGAGGGTATTTCGCCTGTCTTATACATCTTGCTCACCAGATGGTAGAGCTTTGTCAGGAATGGCTCTCCCAAGGCCGTCAGTAGTTCCAATGGAATGTTGTCTACTCCGGGGGCCTTGTTTCGACCCAGGTCTTTCAGTGCTCTGTCAAACTCTACACGCAGTATCGTATCTCCCATTTCGTCTTTATGTACATCCTCTTCCATTTCCATAATATTGCCCTCAAGGACATCCTCTTCCATTTCCATAATATTGTCCTCAAGTACATCGCCCTTGTATTGACCCTCTATATACTCCTTCCACCTTTCTGCTTTCCCTTCTTTGCTTAGAACTGGTTTTCCATCTGAGCTCTTGATGTTCATACAAGTGGTTCTCTTTTCTCCAAAAGTCTCTTTAATTTTCCTGTAGGCAGTATATATCTTACCCGTAGTGAGATAAGCCTCTACATCCTTACATTTGTCCTCTAGCCATCCCTGATTAGCCATTTTGCACTTCCTGTCGATCTCATTTTTGAGACGTTTGTATTCCTTTTTGCCTGTTTCGTTTACTGCGTTTTTATATTTTCTCCTTTCATCAGTTAAATTCAATATTTCTTCTGTTACCCAAGGATTTCTACTAGCCCTCGTCTTTTTACCTACTTGATCCTCTGCTGCCTTCACAACTTCATCCCTCAAAGCTACCCATTCTTCTTCTACTGTATTTCTTTCCCCCATTCCTGTCAATTGCTCCCTTATGCTCTTCCTGAAAGTCTGTTGAAAGGTCTCTGTTGGATTCCTTTCATATTAATTTCTTAAATCTGTTGTCATTTACGGCATAAATTCCTCTTCTAAATTTACTTTGGCGTTTCTGACTATCTGTGAGGAGACTGAGTAGTGGAACGTGTTACTTTTACACATAAACGATCTGTCACTACTACACTTTAAAACACTGTTTATATGCAATTCATATCACACAGTCTCATGCGGAACCTACATCCGCTTTCTTTTATGTACTGTATATGATAAGATGCTGTCATCCCCCTTCCCTTCTGTGTGAGAGGATGAATGAGCAAATGTATTTCTAGTTGCATGCTTGAGGGTAGCAGACAAGCCTGTCTGCTAGAGAACAGTAGGACCAACGTCGGAACAAGTAGCTACGCTTTCTAAAAGCAAAGAGGTTTCTAACTTTAGTATGGTTCTGTCCGTCCATTGTCATATTGGTATAGGAAGCTGATCCTCTGGCCACTTCCATTTTGTATACGGAAGCACCTTTGGTAGGAGCGCAGGTCAGTCTGTCCGCGGCGAGCGTCTGAAGTGGTAAGATCTCCGGCTAAGCGCGTGTCTGCTAAGTCCGTAGTACAACGGATTTCAGCCTAACTGAAAATGTAATCACCTTTATTTCAGGTTTAGCTCTAAAATATATAATGTTATCTTAAATTGCAACGCAATGTGACTAGAGTGTACAGTTCAGAATATCTTCCGGTAGTTGCTTTGTCACTACTTTGTGAGTAAAGTGGAACCACGTGTTGATCAGTAACTCTAACTAAGATCATCAGTCTTAAATGCGAATGTGCATGAGATTATAACGTCTCGTCTTTATTTTTCAATATCGCAACTTTTCTTTATGTTCAACCCACGTGGGGTGTACTTTGTGAGACCTGTACCACGTGCTTATACCATTGTTTCACCCATCAGGTTAATAGAAAGACGATAGTAACCAGTACGAGGTTTTTATTTTATAAATTGCTTTTCGATCTAATTTATTTTAATTATCGAAATTATTGTGGAGTTACACTCTTTGTGTAAACCATGTTGACCACGTGAAGCATGTGGTGTAATCATCAAAGTAGCCCCCAGCTATTCTTTTCGGGAAGATTTCTCAGAGAGTTAGTATGAATTTAGTATACCAGTGTGTGGTAATTACATGACAGACAGGATTGCGCTACAAACGTAACTTCTTTGGGTGAAAATTGAATCGGTTGGTTGTGGTTAATTTCCTCTTGCATATGTTTCAACGTTCTTCGTGTGTTATTTTATGAATGCAGTGTTGTAAGCAGTCTCCCAATCTTGGCTCCATATTTGATGTGTTCTATAAGATTATAAACCCACATTTTCACAATCCTAAATAAGGCAACAGCTTAGTTATGACTCAAGTTTAATATGCTGAAATTTTAATGATAATTTCCAAATATAAATTGATTTATTTCTTTTTTTTAAATTCTCTTTTATATATATATATATATCGCTCAAACAACTTCTGCGTTGTTTTTGAGCATACTTTCAGTAGATTCATGGCGTTGTTGAGCGGCGTTGTGTTGTTTGTCTTGTTTTGTTGTCTATATATGTGTGTGTGTTTTTTTTCTATCTTGTAAATTGCTCTGTTTCGATCAAAGATATAAATTTGTTTTGCGTGTGAAAAAGTGCGTACTAGGCTGGGTACATTTCGTGTGACTGTCGTGATTTTTGGGGGATACATTTATTCTGATTAGTGTGTTGCATACCGGGTATAATAAATTGAACTAATGCTGACACGTAACCAAGCTAAAAGTAGGCAGTACAACAACTTAAGCAACATGGACCAAGGGGATAATCTGATTTCGAATATTAACGCGTCGGACGGTTCCGAAAATGCAATGGGGAATACTTCAGAGGAAATGCGAAACAGGACGAACGGGCTCACATCAGAGCCAGAAATTAATTTGCCTCCAACTATATATATAAATTGTTGACAACACAAATACAGTTACATACAAGCGAATCTTGTATTAAAAAGTGCACAGTAATCACAGAAACTTACAGGAAATCTACTAAGTTACTTCACAGTGAACGGAGCAATAGCTGCCGCGAGAGGGAAGTGATTCAAAGAACAGCAGCTCAAATCTTGAACAGAAGGAATGTCAGCATCAGACGTAATGTCATATGTCTTTCTTGTTTGCATTGCATATCTAGGTATTTCAACAGATGTGCCCGCTCTGATAGCTGAGTCAGCGTGACGGATTGCCGTCCTACGGGCCCGGGTTCGGTTCCCGGCTGGGTCGGGGATTTTCTCGGCTCAGGGACTGGGTGTTGTGCTGTTTTAATCATTTTTGTGTTATCAGAAGAGCCAACACCGTGCTACGAGTGAAGGCCGAAATGCACGCGATTTAACTCACGCAGGCTGGCGTGAGGAGGGAAGAACTAAACTGACGTGAGGTCTGGAACATGACAAGCAATGAGAATTCAGAAAGTGCACATAATTAGTTCGATACTTACCTTTAATCCATTAACGATGGACGTCGCTCTTGACGGTACATGATTCACAATATTATCTGTTCAGAATACATTCTTGAAGTAATTATAGTAACTGAATATGGCGCCTTGCAAGATCGTGGCAAATGACGTAGCTGAAGGCTATGCTAAACTGTCGTCTCTGCAAATGAGAGCGTATGTAGACAGTGAACCATCGCTAGCAAAGTCGGCTGTACAACTGGAGCGAGTGCTAGGGAGTCTCTCTAGACTAGATCTGCCGTGTGGCGGTGCTCGGTCTGCAATCACTGATAGTGGCGACACGCGGGTCCGATGTATACTAACGGACCGCGGCCGATTTAAAGGCTACCACCTAGCAAGTGTCGTGTCTGGCGGTGACACCACAATCATCATGTCATCTCCATCCGGCGCGCAGCTCGCCCAACGTGGCGTCGAATGTAATAAGACCTGCACCAAGGCGGCTGGACCTGCTCCGCATGGGGCCTCCCGGCCAATGACGGCAAACGCTCATTTCCAACAGACAGTGCAGCTATCATCAGTGCTACAAATACAAACAATGTAAGAATCTCACATCGAAACAGCACACTGATCAAACGCCATGAGTCAACTGAACACAATTAAAATTCCACCGTTACATACTGCTATAAGCAGTCATGTATACTGCACATAATTATAACGCCACATATTACAGTCTGACTGAGGCATATACAAGCATTAGTACAACTGAGACTGCTGTTTACAGATGCTTACATCTAACTTCGGCTTACGTCATTCTGGATTGCTAATGCCCTCTGTTTACTGCGCGAATGTTAAAGAATCGATTAAGCTAAAAATTGTGTACATAAAAGTACACGGAATTCAAATAGTAATTACACTGAAACACAATTTTGTCTGGAGGCATATCAGTTCAAAAAATCATTATGACATGTTACATTACGTCGCATTGGACATTAGTTTTTGGGCTGGATTACATCACGGTCGTGGGGCAAATCATTGCCGTGGTATCTAACATGGTGAATTAAAATCTTGTTTAATAAGTGCACAATGAACAGAACAAATTCTTGTGGATGAAGGGTCAATGCCTTTGAGTGACATAACACTAATCAAAAGCTTTCATAGTGAATCAGTAATAAATAGCGTGCAAACTTATCAAGAAGTTTATAACAGCAACCAAGGTTTTCGTAATGAATCCACAACGAACAGAACAAAATTTCACGACGGGAAAGTGAAAATTAATAATACCAAAAAAACTAAATTATGCTTAGAAACTGAACCACACAACCCTCAGAATAATAGAGCTCCAGTTAATGTTTTCAGAAGTCCAGCTGAGACAAAATGAATCACTGAAATGCTAACATAAATAAATAACATAATCATCACTATTAAATCAATTTGCCCCATCTTCTAGATGCATTATTCTAGAGCTACATCTACATGAGTACTCTGCTATCAAGCTTAACCGCCTGGCAGAGGTTTCTTTGACCACCTTCAGACTATTTCTGTACCGTTCCAATGTGTAGTAGTGCGTGGAAAATAATGAACACTTAAATATTTCAGCGCGAGCTGTGGTTTCTCTTATTTTATTACGATGATCATTTTTTCCTATGTATATTAGCGCCAATATAATTTTTTGCACTCCGAACAGGAAGTAGCTGATTGAAATCGCGGAAACGATTTCGCCACAACGACAAAAGCCTTTGTTTTAATGATTGTCACCCTAAGGCGCTTATCATATCCATGGCACACCACTTTGCAACAATACAAAAGAGCTGCCCTTCTTTGGACATCTGAGCTGTCCTCTGTCGATCCCATGCCGCACACCAGTACCCTAGAAGAGGATTGACAAGTGCAGAGCAGCCTGTCTGTTTAGCAGACCTATACCACGTTGTAAGTCTGCCATCATAACGCAGTCTTTCATTTGCTTTCCCACAACGTTGTCTATGTGATCTTTCCACTTAAGTTGTTTGTAACTGTAATTCCTAAATCACACATACAGAATTTTCTGCATTCAACATTCTTCTACTTTGTACCTAACCCCTACACAAGTATGTTCTGTAGCATCAGTAACTATTCTACATCCCGTCGGCCTTGTAGCAGGCGGACTTAAAAACAAAATGGCACTGGCCCTTGGGGAGTCCTGCACTTAAGGCACAGTACAAGAGGCCCAAACCGTCCGTGCACATTAACAGTGGGAGGTTCCTACCCCGTTCTGTTGCATCTAGTAGTCAGCCCTACTAGATGAGTGACTTGCCAAGCGAGTGAAATTATTATTCGTACATCAGAAATATTTTCATGGTTATCATACCCACTGCAACTATGCTGGAATATGAGCCCTAGTGCCTATCACTTAAGCTATAATTTATTCTCATCCTTACTTTTTAATGCAGCGGAATGGATAACGCATCTGACTCACAGCTTGTGCACATTTCTGATGGACTCACTCTACCCTGTCAAGGTCACATTTCCTTCCTGTGGTATATATTTTATCGAAAGCTTAGACGTCCCAGCAAGAAAATGAGGGTTATGGTAAAATACTTCAACGAAATGGTTACCCACAACTCAATATTCAAGACCACTATTTGCCTCACATATCTCCTCTTTTATTACAATGAATTATTTCACACTAATGTTGCAAAATTTCTTGCATTACTCTTAAACACAATTGTTAAACAAGGAATTCTCCACCCAATGGGCATGACATAACATAAGCATTTTACTATTCTATGGTCTCGTAATATTTCTGTCTACTGGTACAGCGCACTTTCTAGATTGGTAAGGAATCTTTGGCTATGAAACTTCCTGGCAGATTAAAACTGTGTGCCCGACCGAGACTCGAACTCGGGACCTTTGCCTTTCGCGGGCACACTCCGCTGCAGAGTGAAAATCTCATTCTGGAATCTTTGGCTAGTTTATTCTCTTCCACACTCTCTTAACCTCGTTCATTACCAACATAATGAATTTACTGACTTTCGTGCATGACTAGTAAAAATCATCCTTGTCCCACCGAATCTGAAACTAATTTTCTACTGTCTCATGCAAATCACACAGATTAAATACACATAATAAATCACAGTGCAGTATGAAACACATCTCAAAACAAAATGTTTGGTTTTTTACTCGTTCTGCTTTCCCACATCAAACAATAGTCATACCAGATTAACACGTCACTGACCCACGTAATAGTTTTCCTACCACAAACTCTGGAGGGTTTATGCATGTCTCCCTGTGAAATGCAGCCCACATTGAGTTGCCGTGTAGATGTCTGACTCGCCTTAATTCACTCTCAGAGGTTCTGAATATCAAGCTGGCGCACACGAATGTATCTCATAATGTAAATTTTGGTGTCTTATTTATCATACACACGGATCCTCAACTGAATGCTAGGACATGCACTTCTAATCCCTTATATTGTCTCATAATCAGGTTGAGACTCACAATGTACTCACCACGTGGAAGTGCTTGTCTCTAATTCAGGTTCTGCACACGGAAATCTTAATTATTTTCAACTTAGATTTACACACCCAAGTATTTCGTCTTAATACTACTACACGCTAGTATTTCGTCTTATGATTACAGCACGTGGTTTCTTTGTCACTTCCGAAGAATCCTGTGTTCCCCATAAATTTTTACCTGCCTACAATTTACATCAGCCTCCCACTAAAAGCTTGTAAAAAGAGAAATTATTTGTTCATCTGCTCCTAAATATTCCACATGCATACCATTTTCATTTAACTTTGTTTTCCTGGAGCACACATAGAGCACGCCTTCACACCTCAGGAAGCAGCGACAGAGTGCTGAAACATTGCCGTTCGTCCGGTCATCCCGCGCTTCCGCACAAGTGGGTGAGGACCTTGCCACCGTATCGGTCAGCCACATCCCAGGCCCTCTAGTGCTCTGGTACACTTCCTCTCTTTGGTTCAGCCAAAGGTGATCAGAGAACTGTCTCAAAGGTGATTATAGAATCTACTTTCACTATCTGTGGTCAGCAGACGACCAGCCATTCATTCAACGCACAAGCATTACCAAACTGGATTCAAGTATGTATTTTAAGGAAGTGCACATCTGAATAATTAAGCATACAAATTGCCCTCCTTTCCTACATTGGCATCCGGCTTCGGTGTAGTGAATAAAATAGTGTTATTCTACAAAAAGCGCTGTTCTGATAAGAACAACAAAGTATGTTGTTGTACATCTTTTCTACGTCGGGCAGTAAAGTGCCCTTTCAGCAGACTTCTCAGATACCAAGACAATACCAGCTGGCTCGGGGGCCGCCATCTTGTTTTATCAGCCGCCAACTGCCAATCGTCACCACAGGCGTGAATGCTGCTTCCAACCTGTTCCGATGCCGCAAAACAGAATTCCTCTGGGACGGACTTCTCAGAACCAAAACCAATTTCAAATGGCACGTCCCCAGCACACTAGACGCCGTTATCCCTTTGTTGCCAGCCAGCAGCCTCCAAGCTTCGGCTGTTCCACTGCTCGCCGCAACAGTCCAGGAACAGACCACCCAGCAGTTCGGACAAAACCAGACAACGCTTGCATTCGGGAGGACGACGGTTCAATCCCGCGTCCGGCCATCCTGATCTAGGTATTCCGTGATTTCCCTAAATTGCTCCAGGCAAATGCCGGGATGGTTCCTTTGAAAGGGCAAGGCCGACTTCCTTCCTCTTCCTTCCCCAACCCTATGAGACCAATGACCTAGCTGTCTGGTCTCCTCCCCCCCAAAACAACCCAACAACAACAACCAGACAACGCGATGAACGCGATGCCGCCATCGGTGTGTAGCCAGCTTGCAGCCGGCCAGCGTCTTCCCCGACTCTGCACCAAGCTCTCACTTGTCCACTGCCCATTACAACAAACAACTGTCGCCTTCGACACGGTTGGTGCTGTCCGTAGCTGCCTTGATGGGAGATTTCCTCTGCAGCAGCGAATAGACGCTCCAGGTGTGCTGCAACACCACGTCGACTAGAAGGCTTTGCTTGGTGCCACCTGTCGAGCGGGGCATGACTATAACGATGCTGCGAAATTGCTGTACAGCAACTCCCGAGAGCCAGTTCGCTCCCTATGGATTCATAGGGTAATAATGAAAAGAATGAGATTTTCACTCTGCAGCGGAGTGAGCGATGATATGATACCTGCCCGTGAAAGGCAAAGGTCCCGAGTTCGAGTCTCGGTCCGTCACACAGTTTTAATCTGCCAGGAAGTTTCAATAATGAAAAGGGTAGCCCTGATAAAGAGTCCTGAGTGTTAATTCTTGCAAAAAGCATTAATAATCTCAACAAAAGGGGCTTCATCAACTTACTGAAGTAAAACATCGGTTCAATTTGACCCCAGTCACTACAGAATCTGTGTCAAATACGAATTATCAGATAAAACGGTGTCGACAATGGTAGTACACAGAGCAATAAATAACCTATCCTTATGGGTAAAGAGCAGTCTAAACCAATATCTCATTCACCTGACAAAGAGCTTGGGGAATAAGGAACGAGAGAACAGTCATAATCTTACGAATCACTGACAAAAAGATATGATAGTGGTGCCTTCTCAGAGGCTGTTCCGACATTGCCAGAAGGCATAGGATGACACGTGCAACTTGCGACGGTTCTCGTATACTACAGGTTTTTATATTCCTCGGGTGCAGGTGTTCCACCAGCCGATTGTCCTGAGGAAAACGGACTGCTTCGAGGTGTAGTCACCGATTCAGGGAGAAGCCTCACAAAACATGGCTGCAATAGAAATCCTCGTAACAAATTCTACTAATCATTGATGAGCCCCGACGTATCTCACTGAAATCTGCCTAATCAGAAGAAACTGAGGCGAAAATTCATAACTACGGCAGTACGCGAAAAATTCACCTAAAGAGTAACATCACTGCCGCCGGGTAAATAAACTGTTGCTGCATAACTGTTCTCAAGATCAAAACATCACAGTATACCGAAACATCCCCTTATAAAAATGACTATGCAGGTAAACCTCTTACGTTATTTGATTTTCAAACAGCTGAGCAAAACCGAATGTACTCAGACATTTCTGTCTTTACTTATTCTGATCATCACTAAACTGACACACAATATTTTTTTATCGCAACGAAATCTGACTTTCAAAGATCCCTACAAAAAATGGCCGTGACTAACAGTAACCTATACATTTCATGAATCACTTACCTCACAAAAATCTTCGTTACTCGAAATACTGAAATACAGCGAGCGCCAGTACAACCAGCTAAATAGAAGATTCAAACTACTGAAGGCACTAATGAAAGATTTTGATAGAGAACAAACAATACATTTACCTTAATAATGTTCAAACGTCATCATATATATATATATATATATATATATATATATATATATATATATATATATAATTTTGTGACATCCAATTAAACAAATTTCCTTTTTCTGACGGACACACGTCCAGATCGTCCGCTCAAAACTCTGGCATCTCTCTTCCAACATCCACCACTGCTGGCGGCTCACATCCAACTGCACAACGCTATGCGTTGTTTACGTGCAACTGCCCAACACTACACAAGCGAATATTCCAACAATGCCAACCAGCCACAGACTGCACACAGCACAGTCAGTGATTTTCATACAGGGCGCCACGTGGCGTTACCAACATAAAAACCTAAACAGCTTACTTACAATACTTCGTCATCATTCAACAGGAACAGCAATTTAGGTCCAGACAACTAAACATGGCATCAAAATTCAAATTGAATATCGTTATATTTGCTTCTAGCAAATACACTGAGGCGCCGTTTAAATTCCCTTACTAGTTGTCCGTTCAATACAATGTTCAAGAATAAATTCACAATCCTCGTTTGGCTCTATATAGGTTTCACAGATGGTGTACATCATAATTTTATATGTAATGTCCGCAGCGACGTCTCTGGTAGTGGGTTCTAATCACTACTCAGTGCGCTTTTGCACAGCTTATAGATAAAGAGTGTGAGAGTGGAATGCTTTGTGTCGTCAGTTGTAGTTCTAAATGAGTGCGAAGTATCTGAAGTGTCGCGAGGAAGGGCAAAAATGTGCAATATTTATCAAAAATGCATTTTGAGGACCGTTAGGAAGTTATCTGTTTCGAACGAGGCAAACTGGGTGCTACAAGAGGATAATGGTCTGGAACACCGCAGCCGCCTCTGTACGGCGTGGAAAGAACACAGTGGGATGCCTTGCAATATGTCCGGATGCAAATCCGCTCGCAAATGTTTGGTCGTATAGTAATATGAAACTTAAAGGAAAGCCAATACATACTTTGAAGCAGTCATCATATAAAACAAGACGATATGGAGATGGTTACCAAGAGAATATGCAGAAAATCTCATGAAAATCATGCCAAAAGCTGCCAAGTTATAATAGATGATGGCGGCGATTCGATTAACTCTGGCAGAGTGACACAAGTTGCTTTAGGACAGTGTGCTCTAGCAAAGATGTAGAACTCGTGTGTTCCCAAAAAACTGTCCTGAGAGTTTGTCAGAGTTGTGGAACCAGAGTGCCTTTACAGAGTTGTCCCTCTCGGCACCCTGTCACCTAAAATATCCTTTGCCAACGGCAAGTCTGTGTTAAATTCTTACCAACTGAAACGTTCTTAGTAAAACTGTAAAACTCCTCTCCTAGTGAAAGCATAATCAACTATCGAATGATTTGTGATTCAGCGAACACAGTTTCTCAAAGTTTAACGCAAAATTCCCATCCTTCAAAGAAATTTTTATTTGATTTGAGCCTGCGGGCGTTTCTCTCGTATCTGTAATTCTTGAAAGGTGGCCTGATGTCGCCACTCACTAGTATTTCTTTTTTTTGTGGACAATCAGTGGAACTCTTTCCTACATCTTCTACAACCCGTGGAGAAGGTATCTAGCTGATGGCACTCGCCCCCACAAAGGGAGAAAGTAAATTCTAAGAGTGAACAATAATTCTGTTCCCACGAAAGAGACACACGTGTGAGCGGTGTAACACTATCGTATTTTCTAGGAAGGCTGACGATCACAGTAAACTAAATCCTGTAGAGAGATGCTCTGTCCAAATATCTTCGGCTTGTAAAATGGTCAGTATTCTCTACAGGGCCAAATATTAGTCGCAGCTCATTATATTGGCATATTAAGGTGGATTCGAAGGACTCTCATGCTGTGCTGTCCACCGCATTCACATAAAAAGGTTGCGACCGTTGGTGCCCGGGTGCTCAGCCCGAAGAAAACAGATAGCAGTCACCTTCCCCGGCAAATGCCCTACCTCCCTTGGCAGCGCTTCTAATAACGGAAACTATTCCCGTCCCCCTCGAGAGCTACCCTGGAGTTGGAGTCACCGAAACTTACTTGTCCTAGACATGACGCTACAGAAAATAGGTCAACATGCAAAGCATACGCAAGGTGGAGAAAATTTTACAATGGGCATTGATAGCTTACTTGTTGCGATGACTGGGATTGCTCATAATCAATACTGATGTAGACTGAAGCGCCAAAGACACTGGTACAGGCATGCCTATTCCAATACAGAGATATGTATACAGGCAGAAGACAGCGCTGAGGTCGGCAACGACTATATAAGACAAGTGTCTGGAGCAGTTGTTAGATCAGCTCCTGCTGCTGTAATGGCAGGTTTTCAAGATTTAAAAGAGTTTGAGCGTGGCGTTATAGTTGGCGCACGAGAGATGGGACACAGCATCTCCTAGGTAGCGACGAATTGAGGATTTCCCTGTACGGCCGTTTCACAAGTTTAGCGTCAGTATCATTAATCCGGTGAAACATCAAAAGATCCTAGACCAACGATGACTGAAGAGAATCGTTAAAAGTGACAAAAACGCAAAGCTTCCACAAACTGCTGCAGAATTCAACGCTCGTCCACCAATAAGCGTCAGTGTGCGAACCATTCAACAAAACATCGTCGATATGTGGTTTTGGAGCCGAATGCGCACTCTTATACCCTTGATGAGTACCCTTCAACACCGATATTGGACTGTTGATGACTGGAAACATGTTGCCTGGTCTGACGTTTCTTGTTTCAAATTGTATCGAGCCGATGGACGTGTACCGGTATGGATTCTGCCTCATGAATCCACGGACCGTGCATGTCAGCAGGGGACTGTTCAAGCTGGTGGAGGCTCTGTAATAGTGTGGGGCGTATGCAGTTGGAGTGATACGGGACCCCTGATACGTCTAGATACGACTGACAGGTAACATGGACGTAAGCGTGCTGTCTAATCACCTGCATCCATTCATGTCCACTGTGAATTCCGCCGGACTTGGGCAATTCCAGCAGGACAATGGGACACTCTACACGCCCAGAATTGCTACAGAATGGCTCCAGGAATATTCTTCTGAGTTTAAACACTTCCGCTGACCACCAAACTCCTCAGACATGACCAATATTCAGCATATGTGGGATGCCCTGCAACGTGCTGATCAGAAGATATCTCCAACCCGTCGTAGTCTTACGGATTTGTGGACAGCCCTGCAGGATTCATGGTGTCAGTTCCCTCCAACACTACTTCAGACATTAGTCGAGTCCATGCCATGTCGTGTTGCAGCACTTCCAAGTGCTCGTGGGGTCCCTATGCGATATTAGACAGGTGTACCAGTTCCTTTGGCTCTTGAGTGTCTGAGATGTAAAAGCTAAATTAAAGTAATTGAATACAAATGAGACTATTCGGTCCAGAATGGACTGACGCGTTTCAGTACGTATGAAGGACTACGTAGTAGCTTTGTACCTTATTGGCCTACTGTCTTTAATAGTGGCATAGTGGCAAAGTTTACTTTTCATTCTAGAGTAGCTAATTTTTGTCCAATTTCCTACACTGTTCGCCATTAAATATGTAACAACACCCGAAGGACAGAAAATAACGAAAGTTGGCTTATTGTAGAAGGAAGAACACTTGATTGTATTGTAGAATATTTGGGGGTATACAGGTTCATAATTTAGTACATAGAGCTCCTCTCTCTTGCAATAGTGATGGTCCTTACATAGGCTGACCAGCTGGCCAACCCCCGTGCAGTGCAGGACTGCCTCGACCTGTTCACCTTTGTGTGGGCAATTTTATAGCAGTTGGGTCCATGGCCCAGATATATCTGCTCCATTGGTGCAGCGCTACCTGTTAACCCTGATTGCTACCTGCCACCTTACACTCTGTCTCCTCCCCTCTGTTTTGGCATGGTGAAAGATGCCACGCAGCTGGGAGTAGGTAGTGTCCGCCATGCAGCCCTGGGGGGAGGGGGGAGAAGGGTGTTGGCCAACTGGACGGCCTGTGAATGGGCAGCCTTAAACGTCCATGATTAGTGGATACCTGATTATAACCAAAGTATAATCAGCTATGATAAATACTTATCCATGTGTAGAATATGGCCCATTTCTACAAGCCAAAGTTGTTCTGTCAGATCATGCGTACGCAGAAGCTGGTTTGCAGTGGCCAGCCGTCTTCTTAGAAAGCGAAAGAGATAAAGATTTGTCTCTTTCGTGGAAAAAAAAAAAATTGAGTTCGATTTAGCATTTCTTTTCTCCCTTTGTGGAGGTAACGTGGTAGAGCATCTGCCGCCGAAAGGCAAAGGTCCCGAGTTCGAGTCTCGGTCTAGCACATAGTTTTAATCTGCCAGGAAGTTTCATATCAGCGCACACTCCGCTGCAGAGTGAAAATCTCATTCTGGAAACGTGCGTTAAGTTGGACACCGTCTCCAACCAGGGTGGACATATTGTGTAGCAGAAAACGTGTGAAAGAACTCAATTGGCTGACCCGAAAAAAATTATCACAGAGTGGGATGCAGCAAACCACCTTCTAAGTGCTACAGAAGTGAGAGAACTTGTGTTTAATAACATCTGTGAAGTGTGGGAAATTTGTGCTTAATTTACAGGAATTTTGCTCGCAGTAGCAAAAGCCAATGATCGGCTGATAAAACTTTTCCTAGGAAGGAAGTTTAGTAATTTTGTTAGCAACATTTTAGCTGGTCATAATTTAAATAGTCTTGCCATTGGCAGAAGATAGTTCATGCGAGATTCTGGGAGAACAGAGAGGTTCATCTCTACATGGGGCAGTATGCTTGGCTAGGTCTATGAGAAGCAAGAAAATGCGGTTTCTCTAACTCCTTTCGTGACTATAGAAGGAAAAAGGATTGTTCCTGCGGGATGACTCGGTGTCCAGCGACTCGGTGTCCAGCGACCAATCTGTCAGCAGCCGTCCACACGATGCAATCCTACAATTTAAATCATAGTAAGAACCTGAAGCACAGGCGACCTGGAATGAGATTTATCAGTTGTTCAGTAGGCACATGATTTAAAGTAAGTTAGATTCCGGAGTCGCAATACTTTTGATTAGGTGTTACAAGTGTCCTTAAGGACCCTGTTATTTATGGTAGTTGCAAGTAGAATCCAACGCCCTGTGGCATGATCGAAGCTATCACTGTGTGGATACTATGATCGTTTCCTATGATGAGTGTTTTGTGAGATGACGACTATATTCTTTTTCATTCCTCCCGGTCTTTCAAACAAATCAATAATGAGCTCAGATTGGTCATTATGCATAAAAGTTAGTAGTTTCGTTTTCTCTATGCGTTATTCATTTCAATAACTTCGTGTTATATAATTGATACAGGGATTTTTTAATAACTCAAGGGCCGGCGGTTGCGGCCGAGCGGTTCTAGGCGCTTCAGTCTGAAACTGCGCGACCACTAGGTACGCAGGTTCGAATCCTGCCTCGGGCATGGATGTGTGTGATGTCCTTAGGTTAGTTAGGTTTAAGTAGTTCTAAGTTCTAGAGGACTGATGACCTAAGATGATGATAATGTGTCCCATGGTGCTCAGAGCCATTTGAAGCATTTACTAAATCAAGGTCAGATTGGACTGAGCTATTTCAGCAGATAAATGAACCCTATTTCTCAAGACTATTAACGATTTCTGAAAGAACCAACACACCGGACTCATCTATATGTGCTATCATTTTGATCATGTTATTCTGTTGCACAACAATTTTCATTACCAAAACTGAGTCCATGGGAAGCGATATGCCACACAGAAGGTCCAATCCATGCAGATCATTGTGGCTGCCAGTCGGCACGCTCAATTTGGTTGACGTCTTTCAGTGTATCGATTAGAAACCTTTATATGTATCAACAGTTTCCAGGTATATGATGCTGACTCAGTAATAGTGAAGTTAATTTAGATTTTTATTAGCGACGTATCTCGACTTTGCAGACCTGGAACCTAGTATCTACGGCTAAATGACTCGTCTGGCGTAGCGCTGATAAAATGTGTGCACAATACTTCATGCTGAACCAGTCTGTCTATTAGTAAATATCGAATCACAATCCCAACAGTGCTCTCTAACCTTAGTCTTCACATAGGGACCGCTAAAGATGACGGGAGTTTTAATTTAGTAATAGATGTAACATTTTATCATTCGTACCAATTTTAATACAAGTCACCTGCCGCGTAGGGTAGCCGCGAGGTCTGAGGCGCGTTGTCACGGTCCATGCGGCTCCCCCCGACGGAGGTTCGAGTCTTCCCTTAGGCATGGGTGTGTGTATGTTGTCCATAGCGTAAATTAGTTTAAGTTAGATTAAGTAGTGTGTGGGCTTATGGACCGATGACCCAAGTAGTTTGGTCCCATAAGACATTGCCACAAATTTACAATTTCCAAAGAGACACCGACAACGCTTAGTATGTCGTGTTGGAAGGCAACGTAATCGGCATTCATGAAGGAACCCATATCCAGAAAAGCGCAGCTTGGCAGTGGAGAGCGTCGAAATCTCAGAACGGACGGTTGTGTTGGCTTGTTCCGATTCGTTTTGGTGTCTGGATACGGAAGGTATGCGAACCTTTAGACATCTGTGTCCTGCAGATGGACGATCTGAGCCTAATGACATTCCTGCTCATGCACTACGTTCCTGTACAAAACAACGTATGTTTCTGAGCGGGGTCCGCCTTGATCAAAACACAATTTTGTTTTCTGTCCCAGACATGTTTCACTACAGCTGCAGCAGCATCAGTGGTCTTTTTACTATCTTGGCAGCTAAACATGAGGAATATTCGTTACTGTTTCAATACAATCAAATATTAGCTTCTAAATACTAATTAGATGTTTTTAACAGCACATAAAATTGTGTAGTCATACCTTCTTACCACATGGTGTGGTTTTCCTGCTGTATTACATTTTTACAGTGAATGTTTTTCTTTACAGTTTGTCACCTGCAACTATATACTACTTGATGTAGACAACATTTACGCAAAAGTTACGATTTCTAAACTGTTATAACTAGGCTCGAGATAAATAATTCATGTGAAACGTTGTGTGTGTGTGTGTGTGTGTATCTATTTACATTATGCCTCACTTACGCTTTCTTTTTTCGTTATAACTGATGATGGTCGAAGAAGAGAGGATATAAAATGTAGACTGGCAATGGCAAGGAAGCGTTTCGGAAGAAGAGAAATTTGTTAACATCGAGTATAGATTGGAGTGTCAGGAAGTCGTTTCTGAAAGTATTTGTATGGAGTGTAGCCATGTATGGAAGTGAAACGTGCACGATAAATAGTTTGGACAAGAAGAGAATAGAAGCTTCCGAAATGTGGTGCTACATAAGAATGCTGAAGATCAGATGGGTAGGTAACATAACTAATAAGGAGATATTGAACAGAATTGGGGAGAAGAGGAGTTCGTGGCACAACTTGACTAGAAGAAGGGATCGGTTGGTAGGGCATATCCTGAGGCATCAAGGAATCACCAATTAAGTACTGGAGGGCAGGATGGAGGGTAAAAATCGTAGAGGGAGACCAAGAGATGAATGCACTAAGCAGATTCAGAAGAATGTAAGTTGCAGTAGGTACTGGGAGATGAAGAAGCTTGCACAGGATAGAGTAGCATGGAGAGCTGCATAAAACCAGTGTCTGGACTGAAGACCACAACTACAATATAGACAGTGCAATGTGCCACTCATGTTGGCTTTATTGACGTAATGTGAAACCCATACCCACCTCGGACGCTCTTCAACGCCCAAGCAGTGAGTTTCGGGTTAAGGGTTCATTCCTGGAGATCGATTAGTGTGCCTGCCTTTGACCACGTGTCATAAACGCTCTTTAAGTACTCTGACTATCATGTTGCTCAAATATAATGTATTTTCTGTGGGTCAGTAACCCAGATGACTGTCAAACTGAGCAATTTTGTTTCAGTATCCGAAATTAATTCCGTAGCGTTTAAATATTCATTGAAGACAGATGTATATTCATTATCAGTCCATTGCGTGTGCATATTCATTTTCGGTTCTCCGTGTTTGTACATATTTTATCTTACAACTGCCCTCACTGTGAAACAGGGCCGACCACAGCGAACACATGAGAGCCAGATGCGCAGGCGGAGGCTCTGCCTGCTTCCTTGTATCGTCACAAGCCTTTAAAACTGAGTGGGAATGACAGAACAGAGGGATGAGATTTATCAGCATTTATTACTCAGTCTCATAATCGGCGAGTCTGCCAGTTTGCTATGAAAACAAATTACAATACCACGTAGAAAAAATTTAAGGATTTAGTTTACAATGGCAGAGCTTACAAAGATCTACAGACGGAAATCACTGATCTGTACATGAAGAGAAGAAACACTTTGTGTTAAATTTGCAGGCGTGTACAACGTAAAAGAATAGATGGTACGAATAGTAATATTCCCGCACTCCACTGTCCAAAAAAAAAAAAAAAAAATGGTTCAATTGGCTCTGAGCACTATGGGACGTCTGAGGTCATCAGTCCCCTAGAACGTAGAACTACTTACGCCTAATTAACCTAAGGACATCACGTACATCCATGTCCGAGGCAGGATTCGAACCTGCGACCGTAGCGGTCGCGAGGTTCCAAACTGAAGCGCCTAGAACCGCTCGGAACTCCACTGTTAGTTCCAGGAGCTTTTGATTAATCTGAACCAGGGGGAGGGGGGCATAATGCGTGAGCTGAACAGAGATTTTTCGCCGTACGTCAGCGTAGAGAAACTCCGCTCATTTCGCGCGCGCTTTCTCATGTGTTGAAGCAAGTAAGTTTTGTGTTGCTGCTGTTTGTTATCGTGTTCAATCGAGTTTATTCTTTCTGCGACTCTTTACAATGCCGAATTGTGCCGTGTCTGTGTGTGAAAACTATAATCAGAAGACTAAATGGAGTAGTATTTCCTATCATAAGTTTCCGAAAGATCCTGAAACATGTGCTCGGTGGGTTGAGCTCTGTAGAAGAAATGATAGTATTAACATTAAAAATGCTACTATCTGTAGCGTACATTTTAAAGAAGACTGTTATTTACGGGATCTCCAAGCTGAATTAATGAAACTTCCGCCAAAGAAGATTTTAAAGCTGACTGCAGTTCCTTCATTGCACCTCATTAAAGCCACATCTGCAGCAGCTGCTGCTGCTTCGTCTTCTGTCCAAGAAAAAAATGACAGAAGGAAAGATCGTGAAACACATAAAAATGCACTTAACAGACTAGCTTCACTGTCACCGAAGAAAAAAAAAAGTAGATCAAAGCACAGAAACTGAAAAAGGCCGCATCGAGGATGAAATGAAGAGGCTTCATAAGGAATTATCGCTACAGACAGAAAAAAATAAGAGTTTGATAGCTGAAAACAACACGCTGAGAACGAGAAACAAATTACTGGCTAATGCATTAAGCAGACAGAGAAAGCTATGCCAAAGCCTTCAGTATCAGCGAAGTACTAAAGTGACAACTAAAGTACACCAAGTTTTAAAAAAAAGTGTTTGCGAACGCACAAATTGAATGTCTTCTGAAATCAAAGAAGAGCACCCATTGGACCCAGGAAGATGTAAGCAAAGCCTTGCTTCTGCACTCTCTGTCCAGAAAAACTTATACTTATTTAAGAAATATAATGAGAATACGATCACCTGGATTTTCTACTTTAAAACGATGGATATCCAATTCTTTTCGTTGTGTTCCCGGAATTTTGACTAATGGATTGTACTTAATGAATAAGGAAGCAACAATCTTAAGTCAAGCAGAGAAGCTGTGTATGTTAAGCTTTGACGAAATGAATGTGGACAGTCGCATATGCTACGACCAAGAAACTGACGCCCTATACGGACCACATAGCCAGGTACAGGTTGTTATGGCACGTGGTTTGTGTGGAACCTGGAAGCAGCCCGCATATTATAACTTTGATTCTACGATGAATCGGGATTTACTGATCAGTATCGTCAGAGAGACGCAAAAAGTGGGATCTGTCGTAGTTGGTACAGTGTCTGAATTGAAAAAGTGTGGAAGGAATTCCACATCGACTACACAAACACGTGCTTCACCAACACAGATGATGAAACGAAACGTGCTTGGGTATTTACTGATGTACCACATACGGTGAAACTTCTCAGAAACCACCTTTTAGATGATGGTTTCTCATTAAGTGACGGAAGAACGATAACAAAGCGCGTAATCAAGCAGCTATTGTCGAAAGGTAATGGAGAACTGAAACTGTGTCCTAAGCTTACTGCTCATCATCTGACAGTTTGTGGAAGAGATCGACAGCGCGTTCATCTTGCTTGCCAACTCTTTTCCAACACTGTATCAGAAGCAATTTATTTTGTAATGCCTGAAGAAAAAAACACGGCAGAATTCTTCAAATTGGTGAACGACACTTTTGATGTTATGAATTCGAGGGTACCTGTCGGCAAACGACCAATTTCAAGTGCTTTTGCATTGTGTAAGGACACGCAGGAGGAAGTTCTTCGCAGATTCTACTCCGTCTGTGAAAAAATGAGAGTGGGAAATCAATCATAAAACTTTACTTCCTTTCCAAAAGGGATTACTCACTTCGATTCGGTCACTGCTGGGTTGCTTTTCTGATTTAAAACATGGCTACGGTTTGAAGTATGTATTGACCTCGAGGTTCAACCAAGACTGCCTTGAAAACTTATTTGCCCAGATAAGAGCAATTGGCAGAACCTGTGATCATCTCTTACCAGTGGAATTTAAAAGCCGTTTGCGTATTTTAGTTATGAACATAAGTATTGCTGACATTCAGTTACGCAGTTCTTATCCAGTCTCAGCGGAAACTGATACAAATTATTTGACTTCCAACCTGTTTACAGGACTTGTGCCGGGCACTGAGGAAGCGTTGTCAATGATAAAAGGTGATCAACAAATGAGGGACATTACACTACACGACTTAATTGTTCCACCTTTGGTATAAGATTCAGAGTGTTCTCTACAAGGTCTCCGCTACATCGCTGATTGCCTCCAGGTGCGTCTCCATTGACAAATCACTCTGTCATCCTAGTGGTAGAACACTCGAAGTGTCGAAAGACCATGAAAGTTCTGGGTGGATTGAGAAACTGTCTCGTGGTGGCTTAATCATCCCTTCAGATGAGTGGTTTGATGTTGTTAAGCAGTTAGAGGTGCTTCTTTTAAATTTTAGTGGGAGCAGTCTGTGTGAAGACGGAAATGTGATCAGAAACCTGACGAGGCTTTTAATTGGGAAGTTTCCAACTAATCCTCAAGAGGTCATCACAGTGAACGCTAAAACCAGAACCTTCATCCCGATAAGGCACTTCAACACATCTGCAAAGGCACAGAGGGCCAAACAGCAGAAGCAGAAAGCAGCACACAGGTGGAGAGCTTCTGCAGGCCCCTCCAGATCTGATTAAGGTATTTAAATTCTTCTTAAAATTTTTGAATGTGAGTTCATTAAACCGGCCTTCTGTATCATTATGTGTAGTAATGTCTCAACTAACTACGGTTACTGCTTAATACCTACATGAAAAAGATGGAACACACTATTGCCGACTGTGATGCACAAAATGTGTCTAGTAAACTGAAAGCTCTTGTAATTGTTGCGTTTCGAGTACTATTGAAAATTGTGAAATATATAAAAAGGGGATGAAGCATACCAGATTGTTATCTAACAAAAAATATTGAGTAATAGAATATAAATTGAGGGGGAGCCACAAATCTGTAGTTTTACTTTTGTCATTACCAGAGAGACAATATAAGAGTTTCACAGTCGTAGCAGGTATTAACATTCAGTCCCTGTATTGGTAAGCTTCGATCGAATCCATAATTCATTATATTGCCCTTCACGTTTCGTAAATGAATATTAGTTTAAGCGCAATAGTGCCGTATGCGAATGTCCCGCGATGCTGACGCTTCTCGACAGTGACGTCACACGGAAGCGCCCGATCGCTGCCGAACACATTGGCCCAACCTTCTAAGTAGCAACTTTGGATCTGAACGAATAATTTCGAGACTTTATACAACAGAGCAAAATACATTGTTTAAATCGAGGGGCATGCGTGGAACTATTTTGCGATTTAAAACCTTGTAAGACGTGTACATATCTATTGTCAAACCACAATTTATGAAAGATGTTTATATTTTATTAATAGGGTAATTAATATTTGTCATTTTGGAAATAATAGTGGTAGCAGGAATGCCTGCAGCAAAGTATTGTTGGTGGGAGAGACCGCACATTCATATAATTTTAAAAAGGTCGGGAGAGACCTCGTATGGATATATTTTAAAGACCGCGCATTGATACATTTTGTAATGGTAGCAGGGATTGTCTGCACCAGAAAGCATTGTTGGTGGGAGAGACCGCACTTTAGCGTTCGTAGGAAGTCGGTAGTAAGCGAGTCGGTAGCAGGTCTGAAGCGAGAGGTTGAGAGGTGCGGTGTGCCTGCCAGCCACCACCTATGATTTACGAGAGATTATAAACGGATGTACAGAGACATCAGCTAACTATTATCATAAGAGAAACTAATATTATTGAGTTTTGTTGTTGTTGAGAAACTGAAGACTAAACTAAGTCCCATGTGAACGTCTGTAAAATCATTTCATTACCAACAGTAAATATTTGAAGAATAGTTTCAGAATATAATTAATTTTTGCCAGCAATACTGCATTACTGATTATAATCCATACCAAAAACCATTAACGTACAACTTTGCAAAATTTTATTGTTGTCAAGAAAAAGTTTAACTATGAATTACGTAACTTCAGTCAAATTAAACAAAGAATAACGTCTGCTTTGATATTAAAGGATAACGTCAGCTTTGGTAATAAATACAGCCACTTATTATGACAGCCCACCAGCAGCTAATAGAGTATAGTAAAACAGAGTAAGTATATTCTTGTCGCAGTTCGATGTAGCAGTCAGATGGCGATCCAGCAACAGTAAAAAAGGTAAGGAACAGTTTTGGGTTATTGCAGGTAACGACTGAGGGCCACGACGACGACACATTCTACGTTTCGTCGAAATAATCAACAAATCACTTAATAAGCAGCATTTAAATTTGTATGCGAAGATTGCGCTTATTAATATTATTATTATTGAGAAAGAGAGTTAATTTCAAAGGGAAGATTTAATTTGTTATTATTAAGCAAGAGATAGAAATCCTAAGGGAAGGTTTCACAGGTTATTGTAGAAGGGAAGGTTGCGTAACAAATGAGATATAGAGGAGACTAGAAGGTTTCAACCTACTACTGCTGAATTTATGAATGAAAAAAGATTGCAGGAAAGACAATTAAACATTGCGAATAGATATCAGACCTTTCATTTTTAATGGACTTGGCTGCTTACTGTCTACAGTAAGACACTGCAGAGTGGAAAGCAACTTATTTCTGAATGGTGGGGAAGCAATTAAAAAGAAAATTGCGGTGTAGAAGGGACAAAGTCTGATAGAGTCCAATTCCCAAAGCTCAATACCGCTAAATAATACGCGAGGTGTGAGAAATTCACTGTATCCGTCAAAGAATTACAAGGATAGGCTTACGAACTTTTTGAGAACACTGCCAGCCTTACATAGCAACATTACATTTTGTACTTTATCGTATACACTGATACTTACCTCTGCAAAACTGTTACATACCAAATAAGCCACATGTAACTTTGTAATTGTGTTTTATATTATGGTTGTAATACTAGTACACCGATTTGAGCGTTTTTATGTGTAGATTAAAGGGTACTAATTTAGGCACTTATTGTTATACATTATGTTACTGAAGAGATAGGTGTTCACTTATTTTAATTAAATTTTTATATATTGATGCGATCATGCGATGATAATTTTCGCCTGTCTTCTTACACCACATGGATATTCGTTGGATAAGAAACTGGGTAACCAAACAGGCATAATAAAATGTTGTTTGTCATTTAAAACTACACTGTTTTAATAAATTGTGTCAGTACTCTTGTATTTAAAAACAAACTTTTCGTTAACTCCGTATAATACTGCCTTCTGATGGCTTCTTCACCCAATACTTCGATGTGCACAGTGGGTCACTTTGTACTCAGATGTCATCAAATAATATAGAATAGATACTTTGTATCCATATGTGACAAATTCTGTTCCCTTTTACCTGAGAATGTGCTTAGATATTTCGATGAGTTCTACCGCTGTTTCTAAAGATGTGCATTTTCATGTATTTTATCAGTGTCTTTCACTGAATGCTTGTTTCTTCCGTTTGTACGAATTTGGTTGTTTGTAATTGTACCGACGTATTTTTATTGCTACTCTTTCATGTATTTCTCATGTAGAGCCTTAGAGAATGGCGTAAGGCCGAAACGCGTAAGGCAGTATAATATTAATAAATACAGTGGTCAAGACTAAAATCAGTTACTGAGTGCATGAAGGATGGCCGCAATATCTCATAAAGCATTTATGCATTTTTCTGCTGAATTTGGCATCTGTTTTCCAGCTGTTTTCGAGACCATTTGTCATTTCATTCGGAAGCACCCTTGTACATGGGCAGATGCAACTGAGTTTTCTGCAACGCAGTTCCGTTTTAAAGACAAATCCTTGCATGTTAAATCTGTCCAGGACGGCTACATTGTTTTAGTCAGGTGGCGTCTCCATAATGAGGTTGCAAAAAATGCTGCAATATTTCGATCAATATATATTTGTGAAAGACCGTTTTCCGATTGTGTAACTAATCAAGTCACGATATGGAGACAACCCGTGTGCAAACATCTGTGAAATTGTCTGCGTCTGCCCGTACGCCAACAATTTGTACCATATGAAAGTTATATTATGTCTTCAAAACGCCAAAAATAATTAAATAATACTGAAAATGTTTCGTTTGTGGTGCATGTTGTTGAGAAATTCGAAATGTGAAACCATGTTGCATGCACTGTGACTGCATTGCCATCTAAATATGGTGCATTCACAATTTCTTCCTTTCTCCCCCCCCCCCCCCCCCCCCCCCCCCCCGAGTGAGACAGCATGGCATGGCCGTGCGGGAAGTGTGCAACGAGGCTGAGTGCTGTGGCATGTAAGCCGAGATACGGCCCTCGAGCCGAATTCTTGACCGCCGTTGGTGTAATGCCTTGCATTTTTTAAAGCAACGAGCAACGTCCAAAACTTGTTTCCCCTCCCATCTGCAACATCTGCAATGAGGCCCACACCACTTACTCCGCCAGATGGAAGGCCAAGTCCTTACTTGTAAAACCAGGATTAATCATGCTCATCTGAATTAGTGACAAGCCTGTCTATCCACTCCTGAACATTCCCACTGACATCCTCCAAAGTATCCAACCAACGACTACATATCCTGCAACAAATTTACCTTACATCCCGGTCCGTATTTCATCTCAATACGCAATCCATCTACTCTCAAAACAAAGTCCATCTCGTATTCAGCCATCTCGACACCCTTGTTTCTTCACCACCCCTCACCCAAGTAACCCACTCCCTAGCCTCTCATCATGATACGACAGCAACATCGCATCTTGTACCACAACATCGACTCCCTTACAATCAACAAACCACTTTCAGTGCCTACCATGTCCAACCTTTAATGAACCACTCCTCCAGTCCTATCACACCATCCGAACATCTCCCTGTATACTCCACCATACACATAACCTCTTTCTCTGGCCACCACAGAACATTCCTGTTCAGTCACAACCCTTACACGATACTCGAACTGAACAGTTTTTCCTCACCCTATTCTTCAAAACCCTAACAGTTATCTGTGCCACCATCTACATCCGACCTAATCACCCCATACCCTGTGACTTCCTGGCCCTTATCGCCTGTACCTTTTCCACCTATATTTTTGCTGCTGACCAACGCTAATAGTAGATCCCGCACGGAACTACAGCAGTGAAGTCAGTTTACAGACTTCCTCCAAGGTAACATTGTCCTCATCCCACAATACACCTGTCCTGAAAGTAACACCATACCTGATGTCGTCTTAGCATCTGCAGACTTCCTTGGAGACCTCACTGCGGAAGTCCTCCATCCAATCTGAAATGTCCACCTACGTGCTCTGTACCCACTCGCTACACACGACCTCGTTACATTTGTGCCTCATTCAAATATTCGTCCAACCTTTAATGAACCATTCCTCCAGTCCTATCACACCATCCGAACATCTCCCTGTATACTCCACCATACACATAACCTCTTTCTCTGGCCACCACAGAACATTCCTGTTCAATCACAACCCTTACACGATACTCGAACTGAACAGTTTTTCCTCACCCTATTCTTCAAAACCCTAACAGTTATCTGTGCCACCATCTACATCCGACCTAATCACCCCATACCCTGTGACTTCCTGGCCCTTATCGCCTGTACCTTTTCCACCTATATTTTTGCTGCTGACCAACGCTAATAGTAGATCCCGCACGGAACTACAGCAGTGGCGTCAGTTTACAGACTTCCTCCAAGGTAACATTGTCCTCATCCCACAATACACCTGTCCTGAAAGTAACACCATACCTGATGTCGTCTTAGCATCTGCAGACTTCCTTGGAGACCTCACTGCGGAAGTCCTCCATCCAATCTGAAATGTCCACCTACGTGCTCTGTACCCACTCGCTACACACGACCTCGTTACATTTGTGCCTCATTCAAATATTCGTCCAGAAGTAATCTAAGACTACTTGTGAACCAGCTGAAATGCGTACTGGGAATAGATACACAGATTCGAAACCGCCCACGAACGTTCCAACTGTATGACGATATCCCACTCCCCGTGTCCTTGCTGTAGCAGTACTTCCAGCAGAGCTGTACAGGGAAAAAAGAGATCATAATATATCCAACAAATATTTGAAGACGTTGGATGTAAACGATACTCTAAGATAAAGAGGTTGGCACAGCACAGGATATCGTGGTGGGCTGCATCAAACCACTTCGAAAATTGATGACACTGGAAACCAAAAAAAGAAGTTCCTGCAGACGCTAGGTTTTTACGTAGTACTTGTTGAGGCTACTTGCCTTACATTAACATTGGGGTGTTGTCATCTGCATGAAGAATTTCCTCCTCCTGTTTCGTTCTTCAAGGCCTCTTTCAGACACGAGTAGCAGGCTTACACGTTTGAGTCTCACTAAGTCGACGACGATTGGGCTGTAACGACCTCTGTCTGGGCATCTTTGTGTTGGAAAACTCCACTGAAATAAACGTCGAGTGGAATGATCGTTGCTGCATGCTAATACACACATGAAATGAACATATGCGAACTCCGAATCTGTGTACACTTCCACAGCACAAGTAGACTTGAAACCAAATTCGTGACGGGTTCTAGTAACCAGTTATGAGCTTGCCAATCCATAAAGGTCAGCAAAACTAAGGCGTTGCCATCGACTGCTTGATTAATCGCATCCGCCAGAGCGTGCTATCTCAGATTTCCTCGACCCCGACTGTCGCCAAGGAGTATAACCACGTGTGCGTGCCAGCATTTTGATGAGTGCAGAAGGAAGTGAAGATGACCAGTCGGTGATGGCAGAGTGCTGCTACAAACCAGTAAGCAGAAACCATGGTGACGACTCTGTTACTAAGAAGACAGCTCTGAACTGTGCTATTAGAATCGGTGAAGTCAACAAAACACACAACCGAACCATCCATAGCGTCAACGCCGTGCGTCAGGGAGAACTAGTGGTTTGCTTCCATGGTCTGGCTAGCTGAAAACGGAAAAGTACGACGGTGTGATGCGTTCGACGTCTGTGGTTAGCGCGTGGCTGTGAGGTATGGAGGTGAGAGCATTTTTATATCAATAAGCGGTTTTGCCACATTGATCGCTGCTGTGAACATCATGTTGTTTAAAATCAACTGTACTGAGCTGTTCATTGTTTAGGCTGCTGTGGTTAGCGTGCTGGAAGTGTGCTTAAAAGTATAGTGCGCATATGAAGCCTTCACGTAATTTTGTAATCATTATGTGATCATGAAACTTCCTGGCAGATTATAACTGTGTACCGAACCGATACTCGAACTCGGGACCTTTGCCTTTCGCTGGCAAGTGCTGTACCAACTGAGCTACCCAAGCACAACTGAAGCCCCGTCCTCGCAGCTTTACTTCCGCCAGTACATCGTCTCCTACCTTCCAAACTTCACAGAAGAACTCCTGCAAACCTTGCAGAACTAGCATTCCTGGAAGAAAGGATATTGCGGAGACATAGCTGAGCCACTGCCTGAGGGATGTATCCAGAATGAGATTTTCACTCTGCAGCGGAGTGTGCGCTGATATGAAGCTTCCTGGCAGATTAAAACTGTGTGCCGGACTGAGACTCGAACTCGGGACCTTTGCCTTTTGAGGGCAAGTGCTCTACCATTTGAACTACCCAAGCACGACTCAAGTCCTGTCTTGTCATTCTGGAAACATCGCCCCGAGTTCGAGTCTGGGTCCGGCACGCAGTTTTAATCTGCCAGGAAGTTTCATATCAGCGCACACTCCCTGTAGAGTGAAAATCTCGTTCTGGATTATCAAATTACTTTTCGAGCTATTATTCGAATTATTTTGTAATCATTACCATATCAGCTTAAGAACTTTTTTCCGAATTGTCTTCTAATCATTATCTGGACACTTTTAGTCCGTTTCACCTTCGACAAATGGGCAGATGTTAGAGTAATTTTAGTTTTATAATAAATTTGAAGGCAGATAAATATTAACGTTCTGTTATGGCACAGCATTTTGGATCTTCCAGAGGTGAAGGTATCGGACATATGCTAAAAAGGACGACGACAGCAAGCTAGTCGGTGTTATTCTGCATGCACCAGACATGTGCAGAGTACCTTTCTCTGAGTTGGCCCAAGAACCTGCGCAGTCTTTGAGTTTCTAGCTCTATGAGCCCTTAAACTCGAAACGTAGCCCAAAGTAGCGATTAAGATCGCGTTATGGTTCTCTCTTATTGCACTTAGAGGCAGGTGAAATTTTGTTTGCCAGGATATTAGTATTTTGGTTCGTATTTTAGTGCCCCTCTGACAAACGATATCTACGTGTGTGTGAAATTTCCAGAATTTTACCGAAGTTTATACCAAAGTACACATCTTTTCTCTTCATTTATTCTCAGTGTGGTGTTTCTCGATCTTCCTCCTTTTAGTAACTTCATTATAGGTATTATGCTTGCGTTACACATTACTGTCCATTAAAATTGCCACACCACGAAGATGACGTGCTACAGACGCGAAATTTAACCGACAGGAAGAAGATGCTGTGAAATCCAAATGATTAGATTTTTAGAGCATTCACACAAGGTTGGCACCGGTGTCGACACCTACAACGTGCTGACATAAGGAAAGTTTCCAATCGATTTCTCATAAACAAACAACAGTTGACCGGCGGTGCTTGGTGAAACGTAGTTGTGTTGCCTCGTGTAAGGAGGAGAAATGCGTACCATCACGTTTCCGACTTTGATAAGGGTCGGATTGTAGCGATTTATCGTATCGCGACATTGCTGCTCTCGTTGGTCGAGATCCAATGACTGTTAGCAGAATATGGAATCGGTGGGTTCAGGAGGGTAATACGGAACGCCGTGTTGGATCCCAACGGCCTCGTATCACTAGCAGTCGACATGACTGGCATCTTATCCGCATGACTGTAACGGATCGTGCAGCCACGTCTCGATCCCTGATTCAACACATGGAGAAGTTTGCTAGACAACAATCATCTGCACGAACAGTTCGTCGACGTTTGCAGCAGCATGGACTATTAGCTCGGAGACCATGGCTGTGGTTACCCTTGACGCGGCATCACAGACAGGAGCGCCTGCGATAGTGTACTCAAAGACGAACTTGGGTGCACGAATGACAAAACGTCATTTTTTTCGGGTGAATCCAGGGTCTGTTTACAGCATCATGATGGTCGCATCCGTGTTTGGCGACATCGCGGTAAACACGCATTGGAAGCGTGTATTCGTCATCGCCATTGTGGCATATCACCCGGCGTGATGGTATGGGGTGCCATTAGTTACACGTCTCCGTCAACTCTTGTTCGCATTGACAGCACTTTGAACAGTGGACGTTACATTTCAGATGTTTTACGACCCGTGACTCTACCCTTCATTTGAACCCTGCGAGACCCAACATTTCAGCAAGTTAATGCACGAACGCATGTTGCAGGTCCTGTACGGGCCTTTCTGGATACAGAAAATGTTCAACTGCTGCCCTGGCCAGCACATTCTCGAGATCTCTCACCAATTGAAAATATCTGGTCAATGGTGGCCGAGGAACTGGCTCGTCACAATACGCCAGCCACTACTCTTGATGAACTGTGGTGTCGAAGCTGCATGGGCAGCTGTACCTGTACATGCCATCCAAGCTCTGTTTGATTCAATGCCCAGCCGTATCAAGACCGTTATCAGGGCCAGAGGTGGTTGTTCTGGGTACTGATTTCTCAGGATCTATGCACCCAAACTGCGTGAAAATGCAATCACATGTCAGTTCTAGTATAATATATTTGTCCAATGAATATCCGTTTATCATCTGCATTCCTTCTTCGTGTAGCAATTTTAATGGCCGGTAGTGTATATCACAGGCAATATGTTCTCGTTCTTAACATTTCCCATAGATTTCATTCACGCTCTTTTTCCAGAAGGATTTCGTATTCTTCATACTGTCATTTGGTTTCGCTTTTAGCATTTTCTCTCCACAACTATAATTCAAGCCTACCCAAATCAGTATGCCTAGTACGAATTACTTCTCTGTTTCACTAGCAGATGGTGCGCTCCCGTTTCCTTCTGCATCTCAAGCCAACTGCTAGCCCCATCACAGTGGACGAGACGCCCCGCGGAGAATTCGTGCTCCCGGCTGCGGGCTTTGGCTGAGTCGCACAATGAGCGGAGGACGGGTAATCAGAGGCGGCGGCGGCGGAGGCGGCGGGGGCGGAGGTGGGGGCGGCGGCACGGCGCGGAATGCGGAATGCTCGGCACTTCCCGACAGCCGCGGCTGGGGTCGCGCGCTCTGCCGGCCACTGACCACCACGGCGTTCCAGCTAAGGGCCACTGTGCATCACGCAGACCGGCCAGCCGCTCCTAGCCGGCAATGCGCTCTTTATTGTTCCCAGCGCAACTGCACAGGACTGCCGTCCTCCTTAGAAGATGACATCGGAAGTTCACTGAGGCTTTTTGCAGATGATGCTGTGGTGTATCGAGAGGTTGCAACAATGGGAAATTGTACTGAAATGCAGGAGGATCTGCAGCGAATTGACGCATGGTGCACGGAATGGCAATTGAATCTCAATGTAGACAAGTGTAATGTGATGCGAATGCATAGAAAGATAGGTCCTTTATCATTTAGCTACAAAGTAGCAGGTCAGCAACTGGAAGCAGTTAATTCCATAAATTATCTGGGAGTACTCATTAGGAGTGATTTAAAATGGAATGATCATATAAAGTTGATCGTCGGTAAAGCAGATGCCAGACTGAGATTCATTGGAAGAATCCTAAGGAAATGCAATCCGACAACAAAGGAAGTAGGTTACAGTACGCTTGTTCGCCCAATGCTTGAATACTGCTCAGCAGTGTGGGATCCGCACCAGGTAGGGTTGATAGGAGAGATAGAGAAGATCCAACGAAGAGCAGCGCGCTTCGTTACAGGATCATTTAGTAATTGCCAAAGCGTTACGGAGATGATAGATAAACTCCAGTGGAAGACTCTGCAGGAGAGACGCTCAGTAGCTCGGTACGGGCTTTTGTTAAAGTTTCGAGAACATACCTTCACCGAAGACTCAAGCAGTATATTGCTCCCTCCTACGTATATCTCGCGAAGAGACCATGAGGATAAAATCAGAGAGATTAGAGCCCACACAGAAGCATACCGACAATCCTTCTTTCCACGTACAAAACGAGACTGGAATAGAAGGGAGAACCGATAGAGGTACTCAGGGTACCCTCCGCCACACACCGTCAGGTGGCTTGCGGAGTATGGATGTAGATGTAGATGTAGAAGTAATGTGCAACACAACTCACAAACCAAATTCCACTGACCGAAGTAAAACGCAACACCAAAAAGTAATTAATGAAGTAATAAAATTTGAGGAATACATTTGTCTAGTGAACCTATACTACTGGCCATTAAAATTGTTACACCAAGAAGCAATGCAGATGATAAACGGGTACTACACTAGAACTGACATGTGATTACATTTTCACTGAATTTGGGTACATAGATCCTGAAAAATCAGTGCCCAGAACAACCACCTCTGGCTGTAATAACGGCCTTGATACGGCTGGGCGTTGAGTCAAACAGAGCTTGGATGGCATGTACAGGTACAGCTGCCCATGCATCTTCAACACGATACCACAGTTCGTCAAGAGTAGTGACTGGCGTATTGTAACGAGCCAGTTACTCAGCCACCATTGACCAGACGTTTTCAATTAGTGAGTGATCTGGATAATATGCTGGCCAGGGCAGCAGTCGAACATTTTCTGTATCCAGAAAGAAACGTACAGGACCTGCATCATGCGGTCGTGTATTATCCTGCTGAAATGTAGGGTTTCGCAGGGATCGATGAAGGGTAGAGCCACACATCTGAAATGTAAGTTCCACTGTTCAAAGTGCCGTCAATGCGAACAAGAGGTGACCGAGACGTGTAACCAATGGCACCCAATACCATCACGCCGGGTGATACGCCAGTATGGCGATGAAGAATACACGCTTCCAATGTCCGTTCACCGCGATGTCGCCAAACACGGATGTGTAAACAGAAACTGGATTCTTCCGAAAAAATGACGTTTTGCCATTCATGCTCGTCGTTGAGTACAGCATCGGTGGCGCTCCTCTCTGTGATGCAGCGTCAAGAGTAACCGCAGCCATGGTCTCCGAGCTGAGAGTCCATGCTGCTGCAAACGTCGTCGAACTGTACGTGCAGGTGGTTGTTGTCTTGCAAACGTCCCCATGTGTTGACTCAGTGATCGAGGCGTGACTGCACGACCCGTTAGAGCCATGCGGATAAGATGCCTGTCATCTCGACTGCTAGAGATACGAGGCCGTTGGGATCCAGTACGGCGTTCCGTATTACCCTGGTGAACCCACCGATTCCATATTGTGCTAACTGGCATTGGATCTCGACCAACGCGAGCAGCAATGTCGCGGTATGATAAACCGCAATCGCGATAGGCTACAATCCGACCTTTATCAAAGTCGGAAACGTGGTGGTACGCATTTCTTCTCCTTACACGAGGCATAATAACAACGTTTCTTTAGGCAACACCAGTCAACTGCTATTTGTGTATGAGATATCGGTTGGAAACTTTCCTCATGTCAGCACGTTGTAGGTGTCACCACCGGCGCCAAACTTATGTGAATGCTCTGATAGGCTAATCATTTACATATCAGAGCATCTTCTTCCTGTCGGTTAAATTTCGCGTCTGTAGCACGTCGTCCTCGTGATATAGCAATTTTAATGGCCAGTAGTGTATTTAAGTGATTAATGAAAATCCGAGACAAGACACTGCAATTGTGGAACGCTGGTTCTTTAATAACCGGTGGAAACGCCACAATACAAACGTGCATTCATCATGTTCTACAGGTGCTAGACGTCAGTTCGTGGGATGGAGCTCCATGATTGTTGTGCTTATTCGTTGAATAGATGGACGGGTAATGCTGTTTGCGGACGACGGGGCAGTTTTCGTCCGATGATGTCCCATACGTGCTCGATTGGTGATACATCTGTTATCTGGGCAGCCCAAGGCAACCCCTCGACACTCTGTAGAGCTTGTTGGGTTTCAGCAGGTGAGCGATACCCTGTTGGAAAACACCTCCTGGAATGATGTTCATGAATGGCATCACACAGATAAAATCAACAAATGGGCGTACAAATTTGCATCCAGGGTGCGTGGGATGACCACGAGAGTGCTCCTGCTGTCGTCCGAAAGCGCACCGCAGACCATGACTCAAGTTGGAGGGTTAGTGTTGGCTGGTTGTAGGCCCTAAACTAACTTCCTTCGAACCTACACACGGCCATGACTGGCATCGCGTCAGAACCAGCTTTCATCAGAAAACACAACAGACCTCTGTCCTGCCCTCCAGTGAGCTCTCGGTTAACGACACTGAAGAGGCAAATAGGGGTTGTTTGTGGTCACTTTGAATGCAGGCTGCAGTGCGTCTAGCTCGGAGCTGTCCTGGAAGTAACGAATTTTTAACAATTCGTTGTGTCACTGTGGCGCCAACAGCTGGTCATATTTCTCCTGCAGATGGAGTAAGATGCGCCAGAGCCATACGCGGAACATGGTTTTCCCTCTCTCGGTAGTGCCACGTGGCCGTCCAGTGTCCGGTAGTCTTGCGTGGCCGCCGCCCCCGGCAATCCTGTACAATGGCTACGTTGCTGCCAAGTCTTATGTGACTGACACGAAATTTCAATAGACACCATCACATAAATGAAGAAACATCCCTACCTACCTTCGTTTATGTTAATTCCTTTTTTGTAATGAGGATCTTTTTCTTCAGTGTATGTTGGACCAAAATGATTTTTTTACACCTACGTCTGCACCTATTTAGGGGCATTAGAAAGCACAAATTTTAACATAAAAATGCGACATATCACCCTCCTTAACACAGTGTAGGAAACACGATGGGTCCGCAGCTCGTGGTCGTGCGGTAGCGTTCTCGCTTCCCAAGCCCGGGTTCCCGGGTTCGATTCTCGGCGGGGTCAGGGACTTTCTCTGCCTCGTGATGACTGGGTGTTGTGTGATGTCCTTAGGTTAGTTAGGTTTAAGTAGTTCTAACTTCTAGGGGACTGATGACCATAGATGTTAAGTCCCATAGTGCTCAGAGCCATTTGAACCATTGAAACATGATGGCATTCAAGACAGCTTCTATTCGTATGGAAAAGGAAAGTAGAGTGCCTGTAGGAATATCAAAGGAATTCTATACTACTCTTCCAGCAAAATAGTGGCTAGTGTTGGTAACTATGATGGAGGTGGATAACGATCACGTACCCTTCTCTCCAAAGTAGTCCACAAAGGCTCATATTGTGACCTCGTGACTGTGGTGGACAACAGAGTTGCGACAATTCATCTCACAAAACCAGTCTTAGACAATGCGAGCTGTGTGAACAGGGGCTCTGTAGCCTTGGAACAATGCGTCACCAATGGGGAACAAACACCGTAACATGGGACGGAGCTCATCATCCAAAACGGTCGCATAATGCTTAGCGTTAACCCGACCGCTCAGAGTAACCATGGAGCCCAAAGAATATCATGGTATGGCTTCCTAAATCACCACCGAAAACCCGCCGGGTTTCACTCTGACGTAAATTCAGAAGTTTAAAGCCGGCCGGAGTGGCCGAGCGTTTCTAGGCGCTACAGTCAGGAACCGCGCGACCGCCACGGTCACAGGTTCGAATCCTGCCTCGGGCATGGATGTGTGTGATGTCCTTACGTTATTTAGGTTTAACTAGTTCTAAGTTCTAGAGGACTGATGACCTCAGATATCAAGTCCCATAATGCTCATGGCCATTTGAACCATTTTTTCGCACGAGATGTCCCGAGAATTCCGGACACGACAGGTTGTGTCATCGTATCGTTTCTATGTTCAACCAATCCATGGTCATTTTGCGTAAAAAATTTCAGAAATCGGTTTCTGGCATCTCACTCTATCTGTTTTTGAGAACACCCAACGCATTTCTTTCTTGCCTATGTGTGGAGAAGAGATCTCCCATCCCACCTGGTCTTGACGTCTCTTTGCGCAGAATAATGTCTCCAGGGATCACGTGTAGATCTAAGTTCAGCGATGCTGCAGGAAGCATTGCTTCGACCATTCTGTGAGAGGGGGAGGGGCCCGTCAGGCACGCAAAGAAATTACTGATATGCACTTATTTCCCACTGTAATGAGCAGCATGGATGTGTATGAGGTCTTTAGGTTAGTTAGGTTTAAGTAGTTCTAAGTCTATGGAACTGATGACCTCTGAAGTCCCATAGTGCTCAGAGCCATTTGAATCATTTTCGGAAGTTGAAGAAAACTGTGTAAAACAATGCTTATGCGACCAAATGACTTCTTCCATCGTTCCATAGCCCAAATTTCATGGCTACGACATCACGTTTCCCTGTTACGGGCATTTACATCAATGATATGTAGTTTTGTAATTCCCCCACCCCCCCCTCCCCCTGCAGTTCCCAGCTTGTGCAGCTCCCTTCGTGTTGTTTTGGTTTTGACAGGCTTCACGAGTGACGTATTCAGTTCTGTACTGACTTTTGCAGCGGCTGTGGTCTTAAATTTGTTCAGTGACCTCCTGTCACCATAATGTAACATAAACTTTCGTCTCGCTGTGACGTAGTGGGTAATGTTTTTCGGTTTTCTCTAAATGCCGGATAAATCTTCCAAACGGTGCCTCTCGAAACACAAAAGACTTTGACGTCCTTGATTACAGAAGCACCCACAACGCGATCACCAACAACTTCCTCACATTCGAATTCGCTTAGCTCCGACATAACAGACTTAGTTACACAGGAAACTTGCCTGACCACGACTGACATTTCCAAGAGATGCCGTTCGTGGTCAAGTGTAACAGCGCAACTTGCAGACTTGGCTAGCATCTGAATTCATATTCAGACACGTATTTCTGTCGCTGTTTCCGTATTTTTCTCGAACCCTGTAAGTTACACTTTTCGTCCCGCGCCGAGACCACTAAGCAACTCGAGTGGCGCATAGCCAGAAGGGAGTATACAGGGTGGTCCATTGATCGTGACCGAGCCAAATATATCACGAAATAAGCATCAAACGAAAAAACTACAAAGAACGAAACTCGTCTAGCTTGAAGGGGGAAACCAGATGGCGCTATGGTTGGCCCGCTAGATGGCGCTGCCATAGCTCGAACGGATATCAACTGCGTTTTTATAAATAGAAACCACCATTTTTCATTAGATATTCGTGAAGTGCGTAAAGAAATATGAATGTTTTAGTTGGACCACTTTTTTCGCTTTTTGACAGATGCCGCTGTAATAGTCACAAACTTGTAAGTACGTGGTATTGCGTAATATTCCGCCAATGCGGACGGTATTTGCTTCGTGATACATTACCCGTGTTACAATTGACCGTTTACCAATTGCGGAAAAGGTCGATATCGTGTTGACGTATGGCTATTGTGATCAAAATGCTCTGCACGTTCGTCTTTCTGGAAGGAGCCAAGATCACACAAACGCCAAAAAAGGGGTAAAGTATGAATATAGAACTGTAAACGGATCCTAGCCAAGGCTCGATACATGTTAAGTACCAAGAACAATAGAGCTGTAACTCTTGTGCGCAATTTCTGGTTAAGTCACCTCACAAGGACATTTATAAGTTTAAAAATTACAGGGTCGCCACCAGCTCAAGCCCTTCCAAACAATTAAGAAAAGACCGAACTGGAAGTTATCAGTTTCATTAAATTAAGGATTTAATTATAAGAACGTAAATTTTTCAAAGAAACTAACAATATGAAAAGCAATGTATGTCGTAATCGCTGATCTTGTTTATTTAAATGTAAATTCCTTAGTTTGGAGAGAGTACACTCGTTCACTTTGATTTTTTCCCCCATATTTGTTCATCACAAGCAAGCAGATTAACTTTAAATAAAAATCAGCGAATAGAATATCAATTTGAAAAGTGGCATCAATGAGAAAGACAAAGGAAGCTGAATTTATCTTTTACGTAGCACATTTATTTCATGACTGAATTTAATCCTCATCCTATGAACACAGATGACTGGCGCCCGAATAAAAAATTTAACTAAATTATTCGACAAATATGGTAGAATAGCGCAACTGAAAAGTAAAAAAAACACACACGAAAGGGAAGTGGAACACAATAATTATATCATTCCATCTACATACCCACGACAGAAATAGTTCAGAGAGATACCTGTCACCGCTATGCTCATGCACTAGCTTGGAAAGAGGTCTTATCATATTCGTAAGGTTTTGTAGAGTAGATATACGACATGGAAACCACGCGTGCAGCTTACGAACGGCCGAACTTCGGCACGTGGTAAACTTAATTACGAGTTAACTGTTCAGAA
Organism: Schistocerca gregaria; assembly: GCF_023897955.1. Classification (NCBI taxonomy): domain Eukaryota; kingdom Metazoa; phylum Arthropoda; class Insecta; order Orthoptera; family Acrididae; genus Schistocerca; species Schistocerca gregaria. Next base: position 1,154,298,406 of record NC_064920.1, on the reverse strand, counting down.
GACAATACACCAAGCACAAATGTAAGAAATTTTAATGGTGCAATACCAGAATGATTTTGCCACCACGAAAGAAAATTAACTCGGCAAGGCAGAACCCCCCCCCCCCCCCCCCAACCGTTTCAACTTACACATGGCCCATTCAGAAATAAACCGTTACAAACGTTTCCTCTATGCGCTCGAAAAACTGGCATTTTACTGAAACTATAACACACGAAACAATTAAACTGGTATCCGCAGCTCGTGGTCGTACTGTAGCGTTCTCGCTTCCCGTGCCCAGGTTCCCGGGTTCGATTCCGGCGGGGTCAGGGACTTTCTCTGCCTCGTGATGACTGGGTGTTGTGTGATGTCCTTAGGTTAGTTAGGTTTACGTAGTTCTAAGTTCTAGGGGACTGGTGACCACAGATGTTAAGTCCCATAGTGCTCAGAGCCATTTGAACCAATTAAACTGGTAATATGAAAACCTATTGCAGTGGATTAGTAGACCAGAAGGATCATCGGTTACCAAACACGAGGTACAAGACGAATACAGAGAGTCAATAGCATCTTCCAGGAAAACACAGAAAATAAGAACAATCACACTCGCTCGAAAATACTATTATTTTCACGTTTCTAAACATTCATGGTGTGTATGTTTGTTCTATATCGTGTCTCCCTACCACTTTCGCGCAACGACGCTCTGAGCGTGTTTTTTAGGGAATTGACTAGTTTGAACCTGGGACCTGATGCTGGTAAGGAGACGCCAGACCACACATGACATGTAGAAATCAGAAGAGTTCTGTGAGACTAGCGATGATATAACCAAATACTTAATGATCTCAGCGTCAGCTCCACTGCACTCACTGTAAAAGAATCTTAATACTAACTATATTTAGTGGAAGGGGTTCAAGGCATTCCTATTTTTAGTTAGCTGGTAAAATAACGTCAAAAAAGCAGTTAAGGTTACCATTGGAAATTTTATTCTACTCACAAAACATTGTTTATAAATTGCACTATTGATAAAAGAAAATGTTTTAATACAGGATGGTAAAAACCAAGTGCGTTCAACAAAAATGTGAACGAATATTCCCTGAATGGGTTTCCAAGTTCTACAATGGATCGAAGGATGACTTAGGCCATATCACATCTACAAACTAAGTTTAAATTAAGTTTCACAAAAGAGAAAACTATCAAAATGGTCTACATTGACCCTCAATCATCTTTAATTACTTATCAAACCTGTCGTAAATTACAGTGGCTGATGTGGCTTCTCAATAACTATATAAAAGAAAAATCATCGCGTTTCAGATCTGTTCTTCAAGTGGCAAATGTGAACACATTGAGTTTTAATTAACGATCGACACTAGTATTACCCAAAAACGGGGTGTAACAGATGAGACTTCTGCAGTTCTGAGTGAAGCCTTATGCGCTCAAAAATGCGGCATCGCGTGCGTTCATTACCTTGTCGGTGTTTAAGCAGCGTCTGGGTTGCGGCGGGCAGCACAGCTCCGCTCACCTCGCCTTCTCGGAAGCAACTCTTTTCTAACTTCTCCTTACTACAATTTACCGAAGTTCGTTTAAAAAAAACTATCTGGTTGTGTTTTCATCTGACCAATCAGGGTCTCAATGTTAACCTTAAGCTACGCCAACAAAAATTCTGTCTGTCCAATGCGAAACGTTATACTTTTAGTGGTGGGGCAATGTTTTTAAAGCTTTAAACGTAACAGAGACGCTAAAAAGTCTCACGCTAAAACCAGCAGGTGGTGTGGTCCTTTTGACGTTATCTTAAGATCTATACTGTTCTTCTGGAGGGCTCTGGCTTTTAACATGGGCTGGGGGGTGGTCCTTGACGTAACAGAGACGCGAAAAAGTCTCACTCTAAAACGTGCGGGTGGTATTCGTACAGGTAGGCTGGCGACATGGGTGTCCAGTCCGTCCCTTATCGTAGGGCGTTCTAGCTTAATACGGTTCTGCTCTCAGCTTCTGTTCTCGTTTCTCCCCTCGGAACTGCGTCGGTCTCTCGGTGGGAAGGTACGACATGCATTTAGACATTCTTGTGTTAGTCTGTGGTATTCCATTTGCTCACTCGTTACTCGTATTACTTTGGTTAATTTAATGTCACGATTTATTCGGAGCTATGTGACATACTACTGGATTTGCTTATCATGTCAGGGTTTTCATGGAAGGTGTTGGATTTGCCTGACACCTTACACCTTCACCCAAAGTTATACTGACTAGATTTTCCTAAACATATTCACTGCTAGAAATTCCACACCATAATGTACGAAATGAACAAAGCAACTTCCAAACTTTTAATTTCAACCACCATCATCGCCGATTTATTTAACAAAATAATTATGCCACATTCCGAAAATACATAGCTACACACGCTTCAGTTAAGCTGAAGTACTAAAACATTAGATGAGTTTAACACAAGGAAGTTCTTATTCGACCTACTTCCTATCAGCACAAACCTTCTCTAGGAGCTACGAACTGTACTTACCAACTGCTAGCTGCAGAGTGTCCTTTCTCCACCGAGCTTCGCCTAACTACCGGTGCAACGGAAGCTACCAGAGGGGTAGGCTTCCGCCACCAACCTGACAGACAAACCAACCTCAGACTAAAAGGGGTAAATCTCTCTGTCCGGGTACTGGGATCTTAAGTTGGTCATCCTGTGCTACCCTCCAAACGAGAAGTAAACATCACCTGCTCCTAGCAGACGACAACCACCTCAGCAACCCCGACAAATGAAACGCGAAACCACACGTAAAAACACTCATTCATTCGGATTCACATACACATAAGGTAAGGTGAAAGGAAATCATAATAAATGCGGTTCATGATTTCCTATGGAACATGAAAAAATCAAACATAATATCATTTAATAAGCTTTAGTGTGATTATTCAGTCGTTCTGCGAGAGTTAATAAATTAAACCGCAACAAGGCGGGGGACAGAACAGGATGCACAGAATCCAGTGAGACAAGCATCTTATGAATCGGCTCCACAGAGACGTTCAAAGAGCTTGATATGGTGTCTGTGAGGATACTTGTTTTGATATAGCCGTGCTGCCTCTTGATTGTTCCCATCTGCTTGAAACCCTCTCGGCTTGTTCCCGACATGAATACCGGACCATTTTGCTGCTTATAGTACTTTGCGCCAAACACACAGCCTACAGCATACAAGGGACATAAAGCACGTGATCAGAGGAACTTTCATTCGTCTCATTTCCAATCCGTCCCAGCCGTTTGTCGGTTTTATTAGCGCTCACCCTGTATGATAAAAGTAATGGATATGTCCCTTCGCGTACATCCGAAGTCACTTTGTAACCTCCCCACAAAATACACTCCTGGAAATGGAAAAAAGAACACATTGACACCGATGTGTCAGACGCACCATACTTGCTCCGGACACTGCGAGAGGGCTGTACAAGCAATGATCACACGCACGGCACAACGGAGAAACCAGGAACCGCGGTGTTGGCCGTCGAATGGCGCTAGCTGCGCAGCATTTGTGCACCGCCGCCGTCAGTGTCAGCCAGATTGCCGTGTCATACGGAGCTTCATCGCAGTCTTTAACACTAGTAGCATGCCGCGACAGCGTGGACGTGAACCGTATGTGCAGTTGACGGACTTTGAGCGAGGGCGTATAGTGGGCATGCGGGAGGCCGGATGGACGTACCGCCGAATTGCTCAACACGTGGGGCTTGAGGTCTCCACAGTACATCGATGTTGTCGCCAGTGGTCGGCGGAAGGTGCACGTGCCCGTCGACCTGGGACCGGACCGCAGCGACGCACGGATGCACGCCAAGACCGTAGGATCCTACGCAGTGCCGTAGGGGACCGCACCCCCACTTCCCAGCAAATTAGGGACACTGTTGCTCCTGGGGTATCGGCGAGGACCATTCGCAACCGTCTCCATGAAGCTGGGCTACGGTCCCGCACACCGTTAGGCCGTCTTCCGCTGACGCCCCAACATCGTGCAGCCCGCTTCCAGTGGTGTCGCGACAGGCGTGAATGGAGGGACGAATGGAGACGTGTCGTCTTCAGCGATGAGAGTCGCTTTTGCCTTGGTGCCAATGATGGTCGTATGCGTGTTTGGAGCCGTGCAGGTGAGCGCCACAATCAGGACTGCATACGACCGAGGCACACAGGGCCAACACCCGGCATCATGGTGTGGGGAGCGATCTACACTGGCCGTACACCTCTGGTGATCGTCGAGGGGACACTGAATAGTGCACGGTACATCCAAACCGTCATCGAACCCATCGTTCTACCATTCCTAGACCGGCAAGGGAACTTGCTGTTCCAACAGGACAATGCACGTCCGCATGTATCGCGTGCCACCCAACGTGCTCTAGAAGGTGTAAGTCAACTACCCTGGCCAGCAATATCTCCGGATCTGTCCCCCATTGTGCATGTTTGGGACTGGATGAAGCGTCGTCTCACGCGGTCTGCACGTCCAGCACGAACGTTGGTCCAACTGAGGCGCCAGGTGGAAATGGCATGGCGAGCCGTTCCACAGGACTACATCCAACATCTCTACGATCGTCTCCATGGGAGAATAACAGCCTGCATTGCTCCGAAAGGTGGATATACACTGTACTAGTGCCGACATTGTGCATGCTCTGTTGCCTGTGTCTATGTGCCTGTGGTTCTGTCAGTGTGATCATGTGATGTATCTGACCCCAGGAATGTGTCAATAAAGTTTCCCGTTCCTGGGACAATGAATTCACGATGTTCTTATTTCAATTTCCAGGAGTGTATAAAATAATATGAATATGAATAATACTCTCATTTAGCGTTACTACCCAACAGTGAAAATATAATACAATGTGACAAACCTATAACCTTTCAATAATTGACAGTCAAGTTAACCTGGTAAATTTTGGACGTCAGCAATGCTGCGTCATGGCCCTGATAAATCATTCTGAATAAGCTGAAAAATCTACCTTAATTAGGTCGCCGGATAACGCGTATATATCTGCTCCTATAAGATATTTTTCCTGGCGCAGCTAAGTGCAATGCTGGCCGATAGATTTGTCTTATATAAAAGGGAAGAACTGATTTTTCATTTCAATATTCGGGATGGCCAAGGATTGGAGAAATTATTGAATTGTTTGAATTGAGATTAATGTCAAAAGTTACTTTTTATGAGAAAGATTATTATTAACAGATCTTTTTTTAAAACATTTACATGGGACTTCATTAACAATACTACATATGCGCGAGGCTGCTTTTACCTTATCCTATAACGCTCGGGCTCTGCCATCGCCACACACGACCGGCCCAGCCAACACGATACAACAGACACGACTGCTCGCTACCAACAACTAACTGCTACTGCTACACAGTTCCTACTGCAGTCAATACTACTCTTTGGTCTCAGATTCTCTTCTAGCTTACATATCGCAGGCAGCGCGTGAGCAATACATCAAAATTACATCAGCTCGAGTGCGCTAGCAACAAGTTCTTTAATTATGGACCTCTTACATAACTCTCCACTGGGGGGCAAAAATTTGGCAGCGATGGTGAGTCAATTGGACTTGCCATGAGCAACAAATTTTTCTATAATCTATTTAGTTTACTAAGGCTACAATCACAGAGTATATACATCATTGATGAGTACAGAACATATTAAGAAATTAGAGTGCACATGCACTGAGTACCAAAACATATTCAGAAATGACAAAGTATTTACACAATGAGTACAAAATATATTAACAAAATAGAGTTCACACGCACTGAGTACAAAACATATTCAGAAATGACAAAGTATATACACAACGAGTACAAAATATATTAACAAAATAGAGTGCACACGCAATGAGTACAAAACATATCATTTTACAAGAATTTAAATGCACTGTATAAGCCTTTACTATTTTACAGGAACTAGGAAAGGAATGGGAAGGATTGCATCATGGTCGTAGCACAGTAGGTTGCACGTAGCTGCACTGAAAGTCCATATCTTTCTACAGAAGCACAACACCAAGTGAGACAATCTGAAGTTCTCTTCCCTGAAGTATTTATCAATGTAGCCAAGACACTGAAATGTTGTATTAATATTCAATGTTATCATTTTGGTAGTACATTAGGTACACCAAACAGTGGGACCATAATAACATCTCCATCGATCAAGGTGGTGGACAGCTTGATATGTCAACACCATATTCTTGTAGAATCCATACTCTTACAGCAACGTAGAATTAGTGCAAAAACCAATATAGTGCTCCATGATCATGAGAATGGACAGGATAAACGGATATTGCAGTAATTAGGTCAGAAGGTGAAGGACAGATTAAGTCTTATGCTAGTCATCATAGAATTACACTAGTGTATCAACCGATATGAACAATATTGAGTATTACGAAACACTATTCACAACTCATCTGACTGAATCAGTGGCATTCATTGGCCAGTTACAAAGTATTCATATAGTGTTACAAAACATTATTCAGTGTTATTCACAAGTCAATCAGTGGCATTCATTGGCCAGTTACAAAGTATTCATATAGTGTTACAAAACATTATTCAGTGTTATTCACAAGTCAATCAGTGGCATTCATTGGCCAGTTACAAAGTATTCATATAGTGTTACAAAACATTATTCAGTGTTGTTCACAAGTCATCATTTAAAAGGAGCTATTGAGTGTAGCATCAAGCTACTGGTGTTTATATATGATATCATGTAAGTGACATGAGACATATTTAAAATGTAAGACATTGGAACTATTACTCAAGGTCGGTAGTCCAATAACACGTAGTCATAATGCATATGAATACACAGAAAATTTGCATTATCTTTAGGACTAAAAATATATCTTAACCTGGTAGCATTATTTAGTTGTATGCTGGTAATAGTTGGGACTCTTAATTTTTTTTTTTTTGCTAGCAATGCATTGTACTAGGATCGATAATTAATTGCTGGGGCATGAAAATATTTGCTTTTGACTTATTGCTGGAAATAAGGATTATTAACGTCATTCGTCATGAGTCAGCTGTGGCAAGGTTATGAAACAAGTACAGTATATGTGATCACATTCATAAATGATACACACAACTGGGTAACAAAATGCAAGTACTAGAACAGGTTTAATAACTAACTACTTATAGCATATTATGTCACGAAAAGCTTCTCCTGGGAAAAAAATACAAAATGTATTATTGAACTGAAAGAAGAAATGCATATTATGCTGAAAAGTAGTGAACTTCGAATTAACAGTTAATGAAACGTGTACTTAATATGTATGTACTGTAGCTGTCTTTCCCAAAACATTCAGTCATTATGCTATGTGACATAAGACATACTGTCAAAAGGAACTGCAGCAAATACTTAAATAACTACATAGCATTTCTTAACTAACAGTAAATATATAAACTTCATCATTATCATCATCTGCAAAGAAAAACTTCATTATTCATATTAGCATGTTCTTCATATAACTATTCATCATCATTTATTATCATCTGCAAAAAATAGACACTTCATTATGCATATTCATATTACCATTTACTTCATACAACTATTCATTATCATTCATTACTTCATACAGTATAGAGTTTCTTACTTCTAGCATATTTCATCACTAAAATTAACATCTGTAGTTCTGTCTGACAGTCTGCATCAATCGCCTTGTATTCTGAAAGAAAAATAATTAGTCAAGACTGCTATGATACGATGTGTACTGTATATTCTGGTTAATGCTTGTTAATTCTGATCCATTTACTCTTCATGATAATATATTGCATTTTCTTTCCTTCATTCTGATGGTAATATTTCCATTTCATAGTAAACCACTGTGGTTGTTTAATTCATTTCTTTTACACGGTATTGCTTTCTGAAAAATGATGAATAAGGATTAATATCTTCCATTTAATTCATATACCCATTAAATAAAAACTTGTTTCTAGTAATATAATTAAGCATACAGTATAGCATGACAGAAAACGTATTAGGTCAAAAACATAGTCAGTTTCCAAGTGCAAAAAATGTATACACAGTATCATGATGTAGTGCCAAAAAAAATCTAGAATAGGCAAAATATCATGACAGAAAACGTATTAGGTTAGAAACATAGACAGTTTTCAAGTGCAAAAAATGTACACACAGTATCATAATGTAGTAGCAAAATGTAAAATAGTCAAGATGTTGAGATATCATAAAGAAAAATGTCAAAGTCAACTGTTGTTTGTTACATCTTAAACATTTCATAGTGCATACAGACAAAAATTCTACTTTCGATAGGAAAACTATCATACATACAGAAAAAATCGAAAATGTGCACGGTCTGATATATAATGGCAAGAAAAGCGACCTGCTAACCTTAGCTTGCCGGGCACTTGCCAGGAAACAATACGATAATCATCAGTAAATAGTCACATAAATATAATTGCGTGAGTGGTCATATAAATATGAGGAAATGGCGGTACAGTATGACAAATCGTAAAGTATGTTCATTCAATAAAGGGTTTAATATTGGAAATATGGTGATTGCCTTTGCTTTTTCTGTTTTTCAAAGATTCAACATGTACCACATTGGGATGAGGAATGCTGCGAATTCTGTATGGACCTGCGTATAGAAGTTCAAATTTACTGCATCTACTCCTTCCTCTGCTGGATAAATAGTGTGTGCGCACTGATATCTTCTGTCCAATGTGAAAGTCACGGCGTGTACAAACCTGTTTTTGCTGTCTTCTCCGGCGCTCTGCGGCACGTTTGATGTTGTTGAGCGCAATCTCAATTACTTCATGGTGGCGTAGTCGACGAGATGTAGGAAAGGATACTAATTCTTTGATTTTGTTAGGTGGTTCAACATTTTTCAATATAACAGTCGGAGATAGCATAGTGCATTTATTTGGTATGGAGTTAATTACATCCTGGAACGAGTGTATGTGTGTGTATCCCAATCAATATGTCTTTTATGGCAGTACATTCTACACAGTTTACCAATTTCTTTCATCAGTCGTTCACAAGGGTTTGAAGAAGCGTGATACTTGGATATATAGATCGGAGAAATGTTTCTAGCTCGTAACATACGTGTCCATATCGCAGATCGAAATTGTGGTCCATTGTCGGAAATTACTTTCAATACATGCCCTACATGAAATAAAAAATGTTTTACAAATGCATTCGAAATAGATTTAGCAGTAACTTTGCGTAACGGAGTGAAGGTAACAAATTTCGAAGTGAGTTAAACAGCGACAAATATGTAGCAAAAACCTCTATTAGTTCTGGGAATCGGTCCAAAAATGTCTACAGCGGCCATGTGTCTCAATTTAACAGGTACAATGGGATGTAACGGAGGAATATGTGAAGTCGTGTCTGATTTAGCTTTCTGGCAGATTTTACATGACGCTAAAACGCGTCGAATACGTTTCTCCATGTTGGTAAAATAACAGTTCTGCCTCAGTATAAGAAAACACTTTCTGGCTCCATAATGTGCATAACTTAAATGAGTATACCAAATTAATTTGTTAACAAATTCGTCAGGAATGCATAATAACCAGTTGTTGCCGTCAGGGTGAGAGCGGCGAAACAGAATGTTATTGCGTACCGTGTAATGGTTTCTAATGGTAACGTTATTCTTATCTTGTCAAAGGTGTTTAATTTCTTTCCATAAGTTGTCTTTACTCTGCTCTTGTTCTATGTCTCGTAATGACGATGAAATGAAATTTTCAAATGCGACTTGTTGAATATACATGAGGCTAGAATTTGCTTGGCAGAAGTTGGTTGCGATGTCTTGCTGATTGTTGCAGAGAGAACGGGATAGTGCGTCTGCTACAATATTTTGCGTACCGGGAATGTGAACAATTGTAAAATTAAATTCCTGTAAATAAAGTTTCCATCTGCTTAATCTGTCATGTGTAAATTTAGCGGAAAGTAAAAACTGGATAGCTCTGTGGTCTGTGTAAACGGTAGTATGTCTTCCATAAAGATAATGCCTAAATCGGGTAAATGCCCATACAACACATAATGTTTCAAGTTCTGTAACAGAATAATCGCGTTCAGCAGGTGACAGAATGCGACTTGCAAAAGCGATGTTTTTAATTACTGTATTACCGTCTTCTTCAATTTCCTGAAAAATGTGTACGCCTAAAGCTGTGTTAGAACTGTCGGTGGCAATGGAAAAATTTCTAGTGAGATCTGGGTGTGATAAAAGTGGTGCATTCAACAAAGCTTGTTTCAGATTGACAAATTCAGACTGCGCTTGGCTATCCCAGGACCAAATAGTGTTCTTACCCGTCAGTTGGAATAATCTAGGGGTGTCTAAAGCAGAGTAATGAATAAATTTACGGACAAAGTTAATTAAACCCAGAAAGCTACGTAGTTGTTTCTTCGTCGTTGGAACAGTAATGTCACGTAAAGCTTGAAGTTTTTCCGGGTCAGGCGCAATGCCTTTTGCTGAAATTACATGTCCAAGAAATTTTATAGAAGTTTTGCCAAAGTGTGATTTGCTAAGATTAACTGTGAGGCCTTGTGCACGAAAAGTTTGCAACAGTTGTTCCAGAATCAAATTGTGTTCAGACTAGTTAGCTTCTGCAATAAGAATGTCGTCTACATACGTTGTGATTCTGTCTTTCTGTCGGAAGTATAGTATTCAAACCGCGAATAAATGCTGCTGAAGAAATTGTTAAACCGAACGGTAATTTGCAAAATTGATAACAGTCACCAAAAGAGAGAAATGCTGTCTACTTTCTGCAGTTCGGATGGAGCTGAATTTGCCAAAATCCAGATCTCAAATCTAATGTGGAATAAACAGCAGTACCATGAAATTTCTGTAGAAGTTCTTCTAGTGTTTGTGGGCGATCTGTTTCATTAATAATAATGTCGTTGACATGGCGCGAATCTAGTACGAGGCGAAGTGAGCCATCCTTTTTCTTAACAATGTGGAGCGGTTTTATGTACGGACTAACTGCTGGTTCAATAATACCTTGGTCAAGCATAGCTTGCAATTATTTCTTAACTTGTTCTCTGTGAATATACGGAATGGGATAATGTTTAGCTTTAAATGTGTCGTGCTGTTTAACTTGAAATTCATACATGAAACCGGACATAGTACCCGGCATGTTGTCAAAAACTGGAGCTTGCTGTAAAAGAATTTTGCGTAGTTGAGTACTTTCAACGTCTGTATTTGCACTGCTTTGTTTTACTTTCTCAGAAATCATTTGCATAACGTCGTAGTCGGCTTCGTCTGGTATATTATAGTTGTGTACGAACGTATATGTGAACAATGTGGAATGACAGTATATGTTACGTGATGCAGAAATGACCTCTGTCCGATTAATTGTTTGTTCTTCTGCAGATAAAGAGTGCTGAAAATCTAATGCCAGTTGTACATTTTCATCCTTTAACATTAAATAGGAATTTTGAAAGTCAATAATTGCGTCGTGTTGTACCAAAAAATTCGTACCTAAAATAACGTCTGTTGTCAATAAAGGATCAATCCAAAAATTTGAGTGGAACGTATGACCTGCAATACAAAATGATAAGTGTGCCTGTAATTTTACATCTACTCCTTTACTAGATACTGCTCCTTTTACTTTAGTTTTGCCTAATGGTAATGTAGGATAAGTATTCTCTTTGTTACAAGCGTTGAAAGTTTCTTCATTTATATCTGACATAAGTGATCCAGAGTCGACTACTGCTGAAAATGTGGATGATCCAGTCTTTACTTCAGTGACAGGGTGGGAAATGGTTTTTTGAATAACTGGTTTTTCATGCAAAAGAGTGTCTCGGTTGTCGTCAAAAGTAATAACATTTTCATGAACAAGAGTCTGTGTATCAAAAGTATTGCTTACATCGCTGGAAGGTTCAATCTGTGCTGTATCTAGTCAAATTCTATCTGACGTGCTGTTATCTGCGGGAGGATGCTGTGGCATTTCCACTATTTGTACTGTTCTGTTATTTCTCCCTGACGTATTACGTTGGGGATGATATCTACTGTCTGGTTCATTCATGATAATCTGTTGTCGCGGATGATTCTGCTGCTGGTAAGACCGACTGTTACGCTGAAAACTGTGCTCATTACCTTTACGTCTGTCATGATAATCATTGCTATACGGCGCATTGCGATAGGAGTTGAAATGACGTGTTTTCTGTATGTACTGAATTCCTTGTTGCGATGCGTTACTATTTGGTGGAGCCGACGCTATACGTGTAGGCAGCGAAACATTAAAGCTTGGTTGACCTTGCAGACTACATTGTTGGTTTGGTATGCTAACCGGCTGCTTTTGATGCTGTTGCGGTGAAAACCCTCTATTGTTCCCGAAATGTGTTTGCGATTGCAGAAAATTTTATACATACTGATGATTAACATTTTGTCTGTTATTAAAATTACGCTGGTAGTTCTTGTCGCTTCGGGAGTGTCTAAAGAAAACTGCCACTTTCGGTAAAACTTGTCACATCAGGTTTACTTTACTTATTCTTAATCCTAGATAGATGGATAGTTGAAGAGCTTTTTTGATAGATATAAAGGATAGTAGAAGAGAAGGCAGCAGTGCAGAAAACTAAAGATGAAATAGCACTACTACGGCTCGGGGTCCTGTGCACGCTACGGCACATATTCATCGAAGTGTAATGAATCCCCTGAGGTCTCTCACGCGCTGCAAATAAATTTTAGTTTCTGCGTTACAGGTAATGCCGGTGAAAATTCAAAAAGAAGTTGTTGCATCCAGTCCAATTCTAGTTTCTGCATTACAGGCAAAGCTGTTGAAAATACAAAAGCAAATTGTCGTATCCAGTCCAAAGCGTGAATCTGTGATCTGTCATTATTAAACACCTTAGATTTTTTTACGGATAAAAATTGCTTGTAATCAAAATTTTCGTCTTTGAATGTCTGAACAGGTTCAGGACTGTATGATAATCTGTTTGTCTGTGACTGTTCGGAATCTAAGTCACGTACTCTCAGTAAATTACCTAAATTGTACTGGCTGTGTGAGTGTGAGAAATGTTCGGAAAGTGGCGTATGCTGTGATGTGTTAAAGGCTGAAATATTTTTCATCTCCGTCAATTCGTGCTGTAAAGATGACAATTTTCTACGTAATGTATTATTGGACGAACCTATCTCACTAATCGTCTGCTGTAAATTTTGGAATTCGGGTGTTTGATTAAACGAAACTGGTGACGTATCGTCTGATTTGGTGTCATTGTTATTTTCGATAACGTCAATACGACTGGCCAATTCATCAAATTTTTCAGTCAATGCTTTAACCTGATCATCATTTTTAGTGTCACAAGCATTAATTTGTTTTTGCATTTTACGGGTAGTTTTGTTCAATTTCTTAACGTCTACTTTAATGGCATCGGGATCCTGTATTAATTCTAATTGTTCAAGTCTGTTGGTCACTGTCTGAAAGTCTACTGTATGTGTGTCTGTTTTTGTTTTAAGATCGGATATTTCATCATGCAATTCGGTGTTCAACTGTTTAATAGTATTGATTTCGTCTGATACTGTAGCAATGTTATTGTCTACGTATGTTTTTGCTTTCGTAAATAATTTACGCTTATCTTCCTGTCTCTGTGCAGTAATTGTTTCCATGACTTGTTTCTTTACTTTGTTGTGTTCCTGTATGAATTTAAGGTAACGCGAACGCGTTTCACTGTTTTGTAGGTGGTGATTAAAACGTTCGTCAATTAGGCTGTTCTGTTGTTCGAATATCGTGTCTACTTTCGCATCCAGTGTGCGTGAAAGTTCTGATGACATTAATTTAAACTCGTCGCGTAACTGTGTTGCGTTGTCAAAACATTGTTTAGCGACTGCACTAATTTCATCTCTAAGTAATTTGGTTGTGGCTGCATGTGTATTACATATTTCTTGTGCAACGGATCTAATTTCTTCACTACTATTCCTAGCACTAGCCTTAATTTCCTCACGTAGCTATTTTTTAGTTTCATTACACTGCTCGGTAATGGCTGTAATCCGTTCAGTAAGCTGTTCAGTAGAGGTGTCAAGTTTTTCATTAATCTGTTTGTTCGATTCCTTAAGTCGTTTGAAATTGTCGTCTTGTTCTTTCTTCGACTGTTTGAGATTTTCATTAAGTTGTAGCAATAATGCCATAACTCGATCCATGCCAAAATTAGCTGCTGTATTCTCTGTGCTGTGTGATGGTGTATCTGCCTGTGTCACGTTTTGTATAACCATTTGGTCATTGTCTAATTCACAAAAAGGTTTGTTTATCGGATGTGCTGTGTTGGTCACTACAGCGGAATCAAATAAATCTGACGTTCTTTGTGTATATTGGTCACCTTCGTTAGAAACAATTACCTGTTCGCTACGTAAATTTTGCAAATCAGGCGTGTCAAACTGGACAGCGTTCATTGTAACGGAAAGTGCCACGTCATCAATTGTCGTTAAATTTACATTGGACACAATTGCATTTGTTTGCTCATCATTTAGATTAGAATCATTACTGGTGGTCGGTACGCACTGATTGTCTGTAACTGGAGGATTACCATCAAGACACTGAGTGTCGCTAGCATTATCAGTCAAATTATTAAAGTTGGCTTTTTCACTCATTACGACTCGCGATGTACTGTTAGCAGTTTTTCGCGGCATTTTCACAACTCAAAGTTAAGCACAAAATCAAACAAAGACAAACCAAAAATGGAACAAATACAGTTACAACAAAGAGCAAAAATTGCCAATGATCTGTGAAAGAAAACGTGACAAATTAGTAAATGCGTTGCGCCAGATGCAAATTACTTTTAATATTAAGTAAATAAGAGCAGATATATAAATGACCACTTCTCAGTAATTCACAAAAATACGATCCTGGCCGGTTGTCGCCAAGTGTAAAATAATATGAATATGAATAATACTCTCATTTAGCGTAACTACCCAACAGTGAAAATATAATACAATGTGACAAACCTATAACCTTTCAATAATTGACAGTCAAGTTAACCTGGTAAATTTTGGACGTCAGCAATGCTGCGTCATGGCCCTGATACATCATTCTGAATAAGCTGAAAAATCTTAGCTTAATTAGGTCGCCGGGTAACGCGTATGTATCTGCTCCTATAAGATATGTTTCCTGGCGCAGCTAAGTGCAATGCTGGCCGATAGATTTGTCTTATATAAAAGGTAAGAACTGATTTTTCATTTCAGTATTCGGGATGGCCAAGGATTGGAGAAATTATTGAATTGTTTGAAATGAGATTAATGTCAAAAGTTACTTTTTATGAGAAAGATTATTATTAACAGATCTTTTTTTTAAACATTTACATGGGATTTGATTAACAATACTACATATGCGCGAGGCTGCTTTTACTTTATCCTATAACGCTCACGCTCTGCCATCGCCGCACACGACCGGGCCAGCCAACACTATACACCAGACACGACTGCTCGCTACCAACAACTAACTGCTACTGCTACACAGTTCCTACTGCAGTCAATACTACTCTTTGGTCTCAGATTCTCTTCTAGCTTACATATCGCAGGCAGCGCGTGAGCAATACATCGAAATTACATCAGCTCGAGTGCGCTAGCTACAAGTTCTTTAATTATGGACCTCTTACAACTTTTGCATCTGAAGACTTTTCTCCACTGAGAACGCCATGGTATGAACTGTTTGTTAATGATTATTAGTCTAAAAGCATAGTTGATCTGGTATTCCGTAGGTTCGTGTTTTTTTTTTTTTTTTTTCACTAGGCAGCAATGCGGAGATGTATCGAAAGCCTTACGGAAGTCAAGGGAAACAGCATCCACCAGAACGCCTGCATCTACTACTTTCTCGGTCTCACAGACAAACAGAGTGACATGCGTTTTGCACGATCTTTATTTTCGAAACCCGAGGAGATTGTAGGTTTCCAGAAATGTCACAAGCATGGGACATCTTCCAAAATTCTACAACAGATTACAGGCTAACAGTTTTGTGCGGCTGTCCGACGACTCTTCTTGAAAACGAGAATGACCTGTGCATTTTTTTCAGTCCCCAGCAACACTTCGCTCCTCCTCCAGAAACCTATGGTACACTGCTGGCAGACGAGGGGCAAGTTCTTTCGTATACACTACGTAAAATCGTATTGGTATCCCGTCAGGTCCAGTGACCTTCCCGCTGTTGAGCGATTTTAGTTGCTTTTCTATCGCATAGTCCCTTATTTTGCTATCAGCCATTTTGTCATTCGTTCGACGATTTATAGGAGATACGACATCAACCAACGCTTGCTAAGAGAATGTGAAGTCGATGCGGTAGAGTTGAGTTCTGTGAGGAGTTGGGTGCTACGTTTCGGCAGTGGGTGAAAGGGGAGTGAACAACAGGCGATGGCCCGGTCGACCCTGCTTAACCCCATCCCTCACAACGAGCAGCATGAAGACCAGCTCATCGGCAATGATCAGCGGATTAAAATGTAGGAGTTGTCTGCCCAGTTGAATATTTGGTGCAGTGACTAAAACAAGATGTTATGGCACCTCAGTTATCGCAAATAATGTGTGAAATGAGCCCTGCGAATGCTTGCACAAGACCAAAAAATCATTGAAAAAAGTTTTGTCGGGATCTTATGAACCTATGCACGTCGAAGGTGGCAGTTTTCTGAACACCATCGTCACTTTGTTTAGACGTTGTAACGCCGGAAATGCATATCCCTCTATTTCCATCTATTGTACTATAGATTTTTCCTTATTTTCTTACTTGAACATATAACATTTCTGTGTCTTTATATATTGTAATTGTTTTAATATATATATATATATATATATATATATATATATATATATATATGCATTTATGTCGATGTATAATTGGTTTGTTTTGTAAATATTATATGCATTTTTACGCTGGGTCTTGCCTAGGGAAAACTATGCTGTCGAACGATAACATCGATAGGTCGTGTGAAGAACGAAAGTGTTTAGAATCTTAGGTAGTGAACTCAGTCACGTGGAGCGAGAGCAGAGAGAGTCTTGCTGGAGGAGGGCAGTGGAGCAGGTGTGTTGTGTGACGCCCCTGCGAGTTGCCGCGATTTCGGGGTTTGGCAGCTGTAATTGCGCTCGACTTGCTATGATAGTTTCTGACATGGTGTCGCGGACGGGAAGCATTAGCTGGCGCACATCAAGAGCCCGTTTCGCCTGGTGACCGTGTCTAGAAGAAGGCGCGCCAACATCCGGCTTCTGCAACAGCGACGGCCGACAGTGAGTGGCTGTCGCCACCTCCTCGACCAACGACTTCAAACCTTCAATCAACCAACAAGGAAGACTGGAAGCACGTAAAGTTTTAGAACTGTATGGCAGACCTCAGCTTTTCAAACTGTTCAAATCACAAAATTACATCAACTTAGCATGAACCTTTTGTTGCTCATTGTCCCAATTGCATTACCAAGCTGGGTCCCTTCCTTTTCCGAAATGAACTCGAGTGTCGTTGGAATTCAAACGCCAGCATTATAGTAATATCATTCCATTTCACTGCTTTAATTTCAAAGTATTCATAGCTGGCGACAGTATTTAGATTACAGAAGCACAAATTAAGAATGGGAGTTTCGTTACCATATTTCACCTTACCTATGACTGCAGCTGAGCTTGGTACGTACTAAATTTTACTATTGTTAATTGTTCAGAATCATTTAATTCAAGTTCAAAGTTAAATCTCTTATTTTTAAATTGCGTAGATTCAACTAGCTTTTGAAATGATTGTTGAGGTAGCGCAAGACTAACCGTATTTTACTGAATTTCGATGTGCTTCAGAAACAAAGCTCACTATTAATTTCAGTCACTAAATTAACTTTCAATTTTCCGGTTTTATTAATTCTTTTGCTATATTAAGTCAGAGTGCAGTGAAATTTATTACTTCTGACAAACATTCAGTTTTCACACTACACGTGTCATCCCTCAGTTGCCACGCTTCTAGTGCTAATTATATGTGCAATAACCTTTCTTTTTCAGTTACTATAGTAATTGTCCATAGGACTGGCGACCGTAATTTCCCCCAAATCTCAAATATCTAATTGCCGCTAGTTAATTGTTAACGTAACGGCCGCACATTTACTTTCTTTATTAACTTTACCCCTTTTCAAAATTAATTTCCACCAGTTTCATTTGCATTTTTCCTTTCATTTAGATGTAACCCTTTCCTCCCTCTTTGCCGACAGATTAACTTCGCTGACCATTGATTTTCCCAAATTTCCATTTGGTGCACGAGGTTTAATTTTTCACTGTCATTAAGGTCGAAAAGTGAGGGGGAGGTTACAACGTCACGTCATCACTGTATGTTGGAATCGGCAAAACAGTCCTCGAAGTGGCATCATGCGAATTCTTCGCCACAGAAATGACGTGAACACTGTTCCGGAGTAGGCAAGGTATGACGCTTTTGGGACGTCTTGGAGCCTAAAGCAAATGTCAATCCAAAGCATTGCTGAACGCCGGATTCTTCAGAGAGGAAAAGACAAACTTCCGCTTGTAAAACGATAACTGTTTGGTTCTACAAAAGTTTTGCTGCCGTGGAACTCACTGCTATATCTGGCTGCACCGTCCAACCACATTCACCGTACAAACCTGATTTAGCACCTTTAAGCCTCCCTTTCTTTGGGACTACGAGAGATGGACTACGTGACCAATACTTTTCACATGTTGTCAAAGATGTAACAGAGCGGCAAGCCTCAGATTCTTCACGTTTTTTCTGGCACCGACTGGTAAATGTGTATAACGATCCGAGGCAACTACGTGCAAAAGTGGTATTGTGTAGCTAAAATCTTGCTGTATTTAACTGTGTTAATGTGCTTTTTTTGAATCTGTTGTGGTTTCTATAAAAATAAAGGAGAGCATTAGTTTCATTTCGGCTTCTCCAGCAAGGGGCTATTGCCAAGATATATATATATATATACACTCGTGGAAATGGAAAAAAGAACACATTGACACCGGTGTGTCAGACCCACCATACTTGCTCCGGACACTGCGAGAGGGCTGTACAAGCAATGATCACAGGCACGGCACAGCGGACACACCAGGAACCGCGGTGTTGGCCGTCGAATGGCGCTAGCTGCGCAGCATTTGTGCACCGCCGCTGTCAGTCTCAGCCAATTTGCCGTGGCATACGGAGCTCCATCGCAGTCTTTAACACTGGTAACATGCCACGACAGCGTGGACGTGAACCGTATGTGCAGTTGACGGACTTTGAGCGAGGACGTATAGTGGGCATGAGGGAGGCCGGGTGGACGTACCGCCGAATTGCTCAACACGCGGGGCGTGAGGTCTCCACAGTACATCGATGTTGTCGCCAGTGGTCGGCGGAAGGTGCACGTACCCGTCGACCTGGGACCGGACCGCAGCGACGCACGGATGCACGCCAAGACCGTAGGATCCTACGCAGTGCCGAAGGGGACCGCACCGCCACTTCCCAGCAAATTCGGGACTCTGTTGCTCCTGGGGTATCGGCGAAGACCATTCGCAACCGTCTCCATGAAGCTGGGCTACGGTCCTGCACACCGTTAGGCCGTCTTCCGCTGACGCCCCAACATCGTGCAGCCCGCCTCCAGTGGTGTCGCGACAGGCGTGAATGGAGGGACGAATGGAGACCTGTCGTCTTCAGCGATGAGAGTCGCTTCTGCCTTGGTGCCAATGATGGTCTTATGCGTGTTTGGCGCCGTGCAGGTGAGCGCCACAATCAGGACTGCATACGACCGAGGCACACAGGGCCAACACCCGGCATCATGGTGTGGGGAGCGATCTCCTACACTGGCCGTACACCTCTGGTGATCGTCGAGGGGACACTGAATAGTGCACGGTACATCCAAACCGTCATCGAACCCATCGTTCTACCATTCCTAGACCGGCAAGGGAACTTGCTGTTCCAACAGGACAATGCACATCCGCATGTATCGCGTGCCACCCAACGTGCTCTAGAAGGTGTAAGTCAACTACCCTGGCCAGCAAGATCTCCGGATCTGTCCCCCATTGAGCATATTTGGGACTGGATGAAGCGTCGTCTCACGCGGTCTGCACGTCCAGCACGAACGCTGGTCCAACTGAGGCGCCAGGTGGAAATGGCATGGCAAGCCGTTCCACAGGACTACATCCAGCATCTCTACGATCGTCTCCATGGGAGAATAGCAGCCTGCATTGCTGCGAAAGGTGGATATACACTGTACTAGTGCCGACATTGTGCATGCTCTGTTGCCTGTGTCTATGTGCCTGTGGTTCTGTCAGTGTGATCATGTGATGTATCTGACCCCAGGAATGTGTCAATAAAGTTTCCCCTTCCTGGGACAATGAATTCACGGTGTTCTTATTTCAGTTTCCAGGAGTATATATATATATATATATATATATATATATATATATATATATATATATATATATATATATATATATATATATATTGCTTGAAATTTCTTGTACTTTCTAAGAAAATAAATGAGGAATGAGGAGCATTAGTTTCTTGTCGAATCCTAGCAAGGGGTTATGGCCGCAGGTTTAGTGACATGAAGAAGCTCTGAAAACACCACTTGCTGTACTGTCCGAAATACAACATGCCATGGCTCCACATCCTGAATGATTTAACCGAAAATCTTGTATTGCAGTGAGGTTTGTAAGGAAGAACTGTAATTGGCATATTCATAGCCAGTTAATGTCAGTGTCACTCCTTAAATTTTTATAGGAGCGGAGAACTGAACCACACTAATGAAATTCGCCCATTAATACGTGAGTAGTCCTCCTCGGTAGCTGCTCGGCCAGAGCGGCAGATTACTAAATAAAGAGGACAGGGCTCGATTCCTGGAAGAATAGAAGGTTTTTTCCCGCTCAGTGACTGGATGTTGTATTGTTCTTATGTTCATATCGTCATGACTGACATTGATATATTGAGACGGATGTATGGGCTTGTACCGAAAGGCATTAAATTTTAAAAAAATCCTTAATTCGTAGACAAAGTACAGAAATTTCAGTGTAAATGTAGATATCTTGAGTTTCGCAGAGTTCAACAACAAAGCATCTACAAAAAACGAAAGAGGAGTGGAGCTTGTTAAATTCTGCGATACCACTAAAGTACTCAGGCATGACACCGACTAAACGACGCGTTCCGCGAAAATCAATGTGGTTGATAGGGGACGAATAGTGGTACAGTCAGTCAACGCGTGTTAAACCATGTTCGCCGTTCACAGATAGGATGCAGCGGCGCTTGCCTCTGGGAGTAACTGGGTTAATGCTTCCCTGTCGAATCCAACACGAAATTTAATGACTATTAAAAGCGAACACAGCATGTTGACATCAGATATGCCCTAATGCCACTAATAGAGTAACGAATCGCTGTTGCGTGCTGCGTATTACAAACAGCAAATGTGAAATGGAATGTTACGTCGGCTGATGATCGGGCAGGAAGTGCGCAGCCGTGAATCAGTAAAACTTTGTATCAGGGAGTATCCCCTGTTGACAACGAGCGAGTGTCAAAGGGGGAAACCACGCAATGGGCATAATGATTAAACTGCTTTCAAACGCTGTGAACTGGTAGGGAAATACTACATTACCTAGCATTTTTCCATTATAAATTTGTGTTTGCAAATACACTACTTTCGTCTCTTACCTTCCATGACCTGCTGCATAACAGCTGCTTCTCTCGAATATACTGTACCACTTTTCTGAATAAAAATATTAATTTGTTATAAACAAAACATGGACTGGTTTGCTACCTTACACTTCGTGTATCTGTGTCGTTTATCTGAACAATGCAAGTGGCATAGTTTTCAAAACGCTTAATTACAAAATTAGTAGCCAAATTATCTGAAACTATGAAAGTATACCTCTACTAAAATTAACTCCTACCAAACTAACTGTAAACTGTAAACTAATGAAACGACCGTGTGTAATCCTGTATTATGTAGTGCAGTGAACAATGCTACAGCATCGGACTTGCAATCCCAACACACAAAACTACAATAAAAATGCTAAACAAAATTACTAATCTAATTTTGAAATAATAAATAACCAAACTTTTTCTACTAAAATGACCTGTGTAGTTACGTGCGCAAACTGACTAAATAAAATTCCAAACTTTAAATACTGTAAACGCAAATTTAACACTGCACCGTTAGAACAAAACTGTCTGCATAAGAAATGTACTCTGAAATGAACTTTATCTAAACTCACGCCGATATTTTTGGAACGCAGCACCTAACTATGAGTGTTGCTTCCTAACTGCTGTAAAACCGGTCATAATAAATTTATGTGGCTTGACTGTGACATTGGATACTCTTACTGCTCGTAGTCATCAACATAAGAATACAGCGTAGCAGCAAAGTAGCTAAAAGGAAAGAAAGCCTTGCGCGTAATGCAGGCACGTCAAATTATTGTAAGCAGATAAGCAATGACTTTGACCACCGTGTTCCTCTCATTGCAATGGCTTAACACACACCATCAAAAATCTAAATTTTCGTGATAGCGTTTACACTTGCTAAATAACTGGAAATAAACTAATATTTAAAAAACTGCACTACTGGTCATTAAAACTGCTACCTCACGAAGATGACGTGGTACAGACCAGAAATTTAACCGACAGGAAGAAGATGCTGTGATATGCAAATGATTAACTTATCAGAGCATTCATGCAAGGTTGGCGACACCTACAACGTGCTGACATGAGGAAAGTTTACAACCGATTTCTCATACACAAAGAGCAGTGGACCGGCGGTGCCTAGTGAAACGTTGTTCTGATGCCTCGTGTAAGGAGGAGGAATACGTACCATCACGTTTCCTACTTTGATAAAGGTCGGATTGTAGCCTATCGCGATTGCGGTTTATCTTATCGTGACATTGCTGCTCGCGTTGGTCGAGATCCAATGCCAGTTAGCAGAATATGGAATCGGTGGGTTCAGCAGGGTAATACGGAACACCGTGCTGGATCCCAACCGGCCCGTATCACTAGCAGTCAAGATGACAGGCATCTTTTCCGCATAGATGTAACGGATCGTGCAGCCACGTCTCGATCCCTGAGTCAACAGATGGGGACGTTTGCAAGACAACAACCATCTGCACGAGCAGTTCGACGACGTTTGCAGCAGCATGGACTATCAGCTCGGAGAAAATGGCTGCGGTAACCCTTGAAGCTGCATCACAGACAGCAACGCCTGCAATGGTATACTCAACGACGAACCTGGGTGCACGAGCGGCAAAACGTCATTTTTTCGGATGAATCCAGGTTCTGTTTACAGCATTATGATGGTCGTATCCGTGTTTGGCGACATCATGGTGAACGCACATTGGAACCGTGTATTCGTCTTCGCCATACTGACGTATCACCCGGCGTGATGGTATGGGGTGGCGTTGGTTACACGTCTCGGTCTCCTCTTGTTCGCATTGACGACACTTTGAACAGTGGGCGTTACATTTCAGATGTGTTACGACCATGGCTTTATTCTTCATTCGATCCCAGCGAAACTGTACATTTCAGTAGGATAATGCACGACCGCATGTTGCAGGTCCTGTAAGGGCCTTTCTAGATACATAAAATGTTAGACTGCTGCCCTGGCTAGCACATTCTCCAGTTCTCTCACCAACTGAAAACGTCTGGTCAATGGTGACCGAGCAACTGGCTCGTCACAATAAGCCAATCACTACTCTTTATGAACTGTGTGGTATCGTGTCGAAGCTGCATGGGCAGCTGTACCTGTACATGCCATCCAAGCTCTGTTTGATTCAATGCCCAGACGTATCAAGACCGTTATCACGGCCAGAGGTGGTTGTTCTGGGTACTGATTTCTCAGGATCTATGCACCCAGACTGAGTTAAAATGTAATCACATGTCATTTCTAGTATAATATATTTGTCCAATGCATACCCGTTTATCGTCTGCATTTCTTCTTGGTGTAGCAATTTTAATGGCCAGTAGTGTATATTATGTATACTGAAAAGTCATTTTTTGACAATTACAAATATCTTCACAAAAATTGCCTATTTGTATGAAGTATTATATTGCCGAAAAATCAGTTACTGAAATGGTAAAGGAGTGATAAATCCACAAAAGTTTAGTGCAAGCTATGCCAACTGATAACATTGCTCAATCAGGTCTGAACAATGAATCTAACAAGAATCATTGAAGAAATATCCTACAAAACTTGCCGTTTTTCGAAGACACCACAAATTACGCACAAGCAATCAGTTCACAACAACACTACCTGGAAATCTTCATTTCTCAAACTAATCTTTACCAAAACATATTTCCGAAATTCCACATCCTCCGTGTCCTTATCTCTGTGCTCTGCGAGCTGTTACCAGACCGGGCTTCTCTTAGAATGCTAAAGCAACGACAATGATACTAGCAACAAAGAATCTCTTTGCTTGTACGCAGAACCTATGTGGCGCAACATGTCGACTACTTGAAACCTCTGAAAAATATCCAGTATACAAATATGAAGTATCACACATCGAATGCTAACAGATCTTACGTCGGTTTTCTTGAATACCAAAAATAATTCTTGAATACCACAAATAAGCCAGAACCTTACGACAGTCTTGTCACGTTGCTCGATGGAACTTACCGGACGACACATTCGTCACATAAACATCGCGCCACGGACAGTGACTGGTGGGGGAAGTATGATACAGCTTAGGGTGGTCCTTTCCCTTAGATTCCTCGTACCTTGGGTAGTAAAAGAAGGCGACATGACAGCTGCCGAATATGTGAACATGATTATGGACCACCTGCATTCTTTCGTGCGAGACGTCTTCCGAGACTGCGATGACATCTTCCAACAGGGTAACTGTCCTTACCAAAGGGCAGAATCGTCTTACAGTTTCTTGAGGATTGTGATAGTGGACTCGTCTTGGTCACCAAGTTCATCTGGTCAGAACCCAGTGGAACACATCTGGGCCCCAATAGGCCACAAAATGGTTCAAATGGCTCTAAGCACTATGGCACTTAACACCTGAGGTCATCAGTGCCTTAGACTTAGAACTACTTAAACCTAATTAACCTAACGACATAACGCACATCTATGCCCGATGCAGGGTTCGAAACTGCGACAGGAGCAGCAGCGCGGTTGCGGACTGAAGCGCCTACAACCACTCGGTCATAGCGGCCGGCAATCGGCCACAGACCACCAGACCGCAGCTTACGAGAACTGCCCATCATCTCTGCAAAAACATCTGGTGAACATACCTCCGGATTTCTGCCTTCACATTTCCAGTACATGCCACATAGAATAGTCCTTCCAAAGTGGACTGATACACTAATAAGTGGGTGATCGTAATGTTTTAGCTCATCAGCGTTTGTATTACGTTTGGTGTACATCCTCAAGCGTCTTGCATATAACAGTATGAGCAACTACTCACCAGTATATTAATACATGATTCTCATTACATTCAATCCAAGATGAAGTTCGTTGCTAGCAAGCGTTCAGGATGAGCAGACCAGCAGCGTTTATGGTTACAGAGTAGTCAGCGCTCTGCATGCTCCATTGGTCATAATAGTCACATTACAGTTATAGACCCTTTCTCGTTAAAATATCTCGTTTTTACACCCATACACACACACACACACACACACACACACACACACACACACACACACACACACAAAACACAATTTAAGACCCTTTCTTGTTAAAATACCTCCTTTTTACACCCATCCACCCACACACACACACACACACACACACACACACACACACACACACACACACACACACACCGCACTATTGTTTTTTTCTTTTTTTTCGAATCGCCCTTTTGGAGGTAAGGTAACCGAACATTTTTCTGCTGCTCTGTTCTAACTGCAGTTTCCTTTGGATCCACACTTCTTTCATTCTGCGGAACTTATTGTTCCTTCTCTTCTTGTGTCCTCTTCCTTTCAGTCCTTGATTTTTTCAGTCCTGAAAGCCCACCTTTTGCATAGTTACTTCAAAAAGAGATCTGTTTCTTCTTTTCTGCAAGTCGGTTGCTACGTTTATCTCTCCCTCTTTGTTTCAGCCACAAGATTTTGGATACCCATTGCTTGAAAAGTCAAAGATATGTTAAGTTACTCTGTCATTATTCAGTCTCAACATGTCTTCTCATTACATCCGTTACTTTCTTCAGTTATATTTCTTTATTAGATCGTAATCGGTATTCAGAGTCACTGCTGTTACTTTTTGCAGTTATAGTTCTTTATTAGATCTTAATCTGTATTCCGAGCCACTGCTGCTTTTGGGTCGTAGACTTTTCTTCAGATTCTTCTTTCAGTCTTTTCCAATTTGTCTGCCTCTCCCGTCGTAGCTAATTTAAGAGGTTCCGCTGCACAGAAAAATTCTGGCGTGATGACTTTTTTTGTAGTGTTCCAGCTCTCTGTTCCAGGGTAAAGATTTTCATACAGATGTTATTTGAAAGGCCCTCTCCATTTTCTCTATCCAGTCTCCGCAACTGTCTTTTCCTTCTTGTTGATTGGTAACTATTCTGCTACATATTTAGAACAGTCTCCACTAGATATTGGTTGTTATTTGTTTAAAGCTTTTAGGTGCATTACTGATGGTTTTTCAAATGGTATATGTAACTGTTGCTGCTTGTGGTTGTAGTACAGTGATTTGTTCTTGTGCCCTCTCAAATGAGTCTGTAATATGTGCCCTGCCATCTGCGAATTCTATACAACTTATACTAATCTTGTTAGTATTTATGGCATTCCTACATTTCCTAACAGTTTCCTCTAACTCTCAGTTAAAATGTAGTCTTGACAAACCATCTCCTTGTCTTACCCACGACTTTATTTCAAAATCCTATGACATATATTTATGATTTGTTTTATATATGGTCTGCTCTTCTGAACCCTCCAGATGGTCCCTCCTACCTATGGACTAAGTATTCTCTCAGCTCTGTTTAGAAGTATTTTCGAAAAGATCTGATAAGTCAATGGCAAGCAAGAAATTCCTCTATAATTATTAGGACCTGTTTTACCTCTCATTTTAGGTATAGTGTTTGTTTCTCACATTTTTTTTTTTGAATTATTTTTGTTAGGCATGCTATCATATTGTCACTCTATGTTTTTTATATTGCTTTAGTGTACTGAGGACCACGTGAAATGACATATTTCTTTCTTTTCTCCTTTCTCTCTTTCCAGTAATTATTCACTATTCCCCTATTGTTTCTCTTCTTTCTTCTTTCCATATTTTATCTGTCTTTCTTTGTTTTCTCCTGGAATCCATTGAAACTTTTACTTTTTGCTCTGAACTTCTCTCTTTCTTCTATTTCTTCCTCCGTTATTTCCATATTCCTCCATGTCATTGATGTTTTCGGGTTTCTGTCAAAATATTTACAAATTCTTTTTGTTATTTCTTTTTCCAGCTATCGTTTTTAGGTGTCCGTAAAAGTACGATTCCTTTATTTTAATGTGTCTAGTATTCGTTCTAGTCTTTCATAAATTTCTTTGTCACTTCTTTATTTCCACTTCATACTGTCATATCTTCTTGGAGAAAGGCATTCTGAAGCATAAAGGCGTTCTGCTCTAGGAACAGTGTCGTAGTGCCGGAGTTCTGCATTAAAACTCCTTGTTACACAGGTTTTTCGTTAATTGAATAGCCACCTCCATTTTCCTTGCCCTTGCCAAGGAAACTTCTTTGTCCAAAGCATTTTTTGTATTATTTTATCAATATATTTAAATTTCGCAGCTTTTTTGTCGTTTCATAATCACTTACCCTATATTTCGGTGCTTCCTTCGCTTCTTCATTAATCCCTTAATCGCTTTTTTCTTCTTTTCAAAAGATATACGTAGGCCTGCTCTCGTGGCCTTGTCTGCTTTGTTCCATCTCCTAAAAAAGCCAAAGAATCAATAGTCAGATTATCTCTCATTTTTTCTAGTTCTGATTTTTCGAATTTCCTTCTTCTCCTTTTCCTCCATTCTCTGGTTATCTTTTCTAGTATGCAGCTGAATAGCAGTGGGGCCAATCCATCTGATTGTCTTATAACAGCTCTGATATCAAAACTTTCGAAGATTCACCTAAGAATTTAATTTTGCTATTCGTATTTGTTAGAGTGGCTTTTATAAATGCCTCTGATTTGTTGTCAAGTCCAAACTCTTTTGAGACGTTGAATAAAATTTCCTTGGCAATCGAATCATGTGCGTTTTTGGCCCTCATTCATTTATATCTGATTAAAATTTCAATTTAAGTATGCTCCACGCAGGATCACAGCTTTCTGAACCGCCGTGGTACTAATTGCTGATTCAGTTAGCTTTTCACAGTGATTTACACTGTTTTTGAAAGAATTTTGTAAGTCACTGGATTGGTTGGTTGGTTTGGGGAAGGAGACCAGACAGCGTGGTCATCGGTCTCATCGGATTAGGGAAGGATGGGGAAGGAAGTCGGCCGTGCCCTTTCAGAGGAACCATCCCGGCATGTGCCTAGAGTGATTTAGGGAAATCACGGAAAACCTAAATCAGGATGGCCGGACGCGGGATTGAACCGTCGTCCTTCCGAATGCGAGACCAGTGTCTAACCACTGCGCCACCTCGCTCGGTATAAGTCACTGGAAGGAGGGAAATTCCCCTGTTGTTGTTGAGGTTATTTTTAAGTCCTTTCTTGCGGACTGAGTGAATTAACGCTGTTTTTCGATCTTCTGCTATAGCTTCTGCTTCCCGGACTCTATGTTATTACATATTGGGAAATGTTTCTATGGAATGGGCAGAGATATAAAGAAGATACAGTAACGTTATTTTTTGTGTCTTTTATACACTTTACATCTCTTGGTAAATGGTCAAGTGTACAGAGACATCGACGAGGAGGACGTAATTACCATTGCACCATAAATGTTACATGACCGCTACTTATCGGGATACCTGTGGACAATGTGGTAGAGTACGTTTTTTAAGTCACTTAATCATAAAACTGACACAAAATATTCGAAGATGTTGGCCTCTTGGTGCAAAGACAAGCAGCTGACCATAACGTAAATAAATATGAAGCAGTACGTGCAAATAGACGAAAAGGCTTGTTGTCATTTCGCTGTACATAACCGCTGTTTTAATTGAGAGCAATTTTATAGGGCTTTTTCTCATATAAGGGAGAGGTTATCGATAATATCGGAAATAATTAATAGCTTTGAAAAAGTTTTAATTAAATTATCCATATATATAATCTCTCATCAGAATAACGCCCGCAGCAAAGTAGCGCCTTAGGGAAATCAAAGAGGATTCAACGCGGGTACTTTTGTTTCTAAATTCTACTATATAAACCATGCGCGGATACTGTCAGTTTTCTTTAGTTTTCTGTGGTGTAAATAAGTCTATGTAGCTGCGGCGTCCGATGTAGTTTGCATTTCCGCATGATATGCTACGGAAGGGATCAGGGCACTTCAGTTAAACCGTAAGAAAAGTGACTATGGTGAATTTACTCGGGACAAACTTACGTTGAAACTTAATACTGAGTTCTAGGTAGATCTTTGCCGTAACGTCACGGACTAAGAATATCTGAGGAATTGTGTGCGGGACACAAAGTACCCCTCAGTATTAAACTATATTACATGCCGAATAATCGATAACAGGATCCGTGGACTATACAAAAGACGTTAAACTGAATATAAGTACGGAATTGGACACTTTGCTCTGTGAAAGTAAAAGCGTACGAAGTTTGAACGACTGTATTGAAGTATAGTAATGGACCATAGTCCTTGCTATAATATCTTTGAGAGACGAACTATAAAAATAACGGACATTTTAGTTGCCGTAATTGCTGAGGGAAATTGTAGAATCAACCCTCTCTACATACAAAACGCAATCGTTCATGATCATTTAATTTTTGTTAGAAGAAAGATTAAGGAAGGACAAACCTACGCTCCTAGCATTTGTAGACTTAGAGAATGCTTTTGACAATGTTCAAATTCTAAAGGTGGCAGGGGTAAAATACAGGGAGCGAAAGGCTATTTACAATTTGTACAGAAACCAGATGGCAGTTATAAGAGTCGAGGGACATGAAAGGGAAGCAGTGGATGGGAAGGGAGTAGGGCAGGGTTGTAGCCTCTCCCCGATGTTATTCTATCTGTTTATTGATCAAGCAGTGAAGGAAACAAAAGAAAAATTCGGAGTAGGTATTAAAATCCATGGAGAAGAAATCGAAACTTTGAGGTTCGCCGATGACATTGTAATTCTCTCAGAGACAGCAAAGGACTTGCAAGAGCAGTTGAATGGAATGGACAGTGTCTTGAAACGAGGATAAAAGATGAACATCAACAAAAGCAAAACGAGGATAATGGAATGTAGTCGAATTAAGTCAGGTGATGCTGAGGGAATTAGATTAGGAAATCAGACACTTAAAGTAGTAAAGGAGTTTTGCTATTTGTGGAGCAAAATAACTGATGATGGTCGAAGTAGAGAGGATATAAAATGTAGACTGGCAATGGCAAGAAAAGCGTTTCTGAAGAAGAGAAATTTGTTAACATCGGGTGTAGATTTAAGTGTCAGGAAGTCTTTTCTGAAAGTATTTGTATGGAGTGTAGCCATGTCTGGAAGTGAAACATGGGCGATAAATAGTTTGAACTAGAAGAGAATAGAAGCTTTCGAAATGTGTTGATACAGAAGAATGCTGAAGATTAGATGGCTAGATCACATAATTAACGAGTAGGTATTGAACAGAATAGGGTAGAAGAGGAGTTTGTGGCACAACTGCACTAGGAGAAGGGAATGGTTGGCAGTACATGTTCTGAGGCATCAAGAGATGACCAATTTAGTATTGGAGGGCAGCGCGGAGGGTAAAAATCATAGAGGGAGAACAAGAGATGAATACACTAAGCAGATTCAGAAGGATGTAGGATGCAGTAGGTACTGGGAGATGAAGAAGCTTGCGCAGGATAGAGTAGCATGGAGAGCTGCATCAAACCAGTCTCAGAACTGAAGACCACAACAACAACAACAAATGTTATTAATAAAAAACAACAAGTCATTTCCATAATAGCGTGTGTATTACGCAACGATCATCATAGGCAAGATGCAAAATGTACCTCTGGATGGCAGAAGGTTCGATTATGAAATATTATGAAGCGCATATCGTGAATTTAAAGCTGTTTCATATTTCATTTCGAATCGGACAGAAATAATACAAAACCAGAAACATTGAGGGTAAGTAGTAACGTTGGAAATAGGAAGATGAAATAATAACTAAAATCCAAAGACGTTATTAACTATCTTGTCTTCGGTAACGAAGCAACAAATGAAGAATGATGGAATGGGCAAAAAGTCAACATTAATTACTGTTATGAATACCCGACATTTAGTCAACGTTACAGTGAAGATGTTTGTGGCTGTTCCATGTGATGTGTAGATATAACGAAAAGTCAGGCATATACAGTAGATAACAGAGAAGTCGACGACAGCAGATTGACGGAGGGCGGCTACATGTGTGACAGCTGAAGGTTCACAGTTATCAACCACGACCAGCAACTATTTAGCAACGTGTGCTCGGAGACATTTCTGTTGTATCGACTTAAGAAATATTGCTTCTGTATGTCCATCTTTTCAGAGGTGGTTGCTTGACCTGAACTGTTCAGTACAGTATGTCAAATGAAACACATGTCAGCCGTCCAAATTTCCAAATTGTTATTTTGCTAGGCTATCAGTGTCAGCGATATAGATCGCCATCTTCAAGCCCTCTGACCGACGGTTAGGAAGATTCTCACCGTTGGTCCAGTCAATGACTGGTATCCGTAGATTTTAGAGACAGCGATCACTTCAAACATCACCTGATAGGAGTTTGATTTGACGTTCTGTAAGTACTATAACGTCGGTAAGCCAGATGACTAGCCAGATTTGATGAATCTTAAGGAATTGTACCTCACCCAAGAATGGAGGATGTCGCTTACAAAACCCTCATTCGAACAATATCATTAACCTGGTCACTGCAATGTATTTTAGCAAAGTATGACGAACCTAAGTTTGACTGTAACTCAGATATGTCCGTTTGAAAGATTATACCATGCATTCCAAAAGTACTACACAGGGGAAAATGCACTGTAGTGGAAGCTGCACATTAAAATACTACAATATAAGCCCTATACAAAGTGGTTGTCGGGGGACATGCTTTACTCCCACATTCTAGCTTGACAGCGATATATGTGGTGAGCTGTGTAATGACAAACTGCACTGGGAAAGTTTGGAAAAGCGTATAATTCATTGTTATACTATTCTATATACTTTACAGTATTTAAATTTACAGAGCATTAGAAGTTAAACATTTAAAAAATGCTGACCAAATACGGCAGTTAAATGAACTTCACTCAAGCACTGACCAAACATTACTGCTCTGCGTTGTATAAAATACGTTACAAAATACACATTTTTCAACGTTGTATGCATGCTCTGCAGGTTTATTTTTCCACTGGTTCAAAGAAATCAACTGTTTTAGAGGACGATTCACCTCATTTTGTGCGATCTGTTTGATGTTCATGAGCTGCAACAATGAATGTGGACTGATTCATTTTGAGAGTCCATTCATATAATAATCTTATTTATACTAGCCAGCACTTCATGTGTGCTGGTTACATCTCTTTCAGTTAATGTTTTCGTGGTCGAAAAGTCGGAAAAACTATTTTACGGTAAAACTTGAGACCAGAAAAATAACAGGAGGACAAGCAAGGAAAGAAAAAGATTTTTTAGGAGTGCCAAATTGCCAAAATTACCTTGCAGTGAAGAAAATGGTTTCAGCCACAAAGTTATACAGGGTCTCGATTTATGCTATCCACCACAAGGAACGTTTTGCCCAGAAGCAAGATGAAAATGTGTCTAGTAAATATTGGTTAGCTGTGAGGCGGACTTAACAATTCCCTCCCTAGGCCCGACAAGACGCCTCCTGAGACGCGGCAAGGTAGGAGTAGGCAAAATGCAACAGGGAATAACAATATTAATGTGCTAATAGTTAACTGCAGGAGCGTCTATAGAAAGGTCCCAGAACTGTTCTCATTAATAAACGGTCACAACGCCCATATAATACTAGCGACAGAAAGTTGTCTGAAACCAGACGTAAACAGTAATGAAATCCCAAACGCAGATTGGAATGTATACCGCAGAGACAGGCTGGACAGTGAAGGGGGAGGCGTGTTTATAGCCATAAGAAGTGCAATAGTATCGAAGGAAACTGACGGAGATCCGAAATGTGAAATAATTTGGGTGAAGGTCACGGTTAAAGTAGGCTCAGACATGGTAATTGGATGTCTCTATAGGCCCACTGGCTCACCAGCTGTTGTGGCTGAGCACCTGAAGGATCATTTGGAAAATATTTCGAGTAGATTCCCTCATCATGTTACACTTTTGGGTGGAGATTTTAATTTGCCGTATATAGACTGGGAGACTCAAACGTTCATAACGGGTGGCAGGGACAAAGAACCCAGTGAAATTTATTTAAGTGCTTTATCTGAAAACTACCTTGAGCAGTTAAACAGAGAACCGCCTCGTGGCGATAACATATTAGACCTTCTGGTGACAAACAGACGCGAACTATTGAAACAGTTAACGTAGAACAGGGAATCAGCGATCATAAAGCGGTTACTGCACCGATGATTTCAGCCGTAAATAGAAATATTAAAAAAGGTAGGAAGATTTTTCTGTTTAGCAAAAGTGACAAAAAGCAGATTACAGAGTACCTGACGGCTCAACACAAAAGTTTTGCCTCAACTACAGATAGTGTTGAGGATCAGTGGACAAAGTTCAGAACCATTGTACAATATGCGTTAGATGAGTATGTGCCAAGCAAGATTGTAAGAGATGGAAAAGAGCCACCGTCGTACAACAACAGAGTTAGGAAACTGCTGCGGAAGCAAAGGGAACTTCACAGCAAACATAAACATAGCCAAAGCCTTGCAAACTAACAAAAATTACGTGAA
This sequence comes from Schistocerca gregaria, assembly GCF_023897955.1. Taxonomy (NCBI): domain Eukaryota; kingdom Metazoa; phylum Arthropoda; class Insecta; order Orthoptera; family Acrididae; genus Schistocerca; species Schistocerca gregaria. The sequence goes on along the minus strand of NC_064920.1, from coordinate 1,154,264,680 downwards.
GCGAAATGTAGTGTGAGGAGGGCTATGCGAGAGACGTTCAATGAATTCGAAAGTAAAGTTCTGTGTACTGACTTGGCAGAAAATTCTAAGAAATTTTCGTCTTAAGTCAAAGCGGTAAGTGGATCAAAACAACATGTCCAGACACTCTGTGACCAAAATGGTACTGAAACAGAGGATGACAGACTAAAGGCCGAAATACTAAATGTCTTCTTCCAAAGCTGTTTCACAGAGGAAGACTGCACTGTAGTTCCTTCTCTAGATTGTCGCAAAGATGACGAAATGGTAGATATCGAAATAGAAGACAGAGGGATAGAGAAACAATTAAAATCGCTCAAAAGACGAAAGGTGCTGGACCTGATGGGATACCAGTTCGATTTTACACAGAGTATGCGAAGGAACTTGCCCCCCTTCTTGCAGCGGTATATCGTAGGTCTCTAGAAGAGCGTAGCGTTCCAAAGGATTGGAAAAGGGCACAGGTCATCCCCGTTTTCAAGAAGGGACGTCGAACAGATGTGCAGAACTGTAGACCTATATCTCTAACGTCGATCAGTTGTAGAATTTTGGAACACGTATTATGTTCGAGTATAATGACTTTTCTGGAGACTAGAAATCTACTCTGTAGGAATTAGCATGGATTTCGAAAAAGACGATCGTGTGAAACCTAGCTCGCGCTATTCGTCCACGAGACTCAGAGGACCATAGACACGGGTTCCCAGGTAGATGCCGTGTTTCTTGACTTCCGCAAGGCGTTCGATACAGGTCCTCACAGTCCTTTAATGAACAAAGTAAGAGCATATGGACAATCAGACCAATTGTGTGATTGGATTAAAGATTTCCTAGATGACAGAACGCAGCATGTCGTTCTCAATGGAGAGAAGTCTTCCGAAGTAAGAGTGAGTTCAGGTGTGCCACAGGGGAGTATCATAGGAGCGTTGCTACTCACAATGTACATAAATGACCTTGTGAATAATATCGGAAGTTCACTGAGGCTTTTTGGAGATGATGCTGTGGTTTATAGAGAGGTTGTAGCAATGGAAAATTATACTGAAATGCAGGAGGACCTGCAGTGAATTGACGCATGGTGCAGGGAATGGCAATTGAATCTCAATGTAGACAAGTGTAATGTGCTGCCAATATATAGAAAGATAGTTCCCTTATCATTTAGCTACAAAATAGCAGGTCAGCAACTGAAAGCAGTTAATTCCATAAATTATCTGGGAGTACGCGTTAGGAGTGATTTAAAATGGAATGATCATATAAAGTTGATCGTCAGAAAAAAACAGATGCCAGACTGAGATTCATTGGTTTAAACCTAAGGAAATGCAATCCCAAAACAAAGGAAGTAGGTTACAGTACGCTTGTTGGCCCACTGCTTGAATACTGCTCAGCAGTGTGGGATCCGTACCAGATAGGGGTGATAGAAGAGATAGAGAAGATCCAACGGAGAGCAGCGCGCTTCGTTACAGGATCATTTAGTAATAGCGAAAGCGTACGGAGATGATAGATAAACTCCAGTGGAAGACTCTGCAGGAGAGACGCTCAGTAGCCCGGTACGGGCTTTTGTTAAAGTTTCGAGAACATACCTTCACCGAAGAGTCAAGCAGTATGTTGCTCCCTCCTCCGTATATCTCGCGAAGAGACAACAAGGATAAAATCAGAGAGATTAGAGCCCACACAGAAGCATATCGACAATCCTTCTTTCCATGAACAATACGAGACTGGAATAGAAGGGAGAATCGATAGAGGTACTCAAGGTACCCTCCGCCACACACCGTCAGGTGGCTTGCGGAGTATGGATGTAAATGTAGACGGATGTCTTTCTTGTAACTTAGTTAATTATAGCTGCAGAAGAATGTTGAAGATTAGATGGGTTGATCAGTTAACTAATGAGGAGGTATTGAATAGGATTGGGGCGAAGAGAAGTTTGTGGCACAACTTGACTAGAAGAAGGTATCAGTTGGTAGGACATGGGATCACCAGTTTAGTATTGGAGGGCAGCGTGGAGGGTAAAAATCGTAGAGGGAGACCAAGAGATTAATACACCAAGCAGGATGTAGGTTGCAGTAGGTACTGGGAGATGAAGAAGCTTGCACAGGATAGAGTAGCATGGAGAGCTGTATCAAACCAGTCTCAGGACTAAAGACCACAAAAACAACAACAGTTAATTATAAAGACATGAACAAAATACTTCCATTTTTAAATAACACCCTACAGTTCGTATTCAGTAACCCACATCGTCACCTCAAGGTCTCTTAAAAATGTATCTTAGTGTACCATTCAAATCCTTATTAAAAACGTAACTCAAAACTAACTTTCATTCTCTGTCCTTGCTCGCAATGAAGGGACCAGAGCAACGTATCTCGTCCTCTTGTTTGAGCTGACAGTAAACAAATGGAGATAAAAGCAAAATGAACACCTGGCATCCAATCGTTTATCTTGAGCACCCCAAATGAGTAGCATTTGTACTTTGCCTTCGTTGTTGTAGATTGTACTCAAACAAGCTTTCAACTGAATAAGGCCGCCTGGATAAGTAATTTGTGTTTACTTGTGTTTCGCATTGGATTACAGGAAACTCCAGTAAGTGGGCGAATTATATTAACCCAGGTATCAGCAGTGAGTAGCAGAAATGAGAACACACACGCACACGTACATATATATGGGAATAAAACCGTCACACAAACACACATATATATTCCAAGATTTTCGGTACCTGTCCAAAAAATTGGAATAGAGATCAACGTAAACAACATGAACATCATTTCCGCCACTTTTATTGCTCGTGAAAAGTACACATTGATGTTGTACCACAGCGAGACCTTGAGAGCAGATGGTCCAGATTTCTGTATACACCGATACTTCTAATACCCAGTAGCACGTCCGTTTGCATTGATGCATGCCTGTATTCGTCGTGGCATACTACCCACAAGTTCATCAAGGCACTATTGGTCCAGATTGTCGCACTCCTCAACAGCGATTCTGCGTAGATCCCTCAGAGTGGTTTGTGGGTCACGTCGTCCATAAGCAGGCAAGTTTGGTAGAGTTCATGTCTGGAGAACATGCTGGCCACTCTAGTCGAGCGATGTCGTTATCCTGAAGAAAGTCATTCACAAGATGCACACGATGGGGAAGCGAATGGTCGTCCATGAAGACGAATGCCTCGCCATTATGCTACCGATACGCTCGCACTATCGACGCAGGATGGCATTCACGTATCGTACTCTCGTTACGACGCCCTCCATGACCACCAGCGGCGTACGTGGGCCCCACATAATGCCACCCCATGACATCAAGTAACCTCCACGCTGGACAGTGTGTCTAAGGCGTTCAGCCTGACCGGGTTGCCTCCAAACACGCCTCCGACAGTTTTCTGGTTGTAGGCGTATGGGACACTCATCGGAGAAGAGAACGTGATGCCAATCCTGAGCGGTCCCTTCGGCAAGTTGTTGGGCCCATCTGTACCGCGCTGCATGGTGTCGTGGACCTCCATGGACGTCGGAAGTGAAGATGCGCATCATGCAGCCTACTGCGCATGGTTATAGTCTTAACAAGATGTCCTGTGGTTGCACTAAAAGCAATATTCAACGTGGTGGAGTTGCTGTCAGGGTTCCTCCGAGCCATAATCCTCAGGTAGCGGTAATCCACTGCAGTAGTAGCCCTTGGGCGGCCTGTGTGAGGCATGCTCGGCAGTTCCTGTCTCTCTGTATCTCCTCCATGTCCGAAAAACATCGCTTTGGTTCTCTCCGGGATGCCTAGACACTTCCCTTATTGAGAGCCCTTCCTGGCACAAAGTAGCAATGCGGACGCGATCGAACCGCGGTGTTGACCGTCTAGGCATGGTTGAACTAGAGACAACAAGAGCCGTGTTCCTCTTTCCTGGTGGGATGACTGGGATGACCGGACTGATCGGCTGTCGACCCCCACCCCTGCCCACCCCCGTCAATAGGAGCTGCTCATGTGTGGTTATTTACATCTGTGGGCGGGTTTAGTGACATCTCTGAAGACTCAAAGAGATTGTGTCTGGGATAGAATATCCCTCTATATACACTCCTGGAAATGGAAAAAAGAACACATTGACACCAGTGTGTCAGACCCACATACTTGCTCCGGACACTGCGAGAGGGCTGTACAAGCAATGATCACACGCACGGCACAGCGGACACACCAGGAACCGCGGTGTTGGCCGTCGAATGGCGCTAGCTGCGCAGCATTTGTGCACCGCCGGCGTCAGTGTCAGCCAGTTTGCCGTGGCATACGGAGCTCCATCGCAGTCTTTAACACTGGTAGCATGCCGCGACATCGAGGACGTGAACTGTATGCGCAGTTGACGGACTTTGAGCGAGGGCGTATAGTGGACATGCGGGAGGCCGGGTGGACGTACCGCCGAATTGCTCAACACGTGAGGCGTGAGGTCTCCACAGTACATCGATGTTGTCGGCAGTGGTCAGCGGAAGGTGCACGTGCCCGTCGACCTGGGACCGGACCGCAGCGACGCACGGATGCACGCCAAGACCGTAGGATCCTACGCAGTGCCGTAGGGGACCGCACCGCCACTTCCCAGCAAATTAGGGACACTGTTGCTCCTGGGGTATCGGCGAGGACCATTCGCAACCGTCTCCATGAAGCTGGGCTACGGTCCCGCACACCGTTAGGCCGTCTTCCGCTCACGCCCCAACATCGTGCAGCCCGCCTCCAGTTGTGTCGCGACAGGCGTGAATGGAGGGACGAATGGATACGTGTCGTCTTCAGCGATGAGAGTCGCTTCTGCCTTGGTGCCAATGATGGTCGTATGCGTGTTTGGCGCCGTGCAGGTGAGCGCCACAATCAGGACTGCATACGACGGAGGCACACTGGGCCAACACCCGGCATCATGGTGTGGGGAGCGATCTCCTACACTGGCCGTACACCTCTGGTGATCGTCGAGGGGACACTGAATAGTGCACGGTACATCCAAACCGTCATCGAACCCATCGTTCTACCATTCCTAGACCGGCAAGGGAACTTGCTGTTCCAACAGGACAATGCACGTCCGCGTGTATCCCGTGCCACCCAACGTGCTCTAGAAGGTGTAAGTCAACTACCCTGGCCAGCAAGATCTCCGGATCTGTCCCCCATTGAGCATGTTTGGGACTGGATGAAGCGTCGTCTCACGCGGTCTGCACGTCCAGCACGAACGCTGGTCCAACTGAGGCGCCAGGTGGAAATGGCATGGCAAGCCGTTCCACAGGAATACATCCAGCATCTCTACGATCGTCTCCATGGGAGAATAGCAGCCTGCATTGCTGCGAAAGGTGGATACACACTGTACTAGTGCCGACATTGTGCAAGCTCTGTTGCCTGTGTCTATGTGCCTGTGGTTCTGTCAGTGTGATCATGTGATGTATCTGACCCCAGGAATGTGTCAATAAAGTTTCCCCTTCCTGGGACAATGAATTCACGGTGTTCTTATTTCAATTTCCAGGAGTGTATACAGGGTGGTCCATTAATCGTGACCGGGTCAAATTTCTCACGAAATAAGCGTCAAACGAAAAAACTACAAAGAATGAAACCCCAGCTTGAAGGGGGAACCCAGATGGAGATATGGTTGGCTCGCTAGATGGCGCTGCCATATGTCAAACAGATATCAACTGCTTTTTTAAAAAAACAGGAACCCCCATTTTTTATTACATATTCGTGTAGCACGTAAAGAAATATGAATGTTTTTGTTCGAGCATTTCTTTCGCTTTGTGATAGATGGCGCTTTTATAGTCACAAACATATAGCTCACAATTTTAGACGTACAATTGGTAACAGGTAGGCCTTTTAAATTAAAATACAGAACGTAGGTACGTTTGAACACTTTATTTCGGTTGTTCCAATGTGATACATGTAGCTTTGTGAACTTATCATTTCTGAGAACGCATGCTGTCACAACGTGATTACCTGTAAATACCACATTAATGCAATAAATGCGCAAAATGATGTCCGTTAACCTCAATGCATTTGGCAATACGTGTAACGACACTCCTCTCAACAGCGAGTAGTTCGCCTTCCGTACTGTTTGTACATGCATTGACAATGCGCTGACGCATGTTGTCAGGCGTTGTCCCCCACAGAAAGAAATCCGAGGACGTCAGATCCGGTAAACGTGCGGGCCATGGTATGGTGCTTCGACGACCAATCCACCTGTCATGAAATATGCTATTCAATACCGTTTCAACCGCACGCGAGCTATGTGCCGGACATCCATCATTTTGGGAGTACATCGCCATTCTGTCATGCAGTGAAACATCTTGTAGTAACATCGGCAGAACATCACATAGGAAATCAGCATACATTGCAACATTTAGAGTGCCATCGATAAAATGGGGACCAATTATCCTTCCTCCCACAATGGCGCACCATGTTCCACTAGTCGCAGCCATCGTGGATTTTCCGTTGCCTAATAGTGCATATTATGCCGGTTACGTTACCGCTTTCGGTGAATGACGTTTCGTCGCTAAATAGAACGCGTGCAGAAAATTTCTCATCGCCCTGTGATTTCTCTTGTGCCCAGTGGCAGAATTGTAAACGAAGTTCAAAGTCGTCGCCATGTAATTCCTGGTGCATAGAAATATGGTACGGGTGAAATCGATGTTGATGTAGCATTTTCAGCACCGACGTTTTTGAGATTCCCGATTCTCGCACAATTTGTCTGCTACTGATGTGCGGATTAGCCGCGACAGCAGCGAAAACACCTCCATGGGCATCATCATTTGTTGCAGGTCATGGCTCACGTTTCACATGTGGCTGAACGCTTCCTGTTTCCGTAAATAGCGCAACTATCCGGCGAATGGTCCGGACACTTGGATGATGTCGTCCAGGATACCGAGCAGCATACATAGCACACGCCTGTTGGGCATTTTGATCACAATAGCCATACATCAACACGATATCGACCTTTCCCGCAATTAGTAAACGGTCCACTGCAACACGAGCAATGTATCACGAAGCAAATACCGTCCGCACTGACGGAATGCTACGTGATACCACGTACTTACACATTTGTGACTATTACAGTGCCATCTATTACAAAGCGGAAAAAGTGGTCCAACTAAAACATTCATATCTCTTCACGTACTACATGAGTATGCAATAAAAATGGGGGTTTTATTTTTAAAAAAACGCAGTTGGTATCCGTTTGATCTATGGCAGCGCCATCTAGCGGGCCAACCATAGCGCCCCCTTCAAGCTAGACGAGTTTCGGTCTTTGTAGTATTTTCGTTTGATGCTTATTTCGTGAGATATTTGGCCCGGTCACTATCAGTGGAGCACCCTGTATATATGAACGAGTGTCCGGAAATTGGTGGCATGCGTGCAATGACAACAAATCGTCCAAGATCACATTACAGAACTGCAGTGCCTCTACGTCATAACAAGTGTTCAATGGGGCCTCCGTGGCATGCAAGCACACGCTACACGTCGCATTGTGGATTGCCGTATTCTTTCGCACGTTCCGGCCTCTCTCCAATTAGCATTACAGACATCGTGAACGGTCTTTTGAAAGGTCTGCAGATCAGGAAACGGTTCAGCATACACAGAACTTTTCAGATGACATAGCAGGCTATGCTACAGGGCCTCTGAGCTGTATCCAACGTCCGGGGAAGATGCTGAGGTGTCGGCGAACCGATTCGCGGAAGTAGGGTCGCGCTCCGTCATGCAGAAGCCACAGAACAGGTCGTATTGGCAGAGGCACATTCTCTAGCAGCCCGGGCAGAGTGTTCCTCAGGATGCACAGGTATGACGTGGAATAATAATTGGTCCACGTATGTGGTCACCACGTACTTTCATCCATCACCCCTATCTACTAAGAAAACGATGCATTTCCAATACATGTTCATAAGACCGTTAGACCTTTTTTCCTCCACTCAGATATTCGTCCTTGCAGTTTGGCCTGATGGAAAACATGTCACAGAATACCATTCGTGTAAATATGACGTTGTTAGAAACGTAAAGCAAAAGTGACTTTTACTTTCCCGTAGTAGCACCCAGTGTTGGTTTTATAAACTGATCAGCCAGAACATGATGATCACCGACCTACTGTCGATATAAACCCGTCCAGCCGGTAGCAGCGTCACCTGGTGAGGAATGGCTGTTATTCAGATATACGCACGGTGCATGTATTTTATAGTATCAGTGAACGTGTTGTCCGTGTGTAGAATGGGAAGGGCGCGGGGTCTAAGTGTGACCGAGGGCAGATTTTGATGACCCGGAGGCTCGGCAGTAGCATTTCCGAAACAACTTGTCGGGTGTTCGAAGGTGCTGTGATGAACGTCTTCAACACGTGGAGAAACCAAGGTGAAACCATGTCCAGACGTCGTGGGGTTCCTCGGCCACACCTCATTGTGAAACGTCCCCTTAGAAAAATTATACATGACTGTGCTTTAGCGCAACGCAATCTGGCTTTCAATAATCCCTTCAAAAGAATGGCCCTGACTAACAATAACCCATACCTTTCTTAAATCACTTACTTCACAAAAATCTTCGTTACTCGAACTACTGCAAAACAGCATGCGCCAATACTGCGAGCTGAATAAAAGATTCTAGCTACTGAAGGCACTAACTACTGATAGGTATAGTTAGCAAATGAAAGATTTTGATAGAGAACAAACAATGTGTTTATCTTAATAGTGTTCAAAATCACAATATATACAGGGTGTTACAAAAAGGTACGGCCAAACTTTCAGGAAATATTCGTCACACACAAATAAAGAAAAGATGTTATGTGGACATGTGTCCGGAAACGCTTAATATCTATGTTAGAGCTCATTTTAGTTAGTTCTTCCAACTACGCTCAATGAAGCACGTTATCATGATTTCGTACGGGATACTCTACCTGTGCTGCTACAACATGTGCCTTTACAAGTACGACACAGCATGTGGTTCATGCACGATAGAGCTCCTGCACATTTCAGTCAAAGTGTTCGTACGCTTCTGAACAACAGATTCGGCGACCGACGGATTGGTAGAGGCGGACCAATTCCATGGCCTCCACGCTCTCCTGACCTCAACCCTCTTGACTTCCATTTATGGGGGCATTTGAAAGCTCTTGTCTACGCAACCCCGTAACAAATGTAGAGACTTTTCGTGCTCGTATTGTGGACGGCTGTGATACAATACGCCATTCTCCAGGGCTTCATGAGCGCATCAGGCATTCCATGAGACGGAAGGTGGATGCATGTATCCTCGCTAACGGAGGACATTTTGAACATTTCCTGTAACAAACTGTTTGAATTCACGCTGGTAGGTTCTGTTGCTGTGTGTTTCCATTCCATGATCAACGTGATTTGAAGAGAAGTAATAAAATGAGCTCTAACATGGAAAGTAAGCGTTTCCGAACACATGTCCACATAACATATTTTCTTTCTTTGTGTGTGAGGAATGTTTCCTGAAAGTTTGGCCGTACCTTTTTGTAACACCCTATATATACACTCCTGGAAATGGAAAAAAGAACACATTGACACCGGTGTGTCAGACTCACCATACTTGCTCCGGACACTGCGAGAGGGCTATACAAGCATTGATCACACGCACGGCACAGCGGACACACCAGGAAGCGCGGTGTCGGCCGTCGAATGGCGCTAGCTGCGCAGCATTTGTGCACCGCCGCCGTCAGTGTAAGCCAGTTTGCCGTGGCATACGGAGCTCCATCGCAGTCTTTAACACTGGTAGCATGCCGCGACAGCGTGGACGTGAACCGTATGTGCAGTTGACGGACTTTGAGCGAGGGCGTGTAGTGGGCATGCGGGAGGCTTGGTGGACGTACCGCCGAATTGCTCAACACGTGGGGCGTGAAGTCTCCACAGTACATCGATGTTGTCGCCAGTGGTCGGCGGAAGGTGCACGTGCCCGTCGACCTGGGACCGGACCGCAGCGACGCACGGATGCACGCCAAGACCGTAGGATCCTACGCAGTGTCGTAGGAGACCACACCGCCACTTCCCAGCAAATTAGGGACACTGTTGCTCCTGGGGTATAGGCGAGGACCATTCGCAACCGTCTCCATGAAGCTGGGCTACGGTCCCGCACACCGTTAGGCCGTCTTCCGCTCACGCCCCAACATCGTGCAGCCCGCCTCCAGTGGTGTCGCGACAGGCGTGAATGGAGGGACGAATGGAGACGTGTCGTCTTCAGCGATGAGAGTCGCTTTTGCCTTGGTGCAAATGATGGTCGTATGCGTGTTTGGAGCCGTGCAGGTGAGCGCCACAATCAGGACTGCATACGACCGAGGCACACAGGGCCAACACCCGGCATCATGGTGTGGGGAGCGATCTCCTACACTGGCCGTACACCTCTGGTGATCGTCGAGGGGACACTGAATAGTGCACGGTACATCCAAACCGTCATCGAACCCATCGTTCTACCATTCCTAGACCGGCAAGGGAACTTGCTGTTCCAACAGGACAATGCACGTCCCCATGTATCCCGTGCCACCCAACGTGCTCTAGAAGGTGTAAGTCAACTACCCTGGCCAGCAAGATCTCCGGATCTGTCCCCCATTGAGCATGTTTGGGACTGGATGAAGCGTCGTTTCACGCGGTCTGCACGTCCCGCACGAATGCTGGTCCAACTGAGGCGCCAGGCGGAAATGGCATGGCAAGCTGTTCCACAGGACTACATCCAGCATCTCTACGATCGTCTCCATGGGAGAATAGCAGCCTGCAGTGCTGCGAAAGGTGGATATACACTGTACTAGTGCCGACATTGTGCATGCTCTGTTGCCTGTGTCTATGTGCCTGTGGTTCTGTCAGTGTGATCATGTGATGTATCTGACCCCAGGAATGTGTCAATAAAGTTTCCCGTTCCTGGGACAATGAATTCACGGTGTTCTTATATCAATTTCCAGGAATATATATATATATATATATATATATATATATATATATATATATATATATATATCAGTTCATGACATCCAGTCTTACAAATTTGCTGTCTCTGATAGACACACGTCCAGATCATCCGCTCACAAAACTCCGCCATCTCTCTCCCCACACCCACCACTGCTACCGGCTCACCTCCAACTGCGCAACGCTACGCGCTGTTCACATAAAGCTGCCCAACACTACAATAGCATATATTACAACAATGACAACAAGCCACAGACTGCACGCAGCACATCCAGTGATTTTCATACAGAGCGCTACGTGGCGTTACCAATATAAAAACTTAAACAGCCTAATTACAATTAGAAATGTCGGACATCACAGGCTGGGCAGACATGTACAACAGGACAGGCCTCGAACTTTGGCGGAACTAACGTTGGACTTTAAAGCTGGGCAGAGTACAAGTGTGTCTGAACACAAAGCGCACGGAACACTGTTAACGATGAGTCTCCGCAGCCGACGACCCATGTATGTGACAATGTTAACACCACGAAATCGGCAACTGGGCTGAAATGGTTACGTAACCATCGGCACTGGGCGTTGGCACAGTGGCAGAGCGTCGTCTGATATGATGAGTTCCGACACCTTCTTCATCAAGCCGAAGGGAGGGCACAAATCCGTCGCCTTCCAGGGAAACAGTTGCTTGACACCTATACTGTGTACGGATGATACAAGTTGGCAGCGGCTCCATTTTGTTCTGTTGGAACATTCACGTGGGCATCCATAGATCCAATGGAGCACTTGCAAGGCACCACGACGGCCAAGGAGTACCGTACACTGGATGCAGACCACGTACACCCCATCATGAGGATCGTGTTTCCCGACAGTATTGGCGTTTTTCAGCAAACTAATGTACCATGTCACAAAGCCATGACTGTAATGGAGTGGTTCGAGGAACACAGTGGTGAGTTCCAATTGATGTACTACCTCCTCTCCCCCCCCCTCCCCAACTTACTACTTCTGAACCCGACTGAACACATCTAGCATGTGATTGATCGTGACGTCAGAACTCAACCCCCCCTCTCCGAAATTTAAGGGAGTTAGGTGACTTTTGTGTGCAGATGTGCCAGATCCGTCCAGCGACTTACCAAGGCCCTACTGCTTCCATGTCATGACGCGTCGCTGCTGGTATCCGTGCCAAAGGTGGACATACGGTGTCGCGGGGTTCCCTACCGTGGGGTTTCCTACCGTGAGGTTTCCTGCGAGCGGTGGCACACTACACCTGTCAGAGGCCCGGGCCGGCAAAACAAATCGAGGCTCCCCTTGCTGTCCCCTCCAACCCTCCTCACCACACAGGTATTCTCCGAGAGTTTCAAACGCAAACGGAAGGGAATCGCACATTGCTAATCATCTTCATTTTGTGTCGTGATAATTCACAAGGTATAACGTTATTTTACGTAACACTGAAAGTGACTGCTCTCGTAATCTCGTTACTATTATTTAATAGCTAAGTTACCCCTTATACGACAGAAATCATTACACGATTTCTGTTGTTCGAATCCATTGTTTATGTTTCGTAACGAAGTCGGCATAGAGCGAGCGGAGTGTATAAAAATGGATTCCTATTTCCCAAATCAAGAGGAAGGTCACTGTCTACATAAAACTTCATTCAGTACATGGTGGAGGGTACTTTACTTATGGGTTTCAACAAAAGCCACAGTGTTTCTCCGATATTGGTGAAATTTTGTACATTTGATCTTCAAAACAATGTGAACCTGACCGTCTACGTGAAATTTCATACGGCGTATGGCGGACGGTGCCTTACAACAGAATTACACACCATTTGACTGATCAGATTGGGAGATGGCTCATGTATGTATGTTTTCGTGGTGAAGGCATTTACAAAAGCCAACGTATGCTGGATGGCGGATGGTTGGCCTACCTTTAAATAAATTCAACATCGTCTCATCAATCAGCATGAAAGTTGGCAGACATACGTATTTTTTCATAGACAGATAAAGAGGAGATGGCATGACGGAGGCAGAGGAGAGGAGGAGATATACAGAGATAGGAGAAAATGATGGGGGCGGGGAGGAGGGAGGAAGTGCATCCAGAAAAGTGGAAGAAGCAGATTAATAGTGAGAGGGAACCGCAGGTAAACAGAGAAAGGGGGAAGGTGATGAATAACTAATGGAACACTGTAATAAATACATAAATTAGGGGTGTTATTGTGAATTTGATGTACTATTAGAAAAAGCGGAGGAGGGGGTGGACAGAGACATGAAGATGGATGGAGAAGGAGAGGAGGATGGAGAGGGGGAGGAAGTGTTGTGAGAGAGGGTGGTGGGGGGGGGGGGCAGATGGAGGAGATGGAAAGAGAGACGGATGGGCGGAAGGAGGAGGTGGATAGACAGACGAGATAGGACTAAATGGCCAAGAGATATGAGGGAAGAGGGGATGAACTGACATAAAACTGGGATGAATAAGTATCTGGGCGACGCCAGGTTTAATGTCAGTAATTAGATAAAGATTTACACGACAATGGGCGTGCTCATCTGAAAGAAATTACAGAATATTTCCCTATGGTTAGATGCGGCGTATAAAGTCTCGATAACTAGAGTGTTGTTCTTGATATCTACAGATGATAAAATTCGTTGCTTAATATAGATGGCTCCACCAAAGTTCATCTGGTTGGAATTTCATCTTTATAAAATGAACTACATAGTAATCAGCTGAAAAATGCTCCTGTTGGAGCACAATAAACGCAAATCGTGTTTAAAAGTCTCTGACAGAAAAGTGGGAAACCAGCTACTGATTCCTCATTCCGCTTTCCTCACGAACAATTCTGGAAGCTTCACAGGACAAGTGACCATGTTATGTAAGAAGTTTACCAAGTAAAATTTCAGTTTTGTTGTATAAAAATTCAATAAATGGCAGATTGTGTATTAGAACTTTAGCAATACCGTTGAGGGCGTGCATTTGTGAATGAGATCCGCCAAATACAAATAATTAGTTTCGTATGACATATATGACGAAACTCCAGAATCGGAAAGTTAATTTTGCGAAATTATTGATGCTGATCGACGACGGGTAACAACACCTGCACTGAGGGTGAGCGACTGGGGTAGACTAGCAGTGGGGGAGGTTCAGTTTGCAAACACCCCGTTAGGGAACCGGTTTCTCTTGACAGCTTCGCTACCTGCTGCACCCTTGTAGGAAACCCCACGGTAGGAAACCCCACGTAGCCGGACATACCGGCTATTAGGTAGGTGGTCATATTGTTCTGGCTGATCACAAAATGGTTCAAATGGCTCTGAGCACTATGGGACTTAACATCTGAGGTCATCAGTCCCCTAGACTTAGAACTACTTAAGCCTAACTAGCCTCAGGACATCACACACATCCATTCCAAAGGCAGGATTTGCAACCTGCTACCGTAGCAGCACCGCAGTTCCGGACTGCAGCATCTAGAACAACTCGGCCACAGCGGCGGGCATGGGTGATCAGTACGGGTGGTATCACAAGAGAGCCAAAAACAGTTTTACGTTACTTTTCTACCACCGTCATGTTTATGTGAATGGGACACTGTGATATGTGTTCGAACAGGCACTGAGGAGAGGAAGCGATAGCGAAACAGGATGCTATTTTTATTCCCTTAGTGAACAAAAATAAGGAAGATGGTCACGCAGGTTAATATCCCCCTGGTAGCTGAACGACAGTTGCTTAAAACATTTTTTTTTGTTTTGTTTCTGGACAAATATTTATTTGGGGTGGTGAAGATAAATGGGGCTCGTTACACTATGCTTTATAAGTGAATCGTGACCAGGGCCTCTTCATGGGTCGGCGACTCTGCCATCATGTCACATAGGGTCGGTATCCCGCGTTTGTGCCGCCGTTGTAGTTATCTGGAGCCCGTACGTATCAGTGCGCGCGGAAATCGCAGCGGCGCATATCTGAAATCAATTCCGCGGCACCTCCTGCGATGAAAGGGGCCAGCACAAGCGCTGCCCTGTCGATATGTCAGGGTGTAATCTGGGGATTCCCCGGGTGGATATAGCCGATCGGGATGGAAATGGGGCGGCGGCCAATTTGTCGGCCCCCTGCGCGGCTTGGCGCGTAATCACAGCCTCCACTCCTCTCCTCTCCCCTCCCCAGCGGCGACGAATTAGCGCGCGCCTCACTTAGCAATCCCCCCACTACACCATCCGGAGGCGTCTCAGCGGCGCCAGTTACCTGTGTTCGGTGGCACTGACGTAGGTCTCCCTTACCCTGCCTCTTTACAGTGGTAGGTAAAAGCCTTGCAAGCACACCAGACAAAAAAAAAAAAAAAAAAAAAAAAAAAAATGCACTACTGGCCATTAAAATTTCTACATTAAGAAGAAATGCAGATGATAAACGGGTATTCATTGGACAAACATATTATACTAGAACTGACATGTGATTACAATTTCACGCAGTTTGGGTGCATAGATCCTAAGAAATCAGTACCCAGAAGAAGCACCTGTGACCGTAATAACGGCCTTGATATACCTGGGCATTGAGTCAAACAGAGCTTGGATGACATGTACAGATGCAGCTGCCCATGCAGCTTCAACACGATACCACAGTACATCAAGAGTAGTGACTGGTGTATTGTGGCGAGCCAGATGCTCGGCCACCATTGACCAACGTTTTCAGTTGGTGAGAGATCTGGAGAATGTGCTTGCCAGGGCAGCAGTCGAACATTTTCTGTATCCAGAAAGGAACGTACAGGACCTGCAACATTCGGTCGTGTATTATCCTGCTGAAATGTAGAGTATCGCAGGGATTTTCGCGGGGATCGAATGAAGGGTAGAGCCACAGGTCGTAACATATCTGAAATGTAACGCCCACTGTTCAAAGTGTCGTCAATGCGAACAAGAGGAGACCGAGACGTGTAACCAACGGCACCCCATACCATCACGCCGGGTGATACGCCAGTATGGCGATAACGAATACACGCTTCCAATGTGCGTTCACAGCAATGTCACCAAACACGGATGTGTCCATCATGATGCTTTAAACAGAACCTGGATTCATCCGAGAAAATGCCGTTTTGCCATTCGTGTATCCTGGTTCGTCGTTGAGTACACCATCGCAGGTGCTCCTGTCTGTGATGCAGCATCAAGGGTAACCACAGCCATGGTAACCGAGCTGATGGTCCATGCTGCTGCAAACGTCGTCGAACTGTTCGTGCAGATGGTTCTTGTCTTGCGAACGTCCCCGCCTGTTTAATCAGGGATCAAGACGTGGATTCACGAACCGTTACAGCCATGAGGATAAGATGCCTGTCATCTCGTCTGCTAGTGATACGAGGCTGTTGGGATCCAGAACGGCGTTCCGTATTACCCTCCTGAACCCAACGATTCCATATTCTGCTAACAGTCATTGGATCTCGACCACTGCGAGCACCAACGTCGCGATACGATAAACCGCAATCGCGATAGGATACAATCCGACCTTTATCAAAGTCGGAAACGCAATGGTACGCACTTCTCCTCCTTACACGAGGCATCACAACAACGTTTCACCCTCAAATGCCGGTCAACTGCTGTTTGTGTAAGAGAATTCGGTTGTAAACTTTCCTCATGTCAGCACGTTGTAGGTGTCGCCACCGGCGCCACCCTTGTGTGAATGCTCTGAAAAGCTAATCATTTGCATATCACAGCATCTTTTTCCTGTCGGTTAAATTTCGCGTCTGTAGCACGAAATCTTCGTGGTGTGGCAATTTTAATGGCCAGTAGTGTGGTAATCACTTTACAAGAGCACACGTATCCCTTTGGAGCGTTATAGATGTTGAAGTACTGGTACTGCAACGGAGCGGTGTTAAAAAGTTCGCTAGCACTGAGTGAAGCAAGCTTCAAATTAATGTCCGCTTCCCGATACTTATGTTTTTTATTCTCTTTTAGTTATGGCGTTAACATGCCCACATTTACTTCGATAGCACATCTTCTACTAGTTCATACAGCTTATATCACACGCAAGGCAGCCAGAAGCCTGCCGAGTTAGAAAACAGCTGCGGAAGCAAAGGGAACTTCACAGCAAACATAAATATAGCCAAAGCCGTGCAAAGAAACAAAAATTACGCGAAGCGAAATGTAGAGTGAGGAGGACAATGCGAGAGGTGTTCAATGAGTTCGAAAGTAAAGTTCTATGTACTGACTTGGCAGAAAATCCTAAGAAATTTTCGTCTTATGTCAAAGCCGTAGGTGGATCAAAACAATATGTCCAGACACTCTGTGACCAAAATGGCACTGAAACGGAGGATGACAGACTAAAGGCCGAAATACTAAATGTCTTTTTCCAAAGCTGTTTCACAGAGGAAAACTGCACTGTAGTTCCTTCTCTAGATTGTCGCAAAGGTGACAAAATGGTAGATATCGAAATAGAAGACAGAGGGAAAGAGAAACAATTAAAATCGCTCAAAAGACGATAGGTGCTGGACCTGATGGGATACCAGTTCGATTTTACACAGAGTATGCGAAGGAACTTGCCCCCCTTCTTGCAGCGGTGTATCGTAGGTCTCTAGAAGAGCGTAGCGTTCCAAAGGATTGGAAAAGGGCACAGGTCATTCCCCGTTTTCAAGAAGGGACGTCGAACAGATGTGCAGAACTATAGACCTATATCTCTAACGTCGATCAGTTGTAGAATTTTGGAAGACGTATTATGTTCGAGTATAATGACTTTTCTGGAGACTAGAAATTTACTCTGTAGGAATCAGCATGGGTTTCGAAAAAGACAATCGTGTGAAACCCAGCTCGCGCTATTCGTCCACGAGACTCAGAGGGCAATAGACACGGGTTCCCAGGTAGATGCCATGTTTCTTGACTTCCGGAGGCGTTCGATACAGGTCCCCACAGTCCTTTAATGAACAAAGTAAGAGCATATGGACAGTCAGACCAATTGTGTGATTGGATTGAAGATTTCCTAGATGACAGAACGCAGCATGTCGTCGTCAATGGAGAGAAGTCTTCCGCAGTAAGAGTGATTTCAGGTGTGCCACAGGGGAGTATCATAGGAGCGTTGCTACTCACAATGTACATAAATGACCTTGTGAATAACATCGAAAGTTCACTGAGGCTTTTTGCAGATGATGCTGTGGTTTATCGAAAGTTGTAACAATGGAAAATTATACTGAAATGCAGGAGGACCTGCAGTGAATTGACGCATGGTGCAGGGAATGGCAATTGAATCTCAATGTAGACAAGTGCAATGTGCTACCAATATATAGAAAGATAGTTCCCTTATCATTTAGCTACAAAATAGCAGGTCAGCAACTGAAAGCAGTTAATTCCATAAATTATCTGGGCGTAAGCGTTAGGAGTGATTTAAAATGGAATGATCATATAAAGTTGATCGTCGGTAAAGCAGATGCCAGACTGATATTCATTGGAAGAATCCTAAGGAAATGCAATCCGACAACAAAGGAATTAGGTTACAGTACGCTTGTTCGCCCAATGCTTGAATACTGCTCAGCAGTGTGGGATCCGCACCAGGTAGGGTTGATAGAAGAGATAGAGAAGATCCAACGGAGAGCAGCGCGCTTCGTTACAGGATCATTTAGTAATTGCGAAAGCGTTACGGAGATGAAGATAAACTCCAGTGGAAGACTCTGCAGGAGAGACGCTCAGTAGCTCGGTACGGGCTTTTGTTAAAGTTTCGAGAACATACGTTCACCGAAGAGTCAAGCAGTATATTGCTCCCTCCTACGTATATCTCGCGAAGAGACCATGAGGATAAAATCAGAGATTAAAGCTCAGACAGAGACATACCGACAATCCGTCTTACCACGATCAATTCGAGACTGGAATAGAAGGGAGAACCGATAGAGGTACTCAAGGTACCATCCGCCACACACCGGCAGGTGGCTTCCGGAGTATGGATGTAGGTGTAGATGTAGAAATGTACAAAGTCCAGCCCGAATTATTACGAGATTAATACAGCCAATACTCTGCTACGAAAAGAGGTTCGCACTCGTTCCTTTTCACTGGATTCTTCAAAGGAAGATGCTCTCCAAAAAAATGTTCTGTTAATGGATACTGAACACGCCACGCGGAATTCTTCACAAAGGCCGATAGTTTCACACGCGGTTTTCTCTACAAAAAACACTCCAAAATCTCCCAAACTTCACAGAATTGTACATAAATGCATCTGCTTGCACGGCGATATAAACCGAACGTGAAATAACAGTCACTTCTTCATTTCACAAATAACATTTTCGGTTACGTCTAACATAACCTTCTCGTCCGACAGCTAGTCCACGACTGTCTGAGTTCCGTTGCTTTCAGGGCATATAACCCATTCCAGTGCGTGGGAAAGATTTTACTCTGAATGGTTGATCAAAACGAACAGCCAACCAGATCAGTCATTCAAGATCATATTTGCGCTTAAACTGTTTTACTCCAATCAACATTCGCAGATTCATTTACGTCATTTCATGCTGAAAATATTAACAAAATGTTTCACCAAACGAAACCAAACGATAAATAAGAGAAAACTATGCTTAAAATATAGTTTAGAACTGATTATCCTCTTAGTATCTTTCTGGCTGCCTTATTACAAAAGCAAACACTCGTAGACAAACGTCATCCGCCAGTTATGGGATTTACAGTTTTTATGACACCCTGGTGGCGTAACACTTGCTAGTTACGTAAGGTGTAGTACAATAAAGAATTGAAATTTGACGTATATCCAACATACACACTAACATTCACTCTCATTTACTATCACCCTAACACAAAATAGAAATATTCACTTATAAACTGTTAATTTCATTGCGAAAGAAAAATCATCGAAAGTCTGGAATTGAAAATCTGTATAAAATAAATCGGCACAGTAAGAGTGCTATTACTGTTTTCAAATAACAAAAGAAAGGTAATCTGTTATTGTTCCTACCTGCATTTACTTTCTTAAGTGTCGGTTAAGTACTTTTTAATGGGTTTTTTTATAATCTCCGGCATCAAATTTTGACACAAAACTTGTCTGAATAACAAAAGGTCATATACAAAATTAGGAAAAAAACAGTTATTTAGTCTTTTAGGTGAGGTGAATAAGTGATTTTAGTATGTGCCACAGTGAGCATTCTCACGGTCGACTTTAGCGACAGGTCTGGTTATAAAATGGTTCAAATGGCTCTGAGCACTATGGGACTTAACATCTGAGGTGATCACTCCCCTAGAACTTAGAACTAAGTAAACCTAACTAACCTAAGGACATCACTCACATCCATGCCCAAGGCAGGATTCGAAACTGCGACAGTAGCTGTCGCGCGGTTCCAGACTGACGTGCCTAAAACCGCTCGGCCACACCGGCCGGCTGGTATGGCTATAACGCATACGGTAGACCACAAGTCGGCCGCCGCCTTCTGCTACTGTACTGCAGGCTACCAAAACAGCTTGCCATAATGTAACAAAACTTACTGCAAAAATCTGCAGTCGCGTAATAGCTGCGACGCTAGAGTACCACGCGATAAGATGACTCTCCATCGCTGACTAAGTTGTTGAAGTGACGTGTATGTGACAGTCGGTTGAATGGAATCAGCGCAGGAAGATGGATCTACACAGAGACGAGACAAAATGGCAGAGAGGAGCTGTCGTCTTTGGATGTGGTCCTGACCACGCTGTGAGTAAAGTTGCCCGATTTGTTGGTGTATCAACACAGAATGTCGAATGTGTGTATAAGGAGTGATGTACCACGACGCAGCCATGTAACAGGATTTAAGAACAGTGGCAACATAAAGATCCCAATGGGCAGGAAAAACGGACGAGGGACTAGGTTTAGAACCCGAATTGTTGCTGACAGTTAATGTAGATCACTCTTAGTTTCCGAGGGGTCCTGAATGCAGAGAACCTCGCAAATACGACATTGCTCACGGTACCACACAATGCTGCACTTTAGTGGGCCAAACAACAGGGTTCAAATGGTTCAAATGGCTCTGAGCACTATGGGACTTAACATCTGTGGTCATCAGTCCCCTAGAACTTAGAACTACTTAAACCTAACTAACCTAAGGACATCACACACATCCATGCCCGAGGCAGGATTCGAACCTGCGACCGTAGCAGTCCCACGGTTCCGGACTGCGCGCCTAGAACCGCTAGACCACCGCGGCCGGCAAACAACAGGGAAGCTGAACAGTAACTCGCTGCAGGTGTGCCATGTGGTCTGCCGGTTTGTCATTTTGTCTCTTTTGAAATGATGGAAGACGTCGAGTGTAGTGATGGGTCAATGAGGAGTTTACACCGCAGTGCGCAGAAGTTGCAGTTCAGAACAGAAGGGATTCTGTGATGTTTTGGAGGTGGTTTTCGTAACACTACTTGGGCCCACACTGATTCACTGAAGCTGACCAAGCATTGACCTATCTACATCTGTATGATGAGTATACTGCAGTCACGGACTGTGCGGCTGGTCCCAGCGGAGGTTCGAGTCCTTCTTCGGGGATGGGTGTCTGTGTTTGTCCTTAGGATAATTTACGTTACATAGTGTGTAAGTTTAGGGACTGATGACCTTAGCAGTTAAGTCGCATAAGATTTCACACATATTTGAACATTTATTTATTTATTTATTTATTTATTTATTATTTTTTTTTAACTGTGTCAGGGGAGGGTGTGACGTAGAAGCGCGAAAGGCAATTTGCGCAGTTGTGCCCATTACTGCGACAGGTTACTCTGTTAACAAACTGAATGTGTGTGCTTCCGTGAATAAGCATTCACGTTTTTGTTTCTCGTATTTTATGGTACCTGTTGCGGTTCTGTCATTTCTGTTCCTTTGTTGTGATGACAGCTGCTTAACGGTTGAAACAGGCCAAACTCGTTGTTAATTTCTGCGCTCAAGGCAATTAAAAAAAGGAGTCTGCTATGGTTGACTGTGTCATACAGCTCTCTTACATCGATGAATAATGCACATGTGATCTTCCCTTTCCCGTAATCGTTGTCTATATGCTGGGTCAGTTTTATGATCTGGTCAGAGTGTAATTTTCCTGGGCTAAATTCTACGTGTTGTTTAACCATGTTCCAGTCCACACAACACGATATAAACGCATGAGAAAGTATATTAGTTTAATGACATCATTTCGTAAATACATGAATTCAACATTATCAAATGTCAATGCAATACGCAAACACTTGAATGTGGCCTCTCCTTAACTTTGACTAGAAGGTACCTACGTCATGGCACAGTATCCTCGCTCAAAATTCAGATAATTTTCGAGAGTCTCCTTAGCGCCTATTACTTTGTTACATCGTTAAATCGTCACTTTGTCTGCTTTCTATGGCACTCTCGTGATGATATATCGCTGGTCGGTGTGGCCGAGCGGCTCTAGGTGCTTTAGTCTGGAACCGCGCAACCGCTACGGTCGCAGGTTCGAATCCTGCCTCGGGCATGGATGTGAGTGATGTCCTTAGGTTAGTTAGGTTTAAGTGGTTCTAAGTTCTAGGGGAATGATGACCTCAGATGTTAAGTCCCATAGTGCTCAGAGCCATTTGAACATTTGATGATATTTCAGCCACTGTTCTTAATTTTGTTTAAAAATTTCCTCTTTAATTTTGAATAATACTGTCAATGGTGAAGTTATAGCTGAATCTGTATTTTCTTGTGGGAGGCTGACGGTACAGACTTTATGAGTTATCTTACACACAATCTGTGAACTCCACGCCTAAAGACTGCATCTTAGACATACACTCTAACATAAAGAAAACGACGCACAAAGAAGCAATTATCCGAATTGGACGGCAGATGTGACGTATACAGGGTGCGTTCCGAAAGTAATGCAATTATTTTTTTTTAAAGTAATTTATTGAACAGATTTGCACAAACACTTAAAATTCTTCAAAGTACTGTCCTTGGGCCTCTACACATTTTTTCCGGCGACTCTGCCATGACCGGTACGCGCCCTGGAAGGCGTCTTCTGGGACCTCTCGCAAGGTCTTCGTCACGGCGGACTGGATCTCGTCTATGGACGAAAAACGGGTTCCTTTCAGGGCTGACTTAATCCTAGGAAACAAAAAGAAGTCAGCTGGGGCGAGGTCAGGACCATAGGAGGGGTGGGGCAGCGTTGGCACCTGGTGTTTGGCCAGGAACTCGCGGACTCGTAGCGCGTTGTGGCAAGGCGCGTTGTCGTGATGGAGTTGCCAGGTAGCGGAGATGTCCTTTCTCGTCGTGACGACCCTTTTGCGGAGTCTTTCCAGCACATCCACGTAGTAGGCAGCGTTAACTGTCTGTCCTTGAGGAACAAACTCCTTATGGACCACTCCTTTGCTGTCGAAAAAGACAATGAGCATTGTTTTCACTTTTGATTTGCTCATTCTTGCCTTTTTGGGCTTGGGGGACTGATCAGTGTGCCACTCAGAGCTTTGGCGTTTTGTTTCTGGATCGTATTCAAAAACCCAGGTTTCATCACCAGTGATGACGTTGTCCAAATAATCAGGTTCAATTTCAACACGTTGCAAAAGTTCACTTGAAATTTCCGCTCGGTTGGTCTTTTCGTCGTCTGACAACACCTTGGGCACGAGCTTGGCGCACACTTTCCTCATCGCTAAATCTTCAGTAACAATGCGAAAAACAACAGTAGACGACAAGTTCAGTTCATTGGCAACCATCCAGATCCTCAATCGACGGTCAGAGTCCAACAGTTGTCGCACACGAGCAACATTGTTGTCGGTTTTGCTGGTTGACGGCCGCCCAGAGCGTTGTTCGTCGTGAACCTCTTCCCGGCCTTCCTTAAAGGCCTTTAACCACCTCGAAACTTGTGAGTAGGACAGAGCAGAGTCCCCGTAAGCCTCACGAATCATTTTGTTAGTCTCCTCAAAAGATTTGTTCAGTTTAGCACAAAACTTAATCGCGTAACGTTGCTCGATCGTCGATTCCATTTTTTCCATGACACGGTCGGCGCGCAGAGGTTTACAATAACAGACGTCCTGCCGCTTCCACAGCTCGGAGAGCACTGAAACCGGTTTCGCGGCAAAGCTTAGCGTCCCCCCTACCTACTCCATGTGGCCCGCTCCCACTCCGACTACTAGGAGCGGCGCGGGAAATTCAATTGCATTACTTTCGGAACGTACCCTGTATGTACAGGCAAACACTTGGCCACAATTTCAGAAAAACTGAATGGTTTACTCAAGAGAAAGAGCTTGCATGGGGGCTTAATTATAAAATAAAAATAGTTTTAGTAGGTGCGTGTCCGGTTACGAAGTCTCGTAACCGGTTGGCCCTGACTAGTATTAGTACGCAATCTGACTGCATAAAATAACAATAAAGAATGAAAGGAAATTTCCGTTAACACAACTGATTAATTAAGTCCCCTGCAACTATAAAAGCTACGAAACAACAAAGCACAAGTGTAACTGTTCTGTGTGTGGAAGTGTGATTCAACGATCATGTATCTGGCACGGTTCTTCCTCAATACCACGAGATATTTTAAACACCATTTACAATGAAGTAATTTAAAAACCAAAAATACTATAATTGCACATAGAAACCAGAATTACAGTCCAATACATGAACCATGAACCATAGACCTTGCCGTTGGTGGGGAGGCTTGCTTGCCTCAGCGATACAGATAGCCGTACCGTAGGTGCAACTACAACGGAGGGGTATCTGTAGAGAGGCCAGACAAACGTGTGGTTCCTGAAGAGGGGCAGCAGCCTTTTCAGTAGTTGCAAGGGCAAGAGTCTGGATGATTGACTGATCCGGCCTTGTAACAATAACCAAAACGGCCTTGCTGTGCTGGTACTGCGAACGGCTGAAAGCAAGGGGAAACTACGGCCGTAATTTTTCCCGTGGGCATGCAGCTTTACTATATGATTAAATGATGATGGCGTCCTCTTGGGTAAAATATTCCGGAGGTAAAATAATCCCCCATTCGGATCTTCGGGCGGGGACTACTCAAGAGGATGTTGTTATTAGCAGAAAGAAAACTGGCGTTCTACGGATCGGAGCGTGGTATGTAAGATCGCTTAATAGGGCAGGTTGGTTAGAAAATTTAAAAAAGAAAATGAATAGGTTAAAGTTAGTTATAGTGGGAATTAACGAAGTTCGGTGGCAGGACGAACAAGACTTTTGGTCAGGTGACTACAGCGTTATAAACACAAAATCAAATAGGGGTAATGCAGGAGTAGGTTTAATAATGGATAGGAAAGTAGGAATGCGGGTAAGCTACCAAAAACAGCATAGTGAACGCATTATTGTGGCCAAGATAGATACGCAGCCCCCACACCTACTACAATAGTTTATATGCCAACTAGCACTGCAGATGACGAAGAAACTGAAGAAATGTATGATGAAATAAAAGAAATTATTCAGGTATTGAAGGGAGACGAAAATTTAATAGTCATGTGTGACTGGAATTCGAGTGTAGGAAAAGGGAGAGAAGGAAACATAGTAGGTGAATATGGATTTTGCATAGAGCACAACTTAATCGTAGCTAACACTTGTTTGAAGAATCATAAAAGAAGGTTGTATACATGGAAGAATCCTGGAGATACTAGAAGGTATCAGATAGATTATATAATGGTGAGACAGAGATTTAGGAACAAGGTTTTAAATTGTAAGACATTTCCAGGGGCAGATGTGGGCTCTGACCACAATCTATTGGTTATGACCTGTAGATTAAAACTGCAAACAGGTGCGAATTTAAGGAGATGGGACCTGGATAAACTGAAAGAACGAGAAGTTGTTCAGAGTTTCAGGGAGAGCATAAGGAAACAATTGACAGGAATGGGGGAAATAAATACAGTAGAAGAAGATTGGGTAGCTTTGAGAGATGAAGTAGTGAAGGCAGCAGAGGATCAAGTAGGTAAAAAGATGAGGGATTGTAGAAATCATTGGGTAACAGAAGAAATATTGAATTTAATTGATGAAGGAGAAAATATAAAAATGCAGTAAATTAAGCAGGCAAAAAGGAATACAAACGTCTCAAAAATGAGGTCGACAGGAAGTGTAAAATGGCTAAGCAGGGATGGCTAGAGGACAAATGTAAGGATGTAGATGCTTATCTCACCAGGGGTAAGATAGATACTGCCTACAGGAAAATTAGAGATACCTTTGGAGAAAAGAGAACCAATTGTATGAATATCAAGAGCTCAGATGGAAACACACTTCTAAGCAAAGAAGGGAAAGCAGAAAGGTGGAAGGAGTATATAGTGGGCCTATACAAGGGCAATGTACTTGAGGACAATATTATGGAAATGAAAGAGGATGTAGATGAAGATGAAATGGGAGATACGATACTGCGTAAAGAGTTTGACAGAGCACTGAAAGACCGGAGTCGAAACAAGGCCCCCGGAGTAGACAACATTCCATTGGAACTACTGACGGCCTTGGGAGAGCCAGTCCTGACAGAACTCTACCAGCTGGTGAGCAAGATGTATGAAACAGGCGAAATACCCTCAGACTTCAAGAAGAATATAATAAGTCCAATCCCAAAGAAAGCAGGGGTTGACAGATGTGAAAATTACCCAACAATCAGTTTAATAAGCCACAGCTGCAAAATACTAACACGAATTCTTTACAGATGAATGGAAAAACTAGTAGACGCCGACCTCGGGGAAGATTAGTTTGGCTTCCGTAGAAACACTAGAACACGTGAGGCAATACTGACCTTACAACTTATCTTAGAAGAAAGATTAATGAAATGCAAAACTACGTTTCTAGCATTTATAGACTTAGAGAAAGCTTTTGACAATGTTGACTGGAATACTCTCTTCAAATTCTAAAGATGGCAGGGGTAAAATACAGGGAGCGAAAGACTATTTACAATTTGTACAGAAACCAGATGGCAGTTATAAGAGTCGAGGGGCATGAAAGGCAAGCAGCGGTTGGGAAGGGAGTGAGACAGCGTTGTAGCTAGTCCCCGATGTTATTCAATGTGTATATTGAGCAAGCAGTAAAGGAAACAAAAGAAAAACTCGGAGTAGGTATTAAAATCCATGGAGAAGAAATAAAAACTTTGAGGTCAGCCGATGACATTGTAATTCTGTCAGACACAGCAAAGGACTTGGAAGAGCAGTTGAACCGAATGGACAGTGACTTAAAAGGAGGGTATAAGATGAACATCAACAAAAGCAAAACGAGGATAATGGAATGTAGTCGAATTAAATCGAGTGATGCTGCGGGAATTAGATTAGGAAATGAGACACTTAAAGTAGTAAAGGAGTTTTGCTATTTGGGGAGCAAAATAACTGATGATGGTCGAAGTAAAGAGGATATAAAATGTAGACTGGCAATGGCAAGGAAAGCGTTACTGAAGAAGAGAAATTTGTTAATATCGAGTATCGATTTAAGTGTCAGGACGTCGTTTCTGAAAGTATTTGTATGGAGTGTAGCCATGTATGGAAGCGAAACATGGACGAAAAAATAGTTTGGACAGTAGGGGAATAGAAGCTTTTGAAATGTGGTGCTACAGAAGAATGCTGAAGATTAGATGGGTAGATCACATAACTAATGAGGAGGTATTGAATAGGATTGGGGAGAAGAGAAGTTTGTGGCACAACTTGACAAGAAGAAGGGATCGGTTGGTATGACACGTTCTGAGGCATCAAGGGATCACAAATTTAGCATTGCAGGGCAGCTTGTAGGGTAGAAATCGTAGAGGGAGACCAAGAGATGAATACACTAAGCAGATTCAGAACGATGTAGGCTGCAGTTGATACTGGGAGATGAAGAGGTTTGTAGAGGATAGAGTAGCATGGAGAGCTGCATCAATCCATGTCTCAGGACTGAACACCACAACAACAACAACACAACATTGCTGTGGTGTAGGCGTGTTGCTGATGACAGCTCAAGTGGTCCTGCTGTGAAATGAAATGGCACTCTGACCACCAATCATGGCTGTCAGCCCGTATGGCGGTTGATAATCAGGTTGGTATGTCACTGCCGTCCGCGGTGGTCTCGCGGTTCTAGGCGCGCAGTCCGGAGCCGTGCGACTGCTACGGTCGCAGGTTCGAATCCTGCCTCGGGCATGGATGTGTGTGATGTCCTTAGATTAGTTAGGTTTAAGTAGTTCTAAGTTCTAGGGGACTAATGACCACAGCAGTTGAGTCCCATAGTGCTCAGAGCCATTTGAAACATTTTGTTTGGTATGTCACTGCTGTCTGGGGTGCCACCAGACACGTCTCCACTTCTCATCGGGACACATTTCGCACTGGGACTCATCACTGCAGGCACTTCTATTCCAGTAAATGAGATTCCAGGCCCCGATGACCAGCGAAGACATATCTGTAGATGCCTTGGACACTGGTGGGATACCAGCTTGGTTCTCATCCGCCATAAGGCTCGACTACCAAGTGATGGTCCGGAGTACCATTTCATTCCACAGCAGGATCCCTTTGATTGCCACCCGCGTACCCTTACTGCACAGCAGTACGTCCAGGATATTGTCCGTTCCGTTTTGTTCCCTTCATAACAAGCCACACTGGGCTCACATGTCAGCAAGATAATGCCCAGTTTCTACTGCCTGTCTTCGACCTTGACAAACCCTACCCTAACAGCAACATCGCCAGATTTCTCACCAAGTGAGAACGTCTGGAGCATTATGGGCTGAGTCCTCCAGCCAGCTCGGAATTTTCACGATCTATCGCACCAGATGTGCATAATTTAGCACGATATCCGCCAGGAGGACATCCTACAACACTGTCAGTGCCAGACCAAATAACTGCTTGCACAAGGGCCACATGTGGACCAAGGCGTCATTGATTTGCGCAGCTTGTGAAGCTCTTTCTCATGAACATGCACTCCAGTTTTCCTGAAATTGTAGTCATTCGCTTGCCTATAGTATCTGTACATGTACCGGATGATCAAAAGGTCAGTATAAATTTGAAAACCGAATAAATCACGGAATAATGTAGATAGAGAGGTACAAATTGACACACTTGCTTGGAATGACTTGTGGTTTTATTAGAACCAAAAAAATGCAAAGTTTAAAAAAGGTCCGAGAGATGGCGCTTCATCTGATTAGAATAGCAATAATTAGCATAACAAAGTAAGTCAAAGCAAAGATGATTCTTTACTGTAAATGCTCAATATTTCCATCGTTCCTTAACAATAGCTGTAGTCGAGGAATAGTGTTGTGAACAGCACTGTAAAGCATGCCCGGAGGTATGGTGAGGCATTGGCGTCGGATGTTCTCTTTCAGAATGCCTAGAGATGTCGGTCGATCACACGTTTGCGACTTCCGGTAACTCCAAAGCCAATAATCGCACGGACTGACGTCTGAGGACCTGGGAGGCCAAGCATGGCGAAAGTGGCGGCTGAGCACACGATTACCACCAAACGACGCGCGCAAGAGATCTTTCACGCGTGTAGGAATACTTTCTTTTTTTTTGTTCTAATGAAACCCCTTGTGATTCCAAGCACGTGTGTCAATTTTCACCTCTCTATCTACATTATTCCGAGGTTTATTAAGTTTTGAAATTTTTACCGGCTTTTTGATCACCCGGTGCGTCACACCTACCGATCACCGATACATTCGGATAATTCTTTCGTGGCGCGATGTTTTTCTTTTTTATTTATCGTATTTCCTTGCAGCCTTAAATATCGTCGATGAGATTGGTAGGGGTGATAATTTTCTCCACAGTACCTATATGTTTTTGTACCTTCAAATCATCTCTTTCCAATAACACAAATGCTTTCTCAGAACATCTTGTATAGCTTGACCTACAGTACGCTACCTTAAAAACGGTTCAAATGGCTCTGAGCACTATGGGACTTAACATCTGAGGACATCTGTGCCCTAGAATGTAGAACTACTTAAACCTAACTAGGCTAAGGACATCACACATATCCATGCCCGAGGCAGGATTCGAACCTGCGACCGTAGCGGTCGGGCGGTTCCAGACAGAAGCGCCTAGAACCGCTCTGTCACAACGGCCGGCCGCTACCTTACGAGACAGAGATATGAACCAGACACAGGTCGAATCCACACGGAAGTTTAACGACCATTGGTCCGGTACACTGGCCCACCATACTGTGGTTTTTAGGCGGTTGTCCTCGCTCGTTTAGGCAAATGGTGAGTTTGTCCCCAATCTCTGTCTCGGAAAACACGACGCAGAAGAGCTGAACTGCGATAATATACACAAGACAGTTTATATGATTCACAGGCAAAAGAGGTATTCGACCTGCCTCCACCAACGTTGTGGCCGAGTGTGCCATCGGGAAGAGGACTCGACCACAAAGTTAAAACAAAAGATAAATCTGTCAAGTAATGAAAACAGCGTACCCCGTGCTACAGGACAAGCACGAGGAAAGAGAGCGATCAAAGTGTTACACTCTTGGAGTGACGTCAATAAATGTGCCACGGATTGACACGACGGCCGTAAGGCATGAATTTATTCGGCAGTTAGAAGCTGTACACGTCTGCTCCGCGTCCGCCCTGGCAATAAGCCAGCCGGTGACAGAGAGTCGCACGGCGACTTTTCTTTTCAGAGCCATAAGCCGAGTGGAACGCGAACAAGTGAGTTACGACTGACAGGGGCCACCGGGGGACAGCTTCAACACGCGCAGCGCAGCCCAAGGTTAGGCGAGAACAGGAGGCGGCGAACGGCATAGCGGGGGGACTGAGCAATCAGACGATCATACAGGGTGTTTCAAAAATTACCGGTATATTTGAAACGGCAATACAAACTAAACGAGCAGCGATAGAAACACACCGTTTGTTGCAATATGCTTGGGACAACAGTACATTTTCAGGCAGAGAAACTTCCGAAATTACAGTAGTTACAATTGTCAACAACAGATGGCGCTGCGGTCTGGGAAACTCTATAGTACGATATTTTCCACATATCCACCATGCGTAGCAATAATGTGGTGTAGTCTCTGAATGAAATTACCCGAAACCTTTGACAACGTGTCTGGCGGAATGACTTCACATGCAGATGAGATGTACTGCTTCAGCTGTTCAATTGTTTCTGGATTCTGGCGGTACACCTGGTCTTTCAAGTGTCCCCACAGAAAGAAGTCACAGGGGTTCATGTCTGGCGAATAGGGAGGCCAATCCACGCCGCCTCCTGTATGTTTCGGATCATCGAAATATTCATTCAGGAAATTAAAGACGTCGGCCCTGCGATGTGGCCGGGCACCATCTTGCATAAATCACGAGGTGTTCGCAGTGTCGTCTAAGGCAGTTTGTACCGCCACAAATTCACGAAGAATGTCCAGATAGCGTGATGCAGTAATCGTTTCGGATCTGAAAAATGGGCCAATGATTCCTTTGGAAGAAATGGCGGCCCAGACCAGTACTTTTTGAGGATGCAAGGACGATGAGACTGCAACATGGGGCTTTTCGGTTCCCCGTATGCGCCAGTTCTGTTTATTGACGAAGCCGTCCAGGTAAAAATAAGCTTCGTCAGTAAACGAAATGCTGCCCACATGCATATCGCCGTCATCAATCCAGTGCACTATATCGTTAGCGAATGTCTCTCGTGCAGCAATGGTAGCGGCGCTGAGGGGTTACCGCGTTTGAATTTTGTATGGATAGAGGTGTAAACTCTGGCGCGTGAGACGATAAGTGGACGTTGGCGTCATTTGGACCGCAGCTGCAACACGGCGAACAGAAACCCGAGGCCGCTGTTGGATCACCTGCTGCACTAGCTGCACGTTGCCCTCTGTGGTTGCTGTACGCGGTCGCCCTACCTTTCCAGTACGTTCATCCGTCACGTTCCCAGTCCGTTGAAATTTTTCAAACAGATCCTTCATTGTATCGCTTTTCGGTCCTTTGGTTACATTAAACCTCCGTTGAAAACTTCGTCTTGTTGCAACAACACTGTGTTCTAGGCGGTGGAATTCCAACACCAGAAAAATCCTCTGTTCTAAGGAATAAACCATGTTGTTCACAGCACACTTGCACGCTGTGAACAGCACACGCTTACAGCAGAAAGACGATGGACAGAATGGCGCACCCACAGAGTGCGTTGTCTTCTATATCTTTCACATCACTTGCAGCGCCATCTGTTGTTGAAAATTGTAACTACTGTAATTTCGAAAGTTTGTCCCCCTGAAAACGTACTGTTGTCCCAAGCATATTGCAACAAACGGTGTATTTCTATCGCTGCTCGTTTAGTTTTTATTGCCGTTTCAAATATAACGGTCGTTTTTGAAACACCCTGTATGTGGATGCAGAGGGGCATTTGACTTCTTAGCGCATTGGGTTTCGATATAACCATGTGTCAGGCAACGAGACAAGAAAACCCTGCACTCTGGAAGACCATTATCACTGTTCCTTTATCAGTAAGTGTTTGGGAGTCAGTTTAATTGTGCTTAAACATGTTTTGTGGTCTCTAATCCGAAGACTGTTTCTGATGCAGCTCTTCACACTAGTACAGCGTGTCCGAAAAGACTTTCCCTGATGACATAAATTGATAACTCAGGCTAGAAGTAAGATACAAATATGAAACTTGTGTCGAATTGTTTACAACTATCAAAGTTTTTTTTCTGTTTTAGGTTCGCAGTACTTAAGTAGTGGATGAGGTGCGGTGTTCAAGGAGCCATGTTAACCAATCAGGAGAAGGCACAGTGTGTCCTATGGTAGCATGAGACACTATCACCAACCACAGTGCAGAGACACTTCCAGACAACATCTGGAAGGAATCCACCTGATGTCAAGAGCATTAAAGCCTGGCATGAGAAGTTCAAGAACACAGAATCGGTTCCTAACCTTCCGAGGACTGGTCGACCAAGAACCTCAGCAGATAGGGTGGAAGATGTAAGACAGTCTTTTCTGCGAAGTCCGAAGAAATCGGTGCTCAGGACCTCACGTGAATTACAGATGCCATGAAGCTCTCTCCACGACATTTTGCGCAAACGTTTATTGTTTCGTGCATACGAAGTGCAAATCTTTCAGGCCTTGTTGCCCAATGACAGTACACGTCGAAATTACTTAGCGGTCGAAATGCTATCACGTATTGAGGACGATGATGATTATCTCAGACGAATTGCTTTTTCCAACGAAGCGACCTTCTTTGTCAGTGCAGTAGTGAATCGCCATAATGTGCGCTTTTGGGGCTCACAACCCCCTGGCGATTTCATGGAGTGCACCAGAGGCAGTCCAAATGTGAATGTTTGGTGCGCGCTATTGCACGATCCAATTATGGGGCCATTCTTCTTCGCTGAGGCTACCACCACATCTTCAGGGTATTTGGACATGTTTCAACTGTATGCCGTTCCTCAGCTGCTTCATTATCACCCCGATGTCTAGTTTCAGCAAGACGGTGCACCCCGCCTCATTGCGGTTTGGACGTCCGTGCCTATCTCGATATGACCTTTCTTGGTGATGGATTGGTCATGATGGACCAACGGTTTGGCCTCCAAGCTCTCCTGACATAATCACATTAGACTTCTGTTTATGGGGTTATGTCAAGTACGAGGTCTACCGAACACGAGTACCAGATCTTGAAACCCTGCGACAACGGATAACCACTGAATCAATCCCTCCAATGATGTTGGCTAATGTGTGGACGGAAATTGAATATCGCCTAGATGTGCTACGTGCTACCAAGGGTGCTCATGTGGAAGTTTACTGATGTGTGAAAAAAACTCTGATAGTTTGTAAACAATTAGACACCAGTTTCATATTTGTATCTTACTTCTAGGCTGGTTTATCAATTAATGTTATCAGGGAAAGACCTCTCTGACACCCTGTATATCACGTGCAAGTCTCTTTGACTTAGAATAATTACCGCACCATTCATCCACTGGAAACTACTTGCTGTATTCACCATCTGGCTCCCGCTATAATTTTTACTTCTCACTCCCCACCCCCATTCCTCAACCCCACCCACCCAACACACACCGACACACACACTTTCCCTTCATTACCAAACTTATAATTACTGGACGCTAGAGAATGTGTGCTTTGAACTGTTCTCTTCTTTCAGTCACATTGCATTATAATTTCTTATCTCTCCAGTTTAATTCCATACCTCCTCATTAGTAACTTCATCTACTAGTCTAATCTTCAGTATTCCTCTACAGAATCACATTCTTCTCCTCTGAATTGCATATCGTCCTTGTCCCACTTCTGTACAAGGCTAAACTCTGTATTGGGTTGGGTGCCGCGAACTTACAAGTGATAGACGGTTCGTCAACCAACCAATCCATTTTTTAACTCTTGACTACTGTATCAAGCGAGACACGTTTGTAAGTCAATCCTGAAAAATGTCAAATCAGCAAAGTCTATAGGCTCGGACAGAAAAGAGCCCTTCTACAAAGCAGTAAAACCCTAGTCACAAAGCAGCCACTTACGTACTGCGATGGGCACCAGTACAAATGGTTTAAACGTTAATGTTACCAGTATCACTTGAGAATCCAAATGATATTAGGCATCTTATGTAGGAGGAATTGTCAAGATTAACAGTAACTAGTGTCAGCAATCATCGTCCACCACGCCTCTGTTCTGGGTTTAGCTAGACGTCAGCATGGTTAATGTAGCTAGGCGTTACTACCTCTCCTGCAGTACATCACTGGTAGATGGAAGTTATTGACAGGCGATATGCTACACTGATGTAAGCGCTAGTAATATTGAATGTCATTCGTCGGTTAAACTAGACACCTAACAGGCAACAGATATCGAATAAATTTTCGTTACTTGTGGTATAGCGCGCCTTGGTCACTTTAAACGACACACTGGAAACGACAGAGAACATAATCACAGCACAAATATTAAACGTTATCTGACCAAGTAGAGTTAATTCCTTCTAAGAAGCGTCGTTCGTGTAAAGACTGAAGTTTCATATTATTTACTTCTCAGGGGAAAAACCCCCATTATTGCCAACTTGCAATTATTGTTTACGGAAGTATTACAAATTTTTAAGATACCTCATACTCATCAATGCTTGCAAGATGTACAGTATTGTGCTTCAAAGATTAACTGCATTTAATTCTGTCAGTGAAAATAACTAATTGTGCTAATAACACAAGGAAGCACGTTATTTTGAGGTTAGTTAGAGTAAAATGCAGTTAAAGTCATGCTTAAGAACCTGTATGAAAAATCACAGGCTTTAACTGTTTTAAAGTCATGCAAGGTGACTGAAATTTGTATAAAAGAATAATACCAAAATTTGCACCTTACAAATTGTCTCAGAAAGTGTGTTTAGTTTGCTTTATGGTAATGAACAGTTTAAGAGTACCCAATTTAGAGTTGCTTAAAATGAATAAACCTACTTGAATAATGAATCTATTAATTGCATGAATAAACCTACTTGAATAATGAATATATTAATTACAGTTGAAGAACATTTTCAGTTTTGTGTGCTTTGTGTAGTAAAAATTGGAAAGAATTACAGTTGAAGTAAATGTTGAGTTTTGTGTGCTTTGTGTAGTAAAAATGGGAAACACAGTTTTAGAGCCCCACCTAAGTCTTTGCCTATAAAAGACAAAGTTACAGTAATTGCTTTTATTCATAAAAATAGAAATAAGATTGCTTCATAAAGCGTGTAAAAATCCTATTGCAAGTGACTTTTAATTATATTTGTACTATATGAAAAGTAATTGTAGAAATAGGACTATGTACATGTCAATTTTTAGTTTGGTAGTGTCTTTCACAATATTTGATGATGAGAAAATTTATATATGATAAAGTATTACTGTTGAGAAGAGAATGTGTCAGTTGATCCTGTGAGAGGTTGCACATACTATTTATAACTGCTGGTAGTCAGTGTATCACTTATCTGATTGTAGTTGAGTTTCATTGCACATCTTTGGGTAAGAAGTAATACTAGCTTTCCTTTATCATAACTTTATACATATTACATAAAAGTAATGTTCCAGATTACTATGCCTAATTAGGCTGGCAACCATATTTTATTTCATTGAAGTAAACTTGGTTACTTAAAACATTATCCAAATTTCATTGTTTAGCTTCCTGTTTTCTTCTGTAGCACTGAATTCAGGCTCGATAAGCTAAACCCATTAGGTTACTCACGGTCTATTTACTAAAATCCTACCAGAGGGTAACATTAACAGCGTCGTAATACCATAATTGATAATACACGTTATGTTGGTGTAACACGTGACGCAGTATAGTGTTATAAGCGGTCTGGCAGAAACTGACGGAATTTGGCTAGTTACGTGCGCAGTCACGTACTGTAATGAACGCTGGTGATCGGTGCACGTAACGTCCACTTTCCTCTAACTGAGTAATAACTACATGATGGCGAAAACGGACACAATGTGAAATCATGACGCAAGGTCTACATCTACATCTACATCACTACTCCGCAATTCATATTTAAGTGCTTGGCAGAGGGTTCATCGAACCACAATCATACTATGTCTCTACTCTTCTACTCCCGAACAGCGCGCGGGAAAAACGAACACCTAAACCTTTCTGTTCGAGCTCTGATTTATCTTATTTTATTTTGATGATCATTCCTAATTATGTAGGTTGGGCTCAACAAAATATTTTCGCATTCGGAAGAGAAAGTTGGTGACTGAAATTTCGTAAAAAGGTCTCGCCGCGACGAAAAACGTCTTTGCTGTAATGACTTCCATCCCAACTCGTGTATCATATCTGCCACACTCTCTCCCCTATTACGTGATAATACAAAACGAGCTGCCCTTTTTTGCACCCTCTCGATGTCCTCCGTCAATCCCACCTGGTAAAGATCCCACACCGCGCAGCAGTATTCTAATTTCGTCTAATAAGGCCGTAAAAACGTACGCCACATGTGGATGCACTGTTCACAATTTATAGTAGTTGCACATTAATAACTGGTGTATTATAATGACTGCTGATAAACACTGATCTCACCTGACTGCTACAGGTTTGCGATTAAATAAATAACGAAATAATAAGCAACCAATTGCATAAAAGAAATTTAACTTCTTTACCATCTAACATTCTGCGCGGTGTCTGTCTGTTCTAAGTCGTGTCTCCCTACCACTTTCGAGCAACGACGCTCTGAGCGTGTTTTTTTAGGGAATTGACTAGTTTGAACCTGGGACCTGTTGCTGGTAAGGAGACGCCAGACCACACATGACATGTAGAAATCAGAAGAGTTCAGTGAGACTAGCGATGATATAACCAAATACTTAATGATTTCAGCGTCAGCTCCACTGCACTCCCTGTAAAAGAATCTTAATACTAACTAAATTTAGTGGAAGGGGTTCAAGGCTTTCCTATTTTTAGTTAGCTGGTAAAATAACGTCGAAAAAGCAGTTATGTTTACCATTGGAAATTTTATTCTACTCACAAAACATCGTTTATAAACTTCACTAGCGATAAAAGGAAATGTTTTAATACAGGATGGTAAAAACCAACTGCGTTCAACAAAAATGTGAACGAGTATCCCCTGAGTGGGTTTCCAAGTTCTACAATGGATCGAAGGATAACCTATGCCATATCACATCTATAATCTAGGTTTAAATTAAGTTTCACAAAAGAGAAAACTATCAAAATGGTCTACAGTGACCCTCAATTATATTCAGTTACTTGTCTAACTTGTCGTAAATTACAGTGGCTGATGTGGCTTCTCAACAATTATATAACAGAGAAATAATTGCGTTTCAGATTTTAACTTACGTAGCAAATGTGAATACCATGAAATTTAATTGATGATCGACACTATTATTACGTAAAAATTGGATGTAACAGATGAGACTTCTGCAGTTCTGAGTGAAGACTTATGCGCTCAAAAATGCGGCATCGCGTGCGTTCATTACCTTGTCAGTGTTCGTCAGGGGGCAGCGGCCGGCGCAGCTCCATACAGCTCGCCGTCTCAGAAGCAACTCCTCCTTACTTTTGCTTACTACAATTTACCGAAGTTGGTTTAAAAAAAACTATCTGGCTGTGTTTTCATCTGACCAATCAGGGTCTCAATGTTAACCTTAAGCTCCACCTACAAAAATTCTGCCTGTCTAATGAGAAACGTTATACTTTTCATGGTGGGGCAATGTTTTTTAAAGTTTGCAACATAACAGAGTCGCGAAAAAGTCTCACGCTAAAAGATGCAGCTGGTGTGGTCCTTTTAGCGTTATCGTAAGATCTATACTGTTTCTCTGGAGGACTCTAGCTTTTAACGTGGGCTGGGGGGTGGTCCTTGACGTAACAGAGACGCGAAAAAGTCTCACGCTAAAAACGTGCGGGTAGTGAGGCCCTAGTGGTTAGCTGGCGACGTGGGTGTCCAGTCTGTCCCTTATCGTAGGGCCTTCTAGCTTAACACGGTTCTGCTCTCGGCTTCTGTTACTGATTCTCCCTTCGGAACTGGGTCTGTCTCACGGTGGGAAGGTATGACATGCATTTAGGCATTCTTGTGTTAGTCTGTGGTATTCCATTTGCTCACTCGTTACTCGTATTACGAGGTGCATTCAAGTTGTAAGGACTCCGATTTTTTTTCTCCGGACTGGAAAGAGATAGAAACATGCGCATTGTTTTAAAATGAGGCCGCGTTCATTGTCAATACGACCCAGAGATGGCAGCACCGTACGGCAGATGGGATTTTACCGCCATCGGCGAGAACGAGAATTGTTTTAAATACTTTAAATGGCGACGTTTTCCTTACTTGAACAGCGTGCAATCATTCGTTTTCTGAATTTGCGTGGTGTGAAACCAATTAAAATTCATCGACAGTTGAAGGAGACATGTGGTGATGGAGTTATGGACGTGTCGAAAGTGCGTTCGTGGGTGCGACAGTTTAATGATGGCAGAACATCGTATGACAACAAACCGAAACAACCCTGGGCTCGCAGAAGCCGGCCTGACGACATGATCGAGAAAGTGGAGAGAATTGCTTGGGGGATCGCCGAATGACTGTTGAACAGATTGCCTCCAGAGTTGGCATTTCTGTGGGGTCTGTGCACACGATCCTGCATTATGTCCTGAAAATGCGAGAAGTGTCATCCAGATGGGTGCCACGAATACTGATGGACGACCACATAGCTGCCCGTGTGGCATGTTGCCAAGCAATGTTGACGCCCAACGACAGCATGAATGGAACTTCCTTTTCGTCGGTTGTGACAATGGATGAGACGTGGATGCCATTTTTCAATACAGTAACAAAGCGCCAGACAGCTCAATGGAAGAACACAGATTCACCGCAACTAAAAAAATTTCGGGTAACCGCCAATGCTGATAAAATGATGGTGCCCATGTTCTGGGACAGCGAGGGCGTAATCCTTACCCATTGCGTTCCAAAGGGCACTACGGTAACAGGTGCATCCTACGAAAATGTTTTGAAGATCAAATTCCTTCGTGCACTGCAACAAAAACGTCCGGGAAGGGCTGCACATGTGCTGTTTCACCAAGACAACGCACCCGCTCATCGAGTTAACGTTACGCAACAGTGATAACAACTTTGAAGTGATTCCTCATGCTCCCTACTCACCTCACCTGACCTAGCTCCTAGTAACTTTTGGCTTTTTCCAACAATGAAAGGCACTCTCCGTGGCCGCACATTCACCAGCCGTGCCGCTATTGCCTCAGCGATTTTCCAGTGGTCAGAACAGACTCCTAAAGAAGCCTTCGCCGCTCACATGGTATCATGGCGTCAGCGTTGTGAAACGCCAGTTTCATCGATTTCGGGTGAGTAGTTAATTACAAAAAAAAAATATCGGATGTCTTAGAAATTGAATGCACCTCGTACTTTGGTTAACTTAATGTCACGATTTATTCGGAGCTATGTGACATATTACTGGATTTGCTTATCATGTCAGGGTTTTCATGGAAGCTGTTGGATTTGCCTGACACCTTACAACCGGCTTCATGATCTTAGTGCCCTTCAAAAGGTTATACCTATCGCATTATTTGGGAGCATCAAATAATGAGATTCATAAAGGTGACTGCAACGGTCATATTGTTCATAGTGTCTGTACAAAATTAGTGTAAAGGAGCGAAACAACAAGTTCTTTATACTAATTTTGTATATACTCTATTAACAACACGTCCATGGCAATTTGCTCTATGCATCTCACTGTTTGACACTCGCAAATAATGCGAACGGTATAACCCTCAGATGAATGGCACTAAGTGTCCGAAAACAATAAAAACATCAATTTTTTATGCAGCAGATTATTATTTCGTTATACACGACTACAATTGTTGAGGACGTAAAGTCCTAAAGATGAAATAAATATTTATTGCCTTGATATGCATAGTTCGACAACAGTTGCGTAACACTAAATTCCTGTTCACGAGGACACAAGGAGCATAAATATTCCCCTCGTAGAGATATTTCACTCTAAAGAATCAAGTCAACGCGTCCTCACGTCTTCCGAAAAATATCCATCCCGGCTGATCTTTAACGTCCAAAACACGGCACGCGTACTTGGAAGTAAATAATAGTTCTATAAAAGTTCGCTGATTCCAGACGGAGCACATCCGATCCCTGAATATGACGTCCTTTGGAGTGTTTGCGGGCGTCTGGAAGCGACTTTGTTGTCCATGACGCACAAACCGTTAACACATCCTAAAGCGATCGCGCCTCGATACATACTCTCATGATACTATGCACCGCGAGCTGCAATGTCGTTTGGTAAGGAAAGTATATAACCGGAAACGAGTGGAGAATCAACCTAGCGAGAATACGGACCGCGAATGGGGAAATTCAACAAGTGGTTTCAACGAAGACCAAATTTTTATGGCCCGGCGACTGGGAACGGGAACTTCAGAAACAGTGAACTGGCTGGCTGTTCGTGAGCTGCTGTCGTGAGCATCTATGGCAAGTGACTGAAGAACGGTGAAACCTTTAGTCTCTAAAATATGTTATTTCATTCCCAGCTCTTGGTGTCTCATGTGTTTGGAATAAAATTTGAAGATTTGGCATAGAAACATGCAAATATAAGTGTAATAAGTTGTTATTTACCAGTTAATGTCTCTGACAACAATGTGAATTTCTTCACTGTAAAGATTATCTTTGTACGTACTTCTCGATTGCGCGGACGTGGCAGGAAGGTGAAGAGTTATGGATACATGTCGTGTTAGGGATGTGGTAGAAAGTAGACATGTAACAGAAATTTATTGCTCTGGGTAGCAACTGAAGTTCACATTCGTTGTTCTGATGTTTGAAGAGTTCAAATACAAAGGTAAGTACAGATATTTTTTGTTTTGTAGATAGTGATTCACCGGATACTCAGAAACCAAGGGTTTGTGATTATTCTTTGTGGTGAGCACACACACAGCGGCATCATAACTGTATAAGAAGACAACGTAGCCAACTTCAGGCAATAAGCGGATAATCAAAATATCCACGGGTGTACTGCCGGTCTATAGTTTCCAATGGGCACAATATTTCGGCGATCAAACATGTCGCCATCATCAGGTGATCTGACAGACTGAGCTCCTGTAAACGTGCCGGCACGGAGATCCGTACGCTATGGCTGCTCAGGGGGAACTGGGTTCGGTCACGGCGGCGGCCGATTTAAATAACCTCCGCCCGCGGCGCGCTCCCTCCGCAGTCCGCGCCCCGCGCCACGGTAGCGCGGTGGAACAGATTGCGACGGCGTCTGAGATGACGTCGGTGTGATGGCTCTGTCCGCCAGTGGTCGGCGGAAGGTACACGTGCCCGTCGACCTGGGACCGGACCGCAGCGACGCGCGGATGCACGCCAAGACCATAGGATGCTACGCAGTGCCGTAGGGGACCGCA
Organism: Schistocerca gregaria; assembly: GCF_023897955.1. Taxonomy (NCBI): domain Eukaryota; kingdom Metazoa; phylum Arthropoda; class Insecta; order Orthoptera; family Acrididae; genus Schistocerca; species Schistocerca gregaria. The sequence goes on along the minus strand of NC_064920.1, from coordinate 1,154,223,256 downwards.
CCGCCACTTCCCAGCAAATTAGGGACGCTGTTGCTCCTGGGGTATCGGCGAGGACTATTCGCAACCGTCTCCATGAAGCTGGGCTACGGTCCCGCACACCGTTAGGCCGTCTTCCGCTCACGCCCCAACATCGTGCAGCCCGCCTCCAGTGGTGTCGCGACAGGCGTGAATGGAGGGACGAATGGAGACGTGTCGTCTTCAGCGATGAGAGTCGCTTCTGCCTTGGTGCCAATGATGGTCGTATGCGTGTTTGGCGCCGTGCAGGTGAGCGCCACAATCAGGACTGCATACGACCGAGGCACACAGGGCCAAAACCCGGCATCATGGTGTGGGGAGCGATCTCCTACACTGGCCGTACATCTCTGGTGATCGTCGAGGGGACACTGAATAGTGCACGGTACATCCAAACCGTCATCGAACCCATCGTTCTACCATTCCTAGACCGGCAAGGCAACTTGCTGTTCCAACAGAAAAATGCACGTCCGCATGTATCCCGTGCCACCCAACGTGCTCTAGAAGGTGTAAGTCAACTACCCTGGCCAGCAAGATATCCGGATCTGTCCCCCATTGAGCATGTTTGGGACTGAATGAAGCGTCGTCTCACGCGGTCTGCACGTCCAGCACGAACGCTGGTCCAACTGAGGCGCCAGGTGGAAATGGCATGGCAAGCCGTTCCACAGGACTACATCCAGCATCTCTACGATCGTCTCCATGGGAGAATAGCAGCCTGCATTGCTGCGAAAGGTGGATATACACTGTACTAGTGCCGACATTGTGCATGCTCTGTTGCCTGTGTCTATGTGCCTGTGGTTCTGTCAGTGTGATCATGTGATGTATCTGACCCCAGGAATGTGTCAATAAAGTTTCCCCTTCCTGGGACAATGAATTCACTGTGTTCTTATTTCAATTTCCAGGAGTGTATTTCATATGTTCTAATGTGATAGGGCTTCTTCCAGAGCAATCGAAGAACTCACAGCTGTGGCCGGATGAAAGTAGTCTCGCCTGGTCACAACATTCCTTACTGCGAGTGATCGGTTCATGAAGTGAAAAGGGGCGTGAGTGATGACAGGTGGGTGGGTACTGAGATCGTCACTGCTAGAAAGGACAACTGAGGGACAGGTAGGCAATTACGGAGGCATGATCGGCCTGCGCCATCACGTAATGCGCAGCAGAAACTCAGGAGGCATAAGAAGTTGAGCAGCTATTAATCGCAGCAGCAGAAACGACCAGCGCGGTTGGATTTAATGTGGGAGAGATTCTGGCAGATAGCAGAGGTGAGCAAAAAGAGAAGTCTTCCCGGGATGGATGAAGCCCGCGCGAAACTGGTTGCTGAGACCCCTGCAGTCTCTCATTTAACTAATGCGCCAGCAGCGAAGACTTGTGGTAAAATTAAGTGGCAGCATATGCACTCCATCGTGGGCCACTACATAGTGATTCTCTACGTCATCTACACATCTACGCACAAGATCCGTTCAAAATCTAACCAAATTTCTTTTACGAGATAACGAGGCGTAGTAGCGAACTGTCGTTGACAGCGCTATAACCGCCACAATCTCCCGATTAACTGCATTCTTCCTAATTATAAATATCCGTTTTAGTTCCGAATTATTATTTGAGTGAAATTTTAGGTGACTGTTATTGGTGAATTTTGAAATGTGTGATTTATTGGACAACGAAGAAAAGTGAATTTTTCGATAAAGGTGGGACTATAAGTAAACGACTGATACTATTAAGAAAAGTTTCGAACGCGACGCACTAGGTCGAACGCAGTGACACGAGAGGTGCTCCTTATCTAAAAGTGGTCGTCAGTCAACTAAATAGATTGGAATGTCGTACAGGTCAACTGCCTGACGCTAATATTTCAATTGTACGCCACTTTGGCGACAAGTGCGTCCCTGAGGCAACGATAGGCGGTGATTTCAGGTGGTCACCCATCCAAGTACTAACCAGGCCCGACGTTGCTTATCCGTGGTGATAGGGCGAAAATCGCTCATAGCCCAGAGATTTCCGTGACATCTATGAAACACATGTCGAAGCCTCTGATGCTGTCAAGACCAGTTCCCTTATAAAGAAAGAGATTTTAATTAAATTAGTATCGTGTATTGTTTTCTCTGTCAGTTTCAGTATAAGAATAGAATTCGTTTTGGGACATCCTGTAATATTCCCCCCTTTACTTGATGTAGTTTCCTGAAGATACGAAAGTTGGTGGCGCAACACGCAGCCTTCAAAATGACATCTAATTTAACCTACTTTTAGTCTGCTTCAATAGCAAATTGTTCTATTATTCCATTTTAAAAAGTGTGTGTTTATACAAAACACACTTTGCAAGTATTTTTCAAACCTGTTTATTGGCTAATGAGCCCTTGACTGCTAATCCAACCCGTTAATTGGCTAATAATATGAGCCCCTGACTACTAATCCATTCTGTGAAAACCGCACATCAGTAGCACTTTCCATTTCCGCAAGAATCGCGGTGCAGGTTTTAGGTGATAAACCCTGTATTACATTTACTTAAAGCAGCTGTAAACTGGCTCGCACCATATTGAGCACACATGAAGAAGCCGAATAATGCACATAAGTTCTATGGGATGGCACAATCAACCAAACGACTTCATTGCTTTTTACAATTGCAAACTACTAGCAGTAAATGTTATTTCTTTGTGTGAAATTAGATTTCTGATTGGTCAAGGTAATTCGATGGCTGATGTTAAGGATGGCTACAACCATCTAAATGTACTGCAGAGTGAACTGGCTTATTTGTGTGTTATATGGTCGAATACGAGACAGCGAAGGGATTTATAAATGCAGTATTAAATAGAATTTACACTGTGCGTTTGTGTTCTGATCTGAATGTTTCAATAATGCATTGCTGTAATTGTTAATGACCATATATCTGAGAGAACATTCTCACCTGTACTGGCTGGAGCTGTAAGCTGAGAGCAAAAACACTATTCAATTCTTTGACACTTCCTCGATGAATTGTTACTTATTATTTAACTATTTGAACAGTATTTAAGCAAACTTCATTTTCATTTGCGCTTAGGTTAAATAAGCGTGTGTGTTTGTGACTATTTTTTTTTACTGAGATACGTAGATATTGTACAATTATAATGCAGATGAAGCTATGAGCTATAATCCTTGTGAAGATTCATCGATGGAGTTGGAGTTGGCCAGCAGAAAGTTCTCTAATTCACTCTGAAATCGATCTTCATCACTTAAAAGACCTTTGATATGCTCAGGTAAGTTACTGAATATATGAGTACCCATTTATTTGACTCCTTTTTGTACTAATGTTAAGCTTTTATAGTCCTTATGCACATTGTTTTTGGTTCTGGTATTATAATCATGTTTTGCACTATTTTGGGTAAAAAGAGACGTGTTGAAAATGACAAAGAACATCAATGAGTATATGTACTGAGAAGTAGTAGTTGGAATACCAAGTTTCTTAAAGATGTCTCTACATGATGATCTAGAACTGACACCAGCTATAATTCTAACGACAAATTTCTGAATTTTGAAAATGTTCTCTTTGTGAGAGGAATTTCCCCAAAAGATGATTCCACAACTCATTAGTCAATAGAAGTAGGCCGAATTAACTAACTTCTTCATTTTTAAATCAACTGTTTTTGTCTGTCTGTCGATTCAACAGTTAAAAACCCTGTTCCTCAGTAACGGTTTAACAAACCATGTTGAAGTGTATGCCTCATATTAACGTCTATGGTCCCTACAAGATTTAAAAAAGTAAAGCATCTAAGTCAATGCAATCAAAACTTATGGCCATTTATGTCACATGTTTTGATACTCACAAATTCTGTTACCAAAAACTACAGGACACCTCTCACACACACACAATAATGAAATTTGCCAGGAAACAAGGTTTCACAATACAATGAAAGGAAAATCCTTAATCTGTTGGTTCGTAATTACATCATGCGAAAAAACAAATTTTTCCGTTCATTCTCAGATTGTCTGTCTGTCTGATTGTTAAGACCACTTTTTCTCAGCAAATGCAAGATGTATGAAGCTAGAATTTGTCACATACTGAAGTCTATATTCTTTTGGTGGCGTAAAAAATATTAAGCTTCTTAGTCAATGCAATCAAAAGATACGGCCATTTATGTCACATATTTTGGTATTTACAAATTCACTCATTAAGACTCATAGGTGCTTCCCTTGACATAGAATCATGAAATTAGGCAAGAAGAAAAGTTTCGCATTACAAACGAAGGAAAAAAATCAGAAAATTGTTAATTTATAATTATATCGCAAGGAAAAAGGTATTTCTACCATGATTTGTTATCCGACTTCAAACTTGATATTTAAACATTGTTGAAATTCGTAGGACCGATGTCCCGTCAGTGTCAGTGTCGATAGCATCGAGAATAGTCCATACCCACGATTCCCAGAGTGGATGAACTGTCTGTATTCGTAATTATGCTTCTAAAGAACCCTCACTGCACGAATCCTTCTCACACCTGGCCAATTTTTTATCCTTCTTTAAGCCTCCTTGTGAGACATTGAGTGCAGCCCATCTAAATTTCATTGCCTCTCACAACGGCAGGGCACTGCTCACGGATAGGCATTATATGTTGGAAGCACACGCAGTCTTGGCTCCTCTTTCTCTCTTAATTAACAAGTAAATAATTCGATTTTGATTGATTTTGAATATGTTGTAGTGTAGAACAGAATAAGAGACAAATATTTTAATTCATGGTCACATGGTTGTTGAAGGGATGAAACACCCCCTTGAAAAAACGACATATTCGTCAGAAATAAGATAGAAATATGTTTATTTGGCTGTATGCATGCTCAATATGTGTCTGCTTCCACGACACTTGTCATGCTGGGTTGTTTAATTAGACTTTCCCAGATAATTATATTCTAAATGCATGTTCTAATTTTATGAAGTACAAAATATCTTTGTGTTGCATTTATGTTTTCTTTTTACATTTTTGCCAGGTTGCAACTTCTTCAGATTTAATTAAGTTGTATTTGGAACCTTTTGTACATTATCGTTGTGACTTTATTGGAAATCTGTACAATAATGAGGAAGAGTAGAAGTGTTCACTTAAAATAAATGCTGAATGGGAGGGATATCGAAAAAGTGATTTTTTTCGACCAATTAGGTAGCACCATGTTAAAAACTATGGAAGTCTTATTTGAAGTTTTTAAAATTTTGTTAAAAATGTGTTAGCGTTTCAACGGTATTCATTCAGAAATATTAAACTGAGTTTCTTTCAAGGCCATGTTTCTGTCACTTAACAACTGTATGGGCACGAAAAATGTGTATCTCTTATTTTGCTCTACACTACAACATATTTGAGGCTGATCAAAATGGAAGTACATCCCTTGGGTAGGTTTACTTGTAAGTAATGTCCTTTGTTCTTGTGCTCGCTACTGTCTAGCTACTCTTCACACGTACTCAAAGGGTTTATTTTACCGTTCAGACAATATCATGGCTCAATATGAAACTATTTTTCTGACAGGCCTTTGTGTCAACTACAATAAAAGCTACAAGAATTGTTTTAACCTTTTATATCAAACAGATTTTCAATACTTTAACTGACGACATATCGCAAAAACAGAGGAGAAATGTTATATTCATGGAAAAGAACAGAGCTGAAAACCTTCCCTGGTACCTGAGGGAACTATAGAGGGTGTAAACTATTTAGGAAGGTACAGATGAGAATATATCCAACTAATGAGGATCTTGACTCACGAGAAAAATTCTTGGCGAATAAATGTCACCCTTATAGGATTTCGTCTGTAGCCTTTTGAAGACATTACTGAGAAACAACCAAACAAAAAGGCAAGGTTAGGTTAGGTTAGGTTAGTAGTTATTTGTCGCAGATCCAAAACTTGAGGGCAAACAACCAGCTCTCGTATTGATGATGAGTGCCGCCAAAAGCTAAATCTACCACGATCCCAGGCAACTAGAGTGGTATTAGAGGAGTCCTTGCTTTGTACAACAAGAATTCACGCTAAGTCCTGATACCACGTGCCACTTTACTGATGGCCAGAAAGACACAGTTTCCTCGTCGTAGCACTTGCAACACCGATCCGTCGTGTCTCTCCAAACTGCACTACCTACGTTAACAATGGCAAAATTTGGATGGACCCACATGTTGACAAGGTTGTTGCGACTACACTGGGAAGCTCTTGCATATCCTACCTAGTCCCGATCTATCCCAAGGCGATATCGATATTTTTGGAGGCCTTCTGAAAGACATTCGTGGCCTTCAAACCGCTTCGCACGAAGAGGTGCACGCCAAGGTACAATCGTGGTTCCGCAGGCAATCACATAGAGTTTTCGATCAAGGCATTGTCTCATAGTGGGATAAATGTTCACCTGACGTGATCAGCCAGCTCAGGACGCCATCAATAATTCTGTACTGTAATGTCTTTTGAAAGAGATAGTTATGTAAATATAGTTACTGGATTACTAGTTTCGGCAATATGTATTGCCATCCTCTTTCCCTGCCCAATTTCAGTCCAGTGTGTCTCTAGTAACGTCTTGATGTTAAATTAGTATATAATTAATTAATGATTAAAGTAGTAACTACACTCCTGGAAATTGATATAAGGACACCGTGAATTCATTGTCCCAGGAAGGGGAAACTTTATTGACACATTCCTGGGGTCAGATACATCACATGATCACACTGACAGAACCACAGGCACATAGACACAGGCAACAGAGTATGCACAATGTCGGCACTAGTACAGTGTATATCCACCTTTCGCAGCAATGCAGGCTGCTATTCTCCCATGGAGACGATCGTAGAGATGCTGGATGTAGTCCTGTGGAACGGCTTGCCATGCCATTTCCACCTGGCGCCTCAGTTGGACCAGCGTTCGTGCTGGACGTGCAGACCGCGTGAGACGACGCTTCATCCAGTCCCAAACATGCTCAATGGGGGACAGATCCGGAGATCTTGCTGGCCAGGGTAGTTGACTTACACCTTCTAGAGCACGTTGTGTGGCCCTCGCTCAAAGTCCATCAACTGCACATACGGTTCACGCCCACGCAGTCGCGGCACGCTACCAGTGTTAAAGACTGCGATGGAGCTCCGTATGCCACGGCAAACTGTCTGACACTGACGGCGGCGGTGCACAAATGCTGCGCAGCTTGCGCCATTCGACGGCCAACACCGCGGTTCCTGGTGTGTCCGCTGTGCCGTGCGTGTGATCATTGCCTGTACAGCCCTCTCGCAGTGTCCGGAGCAAGTGTGGTGGATCTGGCACACTGGTGTCAATGTGTTGTTTTTTCCATTTCCAGGAGTGTATTATATCTATGAGTGAAATTCTGATTTCAGCTAACACATACATACCACAACTGAAATTAAATAATCCTACACCTGTACTTATTGTGCCTTCATTATTAGCAATGTCACAAATTTCTTTTAATAGCAACAAAAAATCTCATTGTGGAAAAGAATATTGTGGGCCCTATAAAGTATCATTTACTCTATAGGTAAATTCTGTAAGTATTTCAGAGACAATTGCATTACACTAATGTGGATTTCTAACCCCAATTGAATTTGTTTATATTTCAACACTATATAGCAATTTACTCAATATTTTCAAATAAAACTTCAGAAATCAGTTCCTACTAATAGTCATAACGAAGCTAAGTTTCATGAAAGTTCAAATTATGTGCCTCTTTCATTACCTGTAAAGTAGATGGCTTAACTAGCATCATTTATACTCTTTAGCACTGAAACTCTGGCACATTCAAAGTAGAAACAAATCACTGATTATTCAGAAACAGGATACTCGGTCTTTAGCACGTTTAGGATAGGACCCTGCATAGGTTTCATGACAAGGGCGATTTCAAAGTTCAAACCCATATTTTTAACACACAAATTTACTTGTCCATACTAAAACACGTATCTGATTTCCTGAAGTTCGTGGAGCAGTGGCGCAATAGTGGTGGCAACCACGTGGCGGTTACCTCGTCTCACCTCTTGCAGTTGAAGGCTCTTTTCAAATTTCTTCTTGGCGACGTATTAATCATTTTAGAGCCATTCCATAATACCAGAGCACCATGTTACAGCCTAAACCACATCCGAGGTAATTTCAACATAAATCGGCTTCCAAATGCCTCACTTGGCACCTACGGTGTTGACTGTGCAACCGCTGGCCACTGACGGCGTTATGTGCTCTCTCTCTCTCTCTCTCTCTCTCTCTTTCTTGCCGCCCAGGTTGACCGCTACATCCACCTTTTATCGCGTGCGATGCCCCTTCCTTAGCGGAGGGGGTTCCCCACACCTTTTTCTTTATATAATACAACTTCCCTAAGTATGAACCAGTATTCAAAGTACAATTTCTCTTTTACGAGAACACAGTTTTTATAACGTTTCATTATTTTTAAACATAATTAAATCTTAACAATATATACATAATTAACTTTCACTTTCTCTCTGATAATTCAAAAATTGCTCTGAGCTCTATGGGACTTAACTTCTGAGGTCATTCTTCCCCTAGGACTTCGAACTACTTAAACCTAACTAACCTAAGGATATCACACACATCCATGCCCGAGGCAGGATTCGAACCTGCGACCGTTGCGGTCGCGCGGTTCCAGACTGTAGCGCGTAGAACCCCTCGGCCACTCCCGCCGGCGATCATTCAAAGACCTTAACTAGTACAGAGCAATCACTCCATAGTTACATACACATAATAACACTGTACAAACTACTTACAATCGTTAATGTTCTTACAGTGTGTCTAGCACGCAGACAAGTTGGCTGCGGGCCCTCAACTGGCCTCTTTCGAACCCACACACGCACATCACTGACACCGAGGCAAAACTAGCTTTCATCATAAAATACAACTACCTCCACCTTGCCCTTCAGTGAGCTCTCGCTTGACACCATTCAAGTCGCAAATGGCGGTGGTTTGGGGTCAATGGAATGTACGCTACAGGGCGTCTAGCTCAGTAACCGGTTTGTAGCGGTTGATTGAGTTAGTGCGCTCCAAACGCTGCTCAAATTTCTGCTGAAAATACAGTACGATGAGCCAGAGCTACACGCCTAAAGCGATGGTCTTCTCTCTCGGCCGGCCGTAGTGGCCGAGCGGTTCTAGGCGCTACCGTCTGGAACCGCGCAACCGCTACGGTCGCAGGTTCGAAACCTGCCTCGGGCACGGATGTATGTGTGATGTCCTTAGGTTAGTTAGGTTTAAGTAGTTCTAAGTTCTAGGGGACTGATGACCTCAGCAGTTCAGTCCCGTAGCGCTTAGAGCCATTTTCTTCGCTCTCGGTAGTGCCACGCGGCCGCCCGAGGGCCGATGAGGTTGCGACTGTAGAGTTACCACCGCTGCCAGCGATGATGTTCAGTGGCTAGATTCCTGCGAAAATCTTTCTGCTGTCTCACACAAGAAACGTCCAGCTTCTCGTAGTCCTATTAGACGACCTCGTTCAAGCTCAGAGAGGTGTTGGTAACGGCGTCTTAGTTGCCTTAAAGGCATTCATGAGTAACGTCAACTCCCCACGTCCAGTTACAAAGGTAAGTAACGCCCACCACCGTTACAGCCCGTATTTGAAGCAAACTGGATCCGCATCCTCATAGCGGCGCTATTAGTGCCTCTTATACGCGACAGGCTTGAAATCTGAGTAGATATCATCTTTCAGATGTGGAAATACGCCTACCAATATTCGTTTATGTCGCACAATTCCTTTTGGGTGAAGCATTTTTTCGATCAGTGTCTGTCAGGATTACCGCTTTACTGTAAGAAAATAATGTTTAGGTGCGCATACACAAGAGCTCATTCACGAAAATTATATACCCATAAATTTCAGCAATGGTACCGGCATCATACAGTACTTACACAACACTGTCACTTGAGAACCATACAATACACTCTAAAACAACAATTCTCGTAAAATTCTGCTCAAACGACCGGATACAATTCGAATAATGAATACCTGTAGTAAGTAAAAAATGTTTAAATAAAAACATATCATAAAAGAGTCGAGGCATTACCGTGATATGCCAGGTATTCTGTCAGAACGTATGTAGAAATTTGAAGAATAACAAAAGGGACACAGCAAATAGTATGCATTTATTTATGTAATGGTATGGCTAGAGTCTCCCGTCGGGCAGACCGTTCGTCGGGTGCCGGTCTTTCAATTTGACGCCACTTCTGCGACCTGCAGTCGATGAGGATGATAGGATAATGATGAGGGCAGCACAACACGCAGTCCCTGGGCGGGGAAAATTCCCCGACCCAGCCGGGAATCGAACCCGGACCCAGAGGATTGACAATACGTCACGCTGACCATTCAGTTACCGGGGGAGAACTTAATAGGCATGACAATTTGTAATATATACTTCACGAGAAAAATCTGTTATGTTGTACATGCAATGATATAACATGTGGGTAAGTTTTGCTGCGTGTACAGGTGCGTTTGAAGCTGAGAATGGAATTTCCGAAATCGATCATGTAATATAATTTCCTGCAGCCAGAGTCTATTTTAAGTTAGATTAAACTAGATTAGATTAATTATTCATTCCATAGACCCATAAAAGAGGGACTCTTCCTGGGTGTGGAACATGTCAGATAAACACAGTACAAAAATGTAATTAGAAAAACTTGAGTTTCATTAATTTTAATGATCCTCAGTCAATAAACAGTAAAATTATGTACTTGAATTAAATTTAAACTTCTAATATCTACAGGTTTAATACTTACATCTGCTTTCATTAAATCCATCATTCAGACATTTACTAGTTACTTGGCTATCACAACCAGTCTGACTCCTGGTCATCTGTTTTCTCAAACTGAGTGCGTCTGCCAATCTCTCTTAAAACTCGTTTTCTTTCCTCCTTCCCTATCCTAAAAAAAGCATCCCTCTGACTACTGTGGCCACTGGTATTTTACCACTTGTGGTAGTATCCCCCCTTGATTTTCTGCAATAAACCTAGACAGTTATCCCTTCCCTTTCCTGCTGGCGTGTAGGCCATGTCTAGTATAATTCCAACTACTGAGAGAATCAACAGGAACCAAACCAATATGTGACCCCGCACCCGACCCAAGCAGCCGTTCTAACTCCAAATTAACCCTCCCGACAGAAGAGTTAAAATGAGGTCGGTCATGGGGTCTCAGAACAGACACAAACTCAACACTGGAATGTCTCGTTGCTGATGCAATCTTTGCCAGGTCACACTCTATATTGTACCCAGGATCTCTGTCAATACTGTTGCCCGGACCACTCAGAATAACCACGGTGTCTTCCTTGGTGAAATCTTTACAGAGTGAACCTAAATCCTCTGTCACCTGACCCAGACCAGCACCTGGTTTTAAAAAAATTATGACCTGCTATTCTGGTCCTAACTGATGCTGAAAAAGTTGGCCTACACCTCTGGCATGTGAACTACCTAACAGCCAAACTTTCTTTCGCTTTGGTGACTTCCCTATATTCTTATTCAATATTCTACTGAAAGTTTGTTGTGCCCTCTCTACACCTACCTCTGTCTGAGGCTCATCAGCTTCTAACTGAAGCAACAGGTCAAACTTATTCTTCACATTCACCACAAAGCTGTCTAACAAAGTTCTAGGTCTGTTACTCCTGTTACCTGTTGCCACTTCCCACCTCTCTTTACCCTTCTCCCTCCTTAACTTTTTCAGATTTCCCTAGCCTGCTCTAACTGTGCCTGAAGGGCAGCAATTTTCCCCTCCTGTTTCACTGTTTTCCTATCTCTACTGCATATCCTACAGAACCACTGATGAGTCTGATCCACTTTCCCATTTCCCACGCCGCTAGTCACCCCAATGGAAAAACTGCTTCACCCATCACACCAAACCCCGGAGCTAACAATTCTACGGCACGCCAGGCACTTTCCATACAAGGTAAAAATCTTACTTTAGCGAGAATAAATCAAATTAAATTACAGAAAAACAGGAAAACACGTTTACGAAAGATTAGGTCTAGTCTAAATCGTAAGTAAACAAACTTACTTTAGCGAGAATAAATCAAATTAAATTACAGAAAAACAGGAAAACACGTTTACGAAAGATTAGGTCTAGTCTAAATCGTAAGTAAACAAACTTACTTTAGTGACAATAAGTTAGATTACCGAAAAGAAGAAGAAAAACATGTTTACAAAAATTAGGCCTAGTCGCAACGGTATGTAAACAAAGCTACTACTGTATGTACAAAGTTTTCAGATACCGGAATTGACAATTTACGCTGTGTTCCGCAAAATAAGAGTTAAACAACAAAGCGGTAAGCTTTTATTAATTTACTGGAACGGGACAGAACAATTAAATGAGACTCTATAAGATTTACTGCGCTAAAATGTAGCAAGAATACGACCGTAACCCTACTTTAAGTTCCTTTCGCGTTTTCTAGAATAATATGCAAAAGGAAGAGAAATCTTTAATAGTAAGCTTGCGCAACACACTAATACACGTATTAAACTAGTTTCCTGAACTAAACAGAATTTTATTACACTCTAAATCACTTATTTGTACGGCAGCACAAAACTCACGCGTCTCGCCTAGTGCAGGGCTACCAATAAGCTGTCACTTGTAACAATACTATACCAACAGTCGTTATACTGATATTGTTTTATTAGGCAACCAGTTTCGACGTTCCAACCACGTCATCTGCATGCCTGTCGCATCCTTGACACCAAGTACCAGTCATGCATGTGTAAGGCAAGGCACCAATTCTCGTACCTCGTTCCGTAGATATCCGAATTTCATGAGCATGTGTGCTCTTCACACAAGTGACAGCAACTGCAACTGTTGCCTTGTCCACACACGCAGGAGTGGTACTTCGTGTCACCCATGCGACAGGCCTGCAGATGACGTGGTTGGCAAGTCGAAACTGGTTGTCTAATAAAACAATGTCAGTATAATACACAAGAAAGGAAACAGAATAGAATGTGGATTTTACAGAGGAATCAGTTTGCTGGTCATAACATACAAAATCCTCTCAATGATCAGTCTAGAAAAGCATTATTCAAGATTACCAGGCAGGATTTCGAACAAACCGTTCCACAACTGATGATTTGTTTACTATACGACAGATCTTTGAGAAATATGGGAATTTAACAAAAAGATCCACTGTTTCTTGACTGACTTCCAGTGAGTCTGCGACAGCATCCACAGAGTAGTAGCAGTAGTAGTAGAAGGTTTTTGTGGGCGCATGACAGCAAGGTCTTCAGCGCCCGGTCAGTAATATGGTGAGACGGGTGTCAGGAAAAAAACCCTAACAGAAAGATAAAACAGAACATAAAACACAGGTAACAAGCTTTGAAAAATATGCGCCTACCCACAGCGAAGCGTATGGTGAAGCAGTACAACATGGACCACACAGGAAGAAAGTGGTAGAGGGAGCTAAAACAATGTAGCAGATGGAAGTGGCTGGCTGACCGCAAGGAAAAAAGGGGAGGAGTCAGCCACTCTGCAATACACTAAAACCTCCAGCCTAAAAGTTTGGGCCTGAGTCCAGACACATCACAAAACTTTAAAAACCCTAGACATAGAAGCAGCCTCTACATCACATTACGAGAATTTAGTATACCCAGTAAAATCATTAGGATGATGTGCAGCCAGCAGTGAGGTTCAGAGGATTCATATCCTCCACCTTTCCAATTAAAATAGGCTTACGACAGGGAGGCAGGGAGACGCTCTTTCATGTGTCCTCTTCAACCTTGTATTAGAGAAAGTGGTTCGGAAGAGTAATTTACATCTATACAATGGTCTCCGATTCGAACACAGTGAAGTAAAAATCCTGACTTATGCAGATGACATAGTGTTGCTGAGTAAAACTGAAGAAGAACTGGAAGACATGGTCAGATCTCTCAGGCACAATGCCAGCAAAATGGGGCTTTTGATTAACCAAGAGAAAACCGAATAAATGGAAATAGGTTGAGTCATAAACCTAAAACCTTACTTTGAAATTGGCCAATTCAGAAAAGTTCTGCAGTTTAAATACGTTGGATCACGTTTCAACAGTAAAAATATCATAACAATGGATGTAAATGAAAGAATAGCCTCAGGGTCGAGAGGTCTGTACTCAGTAAGCAACCCACTCAAAAGTAAAGTTTTGTCAATCACCACAAAGATGAAGATATACAACACTATCATCTGCCCCATAGTACTGTAAAGTTCAGAAAGCTGGATGCTTACAAAGAATGAAAGAGAAAAACTGAATGTTTTCGAAAGAAAAGTAATGAGAAAAATCTGGGGACCTGTGTTGGAGGATTCGAAAGAATAATGATCAGTTAATGAAGCTACCCATTATTATTCAGAAATTAAAAAGTGGGGGACTGCAATGGGCTGGACATGTGGCTAGAATGGGAAACAACAGATTCACCAAGAAAGCATTTGAATGAACTTTCCAGGCAACAAGACCATTAGGCCGACCCCGTACAAGGTGCACAGATGACATAGAGAAGGACGCCGCAGCATTAGGAATTTCCTCAGTGTGGAGAGAGGCTGCGAGAGATAGAAGGCGGTGGGAGCAGATCGTTAATGCAGCGCGTGGTCTACAGGGCGTGTGATCGCTGAGAGAGAGAGAGAGAGAGAGAGAGAGAGAGAGAGAGAGAGAGAGAGAGAGCGAGACTATACTGGCTGTTGGTATAGTATTATTACACTTCATTGACCAGCTCTTGTCCCACGCTCCTGAACCTACGATGGAGTTACATTTTTAGAGCCTATTTTATTTATAGAGCTGTGTTTCCTCCATCCACTACGAGGGTAGTCAAGACGCGAAACGCGTCGGGTGGTGCACAGCGCCCGCCGGCTCACCGGGCGCCTCGTAATTTGGCGTCGCTGGCGCCGGCCGGACGCGTCCTGTTTCGCCTCTGGCCCTGGCACGGTCGCCACATGTAATTGCCGCCGCCTGATGAATATTAACGCCAGTCGGATGCCGCCTCTCACTGCTGCCGCCGCCGCCGCCACAGCCGCCTGTCCGACACACGTTGCGCGCTGCGGGCCGCATTAAAACGCACCAATTATCTCCGGACCTCTCGTAGTTGGATTGTTCCTTATGACACTATGAAACCTCCTTCCTCCCGATAGATAATTGCGTTTCGTAAGTTGGGCATAACATGCACGAATAGTCGTTTCCTAGACGGACATGGTTCAGTTTATGTTTACAACATTTAGTAAATGATAATGCAATTGCAGCAGTTATGATATTAGTCTAGAGTACAATCGCAGCTGAGGGTGCATTTACGATCTTATGTTAAAAGGCCACGACAGGCTTGGACCACCTTTCGGTATCTGAAGGGAGTGCAATAGAATTAGTTAAATTAGAGAATAATGTGACAACAGGTATAAAAAGCAGCAGGCATTATAAAATCGGTAGTGCTGAGATACAACTAGTCTACAAACATCATAAAAACAGTATACTAAAATAAATATTGTTGTATAAATTCGTCCAGAGCTTAAGAAATAGATGTATGTAACTCAAACTTAAATGTTAGATCTCGAAGATAGACTCGTCTTTCGCCTTAGGTTCTCTAAGCGTCGTGTGTTGCCCTTCTGCAACTACACTTATAATCCGCAAGCCACCCAACGGTATGTGGCGGAGGGCACTTTACGTGCCACTGTCATTACCTCCCTATCCTGTTCCAGTAGCGTATGGTTCGCGGGAAGAGCGACTGCTGGAAAGCCTGCGTGCGCGCTCGAATCTCTCTAATACTACATTCGTGACCACCTCTGGAGGTATAAGTAGGGGGAAGCAATATATTCGATACCTCATCCAGAAACGTACCCTCTCGAAACCTGGACAGCAAGCTACACCGCGATGCAGAGCGCCTCTCTCGCACAGTCTGCCACTTGAGTTTGCTGAACATCTCCATAACGCTATCACACTTACCAAATAACCCTTACGCTTATCGTAGTTGCCTTTCTCCTACGTTTCTATGTCAGTCCTTTAAATCACATATTTTATTTTACTTTGATGCACAGTACCTATATCCTTATCATTACTTGGCTCTTCTCGCTTACCCTCTGTAGATCCTCTCTGTGATTTGCTCCTCCCCTAATTTAAGTGTCGCCTGCTTGCATGTCTCATCAGTCCTTTCGGATTCTCTGAGGACGCCTAACATGTAGGTTCACCTTCCATCTCTATTTCTAAGCCTCTGGACGAGTTTATGCAAACTCATTCATTTTATTATGCTGTTCTTATTACTTATGTGTTCGAGTTACTGTTATCACTATTTTATTGCTCCTACGGTTGATGGTGCCTGTTGGTATACCCATCACTTCATACGTAATTCCACTGCTTCAGAGAACTACTTAAGTGGCCATCGGAGCCGAGACAGGTCGCAGTTATTAAAATAAAACTAAACGAGCAACAGGGATTGTCTTTTTATACGTGATTATAAATGATTCATCGGGTTTTGTATGAACGTGTTTCATAAAAATTTATGAATCACATAAAAATTTATGAATGATGCAGAAAATGTAGATATCCACAAAAACCGAAATTTTTATATCTCACTCAATGTCAGTGCTGCTCTCTACAGAAAACAATAATTTTCACACATGTTTTTCGCAATCAGACTTAACATACGTACATAAGAACTGAAATCACATGCTCCACATACAATAACAGACTTTACAAAACGTGCATTAACCCTCGCAGAAGCGAGCGCGGGGTGTTACTTTATGCCCACCTATGAAATTGTTGTTAACTTAGTCACTTTCTTTAAACTTCCAGATTTTTAAAAAAAAAAATTATTTCTGCTAATGAATCCTTCTACTAGATTCCAAATATCTTTTAAATATTTCAGTTAAACTTAACCCAAAAATTTAGGTCTCAGTAGCAAATAGCACTATCTCCAGCGAACTTCTTATAATGTTGCCAGGTTCAGGGCCATACTTCCACATCAGTATCTCTTTAAAAAATATGTTTAGAGTAAAAGTCAACATCAAGGAAATAAATCTGCATTTTTTAATTTTTCCGTGGTGGTCTGTAGTCAGTGGCATCTTTATATTATTGAAAGTGCGTTGATATTGCTAACTGTGTGCTGTAAGGTATTTTCAGATTCTAGACCCTGATTACACATTTGTACCCCTTTAGAAATTATGTTGTTAATATAAATCAACAACTATTAAAGAATTTCTTTTGGGTGGGCACAAAACGTACCTTGGTATTACAAGGGTTAATGCACTCAATTTACAATGAGCGACTGGTCCCTATCACTGATGGTTTTGATGTGCACACGGCCAGTTAAGATGATGCAGAGTTAAAGTCACACATGGCAACTAAAACACTTAAACAAACTCTCATGAAATATGGAAATAGACAAAACGCACACAATAAAAAACTTTGAAAACAAACAATTCCAGACTTACACAGTTGGTGCATTTAATGAAGATTAGCTGTACATACAAAAAGGCCTAGGTCAGATTACGTTTGGTGACTAGCGTTGCTACATCAACATCGAATGCCTAAGTGGAATGAACCTAACGGAAATTTACAACGCTTTGAGAGGGGTATGTGCGAATAGTTTAGCGGATCATAGCAGAGTATCACGGTGGTCTGCTTGCTTCCGTGGACGTCGGGTAATCACTGAGGACAACCCAGCATGTGGAAGGACTTAAACTGCAACAGACTATGCCTCTCAGGTTGTTGTTAATGACATTTTGCGACAGGATCTACGAAAAACATTTGAGGAAATTGAATATGAGGCCAGAATGTCTCTCACTTTAGTTTGCAGAATTATAACTGAAAACTTGAAGATGAGAAAATTTGATGCCGGATAAGAAAGCAGGTCGCAAAACAATCGAGGAAGAACTGCTTCAACGTTATCGAACAGAAGGAGAACAGGTTCTGAAAAAGACTGTTGCACTTCATGAAATGTGGCTACGAGCTTTTGAGCCAGACCTGAAGTCTCAAACTATTGATCTTTGCATAAGAGAAGAATCGAGTGATATCTACAAACAGACTGCACCTGGAGACGTAAGCTGTTGCTGCGAAATGTTTCAGGGCCGAAAATTCATCAAAGAAGGTCTGCCTTGCTTACGGGTAGTGTCCTCACTTTGCGTGCATATTGCCCAACCAAGAAAGGAACGCTCGACAAGTGTGGATGCAAAATACTTTCACACCCATTATGCAGTTCTGATAAGAGTCCACCGGACTTTAATTTGTTGCACAAATTGAAGGAACAACTCGGTGAAAATCGTGTAGATACAACCGACGAAGCTTTCACTGAGGTGATGCAAGTAATCAGACAGTGGAGCAATGAAGGTGTCCAATTCGGAACTCAGAAGTTGTCAAGAATGGAAATTGTTTTGATGCCCTTTAAAGGTATTTTGTAAAATAAAATATTTTCTTGAGTTCTGTCTTCCAGTGTGTAGAACTTTTCACATGACCCTCATATGTTGGCGGCAGTAGAATCTTTCTCAGTCAACTTCAAATGGGAGTTCTCTAAATTTTCTCAACAGTGTTTCACGAAAAGAGTGGTGTCTTCCCCCCAGAGATTCCCATTTATGTCCACGAAGCATCTCTGCAACACTCGCTTGATTATCGCATCTGCCGGAGACAAATCTAGCAGCACAGTTTAATGCGGTTCAGGAGCAGGTAATACTCTGATTGAGACTCGACCCGCTTCTCCGTTTAGTTCTGAATATACATAAACTGGCAGGAGAGCAACCGACCTGCCTCCGGATGCAGTTGCAGATCACCTGCTGCGGTGAACTCGGGGCCGGCTATTAGACCCGGCACATTTAGGTGTCGCTGATGAACTAATTCCGGGGGAAGATGGAAATGAAGCCGCGCCTCCGAACAATCGGCGCCGCCATTGTGGGGGCGACACAATGCGCCCGATTTAGTGGCGGGCAAACCTCCACCTCCCCGAGGAGGGCTGCCTCTGCTAAAGGCGCAGAAACGTGGACTCTGGCTCCAGGCTCTCAGCCAAGCCTACGCGAATCCATTCTGAAGTAACTACTCTTTTACCGCTGTCACAGTTGAAGACCTCTCGGCTGTAAACAGCAGTAAGGACAGTGAATGGGAAACATAATTATTGCAAGTAACACTCCAAGGAAAAAACAACAAAAACCTTATCTGAATGGGATGAAAGTCGGTAGGTGTGATGTGTATATACAGACAAAAAAATGATTACAATTTCAGAAAAATCGGATGATTTATTCAAGAGAAAGAGCTTCACAAACTGAGCAAGTCAAAAACGTGTTGGTCCACCTTTGACCCCAACGCAAACCATTATTCGCCTTGGCGTTGATGTTAGAGTTGTTGC
This sequence comes from Schistocerca gregaria, assembly GCF_023897955.1. NCBI lineage: Eukaryota > Metazoa > Arthropoda > Insecta > Orthoptera > Acrididae > Schistocerca > Schistocerca gregaria. The sequence continues at coordinate 1,154,204,033 of NC_064920.1, read as the reverse complement.
ATGTCATCCTGAGGAATATCATGCCACAGTCTGTCCAGCTGGTGCAAACCGTCAGAAGCTCAAGTCGGTTAGAGGACCCTAACCGTCATCCTGAGAAATATCATGCCACAATCTGTCCAACTGGTGCAGACCGTCAGAAACCCAAGTTGGTTAGAGTACCTTAACCGTAATGCCCCAAAAGTTCTTAAATGGGGAGAGATCCGTCGATATTCCTGGACAAGGTAGGGGTTGGCAAGCACGAAGACAGGCTGTATAAGCTCACGCCGCATCTTCTTGCTGAAATGTAAACCCACGAGTGTTTCCCATGAGGGGCAACTAAATGAGATGTCAAATGTCGTCGACGCACCGATGTGCTGTAATGGTGCCACACATGATAAACAAGGGGGTCCTGCAATGGAAAGAAATGACAACCCAGACCATCACTCATGGTTGTCAGACCACATGATGGGCGACAGACACGTTTGTACCCTACCACTGTTTGGGGCTTCTCTAGGTACGACATCGTTGATCATAGAGGCTCCATACCATGAGGACCCATCACTGAAGACTGTTCTACTCCAGTCTGGAGACGTCCCAGGCAACAGTGGGATACCAGCTTGACTGTCGCTGACCATACTGCCCGACAACAGGAATGACGGTCTGGTGTGCCATTTGTTTACACAGCCTTTCTCAGCGGTACGTCGACGACACTCTGCGCTCCGTTTTATTGCCCTTCATTCTAAGCCATCCTAGAGTTACATTTCAGCAAGGTAATTCCCATCCGCACAGTTGGGTTTTTGACGATCTAGCTCGCCAATTGGGTAGAATTTAGCATTGTATCCCTGATGGGAACATCCAGCAGCTCTATCGATCTACACTATGTGATCAAAACTATGCGGACACCTGGCTGAAAACGATTTAAAAATTAGTAGCGCCCTCCATCGATAATGCCGGAATTCAATATGGTTTTGGCCCCCCTAAGCCTTGATGACAGCTTCCACTCTCGGAGGCATACGTTCAATCATATGCTGGAAGTTTCCTTGGGGAATGGAAGCCCATTCTTCTCACAGTGCTGTACTACGGAGAGGTATCGATGTCGGTCTCTGAGGCCTGGCACGAAGCCGACGTTCCAAAAGATCCCAAAGGTGTTCTATAGGATTCAGGTCAGTCCTCTGTGTAGGCCACTTCATTACAGGGATGTTATTGTCGTGTAACCACTCCGTCACAGGCGGTGCATCTGATCGCCACGTTGTGTACCGTGATTCGTCACACCACACAACGTTTTCCAGTGTTCGATCCTCCAATGTTAGTGTTCCTTACACCAAGCGAGGAGTCGTTTGGCATTTACCAGCGTGATGTGTGGCTCATGAGCAGCCGCTCGACCAAGAAATTCAAGTTTCCTCACCTCCCGCCTAACTGCCGTACTACTTACAGTGGACCCTGATGGAGTTTGGAATTCCTGTGTGACGGTCTGGATTGGTGTCTGCCTGTTACACAGCACGACCCTCTTCAAATGTCGGCCGTCTCTGTCAGTCAACAGATGAGGTCGGCCTGTACGCTTTTGTGCTGCACGCGTCCCTTCACGTTTCCACTTCACTATCACATCGGAAACAGTGGACCTAGGGATGTTTATGAGTGTGGATATCTCGCGTGCAGACGTGTGACACAAGTGACACCCAATCACCTGACCACGTTCGACGTCTGTGATTTCCGCGGAGCGCCCCATTCCGCTCTCTGACGATGTCTAATCACTAATAAGGTTGCTGATATGGAGTACCTGGCAACAGATGGCAGCACAATGCACCTAATAGGAAAAACCTATGTTTCTGGAGGTGTCTTGATACTTCTGATCTCGTAGCGTATGCCAAGCAGAATAACTGCTTGCTTAAGGGACAGAGGTGAGCCAACGCATTATTGACTTGCTCAATTTGTTAAGGTCTTCCTCTGGAAGGAATCATAGAATGTTTCTGTAAATGTTGTCATTTGTTTATGCGCACACTTAACAAATGGCTATGAGCACTATGCGACTTAACTTCTGAGGTCATCAGTCGCCTAGAATTTAGAACTAATTAAACCTAACTAACCTAAGGACATCACACACATCCATGCCCGAGGCAGGATTCGAATCTGCGACCGTAGCGGTCGCTCGGTTCCAGATTGTAGCGCCCAGAACCGCGCGTCCACTCCGGCCGGCGCACACTTAACAGCTACCGATCTCCATTAATACTAGTAGCATGCGCGGTCTTTGTGACAGGAAAATGCTTTTCAGAGAGTATTCGTACGATTCTCTGAATGATATAGATAGTTACTGCTCAGATAAAGGTCCTATTTATGTTCCTGAATGCAAACACACTTCAGAAGTTGTTGCTGATAACGTCGATTTGAAAATTTATTGAATCAAGTAAACAGTATTGTGTCCCTCACCATTGAGAATTTAAGTGACAGGGTGGTGGTAGTAATGTTAAGAGCCAACCTTAACATTGTTTATGTGCTGAAACAAGTTGCATTCTAAAATTCAATCTAAAGGGTGATCCAGCCACCCCTACCGATGTTGTTTTATGCAACCCGAAATATCGTATCTGACTGTCAAACACCACAGGAAAGATTTTCATTTTCTCTCGCTTGCTATGTGCAAACTATTCGTGCTGTAGAAAGGGACGTTTTGTAGGAAATTTAATGTACTTCAATTTTGTACTGGAATATCTTTTCTCACAAGCTTTAATTTTCGAATTATTCAAGAAAAACATGGAAAAGTGACATTCAGACGCACCCCCACTTCCATACCCAATCCATGCAGGTCTGGATTTATAGTACCTTGTTCATGGCACTCCTTCCTCTTCACAAAAATTTACGACTGCATGAATTATTTCCAACGTTCGACATTTTTTGGTTTCCATTGACTGGCCTTATTACGCCATCGGCTTAGTCGATCGTTCACAAATCATAAAATCGATTTTTGTGTAAATTTCACCCCATTTTGTGAATGTTAGCAGCATAAATAAACAAATACATCGTTCTATTCGTCATACCTACTGACTACGAAACTACTGTGCTTGCAAGGATTAACGGTCAACGCAACTAATTTCAGAGTAACATTTACAAAAGTAGTTTTTCTTTCGTAACCCCCATGGGCACGTTTAAATTAATACTGTCAACGAAATAGCAGCTATGCTGGTGGCGTGAAACCCAATCAATAGAGACCGAAAAGGTCGAATATCGGGGATAGTTGGTGTAGCTGGCAATTTATGTACAGCAGGAGGAGGGAGTGTCACGAACTATACCCCAACAACACGAACAAAATAGTACAAATCCTGACTGGCGAGGGGTGAGTGTGAGAGTGGAGGTACGTTTGAAGATCACTTCTGTACGTTTATCTTGAATAACACTAAAACTTTGGTCTCCAGCCAAACATGCATTCAAATACAGAATTCAAGTACATCAAATTTCCTGCAAAAAGGTCCAGTTCACTTTTTCTGTAGGACTTGTGCGTAGCGAGCGAGAGATATGAATATCTCGCGCGTGGTCTCTGAAGCCTAATTTAAAACGACGGGTTGCAAAAATGAGCGTCTGACGCACCCTGTATATTGAGCTGAATCATAAATCAGTTTTTTGATTGTTAATGCGAATTCTAGTATCAAAAACTGAAATATTTGGAATCTTTTAAATTTTTATTTTTGAAAAGTTTTACAGTAATGTTTTGTTATTTCGCCGAGTATATAAACAGTGGTAAGCCAACGCTAAACCTTGTTAGTGCTCCTTGTTTGCAAGTAAAGAATGTTAAGTACCTACTGACGAACTTATAAGAATAACATTTTGGGAGGGTTTACTTGAAAACACTGTACTTGTACTTTGCATGTACTTAAACTAACTTATTTATGAGAGTTTATTGAAATTTTACTGTGCATTTTCTCAAATCAACCAACTTATTCCTTAGCACTTTTTTACACTTTTATTAAGTGTTTGACAGACAACGAAATTGTGAATTTGGAAACAAACTGAAAAAAACTTCCTGGCAGATTAAAACTGTTTTAATCTGCCAGGAAGTTTCATATCAGCGCACACTCCGCTGCAGAGTGAAAATCTCATTCTGGAAACTGAAAAAAAGTTTCTCCTTTAAAATTCTTTATACTTTTTAGAAGAACTTTTATTTTTGAAATGTATTACAGGTATAGCAATAATTAATTCTTATAGATATCTAAAAGAACCTTAAATGGTCAGCATGTAGCCACATTTAGATATGACCGTGTGAGGTGAATGTAAAGTGACCTGTTCCACATCATTACGATTAATCGTAGAGATGATCCCTGCAACTTGGAACAAACAATGAAGTAACCAACAACGGTTTCTCAAAAAAATTTTATGTGCAATCTACAGATCACTTTTTACCAATGCTTGCACAGCAAATATCGTTATCGCAAATATCATTATCGCTTTACCTCAGTTAAAATAAGGTACACCATAGGCGGCTGCGTTGCAATGTCAGGTTTAGAGCTGATAATGCATATGAGTCGAAACGAGGCCCCGAGAGTAGACAACATTCCATTACAACTACCGGCGGCCTTGGGAGAGCCATTCCTGACAAAACTCTACCATCTGGTGAGCAAGATGTATGACACAGGCGAAATACCCTCAGACTTCAAGAAGAATATAATAATTCCAATCCCAAAGAAAGCAGGTGTTGACAGATGTGAAAATTACCCAACAATCAGTTTAATAAGTCACAGCTGCAAAATACTAACCCGAATTCTTGACAGACGAATGGAAAAACTAGTAGAAGCCGACCTCGGGGAAGATCAGTTTGGATTCCGTAGAAATACTGGAACACGTGAGGCAATACTGACCTTACGACTGATCTTAGAAGAAACATTAAGGAAAGGCAAACCTACGTTTCTAGCATTTGTAGACTTAGAGAAAACTTTTGCCAATGTTGACTGGAATACTCTCTTTCAAATTCTAAAGGTAGCAGGAGTAAAATACAGGGAGCGAAAGGCTATTTACAATTTGTACAGAAACCAGATGGCAGTTATAAGAGTCGAAGGACATGAAAGAGAAGCAGTGGTTGGGAAGGGAGTAAGACAGGGTTGTAGCCTCTCCCCGATGTTATTCAATCTGTATATTGAGCAAGCAGTAAAGGAAACAAAAGAAAAATTCGGAGTGGGTATTAAAATCCATGGAGAAGAAATAAAAACTTGGAGGTTCACTGATGACATTGTAATTCTGTCAGAGACAGCAAAGAACTTGGAAGAGCAGTTGAACGGAATGGATAGTGTCTTGAAAGGAGGACATAAGATGAACATCAACAAAAGCAAAACGAGGATAATGGAATGTAGTCAATTTAAATCGGGTGTTGCTGAGGGAATTAGATTAGGAAATGATACACTTAAAGTAGTAAAGGAGTTTTGCTATTTGCGGAGCAAAATAACTGATGATGGTCGAAGTAGAGAGGATATAAAATGTAGACTGGCAGTGGCAAGGAAAGAGTTTCTGAATAAGAGAAATTTTTTAACATCGAGTATAGATTTAAGTGTCAGGAAGTCATTTCTGAAAGTATTTGTATGGAGTGTATCCATGTATGGAAGTGAAACGTGGACGATAAATAGTTTGGACAAGAAGAGAATAGAAGCTTTCGAAATGTGGTGCTACAGAAGAATGCTAAAGATTAGATGGGTAGATCACATAACTAATGAGGAAGTATTGAATAGGATTGGGGACAAGAGAAGTTTATGGCACAACTTGACCAGAAGAAGGGATCGGTTGGCAGGACATGTTCTGAGGCATCAAGGGATCACCAATTTAGTATTGGAGGGCAGTGTAGAGGGTAAAAATCGTAGAGGGAGACCAAGAGATGAATACACTAAGCAGATTCAGAACGATGTAGGTTGCAGTAGGTACTGGGAGATGAAGAAGCTTGCACAGGATAGAGTAGCATGGAGAGCTGCATCAAACCAGTCTCAGGACTGAAGACCACAACAACAACAATGTATATGTGTTTGATGTTAATGGCACCTATCTTTTAGTTAGCTGACTTCTAATTACATTACCAATGTCTCCCCACACTTTGCTAAGGAGAAAAGGCAACCAGATAAACACCCATTGACAAAGTGCATCGTTCTTCGCCTCTTGATGCCATTTCCACTCCAAGGAAGGACTGTTAAAATAGACGAATTTTTCACACACCTACAACTTGGAAAGAAATTTCAGTAGAAGAAAATATCGTTTTGTTGGAACAAAGAAAGAGAGTCATGGACAAGGTCTTAGTAGTTTGAAGAAGAATAGCTCTGACTTATATTCCACCAAATATCGAAGGGGCTGATAAGCCAGAATATACCCTGAGGGTATACCATGGGAAGACGTATAAGAAGATTAATATTTCAGCACTTCACTTCATGGAGTAGCAGTGATAAAATAAGGAAATGAACAACTATACATCATTGTCTATGTCATCGATCAAATGACTCGTAAATACTTCACCAACGTTACGTGAAGGAGACGGTCGATGCACGTTTTTTAAAATATCCAAGACACGACAGCAACAAATTCATGGGCCATCCTCAGTCAAAGAACCAAAAGTAACATGAAGAGGAAGCCGTTCATTCTTCAGTTGGTAAATGTACTCAGCAATATGAAACGCAAAGAGCGAGACCGTAGCAAGAAAGCTAATCGAACAAGGGACTGTAGGAACGGACATACAAGCCAAAACAGTCTGTAGTATATCTTTATCAAGTGAAATCATGTTCACGATAATGCTGAAGTCGTATCAGTTAACAGGAAATTTGATAGAAGATATATTTTTTCTTACGGAATTTGACAAAAGTACAAACCGCTTGGAACCTAAGACAAAGGTACAATGTTTTTTTCTTTTTATCTTCCCAGAGCTTCTTCATGGGTTGTCTGATGGCTTGCCTCTGTTCATTTGACATCACCCTCCTAGGTTGTGAATTTCGTTGTTGGACAGGAAATTTTACAGTATTGATCAATAACTTGAAACTAGCACTCCTGAAACAAAGGATATTGCGGAGACATGGCTTAGCTACAGCCTGAGGGATGTTTCCAGAATGAGAAACATTCTGGAAACATCCCCCAGGCTGTGGCTAAGCCATGTCTCCGCAATATCCTTTCTTTCAGGAGTGCTAGTTCTGCAAGGTTCACAGGAGAGCTTCTGTAACGCTTGGAAGGTAGGAGACGAGGTACTGGAAGAAGTGAAGCTGTGACGACGGGGCGTGAGTAGTGCTTGGGTAGCTCATTTGGTAGAGCACTTGCCGGCGAAAGGCAAAGATCCCGAGTTCGAGTCTCGGCCCGGCACACAGTTTTAATCTGCCAAGAAGTTTCATACGTTTTTTTCTTACTCTTAAATTAAACTACTACGGCATGCCCGATGTCCGTTTGATCCGTGGATGAATAAACCGCTACCACTGAACATGATACACGGATGAATGAAACTGCAATCAGGATTAATTTCTCCTATTTTTTTTTTTTTTTTTTTTTTTTAGATACAGCTGCTGACTAAAGATACTTTTCTAGTTCTTGTAGGTCCCGTTGATTTCAATAACTCGTAAGGAATTCAATAAGCTAAACGGCAATTCCGACTCCCGTCACGCCATATTGACGATAAGTGCCCCCGCTGTGTATTTCATGCCCCTCCTACCTGTGTTCTGCAACGCCCCGCGGCAAGTAGAAAAAAAAAATCTCCCCTCCGGCATTGTTTCGTGTGTGTGTGTGTGCGTGTGTGTGTGTGTGTGCGTGCGTGCGTGAGTGTGTGGTCGGCCTCCGCCGCCGGCGTTTAAAGCCACGAGCGCACCGACAGATTACAGAGAGGGCCGAGGCGATCAATAGCCGTGTAATATTTACCCACGGACAATAAATGGTTTCCATCGCCAGGGCTGTAATTTGAGCCGCCATTACGACTTCTGGTCCTGTCAATAAAATATAAGCGTGTCTCTGTCGCGCGGACATTTAAGCCGGGTCGTAAAACCGGATTATAATAACGAGCAGTATCTGTCGTAAAGTGATTCCGCCAGATCACGTGTTGCGCGCGCAGCGAGGGGGAAAAAACTGTCGCTTATAAAATAAAATAAATCTGGCTTTGAATAGGGATGCGGTGAATAATTTAATATCGGACCGAGTTTATCGTCACTGGATACGCCATCAGTGGATAACGTACGACCCGATAGCGTTCCCGTTGAATGAGGCGTTCAGTGAAACGTGGTGCAGTATCAGGTAACCCGTAACAACTCACACGTGCATTAGACCTTTACAACCGCATTAATATTACGTCAAACTCCTGTTTAACTTTGCCTCCGTAATCCGGAGAAACATAAATTTAATTATACGACATTCGTCCACAGCTACAAAATAATCTGGCAGCTGCTGAAAAAAAAAGGATACTCCCAAACTTTCCTGACACATTCACTACGTAATTAGCAAACGTTTTATGAGCCTTATCCTTAGCGTGTATTCCATATGCAGAGATCGTGACATACTTAACAGGCTGTGCTCATCGACAAGGATAAGGTACTATACAAATGTATCCAGCCTGATGCTCCGTTCTTTGCCTCCTGAAAGGCGCTCGTCACGGTTTTATAGGTAGCCTGATGAGCAAAAGACGAGCGAAAGGGATATTAGACCAGATCTGTGATAGGGCTGAGTTCCAACCAAATAGAATACAGCGTTTCATTCTTAACTAAACTCCGTCCGAACAGGCAGCAGGAGGCCCACCGGTACCGACCGGCCGCCGTGTCATCCTCAGTCTACAGCCGTCACTGTATGCGGATAAAGAGGGGCATGTAGTCAGCACACCGCTCTCCCGGTCGTGTGGCAGTTTAGGAGACCGGGCCGCTACTTCTCAGTCAAGCAGCTCCCCAGTTTGCCTCACAAGGGCTGAGTGCACCCCGCTTGCCCACAGCGCTAGGCAGACCGGATGGTCACCCATACAGGTGCTATCCCAGCCCGACAGTGCTTAACAACGCTGGTCTGGCAGGAACCGGTGTGACCACTGTGGTAAGGCAGTTGGCCATTACGTAATTAACATAAAGAAATCTTGAGATCTAAAAGTACCCGTAGGAAGCGTTATGTGAACATTACCGCACTTAATACTGGCCATTAAAATTGCTCCACCACGAAGATGACGTGCTACAGACGCGAATCTTAACCGACAGGAAGAAGATGCTGTGATATGTAAATGATTAGCTTTTCAGACCATTCACACAAGGTTGGCGACGGTGGCGACACCTACAACGTGATGATAAGAGGAAAGTTTCCAACCGATTTCTCAGACACAAACAGCAGTTGACCGGCTTTGCCAGGTGAAACGTTGTTGTGATGCTGCGTGTAAGGAGACGAAATGCATACCATCACGTTTCCGACTTTGATAAAGGTCGGATTGTAGCCTATCGCGATTGCGGTTTATCGTATCGCGACATTGCTGCTCGCGTTGATCCAGATCCAATGACTGTTAGCAGAATATGGACTCGGTGGGTTCAGCAGGAGAGTAATACGGAACGCCGTGCTGGATCCCAACGGCCTCGTATCACTAGCAGTCGAGATGAGAGAAATATTATCAGCATGGCTGTAACGGATCGTGCAGCCACGTCTCGATCCCTAAGTCAACAGATGGAGACGTTTCCAAGACAACAACCATGAGCATGGACAGTTCGTCGACCTTTGCAACAGCGTGGACTATCAGCCCAGAGACCCTGGCTGCGGTTACCCTTGACGCACCATCACAAACAGGAACACTTGCGATGGTGTACTCAACGACGAACCTGGGTGCACGAATGGCAAAACGTCTTTCGGATGAATCCAGGTTCTGTTTACAGAATCATGATGGTCGCATCCGCGTTTGGCGACATCGCGTTGAACGCACATTGGGAGCGTGTATCCGTCATCGCCATACTGGCATATCACCCGGCGTGATGGTATGGGGTGCCACTGGTTACACGTTTAGGTCACCTCTTGTTCGCATTAACAGCACTTTGAACAGTGGACGTTACATTTCAGATGTGTTACGTTCCGTGCCTCTACACTTCATTCGATTCCTGCGAAACCATACATTTCAGCAGGATAATGCACGACCGCATGTTGCAGGTCCTGTACTGGCCTTTCTGGATTCACAAAATGTTCGACTGCTGCCCTGGCCAGCACAGTATCCACATCTCTCACCAATTGAAAACGTCTGGTCAATGGTGGCCGAGCAACTAACTCGTCACAATACGTCAGGCACTACTCTTGATGAACGGTGGTATCATGTTGAAGCTGCATGGGAAGCTGTACCTGTACACGCAATCCAAGCTCTGTTTGCCCAATGCCCAGGCGTATCAAGGCCGTTATTACGGCCAGAGGTGGTTGTTCGGGGTACTGATTTCTCAGGATCTATGCACCCAAATTGCGTGAAAATGTAATCACATGTCAGTTCTAGTATAATATATTTGTCCAATGAATACCCGTTTATCATCAGCAGTTCTCATGGTGTAGCAATTTTAATGGCCAGTAGTGTACATGTAGGAGGGCGTGCTGAAAAGTAAGGCCGCAGGGTTTTTATGTGAAAACTGTTAAAGCTTTTTAAGTAAATCAAAAGTTATTAATATTCCACATCTTTCAACATATTTCCTCCAGCGGAGACCAGTTTTCTGATACCGTCACTGTAGAATGTTTGAATTTGACGAAGGGACAACTTCACCTATTCTTACATCGCTATCAAAGTGAACTCCTCAAAGGCGCTCTTCATGTTTTGGAAACAGATGAAAATTGGATAGGGCCAAATCAGAACAATATGAAGGATGATCGATGACAGTGAACTGAAGGCGTCAGATTGTTGCAGATATCGGAGCGCTGGTGTGTTGTCTGGCATTGCAAAAACAGACGTAATGTCTGATGGGATAGCAGCAATCAGTAAATTGTACAATGTTACTTATAATCCGTCTTGATTGCAATTTTTTTTATTCATATGATCGGTTTCGGTTTATCCAGAACCATCTTCAGATCTGATATTTCTGTTACAGGAGTAACCCGTCCCAATCCAGCAGCTTTCACATGCTGCGTCACATATATGGATGAACCGAAACCGATCGGAAGAATATAAAAAACAAATTGCAATCAAGACGGATTACAAGTAACATTGTCTGGCATTGTCATGATAAAAGAAAAGGTGCTCCTTGTGTGGACATACCCTTCGAATTCGAAACTCGATTACACCATGCTTTGTCGTCCATACAAGACACAGCCACGGCAAAAGCACCACAGGCGCAAAGATGCGTGCTGCTGCCAGTGTTACAGTGTTGTCAGTGTCGTGGAGTTTTGCCACTTGCGCGAGTTCCAGCAGCGCCACTGGCGGCGCTGAGAATGAAGATATCGACCTCGCCTCGGCCAACTGCCGGCCGAATACAGTCCGCCAAAGACCGGACGACAACAGACAGAAGATTACTCCGAAGATAGCTCTATCCCACTTAGTAACAGATCGTCGTCGAGGGCTTACAAGGGGACCATCAGAAATGTAAATAATGCATTTTGATGGGTCTCGGATAAGTTGTAGAGGGACGTGCCTTGAGCATGAAGCTATATGCTTTTTTTTAGCGACGGGTCTTGGTTCTCGATAGAAAATCAGAAGCATCTTCGATTAAATTAAAAGTAAGGGTGTCAACATTACGAGTGCAATGGGAACTCCACAGTTAAACGAAGAGGAGAGATCAGATATGGGCAGAGTCACTGAAGCCCTCTACAGAGGGGAGAATTTGTCTGACGACGTGTTAGCAGAAGAAAAGAAAATATGGAAGACAGGGTATCCATTATTAGAGTCAGGGTTTGACAGAACTTTGGAAGAAGTGCAATCAAATAGGACAGGAGTGATAGATAACTTCCTTCACAATGTCTAAAATCAGTGGGGAAATGACAATCAAACGACTATTCAAGCTGATATGTAAAACCTATGAGACTTAAAACATACCATCAGACTTCCGAAAAAATATCATCGTTAGAATCCCGAAGATAGCAAGGGCAGCTACGTACGAGAATTACCGCACAATCAGCTTTACATTTCATGCATCCAAGATGCTGACAAGAGTAATATAAATGGATGGAAGCCTTCAGAAAAAACCATGACACGTTCATAGGATCCGTAAAAAAAGAAAAAGCGTTCAGCATTGTAAAAAGGAGCAGGATGTTGGAATTTCTGAGAAAAAGTGGAGTAAGTGATAAGGAAACACATTTAATATACAGTATGCGCAAAACAGAAAGTAGACAGTAAGTATGGAAGTTAAAAAACGAAGTGCTCGGATTATAAAAGCTGTAAGAGAAGGGAGCAATCCATACTGAAGAAGCAGCAGCGTAAATAAGAGAAATGTCCGAGAGTGGAATTAATATTCAGAATGAAAGGGTATCAGTGACAGGACTCAGTGATGACATTGCTATGCTCATTGAAAGTTAAGAAGAATTATAGAGCTTGTTAAATGGAATAAAAAAGGGTAATTGAATGGAATAAACAGGCTTATCAGTACACAATATGGACTGGCACTAAATCAAAGAAAGAACATAGTAAAGATGAATATCACAAACAAGATTAACATTAAAATTAATATAGAAAGTAGGGACGAGGAAGTTGTTTGAATTAAGGAGTTCTGTTGACTTGGAAGCAAAATAACACAAGTTGGACGAAGCACGGAGTACATAAAAAGGAGATTGGCACAAGCAAGGAAGGAATTCCAGGTCAAAATAGCCCACTTGAATCAATTATCGGCCTTAAATTGAGAAAAAAATTCTGAGAACGTGCATTTTGAGCAGAGCGTTCCATGCTACTGAGACATGGACTGCGGGGAAACAGGAAAAGAAGAGAATCGAAGCGTTTGAGATGTAGTGCTACGGGAGGATAGGTTGTCTGATAAGGCTTGAGGAAGTTAATCGCAGAATCGGTGAAGGAAGGAACATACGGAAAACACCGGTAAGACGAGGAGGCGCGATGATAGGTCATGTGTTAAGACATTGGGAAATAACTACCACAGTACTAGAGCTACAGGGTGGCGCACAAAACGTGTTACCATTTTGTTTTGAATAAAAACTTTATTGTCAATACAATCTGAAAGGGACATATACTACAATGAAGAGCCGTCCATGGAGATTTGTTCTAACTCAGCACATGCTCAATATGTTCACCATTTTGTTTCCTAACTTCCTTCATAGGAACACTGAAGTATTCCGTACTTCTACTGCAAGCTTGAAGAATAAGTCTTCTGAGCTCCATTAAATCACGTGCACGTTTTGGTAAAATTTATTCTTTTAGGTACCCCCAAAGAAAACAGTCACATGAGTTGAGGTCTGGACTATTGGGGGGCCAATTTTGTCCGTCATTGAAGCGACCTGGAAACCTGAGTGACATGATGTGCATGTCGAAATGCTCGTGTAAAAACTCCAACACAGTGTTTTCAGTATGGAGGCTTTGCTCCATCTTGCATGAACCACTGCGTGTTGAAGAGCAAAGCAGTAGCAAGAAGCTGTGGAATGAAGCTATTGCTCAAATAACGCTCGCTGTTCACAGTTTCTTCAAAGAAAAAGGGTCCAGTAATCCGTGACTGGAAACTGCTGCCCACGCTGTAATCCTCGGAGCATAATGTTGTCGTTCATGAAGCAGTTGTGGCTTTTCAGTGTCCCAGAAGCGTACTTTTTGTCTGTTATCCACAGCGTCTAAATGAAAATGCGCCTCGTCTGAAAACCAAACGTTGTTGAGACTTTCTTCCCTATCCTCCGTCCACTGACCAAACAGTAGTCTCTGCTGCTTTCGTTCTTCAGTGAGCTTCTGTGCACAGGTCATCTTGTGTGGATACATATGGAGGTCACTTTTAGGAATGCGTTGAACGGAGCGTCTGGATATTCCCAGTTGCACTGCTGCCTTTCTACACGATTTCCCGGGACTTCTCTGTACAGCAACTCGTACTTCTTCAATATTCTCCGGCGAACAAACAGGCTTAGGCCGAGGTCGCTTCGCTTCCAATACTGTTCCTTCCTGTAGAAATTTATCGTACAACCTGTGGATGTTCTTCTTGCAAGGGACCCATCGTGTGTTAAACTGTTGTCGAAAACGCCTCTGATTCACAACAAGGCTTTTCGTTTCATGAAAAAGTAACACATTTGCCGATCGTTGCTGTGTCGTCAGTCTTCCATTGTCAGCCATTGCTGCTTACTAGTCTCCTAGTGGCAGTATCGTGAATTACACGCCATTTCGTAACTCATTTGTTTTACCAAGCTCTGCTGGTACTAATGTAGAGATCCCAGCGGGATATCTAATGTGTGTCGTAAATTGTGAAAGAAACAATTGGTAACACATTTCGTGCTGCACCCTGTAGATGCAGAGGGTAAAATATATAGGGGAAAGGTGACGTTGTAGATTCCTTTCTTTTCGGGTTTTCTCACAGTCCATGACTAACTCCCAAGCAATGCAACGCTAGGGACGTGCATTCCCAGAAATTTCTTTCAGAAATTAAGACCTAGTAAGATTTCTTTTAGCGAGAAGTGCCTTCCTTGAATATCCGGTCTGCTTCTTGCATCACCTTCGCTACGGCTGCAGTGACTTATTTTACTGTATCCGTTCACTGCCTCTGCTACGTGGTGCCCAATTTTGATCCTAACTTTACCTCTAATTTAAATTCTGCTGTCTCTCATTTCTTAAATTATTATTTGGTTTACTTTCAGTCTGTATCATTTGCTCATTACACGGTTCATTCACTCAGTATACACCGTCTGATAAGCACACAGAATGGTAATGTCATCAATGAATCTTATAGACATCCAAGTTGAATTTTAATCCCACTGTTAAACCTTTATTTTATTTTTGTCATTATAGTCTGAAATGTAGTGGAGGTAGACCGAATTCTTTCCTTACAACCTTTTCAATCCGAGCATTTCCCTCTTTTCTTCCAATGGTATTGTTCTCTTTTTGTTATTGTACATACAGAAACTCACCAACTTTCCCTCTCTATTACTTCAATTTTTGTTAGAAATACGAACATCTTTTACTATTTTACAATGTCGAACAAATCCGATTAATGTGACTTTATTTATTTTACGTTTTTCCCATATTATCAAGAGGGGAAGTAGAACTGCTTCTCTGGTGCCTTTTTCTCTCGTAAAGCCAAAATTTACGTGTAACGGATCTTCGATTACACACTTAAATTGTAGCATCGAAACTACGGCCTTACCTCTCTGAGACGGTGGCAAGTTAAGTACGGTATGTATCTTGAGTGTGAATGAAAGAAGGGTCTGGAGAAATTATCAGTCAATTTGTAGAGAGCAGGCCACGGGATTGTGGCGTGTGGTCCGACACCGCCTGGAAGATAGGTGCCTGAAACCTTGGAGCGCCACTTTGCGGTAGGTTTCCTTATTCCACACTGGGTGTTTAACTACTGTGCGCTACGACCTCATCTGGTGCCTGCGAGAAGAGGAGAAAGACGCTACGCATGTTGAAATAGGTACAGATACATGAGTTGCTCGTGAAGTACCATGACATGTATAAAATACTATCACGACGTGTGGGGAAGCAAGTGTGGCCTTCTCTAGCTCTTTTCTTAATAGGACAACCTTTTCACCTTGCTGTTTGTGAAGCATAATCGCTTACTGATAATCCTATGTAACCTAGTCACTTTGGTAAATTTTAAGCTCCTGTGGTCCCCCCTTCATCAGTTTTAGGTATTTTGTTTACATCTATACCAAATGTTTTACTACAAAAATTTCTTTATATCCGCAGCAACTCGAGCCACCTAGTCGCCTCACGTCTATGAACTTTGTTTCCCAGGATCGAGATCAACCTGCTGGCTGAATTCTGCGACCTGCCATAAAACAATCGAGTCAGTCCTATAATGCCGGTACGCCACTGGGTTCTTCAGGTTCTCTTGTTGAGAATTCGTACGGGAGATGCACTGCGAGCCTTGGTACACGGCCCACCAATTTAGAGCAGGTGAATGTGTTTGTCTCCGGAATTCCTCCACACAACGGTCGTATTTTCCAGCACTGATTGGGTGTCGGTCAGTGCTAGGTGTAGCATAATGCCGTAGTGTCAGGACAAAGGAGATGCAGAAATTTAGTAAGGGTTATGGCGCCTTTTCCCTGACTTTGCAGATATGTTTTTTCCAGGTGAGGTGGCTGTCCACGGTCACTCTTAGAGACTTCCAGTACCGGGCCAAGTGATGAAGCCTCCCGTAACCTGCACTAGTTGGAGATCCGCAGCCACTCTAGAGTGACTGATTTTGGAGCCTCGCTTTTGCACCATTGAACGTTAATCGCAACTTAGTTCCCCAGGAGACTAGAACGTCGCACGCCATTCTCCGACAGGGATTGATTTTATCTGTTCTTATATTTCGTGCGTAGAGTCCGCTACAATCCCTGTAAAGTGCTAACAGTACACGCACGGTCCCTGAAACATGATCTAAACATTCATGGTGGTGTCTGTTTGTTCTATATCGTGTCTCCCTACCACTTTCGAGCAACGACGCTCTGAGCGTGTTTTTTAGGGAATTTTGAACCTGGGACCTGTTGTTGGTAAGGAGACGCCAGACCACACATGACATGTAGATTTCAGAAGAGTTCAGTGAGACTAGCGATGATATAATCAAATACTTAATGATCTCAGCGCCAGCTCCACTGCACTCCCTGCAAAAGAATCTTAATACTAACTAAATTTAGTGGAAGGGGTTCAAGGCTTTCCTATTTTTTAGTTATCTGGTAAAATAACGTCGAAAAAGCAGTTAAGGTTACCATTGGAAATTTTATTCTACTCACAAAACATTGTTTATAAATTGCACTATTGATAAAAGGAAGTGTTTTAATACAGGACGGTAAAAACCAACTGCGTTCAACAAAAATGTGAACGAATATTCCTTGAATGGGTTTCCAAGTTCTACAATGGATAGAAGGATGACCTATGCCATATCACATCTATAATCTAGGTTTAAATTAAGTTTCACAAAAGAGAAAACTATCAAAATGGTCTATAGTGACCCACAATTATCTTCAATTACTTATCTAACTTGTCGTAAATTACAGTGGCTGATGTGGCTTCTCAATAATTATATAACAGAAAAATGATCGCGTTTGAGATTTTTACTACAAGTGGCAAATGTGAACACCATGAGCTTTAATTGACGATCGACACTAGTATTACGCAAAAAGGAGGTGTAACAGATGAGACTTCTGCAGTTATGAGTGAAGCTTTATGCGCTGTTACGCGGCATCTTGTGCGTTCATTACCTTGTCGGTGTTCGTCAGGGGGGCGGCGGCCGGCGCAGCAGCCATCCAGCTCGCCGTCTCGGAACTAACTCCGACCTAACTTCTCCTTACTACGATTTACCGAAGTTGTTTTTAAAAAAAAAAAAATATCTGGCTGTGTTTTCATCTGACCAATCAAGGTCCCAATGTTAACCTTAAGCTACGCCTACAAAAATTCTGTCTATCTAATGAGAAACGTTAAACTTTTCGTGGTGGGTCAATGTTTTTAAAGTTTGCAACATAACAGAGACGCGAAAAAGTCTCACGCTAAAACCTGCAGCTGGTGTGGTCCTTTTAGCGTTATCGTAAGATCTATACTGTTCTTCTGGGGGGCTCTAGCTTTTAACATGGGCTGGGGGGGGGGGGGTGGTCCTAACATAACAGAGACGCGAAACAGTCTGACGCTAAAACAAGCGGGTGGTGTGGTCTTAGTGGTAGGCGGGCGACGTGGGTGTCCAGTCCGTCCCTTATCGTAGGGCCTTCTAGCTTAACACGGTTCTGCTCTCGGCTTCGGTTCTCGTTCCTCCCCTCGGAACTGCGTCGGTCTCACTGTGGGAAGGTACGACATGCATTTAGGCTTTCTTGTGTTAGTCTGTGGTATTCCATTTACTCACTCGTCACTCGTATTACTTTGGTTAACTTAATGTCACGATTTATTCGGAGCTATGTGACATACTACTGGAATTGCTTATCATGTCAGGGTTTTCATGGAAGGTGTTGGATTTGCCTGACACCTCACAATGAGAAGTGGACAGAGAGAACGGCAAACGGCCAAGTACAGTTCCCTGCGGTACTCCAGCTAGGATAGGCCTTGCTGTAGACCTGCCATATCCGGCGCGGACGTTAAATCTGTATCTGAAGTAGGACGAGATAAGTCTGACGTGTGGTGTTCGTCTCTCCATACACAAGGTTTGTAGTGAAGACTCTCACGACACACGTAGCCGAAGCTACTTTATTTACTTCTTTTATTTTTTTTATGTTTCATTTACGATCTTTAGGAGAATGGGTGTGTCAGCGGCTTATTTCTGACTCTAAATGACCATTTTAGTAGATATTATTACTTCCTTCAGTTTGGCAACATTTCTTGTTCATCTTCAACTCTTGTAGTCCTGTCTTCCTGGGATGCGTGTTATATTACTCATGTACATTGTTAACTTTCACTCGTTGACCGTATAAATAAAACTGAATGAAACACAATTTTCGTGCCATGCGCGTATCGCCTTTATTCTCTGCGAGATATCTTTAGTAGCTTGGAATAAGTTTCCTTTTTTACCACCTGGTTTACATTTTGGGACAATGTGTATAACGTACACTCCTGGGAATGGAAAAAAGAACACATTGACACCGGTGTGTCAGACCCACCATACTTGCTCCGGACACTGCGAGAGGGCTGTACAAGCAATGATCATACGCACGGCACAGCGGACACACCAGGAACCGCGGTGTTGGCCGTCGAATGGCAATAGCTGTGCAGCATTTGTGCACCGCCGCCGTCAGTGTCAGCCAGTTTGCCGTGGCATACGGAGCTCCATCGCAGTCTTTAACACTGGTAGCATGCCGCGACAGCGTGGACGTGAACCGTATGTGCAGTTGACGGACTTTGAGCGAGGGCGTATAGTGGGCATGCGGGAGGCCGGGTGGACGTACCGCCGAATTGCTCAACACGTGGGGCGTGAGGTGTCCACAGTACATCGATGTTGTCGCCAGTGGTCGGCGGCAGGTGCATGTGCCCGTCGACCTGGGACCGGACCGCAGCGACGCAGGGACACTGTTGCTCCTGGGGTATCGGCGAGGACCATTCGCAACCGTCTCCATGCATACGACCGAGGCACACAGGGCCAACACCCGGCATCATGGTGTGGGGAGCGATCTCCTACACTGGCCGTACACCTCTGGTGATCGTCGAGGGGACACTGAATAGTGCACGGTACATCCAAACCGTCATCGAACCCATCGTTCTACCATTCCCAGACCGGCAAGGGAACTTGCTGTTCCAACAGGACAATGCACGTCCGCATGTATCCAGTGCCACCCAACGTGCTCTAGAAGGTGTAAGTCAACTACCCTGGCCAGCAAGATCTCCGAATCTGTCCCCCATTGAGCATGTTTGGCACTGGATGAAGCGTCGTCTCACGCGGTCTGCACGTCCAGCACGAACGCTGGTCCAGCTGAGGCGCCAGAATGGCATGGCAAGCCGTTACACAGGACTACATCCAGCATCTCTACGATCGTCTCCATGGGAGAATAGCAGCCTGCATTGCTGCGAAAGGTGGATACACACTGTACTAGTGCCGACATTGTGCCTGCTCTGTTGCCTGTGTCTATGTGCCTGTGGTTCTGTCAGTGTGATCATGTGATGTATCTGACCCCAGGAATGTGTCAATAAAGTTTCCCATTCCTGGGACAATGAATTCACGGTGTTCTTATTTCAATTTCCAGGAGTGTATATATGTTTATAACCTAACATACATTGTCCCAAAATGTAAACCAAATAGTAAAAACATGCACATATTTCAGGCCACTGAAAATGCCTTCTTCAGAATGAAGGCGAAACGCGTGTGGCACGAAAATTGTATTTCATTCAAATGTAGTAACTAGTAAAAGTTAACAATATTCAATAAAATTTCTTTTCTAACCTACTTGTGGTTGCTGTTAATTACAATTTGTTTTCCTTTTTACCAAATTGGTTCACAAGTTTCACTTACAATTAATTTTTCCATGCGCTAGGGTATAGTTTTTGAGTAGTTTTCGTGTTACATTTTTCTCTTATATCTATGATAATGATTATGTTTGGTTTGTGGAGCGCTCAATTGCGCGGTCATCAGCTCCCATACAAAGTCTCAATTTTTACAAAGTCCAGTTTCTTTTCACAGTCCAATCTAGTCACTCTCTCAAATGATGATGATGATGATCAAATGATGAGGACAACACAAACACCCAGTCCCTGGGCAGAGAAATTCCCCAACCCGGCCGGGAAACGAACCCGGGACCAGCAATAAAAGCCCCTAGACCACGAGCCGGAGGCTCTTATTTCTATTTGAGTGCTTTTGCTCTAGTGTACAATATGGAAACCTGAGAGTTACGGATGATTACTACGTGGAAGTGGTGACGGAGGCTATGATGATCTAGAAAAACAG
Source organism: Schistocerca gregaria (assembly GCF_023897955.1). Taxonomy (NCBI): domain Eukaryota; kingdom Metazoa; phylum Arthropoda; class Insecta; order Orthoptera; family Acrididae; genus Schistocerca; species Schistocerca gregaria. The sequence continues at coordinate 1,154,183,676 of NC_064920.1, read as the reverse complement.
AATAGCTACAGGAATCGCCAATGAACTCCTGAAGTACGGTGGAATTTCTTTCCACCTGAGACTGCTGATCTATGCAATATGGGTCGGGAATGACGACCAAGGAAATAAACAAAAGTTATAGCGCTGTTTAAAAAATTGGAGGGATACGCTTATTGTATGCAGCATATGAAGGTTATGCTATGATCCTGAACAGCAGATTAAAAGTACCACCAGAGAGTTCATTAAATGAACTTCCGTAGATGAATGTAGCCTACGCACACAGCATTTATGATGAAGCGAATCACTGGAAACCATGTAAAATTTAATTAACAGACTCATTTAGCATTTGTTGGTCCGGAGAAAGCCTTTGATGAAGCTAATAGAGAAAAACCATGAAGCAGAATTGAAAAAAAGAGGATACCCAGTCCATCACAGACATAAATAGAGAGCTGGCAGCACCTTTCATCACCAACAGGAGAGTCAGACAAGGGTGTAGCATTTCTCCCTCGATTATGTACTGTTTACTGCATGAACGGAAAACCGAGTTTTATGCCGGTTTTAGAATAGACAAACAGACTACTGTGAATTTTGTTCTATATACAGACGATGTCACAAATTTAACAAACTAAGATTAACCTGCAAAAGGGATTTACATTATAAACAAAAATTCCGAAGACAACAATATTAGTACATGCACAAAGAAAACGAAAAGAATGTATGGTATAGTACTGGACCACAGAAGAAAAATCGTGATTCGTAACACAGTGCTAGGACATGTCAGTCAATCTGACTATCTGTGATGTGATATGACATACTAGCACGATAAAGATATAGACAAGAAAGTAACGAACTGTGAAAACATATTTGGAACAATAAACGAGTATTTTAGCTACAAGATCAAACAATAACACGAATGAAATTTTATAAAGTATTGGTCATTCCCACGTTATTCCACATAAGTGAGCCATGCATCATTTACACACGCCAAGAAACTGAGATCCTAGCAGCTGAAATGACTTAGAGCCATACCGAAACAGCAACATTCGGCAGAAATTAAACATATTTAATATGAGAAAGGAAACTGAAGGCAACAGAAGCCAATGAAGTGAATATCCAGACAGAATGGACACCTGCAGATCACCTCACAAAGTTAGGTATTATTATCCGGAAGGCCGAAGATGTCTAGGTTGGCCAAGGAAGAAATGGGCACTGTAGCAGGCAAAGGCCTGATACCTGAAGTGCAGCACAGGAAGGAATTAAAAATAATTATTGATGGTGACACGAAAGCTCCGAAACATGTTTGGGAATCAAAATAGTTGTTTGCACAATAAGAATACTTGGGTTCCCACCGTTTACTCTGCAAACATGGCTGATGTTAGAGGTTCGCAATGAAATGGCGTCTAAACCTTATATTAGGAAGGGTTTCTATGTTTCCATTTGACTACTAGAAGTAAGGGTTTGTGCAATTTGTGATGTTTGTGGGGAGATGAAATATGCTGACGTTTCAGCTGAGCCAAAAACACTTGAGGTAGTGGACATAGGAACAGGCTGTTCCAGACACAGGATACACCAGTCTCTCCGCCAGAAGAGAACAGAATAAAAAATTCGGAAGCACTACTTTTAATCATGCCCTCATAAAAGAAATTGTGACGGTGTTTCATCATTCATCATAAGAATGTGTCCAGCTCTAGCAGATCTTCCTCTGGAAATGTTGGATGATAGCTGACTGTCTATCAGGTGAGTACGCCTGACAGCCAAATGCTTCATGACTTGTATAACCATTTTGTGGACCTATGGTTCACTGACAGTATGGACGCAGAAGTGGTACGCCCACATCATCAGCAACAGCCCTGAACTTCAGAGGCGAAGGACTCTACTCATTCTAAGCATGTCGGCGTCGCCATTACAAGCGCAGGGCCCATTTCGTAACCATGCTTATGCCCAACCCCCACAGATAAAAATACGTCAGTGGTATTGCACGTCATTGCATGCTAACCTAAAGTGGACACTGATGAGCACATCACAAGAAAATTGGAAATTTGTGGTAAGGTCTCATGGGACCAAACTACTTTGGTAGTCTGTCCCTAAGCCTACATAATCTAACTTAAACTAACTTATGCTATGGACAAGACACACATCCATGCCCAAAGGATTCGAACCTCCGACGAGGGCAGCCGATATCACAATAGTTAAACAAATGGTTCAAATGGCTCTGAGCACTATGGGACTTAACATCTATGGTCATCAGTCCCCTAGAACTTAGAACTACTTAAACCTAACTAACCTAAGGACATCACACAACACCCAGCCATAACGAGGCAAAGAAAATCTCTGACCCCGCCGGGAATCGAGAACGCTACCGCACGACCACGAAATGCGGGCTCACAATAGTTATGTGGGATTGCAGTGAAAGGCGCAGTGGCACTAACAACGTCTGTCAAGAGTGGGACCGAAAGATATATACACTGTTATTAAAAGTTCACCCAAATATTTATTGTATGTGTTTGATGTTGTGTAAACTGGTGGAGGCGATCTGAATTGTTATATTCTTTTGAAGTGTCGGGTACCCCGAGATCGCTTGTAAATCTTTTTTATAAAACGATTTACAATCGGTATTTACTGTTATTTCAGAATAATAGAACAAATGTTTTGTTCATGAAAAAAAAACCATAGAGGGGAGCGAGGTACCATAACTACCTGTTTGAGAGACTAATTTCAAATTTCGATGGGAAAGAAACAAAGAAGACAGCAGCTAAGAATGACGAGATCATTACAAAACTTGCAAAAAGCTTCCAAACCGTTTGCTAGCTTATTTGGCCTGCACATAGAAATTAAAGTGAATTAAAGTATGTGCATGGGGACTTAATTAAATAAAATGCTAATAATTTTCATTTTAGTAGCTGTCGTTCTGGTTACGCAGTCTCGTAACCGGTTGGCCCTGAATAATATTAGTACGCAATCTGACTGCATACAATAACAACAAAGAATGAAAGGAAATTTGCGTTAACACAATTGATTAATTAAGTCCCCAGCAACTATAAAAGCTACGAAACAACAAAGCACAAGTGTAACTGTTCTGTGTGTGGAAGTGTGATTCAACGTACACATTTGGCACGGTTCTTCCTCAATACGACAAGATGCTTTAAACGCCATTTACAATGAGGTAATTAAAAAAACCAGAAATACTATAATTGCACATAGAAACCATAATTACAGTCTAATACATGAACACTAGCCAGATGCTTTGTTGACTGAACCTGTGACTAAGAGGCATTGTTATTTAGGGAACTTGAAATAAAAATTTAAAAAAAAATTCGTTACCTTCATATATATCAACGCAAAATACACTCTGATCATTACAACGTCCCCAATTGAACAACATATGGTGTCTTGCCCAACAGAACAACTGCACACGAGATGCTCACAACTAGTACTCTATCGACATCGTCTCAACAAGCACAGATCATGCCTACCTCAGAACTACAACTGCCCACGGCAACTTCTCAACTACAACTGCCAGTGAAGGTGGCTGAATAATACTCTTTGGCACAATCTCTGGCGCTGTGACTCAGTGTAGCCTCCTTTCATATGTCACACTCATTGGAAGTTCTGCAAATATTGTAATGAAGAGTAATGGACGTCGTATTCATTGGCAGTTTTGTACATAAGTTTAACTGGGAAGAAAACATTTCCCTGGAAACGGAGGAAAGTTGGCTAAATGTCTCTCGCATTTTTTAAAATATTCACTGATCAGTAGCGACAAGACTATCTCAAAGGCCATTCCTTTTCTAGGGAATCATCGCGGAATATTACACTTTATAGATTCTTAGAATCAAAATCTATGTGGGTGGACACCGAATACAAAATGGTTTCAGCAAGTGGCATGCATGTCCTGCTCATAAAAACATCTTTTTTTAACAAATAAAACACATATATTGAACATTATTTTATCGAAGCTGGCAGTTTTTTTTTTTTCTAGATGTGGGGTAAGTTCGCGATAGATGAATCTGCGGAATAGGTGGACCAATATAATATTTGGCTGTTATTCCATAGCAGCGCTGATGTCGTGTGTCTGTAGTGTTGAATAGACGGACCCACGCTTAGTTTTGCTAGTGAGATTCATATGTATTTTAGAAGAAAACGTTTATTTCTTTTCGTCGGCTAAAAATATTTTATACTATATTTCTTTGTTATGGGGTTAAGTTAGTTTAAATTCGGTTAAAATGGAATGACCATATAAAATTAATCGCCAGTAAAGCAGATGCCAGACTGAGATTCATTGGAAGAATCCGAAGGAAATGCAATCCAAAAACAAAGGAAGTAGTTTACAGTATATTTCTTCGCCCACTGCCTGAATACTGCTCACCGGTGTGGGATCCGTACCAGATAGGGTTGATAGAAGAGATAGAGAAGATCCAACGGAGAGCAGCGCGCTTCGTTACAGGATCATTTAGTAATCGCTAAAGCGTTACGGAGATGATAGATAAATTCCAGTGGAAGACTGCAAGAGAGACGCTCAGTAGTTAGGTACGGGCTTTTGTTTTAGTTTCGAGAACATACCTTCTCCGAGGAGTCAAGCAGTATATTGCTCCCTCCTACGTATATCTCGCGAAGAGACCGTGAGGATAAAATCAGAGAGATTAGAGCCCACACAGAGACATACCGACAATCTTACTTTCCACGAACAATACGAGACTGGAATAGAAGGGAGAAGTGGTAGAGGCACTCAAAGTACCCTCCGCCACACACCGTCAGGTGGCTTGCAGAGTACGGATATAGATGTAGATGTAATGCGAGTACGCCCAGCATACGCGGACCACCGAGTAAAAAAAAAACATCATAACTTCAACTGATCAGAGTAACAGTTGATGGGGTGCGTGCAGTTGTTCAAGGTCATTTATTGAAGTGTATAACAAAGTCTAGACATTGAAACGCATTGGGAAAAGCTACTTTTAATGGAAAGGTGGTCCAACTATCCTGAGCTTATCCTATTAAAACTAATTCCTAGCAACACACGGTACGTTATGATACACGACAAGATGGAAAAAAATTCTTATTCTGGCTGTATGCTACCTGCAAAAAGCTGCTTATACCCTCCAGAGCCCCAGGCTTGGCTGAAATGTCTCTCCGCGCATGTGTTCGAACCCCGAAAGTAATGGGAGGATGTATCGTTGACGTCGTTGCGCTGTTTAGCTCTCGATAGCGCTATGAAGCGTTGTGGATGGAGCTAACACCTGACTCTGCCCGTGACGACGTGCCTCGGTGTGTTTGCCTGTCGGGGGTCCGACGTCAGAGATCCGAGGTGCGTGCCGGCGACGTGACGGACGGATTGGCGACAGAGGTAGCGGTGGCGCGCGCCGCCTGCAGAGGTGAATCCCCGGCGGGCAGCAGAGGGCAGGGGTGGGGGTGGGGCGGCCCGGGCTGACGTATGGCCCGCCATTGTGGGGCGGGATTGCGAGCGATCGCGACGCGGCATGCCGGCCGGCGGCTGAGATAAATCTGCAGAGGGTGCGCGGGAGACGGGGGGGGGGGGGGGGGGGGGGGGGAAGAGGGCGGCAGCGGTCGAAACGGCGCCGCCTGCCGCTGACAGCAGCCGCCGCCGGCGATGCCGCCGCGATAGGGCCGGAAGAGCGTGGCCAGTCAGGTGCGAGCGAAATTTTGACTTCACCGAGGCGACAGCTGGCGTATCAGGTAGGTGCGTTGTTGTTGTGCTCTTTAACTTGCACTGTATCTACGCTGCTTACATACACACGTCTAACACCACTTTATACTTGTTTTGTATATTTTATTTGCTTATTCATTTATTTATTGATTTATTTAACCTGGCAAGATTAGGGCCATCAGGCCCTCTCTTACATCTAACCAGGCATTCTACTTATTTTACATTCATACGTTTTCGTAGGAATGTTAAACTACATCTAGTACAAAAAGTGAAATAAACAATTGCAAAGGCACTCTTGCAAGAAATACATACATATAGAGTTTATATTCGTAGACGATAAGTACTGTTATGATTAGACATTATGAAAGAGACAGATTGTAGATAGGAGTGCTAGCAGCAGGGAGTATGGGGGAGACTGATGGTGAAGGGAGGAGCAGAACCGAGACATGGTGAAACATAGTTAAGGAAATATAAAGGAAAAGAAGACTGCGTGGCTAATAGAGGTAGATGAAGAAGAGAAAGGAGCAAGGTAGGAGACACTAGCTTTGCTATTTGACAGAGGAGAGGATTGGCCTTGTACATTAACTTTGTGGAAAACTTTATGAGGATGGTAGTAGGAAATTCTTCAGCTTCTTCTTAAAAGCAGCAGGTGATTGAATTTTGGACACGGTAAGGGGCAGTTTGTTCCAGAGGCGGACAGCGGTAACTGAGAAGGAGTTTGCAAGAGCTTTTGTTTTGTGAGTGGGCACAGTTAGGATACCAAAGAACAGTGACCTCGTGTTTCGATTATGATGGCATCTCTGAAGCAAGGTACTGGGGTGCTTGCACGACGAGGAGTCGGTGAAGTAGGCATAGGGTGTGGTAGTCACGCAAATTGTCCGGCCGCAGCCACCCTAGCTGGGAGTATGAATGTCGTTTTATTTGTCCAATACCATTTATCGATTCTATACAATTATTGTAATCTTTTTGCTTTATTATTTTTCTACGTACGATTTGCCAGTAGAATGTCTAGCAGTTACATAAAAGATATTAAAATTATCAAATAGACTTCGATTTCTCACTCTGGTCAGACAGGTAATTTGTTATTATTTGAATGTGTGACCGACTCTGCAGCAGTTCCCATGGCGCAGTGGTGCAGAAGCCTCATTGGCTGGCTTATTCAGACAATGCCGACACTGCGGAAGCCGTTAGCAGGGGCTCCTGAAGAAGCGAAGCTGCGACACCATCACAGCATACTAAGACTGAAATATCGCTAACAAAGGATGGGTGCTGGCCGCCGTTACCAAGCGGTTCTAGACGCTTCAGTCCGGATCCGCGCTGCTTCTACGGTCGCAAGTTCGAATCCTGCCTTTGGCATGGATGTGTGTGATGTCCTTATGTTAGATTTAAGTCTAGGGAACTGATGACCTCAGATGTTAAGTCCCATAGTGCTTAGAGCCATCGGAACCATTTCTAAAAGGGTGAGTGACTACACATTGTACAAGGTGACAGCCAGTCAAGGAATATTTCAGGGGATTGGTTTGAAAAGCTTATTTTAAACACCCCAGTCAAATCTTTAAAACTTTTCTGCCAGAGGAACTTCGGCTGTGCCTACGTGACACATGATGCCTGCCGTTCATTACCGAGACAGTTCTGCCGGGTTCAAACTGCTGGCAAGACTGCTTCAGCCCTTCGCTGAATTTACTAGTGGCTTCACGCCAACGGTTTTAGCCAATGGCGTGATTAGGAGGTGGATCACTTGAGTGGACGCTGGAGGCAGAGCAGAGACATCGAGTAAACAAACGTCTTTCTTGGGAGACAGACTCTTTGGCTCTGCACCCCATGACCGGTCACCAACAGGAATACAAACCGCCTTACCTCCCTTGCCCACCTTTTTTAGTTGCTCGGCCTCCTAGACTGCCGGACGGGGTGGCCGAGCGGTTCTAGGCGCTACAGTCTGGAACCGTGCGACCCATAGTGCTCAGAGCCATTTGAACTTCGTAGACTAACCCACTCCTGGTAACTTCCTCCCTAGCCGCTCCCCTTGTATCCCGTACACTGAAATGTATTCTCTTGATGTGACTTAATTGTAACATCTCTGACCACCCACTTAACAACATCTGACCGTTCGGCTTCCTTTACATCGTCGACATAATCGTAGGCCTTTCCTCTCCTCGCCCTTCTACAACACTGAGCCCTGTTCTGCTCGAGGGAAAGCGCTGTCACTTCAGTAACAGGAATGGACCGAGATCACATAAATACTGCTCATTAGAGACAGGCAGCATCAGGCACCGCCAGGAACCAGCTACGAGGATAAGTCTCCACTGCTCAACATCCGGAAATAGAACATCAAGCTGTTACAACTAGACGCTATTTCCGCTAGCTGTGAGTCGATTTAAGTCTGAGTGCCGATGACTTGGTGCCTTCCAGCCAGTAGGCCATCTGCCGTCTCAGTTCACTCGAGGCCGTCTACTATTGGGATCCGAGGTTAGTGCGTGGGCCACTTAGCAGCCTGTCGAACAATGGAGACAAACTCTGCTACTGCGCGGATTCACTCATTCGCCTTCAGCAGTGACGCTGCCATCTGCACCGAAGTCCGTGAGTCCGACCCTGCAGCCTTGGCACATCCCTTATCCCCTTGGCAGGTGCCTGGCAGCTGATGCAGGACTACACCACTGGGGTGCTGACCAAATAATCTCGCCACCTGCTGGTGATGCGACGCCGCTCACAGACCTGACAGAGGGTACTTGCTGATTTTAGCACACTTGACAGTTTGAGACCAGCCAGTGAGCTGGAGACACTGACTGCCACACAGCCCTACTACAACTGACATCAAGGAGTGGATCGAATTACTGTTTATATGACTGGACGTGGGATATCCAACTGGTATCAGCCTACCACAGCGCTGCAACCACGTCCTGGATGGAGAGCTGAAATCCTTCCGGAGCCAACAGCCCAGTTCCATCACCTTCCGTAGAGGTCATTCATGCCCGGCATGTAGAGAAGCATCTGGACGCAATACGCTCGTGCATCTCCTCATCGACAGTGACACACTGCATATCGGCAGGTGCGCAAAGAGCTCAATACGGAACAGTTGACAGTGGTCTGTGCTCCTGGAAAGACATAGCTATTTTACGATGCATTTTTTAATTTGAGATAACTGTAAACGGTAATCTGTAGCGATGCAACATACGCTGTATAAATAACCAACCGGTATTTTTGAGCGAGCCTTTGCGCCACCCTTCACCTCCCACTGATGTGAAGGTATGCCAGGAACGACACGTGGTTCGTATTCCATGTTAAACTGCACTTAACCCTTCCCTGGTGGGATTACTGGGTTAAGTTAGTCCCCGCTGTGGCATCCACTTGAAAGCAGAAGGATCAAGATCCCTCTTGACGGACTTCCACACAATCATGCCATACGCACTTATTTTTCGACTTACTTCCCTACTTAGCAACCGATAGATCTGTACCTACAGATTGGAAAACTGCGCAGGTCGCACCTGTGTTAAGATGGGTAGTAGGAGTGATCCATCGAACTACAGACCTATATCATTGACGTCGGTTTGCAGTAGGGTTTTGGAGCATATACTGAATTCAAACATTGAGAATCACCTCAAAGGGAACGATCTATTGATACGTAATCAGCATGGTTTCAGGAAACATCCTTCTTGTGCAACGCAGCTAGCTCTTCATTCGCACGAACCACTGGCCGCTATCGACCGGGAATCTCAAGTTGATTCCGTATTTCTAGATTTCCGGAAAGCTTTTGACACCGTTCCTCACAAGCGACTTATAATCAAGCTGCGGGCCTGTTTGGTATAGTCTTAGTTGTGCGACTGGATTCGTGATTTCCTGGCAGGAAGGTCGCAGTTCGTGGTAATAGACGGCAAATCATCGAGTAAAACTGAAGTGATATCAGGTGTTCCCCAGGGAAGCGTCCTGGGACCTCTACTGTTCCTGATCTATATAAATGACCTGGGTTACAATCTGAGCAGTTCTCTTAGGTTGTTCGGAGATGATGCTGTAATTTACCGTCTAGTAAGGTCATCCGAAGACCAGTATCAATTGCAGAGCGATTTGGGAAAGATTGCTGTATGGTGTGGCAGGTGGCAGTTGACGCTAAATAACCAAAAGTGTGAGGTGATCCACATGAGTTCCAAAATAAATCCGTTGGAATTCGATTATTCAATAAATAGTACAATTCTCAAGGCTGTCAATTCAACTAAGTACCTGGGTGTTAAAATTACGAACAACTTCATTTGGAAAGACCACATAGATAATATTGTGGGGAAGGCGAGTCAAAGGTTGCCTTTCTTTGGCAGGACACTTAGAAGATGCAACAAGTCCACTAAAGAGACAGTTTACACTACACTCGTTCGTCATCTGTTAAAATATTGTTAGGCGGTGTGGGATCTTTACCAGGTGGGATTGACGGAGGACATCGAAAGGGTGCATAAAAGGGCAGCTCGTTTTGTATTATGACGTAATAGGGGAGAGAGTGTGGCAGATATGATACGCGAGTTGGGATGGAAGTCATTAAAGCAAAGACGCTTTTCGTCTCGGCGAGATCTATTTACGAAATTTCAGTCACTAACTTTCTCTTCCGAATCCGAAAATATTTTGTTGAGCCCAACCTACATAGGTAGTAATAATCATCAAAATAAAATAAGAGAAATCAGAGCTCGAACTGAAAGGTTTAGGTGTTCGTTTTTCCCGCGCGCTGTTCGGGAGTGGAATGGTAGAGAGATAGTATGATTGTGGCTCGATGAACCCTCTGCCAAGCACTTAAATGTGAATTGCAGAGTAATCATGTAGATGTAGATGTAGATGTAGAGAGACTTCGACTAGAATGGTACGAAACTTCGTACAACTTCTCTCTGACCAGCACAGTATCAGTAGCTTGCCTTTACTCCGCTCCCATCGCATCGCTTCGAATTTATCGTTCCCTTCATTCACCCTGAGAGTGATCCATGTAAATGTTGTGATTGTTCGGCGCGTCTATAGAGTTATTCGTTTTCCATTAGTTTCGCAGCAGTATTAGAAATTACCTCGTAATTTTTTAAGGAACACTGAGAAGGTTGTTCTTTATCTCTTATTCAATATCATATTATTGACTGCGCACAGCCAGTGGAAGTTTTAGAGTGGCCACAAACTTTGCAGATCCGCTTTTAAACGCAAATTAGATCCAGTATTAACTAAAGTCCCTTGTCCTAGGCTGCGACTGTATAAAGCTCGCCGTCGGGTTAACATCACACGTTATTAACGATCAAACACCGCCCACCGTAGAGAGGACCGCACAGACCACATCAAAGAGCGCACCGCCATTCTGTAGTCGTATCTCTTCTGTTCATCTGCTGCTATCGATAGCTATCGTCCTCTTCGTAACAGGTTCTAGCAGTGGAGCGCCATTCAGAAGCGGAAAGCGTGTTCTGTGTCGGGCAGGAATGAACTCTCCGAGAACCACAAAGGCGGAAGAGATGATTATCTCTGTCGCAACGACGAGCTACGAGAACTACGTTTCAGAAAGGAAATGCTATGAACCTGTGAGTTCGGTTAGCCTTGAAGTTGGTGGAAGAATGCGGCCGGGAGAGTAAAGTGTGAGGAGGGGTTGGAGTGGTGAGAGAAATATTATTAAATGTCTGGCAGCTGCGATTCGATATTTAGATATTTTCTGCTTAATACAAACGAATCCTCAGGTAGAAGCAAGAACAAATTCCACAGTAACAACCGACGATTCTTCAGCAACTACATAGTGTTCATGTATTTGTCAGTTGGTCCTCAATTTAGTCACAAATGATACACTTTAAAATAAAAAAACTTAAAAAATGAGATTGGCGATCTTTTCACGCACAGGCAAATGGATCGTAACATCTCTTCATTCCACTGAGTTAGTTTAAGTCAAAATATGAACTACAATACTTACCCTTCACGTTAAACTTATCTCGCTAGGAAAATAAAAAAGAGAAAAAGAAAACGTTGTTCATCAATACAGAATTAAACCAGTTGGGTCAGTGTCTGACGGCAAATCCAAAGTTGCTTGGTCAGTGGGTTTTAAGCGTTTTTCTTCCAATTATCGCTTCTGTTGCCTTTGGCAACTAATTGTGTTTGTAAAAAACGACAAGCTGGACGTAAACTGTAGGTTCCTCTACAAGCCAAGAGCAAACTAGTTGTAACACAAAGTAACCAGTCACGAACTCTTTCATCCAATTCAATCTTTAGGCTGTATGCAATAGCTTCATAAACGCTCATGAAACGGGGTGACCCACGTAACATCCTTAATATCTAGTAACTCGTTCAAAACATCATAACTATATTTTTCAAAAAATATGTGGGTTTTTGCTTGAAATTTTTTGTGTAGGCCTAGTCAGAGGGTTTCATCGGTAGGAAAATAGGACTGTAGTGACCTTCCTAAAGATCCAATTACGCCAAAAGAGTTTGGTACATGCCAAAACATAAGGCACAGATCGACAGCATAGTATCGTTTCACCTTCACTGGACCGTAAACACCTTGTAAACACAATTGAAAGTATACAGTGGAGCAGCTTCGGCTTTCATATGTAGAAATTCACGCTGTAAAGATTTAACAACTGACTCTTTTCAAGATCTTGCCAAACATAAAGCACTTCTTGCGCGAAAGAAGATATAGAAATGAGGAAAATCAGAAACCTGAAGTACGTGATAACTTTTGTGGATTTGAAAGAGGCATATAACTCAGTTGATACAAATGCACCATTCAGCGCTGTAAAGGAATTCGGCCGCGACAATAAAACAACAGAAATAATTAAAGGAGTGAATTTGAAATTTACGGAAGAAATGTCAAATCCTTTTGAAATAAAGTCACTAGCAAGACAGAGAGATTATTTATCACCCCTGTTTATCACCTCTACTTTTCAACTACGCATTGGAGAAGGTAGTGAGGGAATGGAGAAAACACATCAATACAAACAGTGTACAACTACGAAAAAGCCCAGATAAAATCACTATTAATGGTCTAGCTTTTGCAGATGACACGACATTAATTGCTGACTCATAGTAAAAAAGAAAAAAATTGCAGACCCACAGAAACAAACAGACAAAATATAAATAAAAATGTTATTTAAAAAACTCTCTTCATGGTAAATATCAATGGTGCTCCTCCAACTCTTATAATCTATAACAACACAGTATGTAAAACAAACTGTTTTAAATACCTAGGAGAATGGATAACAAGCAATACAAAAGAAAAGATAGCTATGGAAAATAGAGTACATAAACAGGAAAGGACATTCCAAATGACAAAAAAAGACCAACATAATTTTGTCCTGGAACACAAAACTAAGACACTATCAAACAGTGGAAAGACCTGAAACACTGCATGCAGCAGAAATAAACTAACAAGAATTGAAAATGTTAAAATACTGGAAAAAGTAGAAAGAATAGTACCAAAGCAGATACTAGGACCTAGAAGCAACAGTAATGTGGAATACAGATTAAGATAAAACAGAGATCTCTATTTGCAAATGGAAACGCTAACTGCTGTAGCGAGAAAAAGAAGACTGCAGTTCTATGGCCACATATACCGAATAGGTAGTAACAGACTAACCAAGCTGTTGCTCAACAGCTACAATTCTAAACTATAGCTAAGTACAAGAGGCAGGATTTCATGAAAGAAATAGGTCTTCAAAAGGAAGAAAAGGGACAACACTCTCGAGCACAATGGATGTAGGGCATAAAAGAGCCATTAAAATTAAACACAAAGAAGCAAAACCAAAGTTGATTTATCGTACCCTCCAAAAGGAGCATTCGCATAAATAAATACATAACCTATAGTTCTTTCCACATTTCGTCAGTGAGTATGAACGCAGTCATTGTCTGTCTGCTATTAAAAAACCACAAATGGAATCATGCGTCTCATGCAAATATGGAGCAGCAATTGGTCACAGTTTCCCTTGTGTCGCGAGGGAATTTAACGTAAATGATAAAAAATGTATACTGACCTGTATAGCAGTTACACCTAATAGCTCACAATAAGATCTTTAAAAAAAAGTCCAGCTAGTGCTGTTCATCACAACTGAGAAAATTTTTCTCTCTAATGTGTGTCACTCCCAAAAAGTCCGTAATGATTAAATTAAGCTGAAACCATCAAGCACAGAGACCCCCTACGTCGTGGGTAAATTAAATAAAGATTCATATTTTAACTGCCTGTATAAGAGTGTCGAGGACAATTCAATTAGAAGAATAAATTCTAATAAATGTTCGTTTACAAAGCAAACCCCTTTCTCGTCCAACGGTATTAAAATTTATTCGTTTCACGTTTTACGTTACACCCATATTCAGCGGGTACTCTCATATATTACACATATTAATTTCAGATTCAGAATTTCACACAATTTAACTGAAGTTGAACACTGTGAAAGTTATCTCTCTGTTCAAAAGGACAACAGAAACGAGTGTAGAAACTGCATTAGAGTCTTCAAGAAGATCAAAGTGGATTTAGAAAAGGACGTTCAAGAGGTGATAATATTTTTCTAATAAGAAGAATAAGAATTTAATCTTTCACTCCATATAGATTGTTGATCAAAATAAATTATTGGCAATAATGAGTGAAACTGACTACCCTTTATATTTCATAAGACGAATCGAATGTTTATATCGTGAAACAAAAGTAGTTAAGAATACGCGAAACAACCAAAAAAAAAAAATTGACATAAAAATTAATTAAACTTTGAGGCAGGCATGTTGTCTTCTACCCTTTCTTTTTAACATTGATATTGGCAGTGTTCTAAAAATTGGAAATAGGGAATTACTGAGGGATGAAATTAGATAAATGTACTATATAAGTGCACTTCTATAAGCGCATAATAAAATAATGAGAGTGAAGATGAAATCCATTGAACACTTAATAGGGCAGCTAAATTACAGAAAACAATACTGAAAACTCATTACATAAGCGAAACAATACTGTATATCAAGGTAAGTGTCCATACGGTCCAAAATAGTAGGTAGCAACCAAAAACTGAGTATGTATTACAGCTCATATATCTGAACTGCAAGAGATGATAACGTACACGAAAAAATGCCCAACTTTCAGGGAATCTGTGGATTAATAAACAGAACACGTAACTATGAAACCCGGATAGATTTAAAAAGAAGGTGATATTAATACCGTTATACGGAAGTGGTTGTTGAATAAATAGAGGCCGGCCGCGGTGGTCTCGCGGTTCTAGGCGCGCAGTCCGGAACCGTGCGATTGCTACCGTCGCACGTTCGAATCCTGCCTCGGGCATGGATGTGTGTGATGTCTTTAGGTTAGTTAGGTTTAAGTAGTTCTACGTTCTAGGGGACTGATGACCACAGCAGTTGAGTCTCATAGTGCCCAGAGCCATTTGAACCATTTTTGAATAAATAGAGAGATGACAGCAAAACGCAGGGAGACATTTAATCAGAAATGAAAAGTTAATAATAAGTTGATCGTGATTGCTTTTAATGAGGAAATAATACTCAAATGGATTGGGAGATGAAAAACTAAGACACACACACACACACACACACACGAAATCTTGATCCATTGACGCCTGAGAACGTGTCCTACCAATCAATCCCTTCTTCTAGTCATGTTGTGCCACAAATTCCATGTCTCCCCAATTCTATTCAGTACCTGCTCATTAATTACGTGATCTATTCATCTAATCTTCAGCATTCTTCTGTAGCACCACATTTCGGAAGCTTCTAATCTCTTCTGGTCTAGACTATTCGTGCATATTCTACTTTCATATATGGCTACACTCGATACAAATACTTTCAGAAACGACTTCCTGACACTTAAATCTATACTCCATGTTAACAGATTTCTTCATAAACGCCGATCTACATTTTATATCCTCTCTACTTCGACCATCATCAGTTATTTTGCTCCCCAAATAGCAAAACTCTTCTACGATTTTCAACGTCTCATTTCCTAATCTAACTCCCTCAGCATCGCCTCATTTAATTTGACTTCATTCCATTATCGTCGTTCTGATTTAGTTGATGTTCATCATATATCATCCTTTCAAGACACTGTCCATTCCGTTCAACTGCTCTTCCAAGTCCTCTTCTTAACCCTAGTGATATACGCTTCTACAGCCTTACATTTGTCCTCTAGCCATCCCTGCTTAGCCATTTTGCTCTTCCTGTCGATCTCATTTTTGAGACGTTTGTATTCCTTTTCACCTTTTTCGTTTAGTGCATTTTTATTGTGAAGGTAGCAGAGGATCAAGTCGCTAAAAAGCAGAGGGCTAGTAGAAATCCTTGTGTACTAGAAGAGACACTGAATTTAAGTGATGAAAGGAGACAATATAAAAATGCAGTAAATGAAGCAGGTAAAGCAAGGCTAAATATAACAAATGTACTCAGAAAACATTTAAAAGGTTACAGCAGAATATAAATAAAAGGTAGTTGTGATTAACTGGTGCTAAAACTGTGTTCTCCTTCGTGAATTATCACAATAACCTAATGACAGGAATTTTATTAGGTTGCTTAGATTTTCTTATTGCTAACGCCACCGCCACATAGCACTCTGTATGAAAACTACTGGCTGTGCTGCGTGCAGTGTGTGGCTGGTTTGCATTGTTGTTGGCTATTGTAGTGTTGGGCAGCTGGAGGTGAGCCGCCAGCAGTGGTGGATGTGTTGAGAGAGATGGCGGAGTTTTGAAATTTGTAAGACTGGATGTCATGAAGTGCTATATATACTATGACTTTTGTTGATATTAAGGTAAATGCATTGTTTGTTCTCAATTAAAATCTTTCATTTGCTAACTATCCCTATCAGTAGTTAGTGCCTTCCGTAGTTTGAATCTTTTATTTAGCTGGCAGTAGTGGTGCTCGCTGTATTGCAGTAGTTCGAGTAAGCAAGATTTTTGTGAGGTAAGTGATTTGTGAAACGTATAGGTTAATAGGTTGAATAGGATTGGGGAGAAGAGAAGTTTGTGGCACAACTTGACTAGAAGAAGGGATCGGTTGGTAGGACATGTTTTGAGGCATCAAGGGATCACAAATTTAGCATTGGAGGGCAGCGTGGAGGGTAAAAATCGTAGAGGGAGACCGAGAGATGAGTACATTAAGCAGATTCAGAAGGATGTAGGTTGCAGTAGGTACTGGGAGATGAAGCAGCTTGCACAGGATAGAGTAGCATGGAGAGCTGCATCAGACCAGTCTCAGGACTGAAAACAACAACAACATAGGTTAATGTTAGTCAGGGCCATTCTTTTGTAGGGATTTTTGAAAGTCAGATTGCGTTGCGCTAAAAATATTGCATAAACTAGCACAGTCATGTATAATTTTTCTAAGGGGACGTTTCAGAATGTTTATTAGAAGCTCCCAGCTTAGGTAATATGTTAGAAACGTTAAACACTGAACTCAGCCGTTAACAACCAACACGGTGCCGCATACAGAAAATGTTGTAAAATGTCATCACTCACAATAACACTTACATAATATTCATGAAAACACAAGCCTAATATTAACCATTGCAAGAAGAAAAGGTGAACTTTCAGAGCCAATTTTCGTATGAAATACGAAGCGACGACAGTAACAAGTTTAACATTAATTTCTCATTTACAATTTTTCCTGTGTCGTCGTCCTGGAGTAGCGGATTCATAAATTCGGTGTCGTCTGCCAGACATAATCTATTCAGTCTATCCTTCTATTCAAGGCGCTTCACCAACTTAACAGCCAGGACTGCTGGTGATGCTATGGGTGGTGTCTCCAACAGAACAGACCCCATCCATATCTGCAATTCTATGAACGCGACTGCTATCTGATGAAAAAGTTTCACGGCGGGCGCACAACCTACGTCCGAAAGCCAACGGCAACCAGAAATCTACGAACAGGTGGTTAATGAGTGGGGATTTCCGGTACGACGAGTCGGAAGTTGGGAATTTGGGGATGACGGAAAGCGGGTCCAGATGACCGAGGCGGCTAACGGAACAGTTTTGGAGAAGCGGAGGAACCGAGTTCGACCACGGTCCAGCACAAACTTTGAACTGTCGCTCTTGCATTGCCGTAATGTCCTGTGCGGTTGGAACTCTTTGTTTCCTTTAATTTTCTTCACATACCGTTTCCTTCCTATTCATTTCACCCCAAATATTCCTGTAAATTTCACAAAGCACTCCAGCGCACATCTCAGTCGGCGAGCTTGGCCGATCCGCTTAACCCTTTGACTATAAATTTTACTTCAAAATCATTAATGTATGTTATCGGGAAAGCAAAGAGTACATGGTATGCAAATAGAATAGCTAATTCGCAGGATAAAATTAAAACCATATAGTCAGTTGTGAAGGAAGTAGCTGGTCAGCAGCACATGGTCGACGATATAAAGTCATTCGTAGTAATAATATTTCTAAAGTGATAAGGCCATAATGTCATCGTCAAAACATATAAATATAATGAGCTTAGCATCGACATGTAGGTCTAAAATAAGGTGTAGAATAGGATATGTCATAAAAAATATCTAAGGATGGTCATTATGGACTGAAACCGGTCATCGTCTAAAGAATTCACATTGTGATGAAAGACTGGAATAAAAACATTTGACCCTATTGGATCACTGTTTGTAAACGCGACCAGATATGTCTACAGTATTTAACAATCGTTTTCTGAGCATTGCTGGTGAATTACACAAAAATTTAGTTTCTACAGAGAATCATACAATTTTCTTGGCAAATGCCTTTCCGAGATTGATGTCTGAAATACTCCTCTGTGATATAGACAAGGGGCAGACTGAGTCAATAATTGAACCCCAGAAAACTAAGGACTCTCATGGTTACGATGGAGTGCCTAGCAGAATATTAAAATACTGTGCTGCACATGTAAGCCCTGTAAGGTGGCAGGCAAATCCAACACCTTCCATGAAAACCCTGACATGATAAGCAAATCCAGTAGTATGTCACATAGCTCCGAATAAATCGTGACATTAAATTAACCAAAGTAATACGAGTAACAAGTGAGCAAATGGAATACCACAGACTAACACAGGAAAGCCTAAATGCATGTCGTACCTTCCCACTGTGAGACCGACGCAATTCCGAGGGGAGAAACGAGAACAGAAGCCAAGAGTAGAACCGTGTTAAGCTAGAAGGCCCTACGATAAGGGACGGACTGGACATCCACATCGCCAGCTAACGACAAGAGCCACACCACCCGCACGTTTTTGTGTGAGACTTTTTCGGGTCTTTGTAACGTCAAGGACCAGCCCCCCTCCCCCCCCCCCCCAGCTCATGTTAAAAGCTAGAGCCCTCCAGAAAAACAGTATAGATCTTACGATAACACAAAAAGGGCCACTACCACCCGCAAGTTTTAGAGTGAGACTTTTTAGGGTCTCTGTTACATTAGGACCACCCCCAGCCCATGTTAAAAGATAGAGCCCTCCAGAAGAACACTATAGATCTTACGATAACGCTAAAAGGACCACACTAGCTGCAGGTTTTAGCGTGAGATTTTTTCGCGTCTCTGTTATGTTGCAAACTTTAAAAACATTGACCCACCACGAAAAGTATAACGTTTCTCATTGGATAGACAGAATTTTTGTAGGCGTAGCTTAAGGTTAACATTGGGACCCTGATTGGTCAGATGAAAACACAGCCAGATAGTTTTTTTAAACCAACTTCGGTAAATTGTAGTAAGGAGAAGTTAGGAGAGAGTTAGTTCCGAGACGGCGAGCTGGATGGCTGCTGCGCCGGCCGCCGCCCCCCTGACGCACACCGACAAGGTAATGAACGCACGCGATGCCGCGTAACAGCGCATAAAGCTTCACTCATAACTGCAGAAGTCTCATCTGTTACACCCCCTTTTTGCGTAATACTAGTGTCGATCGTAAATTAAAGCTCGTCATGTTCACATTTGCCACTTCAAGTAAAGATCTGAAACGCGATGATTTTTCTGTTATATAGTTATTGAGAAGCCACATCAGCCACTGTAATTTACGACAAGTTAGATAAGTAATTAAAGATAATTGAGGGTCACTGTAGACCATTTTGATAGTTTTCACTTTCGTGAAAATTTAAACCTAGATTATAGATGTGATATGGCATAGATCATCCTTCGATCCATTCAGGGAATATTCGTTCACATTTTTGTTGAACGCACTTGGTTTTTACCATCCTGTATTAAAACACTTCCTTTTATAAACAGTGCAATTTATAAACAATGTTTTGTGAGTAGAATAAAATTTCCAACGGTAAACTTCACTGCTTTTTCGACGTTATTTTACCAGCTAACTAAAAATAAGAAAGCCTTGAACCCCTTCCACTAAATTTAGTTAGTATTAAGATTCTTTTACAGGGAGTGCAGTGGAGCTGACGCTGAGATCATTAACTATTTGGTTATATCATCGCTAGTCGCACTGAACTCTTCTGCATTCTACCTGTCATGTGTGGTTTGGCGTCTCCTTACCAGCAACAGGTCCCAGGTTCAAACTAGTTTGTTCCCTAAAAAACACGCTCAGAGCGTCGTTGCGCGAAAGTGGTAGGGAGACATTATATAGAACAAAGAGACACCACCATGAATGTTTAGAGCCCTGTATTTAGGCATATGTGTTATTTTCCTTTAGGAATGGTCAGTTTCCTGAATGATTAAAGTACTCAGTAGTAAAGCCGCTTTATTAAAAGGGAAAAAGTGATAATGTAGACAATTTTAGACCTATTTCTATGCCATCAGTGTCTGCTAAATTGATTGAAAATGCTGTGTGTGTAAGGATAATAGATCATTTTATATCACACGATTTGCTATCAAATATACAGTTCGGCATTTGAAGACGTTTAACAACTGAAAATGGTATATTCTCTTTTCTATGTGTGGTACTGGATGGGTTAAACAAAAGGATTCCAACACTAGGCATATTTCTTTTATTTAACTAAGGCGTTTGATTGTGTTGATCACAAAATATTGCTCCAGAAGTTGGACCATTATGGAATGTGGGGAGTAGCTCACAATTGGTTCAACTCCTACTTTAGCAACAGACAGCAGAATGGCTATGATGTGGGTCTTAGTGCGATACAATCAAGTGGGGGGGGGGGGGGGGTGCCCCATGGATCAGTTTTGGGGCCACTCCTGTTCCTTGTTTACATAAATGATATGCCCTCTAGTATTATGAGTAACTCTAAAATATTTCTGTTTGCTGATGACACTAGGTTTATAGTAAAGGATGTTGTGTGCAGCACTGGCTCGGTCCCAAATAGTGCAGTTCATGACCAAAGTTCATAAATTGTTGAAAATAAACTGTCGCTAAATCGCAATAAGACTGAGTTTTTACAGTTTCTAACACCCAATTCAATACAACCTGGAGTTTTAATTTCACAGAATGGTCATATGATTAGCGAAATTGAACAGTTCATATTTCTACGTGTTCAAATAGATAGTAAAGTGTCATGGAAAGCCCACATCCACGATCTTGTTCAAAGACTTAATGCTGCCATTTTTACTATTCGAACAATATCTGAGGTGACTGATTGTTCGACACGAAAATTAATCTACTTTGCTGATTTTCATTCGCTTATGTTGTATGGTATTATATTTTGGGGAAACTCTTCCCATTCTAAAGGAATATTTTTGAATCAGAAACGGGCGGTTCGGCAATAAGTGGTGTAAGTTCCAGAACCTCTTGTCGACAGTATTTTGACATTGGCCTCTCAATATACACTCCTGGAAACTGAAATAAGAACACCGTGAATTCATTGTCCCAGGAAGGGGAAACTTTATTGACACATTCCTGGGGTCAGATACATCACATGATCACACTGACAGAACCACAGGCACATAGACACAGGCAACAGAGCATGCACAATGTCGGCACTAGTACAGTGTATATCCACCTTTCGCAGCAATGCAGGCTGCTATTCTCCCATGGAGACGATCGTAGAGATGCTGGATGTAGTCCTGTGGAACGGCTTGCCATGCCATTTCCACCTGGCGCCTCAGTTGGACCAGCGTTCGTGCTGGACGTGCAGACCGCGTGAGACGACGCTTCATCCAGTGCCAAACATGCTCAATGGGGGACAGATCCGGAGATCTTGCTGGCCAGGGTAGTTGACTTACACCTTCTAGAGCACGTTGGGTGGCACGGGATACATGCGGACGTGCATTGTCCTGTTGGAACAGCAAGTTCCCTTGCCGGTCTAGGAATGGTAGAACGATGGGTTCGATGACGGTTTGGATGTACCGTGCACTATTCAGTGTCCCCTCGACGATCACCAGAGGTGTACGGCCAGTGTAGGAGATCGCTCCCCACATCATGATGCCGGGTGTTGGCCCTGTGTGCCTCGGTCGTATGCAGTCCCGATTGTGGCGCTCACCTGCACGGCGCCAAACACGCATACGACCATCATTGGCACCAAGGCAAAAGCGACTCTCATCGCTGAAGACGACACGTCTCCATTCGTCCCTCCATTCACGCCTGTCGCGACACCACTGGAGGCGGGCTGCACGATGTTGGAGCGTGAGCGGAAGACGGCCTAACGGTGTGCGGGACCGTAGCCCAGCTTCATGGAGACGGTTGCGGATGGTCCTCGCCGATACCCCAGGAGCAACAGTGTCCCTAATTTGCTGGGAAGTGGCGGTGCGGTCCCCTACGGCACTGCGTAGGATCCTACGGTCTTGGCGTGCATCCGTGCGTCGCTGCGGTCCGGTCCCAGGTCGACGGGCACGTGCACCTTCCGCTGACCACTGGCGACAACATCGATGTACTGTGGACACCTCACGCCCCACGTGTTGAGCAATTCGGCGGTACGTCCACCCGGCCTCCCACATGCCCACTATACGCCCTCGCTCAAAGTCCGTCAACTGCACATACGGTTCACGTCCACGCTGTCGCGGCATGCTACCAGTGTTAAAGACTGCGATGGAGCTCCGTATGCCACGGCAAACTGGCTGACACTGACGGCGGCGGTGCACAAATGCTGCGCAGCTAGCGCCATTCGACGGCCAACACCGCGGTTCCTGGTGTGTCCGCTGTGCCGTGCGTGTGATCATTACTTGCACAGCCCTCTCGCAGTGTCCGGAGCAAGTATGGTGGGTCTGACACACCGGTGTCAATGTGTTCTTTTCTTCCATTTCCAGGAGTGTATATTCCTTACTGTCATTTCTTGTTAACAATATTAGCTTATTCCCAAGAATAAGCACTCAGTTAATACTCGGCAGAAATCAAACCTGCATTTGATCGAACTTCCTTAACTCTTTTGCAGAAAGGTGTGCAGTATACTGCTGCATCCATTTTCAGTAAGCTACTTCAAGCAGTAATCCACGAGGTTTCAAATGGAAACTGAAGTCTCCTAATGGGTCACTCCTATTCTGTGGAAGAGTTACTTTAAAAATTAAGCTGAGTCTTGTTGTATAAACGATTGCGTTTACTTAAACTTATGGATTGACTTATTTCGGGTTCATAAGCATTTTATTTTTATCTGTTATCACTTTTATGTTGTTGTTTCATGTACTGACACGTCCCAAACAAATAAGCAACAGTAAGAAAAGAACCTTTTTCGCAGTATGTAGGTGAGCGGGGGGGGGGGGGGGGGGGGAGGGGTGCCATGTACAGCAGCTTCATAAATACCTCCGAAAACAGATACATATGGATGGACGCAGCATCTGTGCAAGTTCATAACTCACAGTACAGATTTTCAATATGGGCTTCGTTTGTGATGGGGCAAGCGTCATTTGGTGGTATAAGTCGTTGACACGATGTGTCCGCGAAGGCGCGAAAGCAGCCCGCTTTGCGAACATGGTAAGTGGGTTGCCTTTCTGCAGGTGCGACGGTGCGAACTAATTCAGTAAGACAATACGGAGATAACGGTTAACAATGACACTCGACAACAGCACAACCTACACGTGTAATCTGTAAGTATAAGAATTCTGGTAACCGTTAGAACGCTCCCCTTTACGAATGGGACATCGATAAATAGCAGTAACAAGCAGTAGTTCTCTCATACCCTGTCGTGGAATACATACGTCCCGACGGTAGTCGAAGCGTTAAGTCGGCGCAGCGAAGGCTGCCCAGAGGGGGCGCCAAAGTAAACACGTTCTCCTCAGTTAAGAAAAGATACACAGGTACATACTATCCTACTGCGGATTCTCACGGGGAGGTATCGCTCGGACAAAGACTGCAAAGCACAAAATTAGAGCAATTACTGCACTCACAGAGGCTTTTAAACAGCAATGCTTCATAAACGATTTGAACGGGGAGAAACCTTGACGAGTTTTACTGTGGTAAGTTCCCTCTGTCATAACTTTACAACGGTTGTAGAATATGTACACTACTGGCCATCAAAATTGCTACACAATGAAGAAATGCAGATGATAAACGGGTATTCATTGGACAAAATATACTATACTAGAACTGACACGTGATCACATTTTCACACAATTTGGGTGCTTGGATCCTGAGAAATCACTACCCAGAACAACAACCTCTGGGCGTAAGAACGGCTTTGATATGCCTGGGCATAGAGTGAAACAGAGCTTGTATGACGTGTACAAGTACAGCTGCCCATGCAGCTTGAACCCGATACCACACTTCATCAAATGTAGTGACTGGCGTATTTTGACGAAACAGTTGTTGGGCCACCATTGACCAGACGTTTTCAATTGATGAGAGATCTGGAGAGTGTGCTGTCCAGGACAGCAGTCGAACATTTTCTGTGTCCAGAAAGGCCCGTACAGGACCTGGAACATGCGGTCGTGCATTATCCTGCTGAAATGTAATGTTTCTCAGGGATCGAATGGAGGGTAGAGCCACGGCTCGTAACACATCTGAAATGTAACGTCCACTGTTCAACGTGCCGACATTGCGAACAAGAGGAGACCGAAACGTGTAACCAATGGCACCCCATACCATCACGCCGGGTGATACGTCAGTATGGCGATGATGAACGCACGCTTACAACGTGCGTTCACCGCGATGTCGCCAAACACGTATGCGACCATCATGATGCTGTAAACAGAACCTGGATTCATCCGAAAAACTGACGTTTTGCCATTTGTGCACCCAGGTTCGTCGTTGAGTAGACCATCGTAGGCGCTCCTGTCTGTGATGCAGCGTCAAGGGTAACAGCAGCCATGATCTCCGAGCT
This sequence comes from Schistocerca gregaria, assembly GCF_023897955.1. Lineage (NCBI taxonomy): Eukaryota > Metazoa > Arthropoda > Insecta > Orthoptera > Acrididae > Schistocerca > Schistocerca gregaria. Next base: position 1,154,158,977 of record NC_064920.1, on the reverse strand, counting down.
GATAGTCTATGCTGCTGCAAACGTCGTCGAACTGTACGTGCATATGGTTGTTGTCTTGCAAACGTCCCCATCTGTTGACTCAGGGATCGAGACGTGGCTGCACGAACCGTTACAGCCATGCGGATAAGATGCCTGTCATCTCTACTGCTAGTGATACGAGGCCGTTGGGATCCAGCACGGCGTTCCGTATTACCCCCCTGAACCCACCGATTCCATATTCTGCTGACAGTCATTTTATCTCGACCAACGCGAGCAGCAATGTCGCGATACGATAAATCGCAAATGCGATGGGCTACAATGCGACCTTTATCAAAGTCGCACACATGATGGTACGCATTTCTCCTCTTTACACGAGGCATCATAACAACGTTTCACCAGGCAACGCCGGTCATCTGCTGTTTGTGTGTGAGAAATCGGTTGGAAACTTTCCTCATGTCAGCAAATAAGTAAATAAATAAATAAATAAATGGCTCTGAGCACTATGGGACGTAACTTCTGGCGTCATCAGTCCATAGAACTTAGAACTACTTAAACCTAACTAGCCTAAGGACATCACACACATCCATGCCCAAGGCAGGATTCGAACCTGCGACCGTAGCCGTCGCGCGGTTCCAAACTGGAGCTCGGCTCATGCCAGCACGTTGTAGGTGTCGCCACCGGAACCAACTTAGTGTGAATGCTCTGGAAAGCTAATCATTTGCATATCACAGCATCTTCTTCCTGTCGGTTAAGCTTCGCGTCTGTATCACGTCATCTTCGTGGTGTAGCAATTCCAATGGCCAGTAGTGTATGTTGATGTACATACTGGGTGTTTCAAAAATGACCGGTATATTTGAAACGGCAATACAAACTAAACGAGCAGCGATAGAAATACACCGTTTGTTGCAATATGCTTGGGACAACAGTATTTTTTCAGGCAGACAAACTTTCGAAATTACGGTAATTACAATTGTCAACAACAGATGGCGCTGCGGTCTGGGAAACTCTATAGTACGATATTTTCCACATACCCAACATGCGTAGCAATAATATGGCGTAGTCTCTGAATGAAATTACCCGAAACCTTTGACAACGTGTCTGGCGGAATGGCTTCACATGCACATGAGATGTACTGCTTCAGCTGTTCAATTGTTTCTGGATTCTGGAGGTACACCTGGTCTTTGAAGTGTCCCCACAGAAAGAAGTCACAGGGGTTTATGTCTGGCGAATAGGGAGGCCAATCCACACCGCCTCCTGTATGTTTCGGATAGCCCAAAGCAATCACACGATCATCGAAATATTCATTCAGGAAATTAAAGACGTCGGCCCTGCGATGTGGCCGGGCACCATCTTGCATAAACCACGAGGTGTTCGCAGTGTCGTCTAAGGCAGTTTGTACCACCACAAATTCACAAAGAATGTCCAGATAGCATGATGCAGTAATCAGTTCGGATCTGAAAAATGGGCCAATGATTCCTTTGGAAGAAATGGCGGCCCAGACCAGTACTTTTGAGGATGCAGTGACGATGGGACTACAAGATGGGGCTTTTTGGTTCCCCATATGCGCCAGTTCTGTTTATTGACGAAGCCGTCCAGGTAAAAATAAGCTTCGTCAGTAAACCAAATGCTGCCCACATGCATATCGCCGTCATCAATCCTGTGCACTATATCATTAGCGAATGTCTCTCGTGCAGCAATGGTGGCGGCGCTGAGGGGTTGCCGCGTTTGAATTTTGTATGGATAGAGGTGTAAACTCTGGCGCATGAGACGATATGTGGACGTTGGCGTCATTTGGACCGCAGCTGCAACACGGTGAACGGAAACCCGAGGCCGCTGTTGGATCACCTGCTGCACTAGCTGCGCGTTGCCCTCTGTGGTTGCCGTACGCGGTCGCCCTACCTTTCCAGCACGTTCAACCGTCACGTTCCCAGTCCGTTGAAATTTTTCAAACAGATCCTTTATTGTATCGCTTTTCGGTCCTTTGATTACATTAAACCTCCGTTGAAAACTTCGTCTTGTTGCAACAACACTGTGTTCTAGTCGGTGGAATTCCAACACCAGAAAAATCCTCTTGTTCTAAGGAATAAACCATGTTGTCCGCAGCACACTTGCACATTGTGAACAGCACACGCTTACATCAGACAGACGACTTACAGAATGGTGCACCCACAGACTGCTTTGTCTTCTATATTTTTCACATCACTTGCAGCGCCATCTGTTGTTGAAAATTGTAACTACTGTAATATCGAATGTTTGTCCGCCTGAAAATGTACTGTTGTCCCAAGCATATTGCAACAAACGGTGTATTTCTATCGCTGCTCGTTTAGTTTTTATTGCCGTTTCAAATATACCGGTCATTTTTGAAACACCCTGTACACACTCTGTACAATCTGCAAGTTGTTGAGGCAGATCTTCCCATTTCCTGGTTAGCGCCCGCGACGCGCGAGGCCTGTGGTTGGTTCGGTGCGTCTCTGCGTTACGCGGCAGTCCTAATTGAGAGCCAGCCGGCAGCTAACCTAATTACCTGCGACTGCCTCTTCTGTCGTCTGTTTTTGTGGCTGAGCCGGCTGCCGCGCATGCGCAGTAGCGCACGAGAATCTGAGGGTGACAGCTGCTGGCGAGAGGGGAGCTTTTTCATTTCGACGCGAAGCGCTTCTGCAGAGGTGACGTGTATACGCTAGGTGAGCTCGTCTCCCATCAGTGGCAGCAGAAACAAAAACTTTGTCAAAAGGATTTCTGTAATAACCGAAAGCAACTTCGTGTGCGTCGCAAAGAAGCGGTGTAGGATCACTAATGATTTCGTTTAGCACTGTTGGACCGAGATAAAAGCACTTTGAGGACCGGTCTGGTAAAGGTCAGGTTGCGAAAATCCGTAATAAAAAGAAAATTCAAATGTGTGTGAAATCTTATGTGACTTAACTGCTAAAGTCATCACTCCCTAAGCTTACACACTACTTAACCTAAATTATCCTAAGTAAAAACACACACACCCATGCTCGAGGGAGGACTCGAACCTCCGCCGGGATCAGCCGCAGAGTCCATGACTGCAGCGCCTTAGGCCGCTTGGAATCTGTAAGACATTTGATGGTGCGGCATTATATGCACAGTAAAAATGTCATTCAGTCGTGGTATATGGTGGCAAGGACTTGGTTCTTGCAGCTATTGTTCAGGTAATCACTGGTGAAAGTAAAATGCGCAGTTTCCCTTCACTCCGTTCTGTAACACATACACACACATACAACGTATCAGGGGCAGCCAAATAAAACCCGCAACCCGTCCCAACGGGACCATGGAATGGCTCCACTCAAAAGTAATCACACCTTAAAGATATTTATTCCACTTGAAGACGACATAGTTAATTTTTGTTTCGTAGAACGCGGTCGACCGTTGACGGATCGATAACCATACACACTCCTGTGTTTCCTCATATGAATGAAACTGACGTTCATGCACGTCTTTCTACAGGTCGCTAGGATGTAAAAAACACACTTTGATACATCTGGTTCAGATGGCTCTGAGTACTATGGGACTCAACATCTGAGGTCATCAGTCCCCTAGAACTCAGAACTACTTAAACCTAACTAATCTAAGGACATCACACACATCCATGCCCGAGGCAGGATTCGAACCTGCGACTGTAGTGGTCGCGCAGTTCTAGACTGAATAGATCCGGGATATACTGCGGATGTTGCAGAGTCTGCCAAGCAAATTGCTGAAGCATGGTGTTCTGTTGTGACCGTAGAAAATTTTAATTTTTATTCTTGCTTTTGTGACCATAATAAGAGTCCAGGCTCCATAGGCAAACAGGCAGCCGACATTAAGAAATACTCCACCAGGATGTAGGGACAAGATAAGCGGCGGAAGCTGCCAAGCATGGTTTGTTGATCAAATAATTTAGTGTTTGACATCCTGCCAGAGAAAGTAGCATGAATCAAACTTGCGCAGTGGAAGACGCAAACACCAGGGCGACAATACAGCAAGAGAGAGTGTCAGTCACGTGTAGAAAAGTGTCGTGTGGGAAGACATTCTTGCGCAAGCCGACCAATTAGAAACGAGAGTGTCATGTGGAACCGTAGGCATTCTTGTGCAATCCGATCACTCAGAAATGAAAGGGTCGTGTGAAACAAATTAACTTGTGTTCACCCAAGTACATGAGAAACGGAATAAAAGGCCAGGCAGCGGAATAGCTAGACACAGAGATTCAGATGCAGATTCAGAGCCAGTGCCGGCAGTTTGGAGATTCCGCAGCGAGGCGCCAGCGTGGCCGAGTAGGCCCATAGCAGCCGATACAGCTGATAAAGACTTCAACTTCGAGAAGACGGTGACAGACTCTGGTGGACACTCAGGAACTGCAGGTCAAGTAGGATTTTTAGAGTTTCATTGGAATAGTGTTGAACAGAGGCTGTCAGTCTTTGTCTCAATTACTTAGAGAGATTTCAGTGCTAACCAAAAACAAGTGATTGATTTGTACTTGTTTCTTATATGTACCGGCAATTAGCTTTGAAGTAGCAAGTCCGAATAAATAGACTGAATCTTATTAAGGGGTTTATGGTCCAACACCTCACATAGTATATGTGAGAATAAACGTGATACAAACTAATCGATCTTTTCTGCCTATTGCGATTCTGCACCCTATTTTCAGGAAACGTATTTGCTTCAAACCAAAGAGATTCTCTCCCTCTCATCTCCAATATAAAGGTTGACAGCAATTTATAAGTAACCCATTGTCGTAACGTCCCGATTGCGCTACGCAGTTCACACTTACTTCATTGTGGTATAGTGAGGCTGTGCCGCGACGTGACAGTTCGCCATATAGGCAGTGCGGGAGCGGGCGTTATCGTGTAACAGAATGGTTCCATCCGAAAGCACCCCTCAGTATTTTTATTCAATGGCTAACGCACTTTCCGCAAAGTGGTTTCATAGCGATGCTCTTGCTCCATGCTCAATGAACTGGACGAGCAGCGGGCCTCAGCATTCGAAAAGAAGGTCGTGTGAACAGCTTTGGATTCCTCTGCTGGGGAGATGTGGGATGTTTCCACTGTTGGCTTTGCTGTTTACACTTGGGCTGTCGAACGAAAGCATCTAGTTGCACGCGCCCGCCCTCACCGTGCCAGTCGGAGGAAGGCTAAGCCTCTGCGATTTGACTGCGAAACACTGCAACATCCTCCCTACAGCTCTGATCATTCACTATTTGGTCTTCACATTCTTGGGCTACACGAAGATCCATCGGACGAGGAAGTGCAAGAGTGAGTGCGTTTCTGGAACGACAGCGACCGACCACGTTCTACGAAACAAGAATTTATCGTCGCGTCTCACAGTGGACAAACGTCTTACCTCGTGTGGTGACTACGTTTGAGTGGAACCATTTAATGGTCCCGTTGTGGCACATGTTGGTTTTTCATTTGACTGCCCCTCATACACTCACTTTTCGCATACAGAACATCTTAATTTTTGGTTGGAACAACATCCACAACTAAGGACGGTGTCCCAGGTATAAACTGGTATTACAATTAATTGGCATCGAAACTAATTTACATAAGAACCCACCGGTTCTGTTCAAGGTTTATCTGAGGTTTCCCTTAGTGATCAGACAAGCCCTGAAAGTGGAAGGCCCCACCTGAATTCAGAGTTATTTGTATGAACCATCAGAGATGACTTCACAAAAAGTGCAAGATACGTGCAAAACTGGCACATGTCAGTGAATAAGCATCTCTTCGAGTTTCTATCAGTAATACGCGCCATGGCGTAGTTGTAGAGAGCTTCGCTAGGGGGCATCCTTGTCAGAATTTGTAGTTTAATTATCCACTGAATTTCTCATCCAATTAATCCGCGCCTGCAGATAAGTAACCCGATGAAGAGGTTTCAAAATTGGGCCGCTGTAGTTGCGTCTTCGCTGACAGCACAAGTGCCGACTTCGTGAACTGCAGGCGTGTGTTGACGTTTTCCACTTCACTGCCCATACTGAGCACCTGCAATGTGAGGTTATTTATCCACTGATATGTGTCTATTTTCCGCATATCTCGTAGTTTTCTGCATGCGTCCTCTGATACTCCAGCGGTATTTATGAGTAGCTCTGGAGGATACAACTTCTGTCCCACTAGAACGGAACCACGACTCTTTGATGCGCCGGATTTCAAACAGTCCGTCGTGATCCTTGGAGAAGAAAAAACAAAACAACTTAGTTATCTTGGTTGTCACAGAACAACACACACACAAACTAATACAAATGCAGTGCCTACGACCTACCCCCCCCCCCCCCCACCCTACACACACACACACTAAGTGGAGAAGCAGAAATTTGGGGTATAACTTGAAAAAAGGCATCGCTCGATAGAACATATGCTGAGACTTCCATGATTCGTGAGTTTCATTATTGAAGGAAGTGCGTTTGGTGTATGTGTGTGTGTGTGTGTGTGTGTGTGTGTGTGTGTGTGTGTGAGGGGGGCGGAGTGGTTACAATTGTAGACGGGCACCAAGTCTAAAACACAGCGAGCAAATTCAAGCGGATGTAGGCTGCAGGAGTTATAAAGAAATGAAGTGACTTGCACAGCATAGAACAGCGAGAAGAGTTGCTTCAAACGAGTCTTTGGCACAAGACCACAAAACCAACATTCCCACAGATTTAAAAACCAGATATTCATGTATGAGACGACCGAATCCACTGACATAGCAGTCATAGGACACTAAGTTTCATACTTCTTGAAGTGGACAGTTTTACAGTTCTGAACATTTAAAGCGAGTTTCCAATTCTTGTACCTCTCTCAAAACTTACCAATACCTGACTGGATACTTGTTCACCTTATTTCCGACAGTATTTCATTACTGATAATTGCATCATGTGCTAAACTCTTAAGTCGGAAGTAGCATCGTTTGCTATGTTATTAACATAGCATGAACTGTAAGGGTTTCAACACATTTCTTTCGGGCAAGCCTGAATTTACTTTACTATCTATCGGTGACTCATCATCCAAGATAAAGTACTACGTCCTTCCTGCCTAGAAATCTTAATCTAGTTACATATTTCGTTCGATACCCAAAAAATGATAGTACTTTTGTTTCTAACCTTTGCCGTGGTTTCGGTTATGTTGTTCGCAGACGTCTCAGTCATGATAATTTAATGATTAGCTGTGGTTGTATACTAATATAAGGGACGATCAAAAAGTTTCTGTTCGAAGACCATAGTGTCACCTACATGTCAGTGCTTTCATCAGACTTGGGCTGGTTTCCATATACGCTGCAGCAACGCTGCCAAAGGAAAGCTTTTTGATCTCTCTTTTTAAAAACACTGTGAAACACAACTGAAGGAGCACTTTTCTGGAACGCCGAAATTGTCTGCCATTGCGACGCATAAGTTTGAAATATGGCTAGCACCTGCCTCTGTAACGGTGCTAAAGCACGGCGCCCTGTGACGTCACCATCGGGTTCGGCAACGCTTTAAACAGCAACGTGTCGACGCATGCCAAAAATTTTCGAGCGCCCCAAACGTGTGAGGTGAAAGGTCGCTTAATGTCACATCGGCACCAAATTTCACCACAATTATGCCCCACGCCACCGTGGACGTGTAACTCGACGTGAAGGTTGTCACACCCCCTCGTACCCACGTTTCACCCGTCTTTTGACGCCTCTGTAATGGAGATCGGGTCCGCAGCTCGTAGTCGTGCGGTAGCGTTCTCGCTTCCCACGCCCGGGTTCCAGGGTTCGATTCCATGCGGGGTCAGGGATTTTCTCTGCCTCGTGATGACTGGGTATTGTGTGATGTCCTTAGGTTAGTTAGGTTTAAGTAGTTCTAAGTTCTAGGGGACTGATGACCATAGATGTTAAGTCCCATAGTGCTCAGAGCCATTTGAACCATTTGAACCAACGGAGGTCGGAACCACGCTGCCGAGCGCTGAAATGGGTACTGAGAGAAACATTTCAGACACCAAATGGACTTAGGGGATTACATATAGTGCAGCCCGTTTCTTGAGACGTTGATTCCCACACTTTTCGCGCTCGAAAACGACAGTTCGCAGTGAGATGAGGAACAGAGCGTTGTTCTTCAACTGATGACACCCCAGACGCTTCAAGCCTTCTCTAAAGACATCGTGAACCTGCAAGCACACTGAACGTGACCACATCCACCTGGAGTGCAGCGTGACCATAAGTTTTGCTCTAGTGTAGAGGGTGAAACAACTATGGACCTTTCAAAGCCAATCGACGAATTAGAAGGTGACCCAAAGCAGCAAAGGGTCGTTATGCTTTTATAACCCTCCTGTTTAGCGCCCTCCTGTGGCATGATAATGGAGGGGAGCGACATTGACATTATAAGGTGGCAACGGCCTTGCACCTTACACGAGTCCATTTAACGTGACACTTTAGGTTTTGTTGGAGTAATACTCTAAATCACGGTGTAGGAAACGGTGTAGGAAATCTATGTGGAAGCGCATCGACACGCGATAATTCCACGATTTTGTAATTATAAGATTTTGCGGAAAGGCAGTACGCGAGACAGAGATCGACTACCTTTCCACCTAGCCGTCGACGGCCGCAGCCTAACGGTATGAATGGTGAACTGGGGGATTTCTGTAATTCGCTTAAGGAGGCCACAGCGGCCGCCAAACTCTGAGGTACATGCGACTGCAGGTGTTCAAGTGTTTGCCAAAACAGAGCAGTGGATAGCTGGACGGGCTTTCCTGTGCGTGCTCTCGCCTATGTCCCACTAATTTTACGCCTTCGAGTAACTCAAGTGGGGCAGGCCAGGAGTTCCGAATAACAAACTTTCAATGCAGGAATCTGTGTTCGCTTCGATGGGTAATCTTGCTGGGAAAATCTCGAGTGGTCTCTCGGGAGAAAACTCCCAGTAAACGTGTTATTGCCCACAGCCGTGGCTCTTCCCAGCCGGCGAAGGTGGAGTTTACTTGTGAAATTATGTAGAAATAAAAGAATGGTGGAAAAGAGTACTGTTCCCAGGCAGTACATTGGTCGGCACTGGCAAACTGGGTATTTTGAGAGCTTCTAGTGATGTGATTCGCTCCGTAAAAGTTGAGGGGAGAAAACAAAGGTGAAGAGCGATCTTGCTGGACTCTCGGTAATGGTCCTCCGTTCAGGGCTCTCGTACTGAGAGGACGTTACCCAAGCCGTCTCCCGTCTTGGTTTTTCGTTCTGAGTCGACGTTAGCCGCGCCAGCTCTTTGCTGCTGGGAAGATCTTTGCAAGTAGAGAAGTTTACGGACAGCGGTATGTTTTCCGAGCAGTGTAGGAGTGTACTTTTCGAGACGCCACACGCCAACCGAATAGCCGTGCCGTCGCCGCCGCCGCTGCAACAGGAACATTACGGTGAGATCGTTCGGCCTGTGGTAGGAGTAAGGTTAAATACTTGGATCACGTGCAATTACTGTTTCTACAGAGTTTTCACGGTACTTTGGGGTGTAGTGGTTCTTCGTATTTTACGTTTTGTGTAGATGTCAGTCGGTTAGCCAAGTTATAAGAGATTGCGTTTTCGAACAATTTTAACACATTTCACTGTCAATACCAGTCAGGAGGATAATTTGTAAATTGTTCATTGTGTTTTATTCAGCATTGATCTGAAGGTTATAATAAAATTACTGTGATTCAGTAGAGCCTTTACTTTCAGTAGTTGATCCTGAATTCACCCTTTTGCGTTATTTTATTTTTGTGTATGTGTTTGATGTCATTTAACATTCATGTTTGGAAGTAAAAACGGGTGTGATTCATCGTCAACGCTGCCACCGCAGATTAATTAGGGGTGACAGGGCCACATTTAAATCTAGCATTATCCATTTTTTTTTACAGTTCCACTCTCAATTTCTCTGTAAGTTGTTTGTCAGGGGCGAACACACGCAAAAATCGGACAAGCAACGGATTGGGCGTTACAACATATGCGCAATAAAAGAGTAAAACGTCCGTCTAACAGCCCCCAGTTCGACAGCACCCTCTGAGCCAATCGCTGGCCTTTGTCGAGAGCATAAAAAATGTATCTTACGAGAGACAAACTGTTACAAAGTGCAGACAGCTCTACTGCGGATGGTCCACTTGCACGCACAAGAGCAGTGAAGCCCGCCTAGGACCGTCGCCAGGTGCTCTGTCAGTACAGGAGTGTGGGCCTGCGGCACCGAGGTTGCTACGGAACTCGGTGTCTTTAGAGGGACCGTTAGCCATCTTACTCGCGGATGTGGCAATGTCACATCCCTCTGTGATCAAGCCACGAGAGGGTGCAAAACAGGAGAGCTGAAAAAACGTGAATGCCCTTTGCTACTTTGCATCACATTCAGATTTCCTCGAATGGTTTTAAACGGTACCTGGTGGTTCCACACTTCACGCCGGAGCAAAAATTCCAGTCGCACTGCACTCCAGACGGGTGTGATCACGTTGCGTGTGGTTGCTAGCCGACAACGATCTTAGAGAAGGGTTCGGTCATCTGGGGGTAGCCAAAAGTTTTCAGTTACGTGTTCCTGTTGTTCATCGCACAGCGACTCGTTTTGGGCCGTGGACAGTGTGGGAATCAACGTCCTAAGGGAACGGCTTGTTTCATTGAAGCCTCATATGCCATCCCCTAAGACCACTTCATGTCGATTCTGAGCGGCGGTGCGTGTGAAATGTTTCTCTCGGAACGTTGGGCGCCGTGTTTATCACCTTCATCGCAGAGGTGCTCATAATCTGTGTAAGTAGGCTGTTTAGGTTCTTATGTTGGTAACGCCACGTAGCGCTCTATATATGAAAATCACTGACTGTGCTGTGTGAAGTCTGGGGCTGGTTTGCATTGTTGGAATATTTGCTGTTGTAGTGTTGCGCAGTTGGAAGTGAGTCGCCAGCAGTGGTGGATGTGGGGAGAGAGATGGCAGAATTTTGAGAGCGGACGATCTGGACGTGTATCCATCAGAAAGAGAAAATTTGTAATACTGGATATCATGAACTGATATATATATGATGACTTTTGAATATTATTAATGTAAATACCTTGTTTGTTCTCCATCAGAATAATTCATTTGCTAACTATGTCTATGAGTAGTTAGTGCCTTCAGTAGTTTGTGCCTTTTATTTAGCTGGCAGTAGTGGCGCTCGCTGTATTGCAGTAGTTCGAGTAACAAAGATTTTTGTGAGGTAAGTGATTTGTGAAAGGTATAGGTTAATGTTAGTCAGGGCCATTCTTTTGTAGGGATTATTGAAAGTCAGACTGCATTGCGCTAAAAATATTGTGTCAGTTTAGTGTTGATCAGAATAACTAAAGAGAGAAATCTCTGAGTACGTTCAGTTTTTCTCAGCTGTTTGAAAATCAAATAACGTAAGGGGTTTACCAGCACAGTAATTGATAAATTTTGCTAAGGGGATATTTCAAAGTGTCCAATGTGGGTAAGAGGGGGTGTGACGAGCTTCTTTTTTTTTAAGCGTCTTCGCGCCCGCGGGTGACGGCGCAGGGCGCCGCACTTTTGCACCCCTACATAGGAAGGCTGTATATTCACGTATGAACCAAATTTAAAACTTTTTGAAAAAGGTTTCTTTTGTGTTGCATCGTGGTTTTTATTCTACTCACACCCTTACTGTAATTATGTATGAAAATGAAACACCTAACAGCCGTCCTTATGATGTCATTTACTTTATGGCTACCAGTTTCTGTGTTTTATTTCACTATCTTCAGGCCTTAGCTGAAGGGGTTAACACCATCCGTATACACGATGCATCAGTGGCCAATATAACTGCTTTACGCAGATTACCTCGTACTAACTAGTAGCCATAAAATAATTGACATCGGAAGGATAGCTGAAGGTGTTTAATTTTATTATGTATGTGAACGGCTGCAGTCCCACAAACCTCCTATCACAGGAATGGACATACAAAAACTTACTGTAATTATCTCAATGACCAACACCTGTTCATGTGGTACTCCTTTAGTGCTCAATTCAACAAGATCGTTACCGATTAAACAAAGTCAACAGGAAGATATTGTGATATGTTCGTATTGGTATTTTTCGGTAAGCTAGCGGCGGTGCTTTTTGTTTCCCCTTGAGAAGCCGCTAGAGAAAGCCATTTCTGTATAAGACGCATGTAAGCTCGTTGTTTCTTTCGTGTCACTTCCATTGCTGTTGTGGAACATTCAACGTGGTGGCACCAGCTTTTAATTCCACCAAGAAAACACTTCATCGAAGTATACCAGCAGCGAGGCTGTATTGCAGTTACTACTACCATAAGTAATGAAAGTTAATAGTGCGCTTCTGTGTATCGTATTACAAATACACTACTGGCCAAAAAAATTCCTACGCCAAGAAGAAATGCAGATTATAAACGGGTATTCATTGGACAAATATATTACACTAGAACTGACATGTGATTACATTTCCACGCAATTTGGGTGCCTAGATACTGAGAAATCAGTGCACACAACAACCACCTCTGGCCGTAATAACGGCCTTGATACGCCTGGGCATTGAGTCAAACAGAGCTTGGATGGCGTGTACAGGTTCAAATGGCTCTGAGCAATATCGGACTTAACATCTATGGTCATCAGTCCCCTAGAACATAGAACTACTTAAACCTAACTAACAGAGAAAATCCCTGACCCCGCCGGGAATCGAACCCGGTAACCCGGGCGTGCGAAGCGAGAACGCTACCGCACGACCACGAGATGCGGGCCGCATGTACAGATACAAGCTGCCCATGCAGCTTCAACACGATACCACAGTTCATCAAGAGTAGTGATTGGCGTATTGTGACGAGCCAATTACTCGGCCACCATTGACCAGACTTTTTCAGTTGGTCAGACAGCTGGAGAATGTGCTGGCCAGGGCAGCAGTCGAACATTTTCTGTATCCGGAAAGGCCCGTACAGGAGCTGCAACATGCGGTCGTGCATTATCCTGCAGAAATGTAGGGTTTCGCAGGGTTCGAATGGAGGGTAGAGCCACGGGTCGTAACACATCTTAAATGTAACGTCCACTGTTCAAAGTACCGTCAATGCGAACAAGAGGTGACCGAGACGTGTAACCAATGACACCTGATCACGCCGGGTGATACGCCAGTATGGCAACGACAAATACACGCTTCCAATGTGCGTTCACAGTGATGTCGCCATACACGGATGCGACCATCATGATGCTGTAAACAGAACCTGGATTCATCCGAAAAAATGACGTTTTTCCATTCGTGCCCCCTGGTTCGTCGTTGAGTACACCATCGCAGGCGCTACTGTATGTGTTGCAGCGTCAAGGGTAACCGCTGCCATGGTCTCCGAGCTGATAGTCTATGCTGCTGCAAACGTCGTCGAACTGTTCGTACAGATGGTTGTTTTGTCTTGCAAACGTTGAAACGTCCCCTTTGAAAAATTATACAAGACTGGTCTATATGAAACGTCCTCTTTGAACAATTATACACGAGTGTGTTTAAACTGACACACAATATTTTTTTGCGCAACGCAATCTGACTTTCAGAAATCCCTACAAAAGAATGGCCCTGACTAACATTTACCTATACCATTCACAAATCACTTACCTTACCAAAAATCTTCGTTACTCGAACTACTCCAATACAGCGAGCGCCACTACTGTCAGCTAAATAAAAGATTCAAACTACGGAAGTCACTAACTACTGATAGTCACACTTAGCAAATGAAAGATTTTAATAGAGAACAAACAATGTATTTACCTTTATAATCATAATATATATATATATCAGTTCATGACACCAATTCTTACAAATTTCAAAACTTCGCCATCTCTATCCCCACGTCCACCACCGCTGGTGCCTCACCTCCAACTGCGCAACGCTACGCGCTGTTAGCATCCAGCTGCCGCTGCCCAACACTACAATGGCAGACAACAATGCAAACCAGCCACAGACTGCACACGGCACAGCCAGTGATTTTCATACAGAGCTCTACGTGGCGGCGGCGTTACCAATAAAAAAAACTAAACAGCCTACTTACAACGTCCCCATCTGTTGACTCAGGGATCGAGACGTGGCTGCACGATCCGTTACACCCATGCGGATAAGATGCATGTCCTCTCGACTTCTAGTGATACGAGGCTGTTGGGATCCAGCACGGCGTTCCGTATTACATTCCTGAATCCACCGATTCCATATTCTGCTAACAGTCATGGGATCACGACCAACGCGAGGAGCAGTGTCGTAACACGATAAACCGCAATCGCAATAGGCTAAATCCGATCTTTATCGAAGTCGGAAACGTGATGGTACGCATTTCTCCTCCTTACACGAGGCATCACAACAACGATTCACCAGGCAACGCCGGTCAACTGCTGTTTGTGTATGAGAAATCGGTTCGAAACTTTCCTCATGTCAGGACGTTGTAGGTGTCGCCACCGTCGCCAGCCTTGTGTGAATGCTCTGAAAAGGTAATCATTCGCATATCACGGCAACTTCTTCCTGTTGGCTATATTTCGCATCTGTAGCACGTCATCTTCGTGGTGTAGCAATTTCAATGGCCAGTAGTGTAAATGAGCTGCACCAAGGACGAGTGAAGTTACTAGACACGCTGGGAGTTTAGCTACCCCATTATTTTTTTGCGTTGCTTATATTCAAAACTCCACTGGGAGTACTAGCGGTAACTTGTGGGTGTTTTGATTTCTTTTGTTACAAAAACGCCGCCTGGGTATCATTCTGCCACAGCCTTTTGGTCTTTAACGGCCTGTGTTGGCAGTTGGGCAATCTGTGCGATTCGTCCGAAGGAAGCATCTGGTAACTGATTATTCATTTCCTAAATTTGTTGTAACTCATGGGAAACTAAAATGCTAGTTATCTTAGATGATGTGTATATTTTTATACTGTATCTGTTATAACCGCTTTTATTTCACCTGAGCCAAAACAGTGGGACGGCTAGTTGCGACAGATGCTGATGCCAGCTAATAGGCCAAAGCATCAGGGAAACGCCTTAGTGTTCTTCACAGGTATCAAATCTGGTTTGCAATTTAATCTGCGTCGTTGGAAACAGTCTATACTAAGATTAAACCTATGGAACGGAGGGGTTTATTCTAATTATTTGATCTTTTAAAATTAACTTTTGATATGATTTTTTTTAAACCGTCGTCCGTGTTTTTAAAGTTTTTTGCTGCTAAACTGCCTTATTACTGGCGCCTGAAATGTGCTTTTAGTAGTAACTCCTGATCTTATTAGTGGTAATTTAAACTATTTTTGATGCTAATGGCCATCAGCGAATTAAACTATTTATTCTTTTATCACTGAGTTTACTAGGTGGCGCTTTTTAAAAAAGACACCCAATTTTAAAGTATTTGGTTTTGTTGCGTTTACAATCCAGTAATTGTGTTCATGTCACCAATGTGTGCCTTATGCGGATTCATTTTGTAAGTAGGCTGTTTAGGTTTCTATGTTGGTAACGCCATTTAGCGCTCTGTATGAAAATCACTGACTGTGCTGTGTGCAGTCTGTGGCTGGTTGGCCTTGTTGGGCAGATGGATGTGAACAGCACGTAGCGTTCGATAGTTGGAGGTGAGCAGCCAGCAATGGTGGATGTGGAAAGAGAGATGCCAGAGTTTTGAAAGGTTACTGTAAGCGGACGATCTGGACGTGTGTCCGCCAGAAAAAGGAAATTCGTTAAGATGGTTGTCATGAATTGACAGATATGTATGATGGCTTTTGAATTTTATTAAGGTAAATACATTGTTTGTTCTCTATCAAAATCTTTTTTTTTTTTTTGCTAACTATGCCTATCAGTAGTTAGTGACTTCCGTAGTTTGAATCTTTTAGTTAGCTGGCAGTAGTGGCGCTCGCAGTATTGCAGTAGTTCGAGTAACGAAGGTTTTTGTGAGGTAAGTGATTCATGAAAGGTATAGGTTATTGTTAGTCACGGCCATTCATTTGTAGGGATTATTGAAAATCAAATAACGCAGAGGTTTCCCAGCAGAGTCATTCATAATTTTTTCTAGGGGACGTTTCAATTTGTACTTCAATTGTAAAAATGTTTCTGCTGACTCTGGGTGCAATTGTTTTCCACTACTGGATCCCCGCATCCTAACCATTTCACATTAAATAAGTTTTCCTGTTTAAGTGAACCAAGTACGTCTGAGAGACGTGATATTTACTGGAATTCTTTTAATATCGCCTTGGAAGGAAGAACTTGTATTGAATGAAACGAAACGTTTCATTATAACAGCACGAAACCGCATTCAATCGTTTCCTCTCATGTTGAGGAAATGGAGCCCAGCTAACGTAATATGCTCATTTCCGACAGGGAAAGCAATTTACTGACGGAATGTAATTACGGATATTCAGTTGCTGCGGCGGAGAGAAATGGACTTCCGTCCCGCACGAATCTAATTTTTCTGACATCTCCAGAGTAACAGATTTATCTTGTTTCGTACTTGATAAAAGCCGGTTCTTTTAGAACTCACTTTTTGAATCACTTGTTGAGTTCATATTGTGATTCATGTCTGTTTTTAACAACCAAATCTAGCTTGTGTACTCCTTTCGTGGGTAACTGTAGGTTGAAGGTGCTTCATTTCAGAGGAATGTACAATGAGCCGATACCAACATGAAAATAAAAGATTTCACAGAATTCATTTATCTACAACGTAAAGACATTTAGCCTTGCAGGAGAAAGTTTGTATGACTTTTTAATGCGGAATGAACCCGATCGTTTCACTATTGTGCTACTGAAGAACTTTTTGGGAGCTGTGGTTATCACTGAAAGTCTATTAACTCCTGAGCATCACATCACAGTTATTTCTGACTACTAGCACCCTAACATATTTGCATCCATATTTTTTTTCTGATAATCGTTGACTTGTTCTGGGCACTAAGTGTTCATTATGGAAGCCAAATTAAGATTTGCTTTTAGTTTCATTCATGAAGAGCGAAAACTACAGAAGATGTTAGCGGTACCAGCGACCTACTTGACACGGCGTATCAGTCTATGGCCGTTGCTCGAGCTTGAGCTATGTTTACACGGTGCAAGAACATTCTTCAAAATCAGTCAACTGCAAGGAAACTATTACAATTCTAACGGCTAAAGCCGAAAACCAAAGAATACTTAAAACTTTAAAATATTTTAAAATTCGGAAGTTTGCCTGTTCTAACGTCTGTCAAGGTTACTAATCGGTAAATCGATGTTTGAATGTTGATGAATGTAACAGTAGCACAGCTTGGTGAAACGTCAGTGACGTGTAACTGGCAATTATATATTTCTAGACAATACTATCTCTACACTAGGAATCTTGTTGATTTTGTACACATGCAGACTGTGAAACAACTGCACACACTGCATGATCGATATGTCATCATCTGTGTTCACTCCGCTATTGACGACCAAATTTCTGCACCAACTTACAAAGCTATCTTAAGATTCTCGGGTAAACATCTGATTTTTTTGGGGGGTGGGGGGGGTGGGGGCGGGGGGGGGGGGGGGGCGGTGGAGGTGGTTATCTTCAGTCTTCTGATTGGTTTGATGTGGCTTGCTATAAATTTTTCTCCTGTGCCCATGTACGGCCTCAGTTCTTTGTTCGACGTATTCCAATCCCTGTCTTTCAAGACAGCCTTTAAACTCTACAGCCCCTTCAAGTAATATGGAGCTTATTCCCTGATGTTTTAACACATTTCCTATCATTCTGACCGTCCCCCCCCCCCCCCCCCTGCCCCTCTAGTCGACGTTTTCCACATGTTGCTAACTTCACCGATTCTGTGGAGAACCTACTCATTGCTTATCTTTTCAGCCCAACTAATTTTCAGTGTTCTTCTACAGCACCAGATCTCAAACACTTCGATTGTCTTCTGTTCCGGTTTCCCCTCAGTTCGTGTTTCGCTTCCGTAGAACAGTGTGCTCCGCACTTCCGATGAAATTTCTACCCGAAATTCAGGTTGACGTTTGAAACTAGTAGCGAGAAATGCTGCCTTTTCCGTGCTAGTTCGATTTCTGTCCTCCTTGCTTCGTATGTCACCTGTTACTTTGGTTCCAAGCTTCTGCTATTCCTAATTGCTTTCGTTTTTCTCCTATTTGCTGTCAGTCTAGATTCTGTTCTCGCTAGCCGTCAATCCCACTCTCCAGGCTCATTTACTCCTCTTTCCCTTCACTGAGGACAGCAACGTTCCAGCGAATCTTATCAGTGATATCCTTATATCCTGAATTTTAGTATCACCCTTAATATTTATTTCATCTTCGGCATTGCTTCTCCACTGCACAGACTGAGCAGTAGACTACATTCCTCTCATATACACTTTCTAATCCAGTATTTTATATTACCCATCTATCCCTATAGCTTACTCCAGTTTTACTCAGAATTTCGAACATCTTGGACCATTTACTTCGACAAACGCTTTTTGTAGATCCGCAAATCATGCGAACGTATCTTGATTTTACTGAAGTCTTGCTTCCGTTACCAACTACAAGCTCAGAACTGGCCTTTCGTATGCTTTTACTTTACTCAAGCCCGACTGATTGACATTTAAGATTTTCTCAGTTTTCTTCTCCATTCTCTTGTGTTTTTTTCTAGACTATAACTTTAATGCATGCGCTGTCAAGCTAATTGTGTGATAATTCTCACTTTCATAGACTTGTAACTTCTGGATTGTGTAGGCGATATTTTCGGAAAAGATTAATGTGAATAGCCACACTCATAGAGGCTACAGACTAACTTGAATAGTCGTTTGGTGGCCACCTACCATATTGATTTTAAAAAAATCTCAGAATTATTTCCTATGCAGTCTGCCTTAATAGATCGCACGTCTGCCCTAACTCTGACAAACTCTGACTCTTATACTGAATTCCTTATCTCAATACAGCTCATGTTTCATAATGTATCACGTCGTTAAACAGCCCCTCCTGTTTGTAGAGGCTAGCGTTGTAATTTTTACACTTACATGCTCTCTCCTCTGCGTTTAACAGGGGAATTTCTCTTGCACTCTTTACAGTGTCGACGCAGATTGCTCTTAATTTCACTGAAGGTAGTTCTGACTTTTCTGCATGCTTAATCCGTCTTTCCAACGACCATTCTAGTTCGTATTTGACCATTTCTCATGCAGTCATTTCTGCTTGGCTTATTGATGTCGTTCCGAAGTAACTTACAGTGATGTATTCCTGTACATTTCTAAAGGTTTTGTTCGCAGTTACCTTCTTTGTTTGTATATTTGTATGTCCAACGTCTCTGATACCTATTTTAAGAAATGTCCAACCGTTTCCAACTGCACTGCCTATCCTGGTATTCATTATTGCAGAAGATGAAGCTTCAAAAAACTTCAGACCTAATTCATCATCCATTATAACTTCATTAACTCACTACTTTCCACATTGATTCATCCGTACAACTCTCTTGAACTTCACTCTGCTCTTTATCGTTACTGAATTGTGATCTGGCACTATATGTGTTCCTGAGCACATTTTATAATTCAATATCTGATTTTGGAATCTCTGCCTCACTATGAAATAATCCAGTTGTAATCTTCCCGTGTCTCGAGGTCTTTTCCAAATATACCTCCTCCTCTTTTTCAACAGTATATTGGCTATTACTAGCTGAAATGTCTTTTCCAAGTATACCTTATCTTCTTTTCTAACAAAGCATTTGCTATTACTAAATTTTTTACTGAAATCAATTACTCTCTTACCTGTCTCATTCCATCCATGGTGCTGATATTCTACAGTAACTCTTTGTTACAGTCCTTCTTCTGATAATCATCCATTATTGTTAGATTTTCATATACTTTTACATATTGAATCAAACTTCCAGTATCCTCACATACTTTCTCTTCGTCACTCGACGTTTATTCGGTTTTCACCTTCTTTACATACTGTTGTACATGTTTGATATTTTCATATACTTTCTCTTCTTTTTCCGATATCAACATGTTAATTTGTTGTCAGCTCTAATGAGAATAATACTAACTCTGAATCGATATTCCTGTTGCATCACTTGAGTCTATAATCAAATTGGATTTTGACAATGAAGAACTGCACTGTGGATTCACCTAAAATGATGTTATATTTCCAGTTGTTTTTATTCTGTGGTATTTGTTTCAAAATATTTTTTATCGTGTCTTAATTCAAGCTGCTTGCTGTTGCACCATGTTAAACATCAGGGTCGTATCTTCTAATCTGCCTACTGTGCACATGGGTCAACACTGATAAAGCGAAGCACAACCTGATAGTACATGAGATTATGTTTCTACTTTTCTGGACCGTCTAAGAAAGAAAGCTGTATCAGAAGTTAAGGATCTTGTTACAGAACACAAGTATCCCATTAATGCCTGCCCGGGTAGCCGTGAGGTCTAACGCAGTGCTTTCCGAGTTGGAAGGCGTGCCGGCCCCTGGTACGAGTCTGCTCGGCGGATTAGTGTCGAGGTCCGGTGTGCCGGCCAGTCTTTGGGTGGTTTTTAAGGCGGTTTTCCATCTACCTCGGCGAATGCAGGCTGAGTCCCCTTACTCCGCATCAGTTATACTACGTCGGCGATTGCTGCGTAAACAGCATCTCCACTTCCGCGTGCACCATAATAACTCTACCAAACAAACATTGGGGCTGCACTCGTCTGGTGTGAGATTTTCCCGGGGGGGAGGGGGGTTCCACTGGGGAGTGGACCGCATAATAGCCCTGGGTTAGGTGTGGGGCGGCTGTGGGGTGAGTGGACTGTTGTAGCCTGTTGTGGAGTTGTGTACCACTGAGGGCTACGACGGGGATGAAGCCTCTCCGTCGTTTCTAGGCCCCCAGTTCAATACAATAGAATAAAATACAATCCCATGAATAGAATTTGATTTACCCTGAAGTTCCACAAAGTTGTCCGCCTGCTTAACTGTCTGGTAGAGAATTGTGTAGATGGTTCAATGAACCCTCTGCCAGGCACTTAAATGTGATTTGCAGAGTATCCATGTAGTAGTAGCAGTAGTAGAACGTGCTTGCCTCCCGTGCAACGGGCCCGGGTTCGATTCCTGGCCGGTTTGGGGATTTTCTCCGCTCGTGGAGTGGGTGTTGTCATCATCACTTCATCCTGATCACCGCCAAGGAAGTCGCCCAATGTGGCGTCGATTGAAATAAGACTTGCACTTGGCGGCCGAACTTCCTCAGATGGGTACTGCCGGCC
Organism: Schistocerca gregaria; assembly: GCF_023897955.1. Lineage (NCBI taxonomy): Eukaryota > Metazoa > Arthropoda > Insecta > Orthoptera > Acrididae > Schistocerca > Schistocerca gregaria. Next base: position 1,154,137,973 of record NC_064920.1, on the reverse strand, counting down.
AACGATGCCATATGCTCATTTCCATTTTTGCACAAGGTCAATAAAAAAGTTTTCTGCCGTTAACAAAATTTCATTTACTATTAAATGCAACGAAGGTAAATCAAAACGTAACTGAGACACAAGATCAACTGAACCTCGAATTACGTTGCCAGAAAGTGATTGTGACACTGTTTGAGGAATCCTGTGGAGGAAAGAATACAAGGAGGCTGAACCACCAAGATCTAATTCTCTGTGCTGCTCGCTGTTACAAGATTAAAGTAACCAGATATAAAATTGAATAAGGTTAGCAGGTGAGGTTGCACACTCACCACATATAAGAATCAAACTGTTCAGCTGACGGATGGCGTTAACATGAACTGCGAAAACTTAACTCTTTTGCAAGTCAGCATAGAGCTCCAAACAGGTCTCTGAACACCACCTCTGTCCGCCGAATCTCCATTACAAAAGCCCAAAATATTCCTTCCCCGTACCCAACTTCTAATCCTTAAACAATTCCAGGTGGTTCGACTAGCTATGTACTACTGCCCAATATGACAGACGAGAAATGTCACAAAATTTTCAAAAAATTGTTGTAATTTTCGAAAAATCGGAGAGAAAACAGCAAATTTCTCCTATTTGAGAGCATGGTGCACATTTTACCGTCACAAGGTTGGCACTGGACTGGCGTTCACTTTTGCACACCCTGACCGGCGACACTTACTGGCACACAATAGGGACGGAGTGTTCCGTCCAGACTTACGTCCAGTTTGCCCCACCTCCAGGGAGGAGTGCCTGACGTAATGAGATTTACGACGGCCCCTCTGCCGACGGAAGAACTCTTTGATCGACCTGGAACGCCAGCAGGGTACGAAGCTTTCTGTGCCAGCACAAAATCCCAGTGCGTAAAAACGTAATCGCAAAATAGTGTCCGTAAAAATATTTGATATCACACAGCGATACCCGACCGCAATGTCACATAATCATATATTTGTAGATCACACCAAAAAATGTTTATTAAATAAATTTGTTGAGTATGAGAATGCTAGCCCTACGTGGATTTGTGAAGTGAAAACAGCTAAATACATTTACATCTACATCTAAATCTACGTGATTACTCTGCTATTCACAATAAAGTGCCTGGCAGAGGGTGCAGTGAACCATCCTCTCGACCGTTCCACTCTCGAATGGCGCGCGGGAAAAAAGAGCAACTAAATCTTTCAGTGCGAGCCCTGATTTATCTTATTTTATTGTGATGATCATTTCTCCCTATGTATGTGGGTGCCAACAGAATGTTGTAAACGACTATATTAAGTTTTTAAGGTAGAAACGCATAGCGTGGATTTAGATCATACATTTCTACGCATAAAATGCACCCAACAAATCGAATAGAACTTTGTCTCTTTTAGTTCTCGAGGTTTTGGATTATACATGTACCGGACCGATTGTACGGAGCGACTAATTCCGTCTGGGCGCATAAAGAATCATGTGGTCGTAAAAGTCATCACATTTCATAAACGGGTCAGGTTATCGAAAAAGGGTCTTTTGCAAATGACAGCACTCAAAAATAACGTATTTGTTTCTACGATTAACACACTAAATGTTTTCATCAAATGTTTGAGTGGGCCGAAGACAAGACTCCCCATAAACTACACTATGAGTTCTTGTCCAAATTTTCGTATTCAAACGAAGAGTGAGACATGGACACATGAAGCATCAAATGACCCTCGTGAGGTCGAGGTTTTGAAATGAATATTAAGCTACATGAAAGTTATCAGCATAGTTGCGAAAAACTTACTGAATTAAGGAAAAATTGAAACATTTCACTAATATGTGCTGCCAACTACGTGGTTGATGATATAAGTGAGTGGAAAACTGGTGATTGGAATTTCATGAGATAATGAATAATTATGTAGTGCGACGTATGTAATTACGTAGTACATGCAGATTGCCGAACGCAGTAACACAGTTGGGCGAAGTTTATCTAACTGCCTGTTAATTAACAAAATCAGTAGCAATCATTCAATGTTCGGAAGTGCTGTTTTCCACTACCAAGCTTTACGCTGAACGGTTACCATAGTAAAATATGCGACAAATCTACCACACATGAATGAAAGTGTTATCTGCACTAAATAACAGCAGTTCTGAGTTGCCTGAAATCTGTAAATCAAATTAAAGTTCGGGTAGCCCGTAAAAACTCGTTCAGATACCTCAAGCTCCACAAAAAGTTCCATTAATTCCGTGAATGTAAATAGCGGATCGTAACTCCAGGCGAATTTTAAACTATTTGTCTGACTCACATCCAAGTTAATTACCTATGTAGTGACTCCATTGAATTTTAAAGATAATTACATGTATGTGCACTATATTAAACCACTGATATTATGGCCACTTTCCACGTCTGATTAAAATATAAACACTGTATTAAGCGTGTTATTAATAAAGTTCGTGAGTTCATGCCTATGCATAAGGCTTTACAAAATATAAGTATTTATGAAATATTATATTCTGGTTGCTCATCATCTAGGATCATTAGTTAAGAATCCGGTAAATTTATGTTGGCCCCATACTATGTGTAGCTGTGGAGAATAATACTTACAGCACAATTTGCATATCACTTTAGTAAACTTGTCCATAACTGTTAACACACATGCATGATTTTATGAGAAGCAAGATGTGTTGATTACCTATGTTGTCAGCTTTCATATGACGTATCAAATGAACATTGATTGATCTGTTCATTTTTTATTAATTTTATAGCCTGTTATAGTTAATAACAATTACAATTTTTAAAATATTGGATATAAAATTGTCTTTAAAGTTGCAATGAGCTCGTCCTTTGCCGTGGTTTGTCTGCTACATCCCTATTCCACGTTTTCTTCTTTTCTTTTTTTTTCTTTGGATATGTAACGTAATTTTTGAAGAAAAATAATATCCATTTTCTCATTTTACCCATCTTTAGCCTCCACTGTGTCATTTCCCCTTTGAAGGTGAGCTGGCACATTCCTGCCGCCTGGAAAAACCCTTACGCTATGTCTTCCACTTGCCATAGAAGCGGCCGGCAGCACGCCACAGATCCAGGCGACAGAACACCATAGTAGGTATGTCTACGAAAGTGTTCTAGATTGGCGAAATCCATCCCTCTTCTTCTCATCCGCTATAACTCGTGACGTTTGAATTGTTACATGTCTTGTCACTGCAGCACGCTCGCCATTTACAGCGACAGCTATGAGTCTGTTTGCCCAAGTACTGGGACTGACGCTCCGGTTGTTGTAAAATCCGATTTTAAGAAAAAATTTGCCGAAAATACTTGATTCTTACGGCTTTATACCTTCACTCAATAAACAAATAAATTTCTTTACGTTATTCACCATAGCACTGTGCTGTACAAAACTATGTAAATGACTATATTAAGTTTTTAAGGTAGAACCGCATAGCGTGGATTTTGCATATAGATTATTTTAGCTCATATATTTTTACGTATAAAATGCACCCAACAAATCGAATAGAACGATGTCTCTTTTAGTTCTCGAGGTTTTGGATTGTACATGTACCAGACAGATTGTACGGAGAGACTAATTCCATCTTGGCGCATAAAGGATTAAGGGGTCGTAAAAGTCATCATATTTCGTAAACTGGTCAAGTTATCGAAAAAGGGTCTTTTGCAAATGACAGCACTCAAAAATAACGTATTTGTTTCTACGATTAACACTCAAAATGTTTTGATCAAACGTCTGAGTGGACCGTAAACAAGACTCACCATAAATTACACTATGAGTTCTTATCCAAATTTTAATATCCAAACGAAGAGTGAGACATGGGCAAATGTATCAAACGACGAGCGTGAGGTCGAGTTTTTGAAATAAATATTGAGCTACCTGAAAGTAATCAGCATAATTACAAAAACTAAGTGAATTAAGGAAAAATTGAAACATTTCACTAACATGTCCTGCCAGCTACGTGGTTGATCGTATAAATGATAAAATTCTCCATCGTTCCAAATTTCATTCACAGCTCTCCTTTTTCGCCTTACCTCCTTAAGGAAGGGTATATACCTAGCAAAATTTTGACGAACAGCCTGATGCAAAGACTGGGAAGAAGTTCTTAGGTATGTTTTTGAAAAATACATGTCACGTCTCGTTGACAGAAAGCCTACTTGATCTTCTGGCGTATATGCGGTCCCTAATTGAAGGAAGCCTAGCTCTTTATGCGCACATTGCCTGTTAATTCTTCATCTAACGTTTCTTGAAATAAAGATAGAAAGGGGGTGTTTCTCATCTCCAACACGAAAACCTGATCAGATCGCACATTCTTCTTTTCAGTTCTTTGAAAAAGGTGCTGAAGGTATGTGACGAAACTGAATAAGCTCTCCTAACAAGAGTTCTGGCGGCCCGATAAACAGTTCGAACAACACTGTGGTACTTCAGACAGGTTTGAAGTAACATTGTGCAACCATGTCATGCCTGCATTTAAAATTTTAGCACGCTTCTTTGAATAATTGTTCTGAATGAAGGGACATTGTGCAACTCGGGCAAATAAGTAAAAATGGTGCTGCGGTCATTTGACTGTAATAATTTCTGTTTTATTATTATATGATCCGGATTTCGGCCTTACGCCATTTTCAAGTACGTATATGTAATTATCATTAAATTTCAATGGAATCACTACATAGGGAACTAACTTGGATGTGACTGAGACAGATAGTTTAAAATTTGCCTGGAGCTACGATCCTTTATTCGCATTCACAGAATTAATCTAACTTTTTGCAGAACTTGGGGTATTTGAATGAGTTTCCATAGGCTACAAAAACGTGAGACTGGTGTGAAATACAAGTCACTCACAGAAAAGCATATCTGGTCATACAAGCCACATCTTCCGTTAGTAAAAGTGAAAATATCTCGAACACAATAAGTCAGTTGCGTTCTTTCATTTCTGGATACTATAGCATAGCTTTTATAAGACACTACTAACCAATAAACAGGTATGCACCATACTATTGTGACACAATATTGTGACGCATACCTGGTTATTGGTTAGCAGTTTCATATAACAGCTGTGCTATGGGGTCCAGAAATAAAAGTCTGCAACATACTAAGGCGTTTTTGATATGTTCTCACTTTTGCTAACGACAGATACGTATGGCCTGCATCACCAGATATGCATTTCTGTGAAGGACTTGTATTTCACACCAGTCTGATGTCTTTTGACATAAAAATAAGATTTTGTAATTGAAAATAACCTACTTTCGAAATTTGGATCGTATAACAATAGAGTAAAAATTATTGCAGTAAAATGGCGGCAGCATCAGGACAAAAATTTCTTGTCTTCGCTTACGGGTGTTACTCAATCATTTCCAGACCTGGGACACATCATCCTTGTAAATTTGTATAATCATGACACAAACATTCTGCTACACAAAGCGCGCTTGTCGTAGTTCTTTTATCGGTATCATTAACATGAAGATAAACAAACACAAAAAATAAATTACAGATATCTTTAAAATTAACTAAAATCCAACATGTCGAGGTATATGGGTGACCACAACTGGGCAACTTCAGAAGCGTTTAGTGCTGCTCGAAATGGATTTCTCACGGTGCAGGCTGCGGTAGCGGAACAGGTGTTACATGATTTACGCTTCTCCTCAGCAGTGTGTGGCAATGACGACTGGAAATCCTCGTTTTGAGGTTTTCAACTAGGTCTTCCGACTCCACATCGTAGTAGACTGAGAGCAGTAGATGTAGTCCATTCACCGTGGTGACAGGAGGAGCATTATGAGATGGTTGAGGCCAGGATCATTTGTTACTTGTATTTTTCATATTTTCTTTATTGCCATGGATGGAGTCGTTTGCAAGTTGGTTTTCATGAAGTTTTCCCTTGAACTCAATCCCTCGATAGTTGGTGAACAATTATGTAATGGACTGGTGGGCTTGGTGACCAGAATTGTTCTTTCCACACTGGCAGAAAACTCACGACAGTTGTCTGAGGTAGCAATATCTGCCATACCTTGGCTTCTTTTGACCACATTTCAACTGAACACCTCACTTTCACAGTGAAAGTAAAGTGTTCCGTTGAAATGTGTTCAAAAAACACCTGCTGTATGCAAGCAGGCCACTAAGTGCAACTCCAAGACGGCTGTTACTGGATTAATAAGATCACAAATTGGCAATAAAGACGAATTACAAATAAAAAAGAACTATGGGGCAAAATAAGCAGTTTTTCACGTAGTTGCGTAGACGGGTATGACATGTAAACTTTCACAGCTTGAAAGTATGTAGCTTCAATTGTCTCAACCAGATTATCCACATAAAAACGTCGTGGTGTGTTCTGGAAGTCCCCAGTCACACAGGCCAGAACACTTCCTTGTGGTAACCCATTTTTCAAACATTATCGTCGAACAAATACGAAAGGAGCCTCCAATCATAGAATGAACACATATCTCATTTGGGTGTTCCCTGGGAAAACGTATTAGCTAACGGCTGATCCAGCTACACTACTGGCCATTAAAATTGCTACACCACAAAGATGACGTGCTACAACGCGAAATTTAACCGACAGAAAGAAGATGCTGTGATATTCAAATGATTACCTTTTCAGAGCAATCACACAAAGTTGGCGCCGGTGCCGACACCTAAAACGTACTGACATGAGGAATGTTTCCAACCGATTTCTCACACACAAACAGAAGATGACCGGCGTTGCTTGGTGAAATGTTGTTGTGATGCCTCGTGTAACGAGGAGAAACGCGTACCATCACGTTTCCGACTTTGATAAAGGTCGGATTGTGAACTATCGCGATTGAGGTTTGTCGAGATCCAATGACTGTTAGTAGAATATGGAATCGGTGGCTTCAGGAGGGTAATACGGAACGCCGTGCTGGATCCAAACGGCCTCGTATCACTAGCAGTCGAGACGACAAGCATCTCATTCGCATGGCTGTAACGGATCGTGCAGCCACGTCTCGATCCCTGAGTCAATAGATGGGGACGTTTGCAAGACAACAACCATCTGTACGAACAGTTCGACGACGTTTGCAGCAGCATGGACTATCCAGCTCGGATACCGTGGCTGCGGTTACCCTTGACACTGCGTCACAGACAGGAGCGCCTGCGATGGTGTACTCAACGACGAACCTGGGTGCGCGAATGGCACAACGCCATTTTTTCGGATGAATCCAGGTTCTGTTTACAGCATCAAGATGGCCGCATCCGTGTTTGGTGACACCGCGGTGAACGCACATTGGAAGCGTGTATTCGTCATCGCCATACTGGCGTATCATCCTGCGTGATGGTATGGGGTGGCATTGGTTACACGTCTCAGTCACCTCTTGTTCGCACTGACGGCACATTGAACAGTGAACGTTACATTTCAGATGTGTTACGACCCGTGGCTCTACCCTTCATTCGATCCCTGCGAAACCCTACATTTCAGCAGGATAATACACGACCGCATGTTGCAGGTCCTGTACGGGCCTTTCTGGATACAGAAAATGTTCCACTGCTGCCCTGACCAGCACATCCTCTAGATCTCTCACCAACTGAAAACGTCTGGTCAATGGTGGCCGAGCAACTGGCTCATCACAATCCGCCAGTCACTACTCTTGATGAAATGTGGTTTCGTGTTGAAGCTGCATGGGCAGCTGTACCTGTACATGCCATCCAAGCTGTGTTTAACGCAATGCCCAGGCGTATCAAGGCCGTTATTAAGGCCAGAGGTGGTTGTTCTGGGTACTAGTTTCTTTGGATCTATGCACCCAAACTGAGTGAAAATGTAATCACATGTCAGTTCTAGTATAATATATTCATCCAATGAATACCCGTTATTATCTGCATTTATTTTTGGTGTAGCAATTTTAATGACCAGTAGTGTATTTACAAAGACCTTTCACGTCTCAATGATTCTCACATGTGCAGATGTACATGTTGAGGCTGCTGAAGACATCCGCTTCCGTTCAAGGTAACGTGCTACGAGTCGTTGTCCCGGTGACGAAAGACCCAAAATGGCTGTGGAGGGTACAGCGGTGGCGAGGCGCCGCGGTTGGCAGGTAAAACCGCAGCAAGTGACGCAACGTTTTTCCGCGCAGGTCCGCATTCCTCCCGCGTCCTCCGCCTTCCGGCAGACCCCGGACGTTCCCCAAGCGCCCCCTCCCCCAGCCGCGGACCTACCTGTTCGCATTGTGGCCGCCTAACCTGCCGAGAAGGCCCCACCACGGTTCGCCTCTTGCCCACTCGTCCGTTTATTTCTTTCTGCGGAGCGCTGGACATACTAATCCGGCACAGATGGTGAGTCACGATTCTCCACACGTGAGATACCCGCCTGACAGTAGGCTTGCCAAGTTCGGCAGCTTTTACAAAAAGAGGCACAACAATATAAAAAAATTGACTACTCATTACCGGCAGCAGTTTTAAAAAAGGATCAAGAAGATCATTTACCACATCATTTGTTGTTGTTGTGGTCTTCAGTCCTGAGACTGGCTTGATGCAGCTCTCCATGCTACTCTATCCTGTGCATGCTTCTTCATCTCCCAGTACCTACTGCAACCTACATCCTTCTGAATCTGCCTAGTGTATTCATCTCTTGGTCTCCCTCTACGATTTTTACCCTCCACGCTGCCCTCCAATACTAAATTGGTGATCCCTTGATGCCTCAAAACATGTCCTACCAACCGATCCCTTCTTCTGGTCAAGTTGTGACACAAACTTCTGTTCTCCCGAATCCTATTCAATACTTCCTCATTAGTTATGTGATCTACCCATCTAATCATCAACATTCTTCTGTAGCACCACATTTCGAAACCTTCTATTCTCTTCTTGTCCAAAATATTTATCGTCCATGTTTCACTTCCATACATGGTTACACTCCATACAAATACTTTCAGAAATGACTTCCTAACAGGTTCTCTTCTTCAGAAACGTTTTCCTTGCCATTGCGAGTCTACTTTTTATATCCTCTCTACTTCGACCAAAAATTAGTTATTTTGATCCACAAATAGCAAAACTCCTTTGCTACTTTAAGTGTCTCATTTCCTAATCTAATTCCCTCAGCATCACCTGACTTAATTCGACTACATTCCATTATCCTCGTTTTGCTTTTGTTGATGTTCATCTTATATCCTCCTTTCAAGACAATGTCAATTCCATTCAACTGCTCTTGCAAGTCCTTTGCTGTCTCTGACAGAATTACAATATCATCGGTGAACCTCAAAGTTTCGATTTGTTCTCCATGGATTTTAATACCTACTCCGAATTTTTCTTTTGTTTCTTTTACTGCTTGCTCAATATGCAGATTGAATGACATCGGGGAGAGGCTACAACGCTGTCTTACTCCCTTCCCAACCACTGCTTCCCTTTCATGTCCCTCGACTCTTATAACTGCCATCTGGTTTCTGTAGAAATTGTAAATAGCTTTTCGCTCCCTCTATTTTACCCCTGCCACCTTTAGAATTTGAAAGAGAGTATTCCAATGAACATTGTCAAAAGCTTTCTCTAAGTCTACAAATGGTAAGAAACGTAGGTTTGCCTTTCCTTAATCTTTCTTCTAAGATCAGTCGTAAGGTCAGTATTGCCTCACGTGTTCCATTGTTTCTACGGAATCCAAACTGATCTTCCCCGAGGTCGGCTTCTACTAGTTATTCCATTTTTCTGTAAAGAATTCGTGTTAGTATTTTGCAGCTGTGGCTTATTAAACTGATTGTTCGGTAATTTTAACATCTGTCAACACCTGCTTTCTTTGGGATCATCTGTCAACGCCTGCTTTCTTTGGGATTGGACTTATTATATTCTTCTTGAAGTCTGAGAGTATTTCGCATGTTTCATACATCTTGCTCACCAGATGGTAGAGTTTTGTCAGGACTGGCTCTCCCAAGACCGTCAGTAGTTCCAACGGAATGTTGTCTACTCGGGGGCCTTGTTTCGAATCAGGTCTTTCAGTGCTCTGTCAAACTCTTCACGCAGTATCGTATCTCCCATTTCATCTTCATGTACATCCTCTTCCATTTCCACAGCATTTAGAAATCTTTAAAATTGTTTTGACTGTTTTTATGTCATCGTTCTTCTGACTGGTTTAATACAACCAGCCAGGATTCCCTGTGCCAACCTCTGAATCTCAGAGTAGCTCTCACACTCCATTATTTGTTGAATGTATTTCTACATCTACATCTACATATATACTCCGCTATTCACCAAGCGGCGTGTGGCGGAGGGTACAATTTGCACCAAAGTCATATTCCCCCCCCCCCCCCCCCCCACTTTTTCACTCGCCGATCGAGCGAGGGAAAAACGATTGTCTAAACGCCTCAGTGCGAACTTCAATTTCCATTAGCTTTGAATGGTGATCATTCCGCGATCTGAAAGTTGGTGGTAATAATATATGCTCTAAATCCTCGGTGAAGATTGGATTTTGAAATTTAGTGAGCAGCTCCTTCCGTTTAGCGCGTCGTCTATCTACAAGTGTGTCCCACTTCAAACTTTCTATGAGATTTGTAACGCTCTCGCGATAGCTAAATCTGTCACTCACAAATCTTGCCGCTCTTCTTCGGACCTTCTCGATCTCTTGAATCAGACCCAATTGGTAAGGGTCCCATACAGACGAACAATACTCCAGTACTGGACGAACTAACGTATTGTAAGCAATTTCCTTCGTTGAAGGACTGCATGGATTCAGGATTCTACCAAAAACCGCAATCTAGAGTTCGCATTGCCCGTTACTTGTGTAATCTGATCATTCCATTTGAGATCATTTCAAATAGTCACACCCACATTCTTGACGGGTGTTACAGCTTCCAAAGACTGGGTATTTATTTTGTACTCGTACATTAATGGGGATTTTCGCCTTGTTATACGCAGTAGGTTACACTTACTAATATTGAGAGATAACTGCCAGTCATTACACCACGCATTTATATTCTGAAAATCCTCACTGATTCGTTCACAACTTTCGTGTGACACTACTTTCCTGTAGACTACAGCATCATCAGTAAACTGTCTAATGCCGCTGTCAATACCATCAACCAGATCGTTTATGTAAATCGTAAAAAGCAGTGGACCTATTACGCCGCCCTGGGGCACACCTGAAGTTACACTTTTTTCTTTTGAAGTCACCCCATTCAGGACGACATACTGCTCTGTCTGTTAGAAAACTTTCCATCGAACCGCAAATATCATCGGATTGACCTCAAGCGCGCACATTTTGGAGCAAGCGAAGGTGCGGAAATGCCTTTCGAAAGTCGAGAAATATGGCATCAACCTGGGAGCCGGTTTCTAGAGCCTGTTTTATATCATGCACAAAGAGGGCCAGCTGTGTCTCGCATGACCACTGTTTCCTAAAACCGTGCTGGTTTCTGCAAATGAGATTCTCAGAGTCTAGAAAGGCCATTATGTCTGAACACAAGATATGTTCCATGATTCCACAACAAATCGATGTCAGTGAAATTGGCCGGTAATTATGTGCATCCGATTTTCTACCCTTTTTACAGATTGCTGTGACCTGGGCCTTCTTCCAGTCCCGTAGAACTCTGATAGATGATGGATAAGAATGGTGCTATATTTGAAGCCATCCTTGCCATCCTTGCATTTGTTTGATAATTGAAAGGTGGAATGGTGCTGCAGTCTTCTACTGTAAACGAGTTTTTAAAAGCTAGGTTTAGAATTTCGGCCTTCTGTTTATCATCATCAGTCACATTACCCGTACTGTCAGCAAGAGAGGGTATTGAATTATTTTATGCGTTCATAGATTTTACGTACGACCAATAGTTTTTGGGATTATTTTTACATTTACAGATAAAAAATTGCTTTCAAATTCTTTTAAAGAATGTCTCATTGACCTTTTGACAGCTGCTTCCATTTCGCATAATTTTCATCTCCTCCTAAGTCCTCGCCCTCCAAGACTGTCTTAATATCATAAAAGTTATTACACCACTTCGTAAAATACATCATATCATCCTGTCCCTTATTACAGTTAGCGTTTATCAGTATTTTTTCCCTCGCTGAGTTAACTAGAGAGTCACTTCATCTCTTATCACATCTATTTAACTTATTTTTAGCATCCATCTGTAACACCATATTTAAACGCTACAGTCCTCTTATTTCTGGTTTTCCCACATGGTTCACTCCCACACAACGCTGACTCCGGATTTAAGTTCACAGAGTTTTACACTGCTACAAAACTGTTAAGGCTTTCGTTGCCACTTGTTGACAAACTGCCTATTGGCTTCTATCTCGGGTTCTTCGGCTGACGTTAGTTTGATGATCATCAGACCAAGCTCGGCCGAAGCACCCGTGACAGAAGCCAACAGACGATTTCTTTTACACCGCTTCTAACAAACTGCACTTTGCGGCACCAGACCATCTGCAGCATAGGTCGAAATCAGTAGTCGCCAATTAGAAGTTGTGATCCAAACCGTGTTTGTTTATTTATTATAACAAAAGAGTTCACTGTTCCTCAGACTTGTTGTTAATTACGAGATTCACAAATTACCGCTCAAGTTTAAAACTAGTACAGTTTCTTTAGCAACGAATATTAACTTTGGTTCTGACAGTCTGCTTATTTTTATGTTCTCCTTGCTGCGTACGTCATGCGTCAGTTTGCTTATAAGGTAGGAAAACTTCCTCACCGTTTATATCGAAATACTCAACGGCCTTGCCACGGTGGATACACCGTTTCCCATTGAGATAACCGAAGTTAAGCGCTGTTGGGCGTGGCCGGCACTTGGATGGGTGAACATCAAGCCACCATGCGCTGTTGCCATTTTTTGGAGTGCACTCAGCCTCATGATGCCAATTGAGGAGCTACTCGACCGAATAGTAGCGGCTTCGCTCAAGAATACCATCATAACGACCGGTAGAGTGGTGTGCTGACCCCACGCCCCTCCTATCCGTATCCTCCTTGAGGATGACACGGCGGTCGGATTGTCCTGGTAGGCCACTCGTGGCCTGAAGACGGTGTGCTTTTTTTTATATCGAAATAGTCAGCACCTGAAGTTGCATATATTGAAAGAATCAGCAACCCACTGCATAAAAGAAATTTAACTTCTTAATAGGTTTCAGGCACTTAGTATCATTTTTCAGAAGGTTATACCTACCGCATTATTTTCAGTAGAAGAAGAGCACTAACTGCCTGAAACCGGTCAAGAAATTAAATTTCTTTTATGCAACGGGTGTCTGATTCCTTCGACATACACAACTACAGTTGCTGAAGATGGATAAAATACCAATCTTCACTTTTTCCTTCCTGTATGCTAGACTGAAGCACCAAAGAAACTGCTGTAGGCTTGTATATTCAAATACAGAGACATGTTAACAGGCAGAATACGGCGCTTCGGTCGGCAACGCTTACACAAGACAAGTATAAGATTTTCACTCTGCACCAGAGTGTGCGCTGATATGAAAGTTTCAGGATAAATGTCTGGCGCAGTTGTTAGACCGCTTACTGCTGCTACAATGGCAGCTTACCAAGATTTAAGTGAGTCGGAACGAGGTGTTGTAGTCGGCGCACGAGCGATGGGACACAGCATCTCCGAGGTACCGATGAAGTAGTGATTTCTCGTATGACCATTCCACGAGCGTACCGTGAATATCAGGAATCCGGCGAAACATCAAATCTCCGACGTCGCTGCGGTCGGAAGAACATACTGCAAGAACGGAACCAACGAGAAAGGAAGACAATCGTTCAACGTGACAGAAGTGCAACACTTCCGCAAATTGGTGCAGATTTCAATGCTTGGCCAACAATAAGTGTCAGAGTGTGAACTATTCAACGAAACGGCATCGATATGGGGTTTCAAAGCCGAAGGCCTACTTGATGACTGTACGACCCAAAGCTTTGCGCCTCTCCTGGGCCCGTCAGCACCGGCATTGGACTATTGATGACAGGAAACATGTTGCCTGCTCGAACGAGTCTCGTTTTAAATTGTATCGAGCGGATGGAAGTGTACAGGTATGGAGACAACCTCATGAAACGATGGTCCCTCCACGTCAGCAGTGGACTGTTCAAGCTGGTGGAGTTTCTGTAATGGTGTGGGGCGTGTGCAGTTGTAGTGAAATGGGACCCCTGACACCTTTTGATACGACTCGGACAGGTCACACGTACGTAAAGATTCTGTCTGATCACCTGCATCCATTCATGTTCATTGCGTATTCCGATGGGCTTGGTCAATTCCAGCAGGACAATCCGACACACCACACGTCCAGAACTGCTACAGAGTGGTCCGAGGGGCACTCTTCTGACACTTCCAGTGGGCACCATATTCCCCAGACATGAACATTATTGAGCATACCTGGGATACCTTGCAACGTGCTGTTCAGAACAGGGCTCCAGTGGCCGGCACGAAAATAGGACTTCAAGATCATCTCGCCGCCTTACAGCATTGCCAGTTTTTTTTAGAGTGATAATTTCAAATGTTTGTAAAAATTTAACAAAAATGGGCAACCCTGTTTTTAGTCTAGAATATGATGGAGCTCCTTTCAAAAGAAAATTCTCACTATCTGCTAGGGAAAGAAATGAAAACTAACGTTACAAGAACTTGAGGAGGAAAATAATTCTTAACGTCAGCCTGTGGTAGTAAAAGAATCACTAATGTAATTGGACTGAAAAAAAAGTATATCAGCATCCTCATATTTTACAGATGCATATGCTGCGTCCTTTGCTTCGGAAACAAAAATATGCTGAGATAAAAAGTAAAATATTTTAGGAGGTGTGAAACTGTCGACTGCGTAGCGAAAAATGTGGTAGCTGACGAATTTCCGTTCTATAGGGCTGCGAAGAAACTTCCCGAGAGGAAGTTGTTAAGAAAACTACAAAATTATTTTTGGTAACGTTTCAGACATCATTACTGTATCGTATCACGTACAGAGGCAAATTACTTCCGCGATATTCTGTGTGCAGCAGCGCGCGAGTCGTTGTAGGTCGTCACCAAGAGTTTTGTTCGGACGACTTGCTTTAATATGACGCAGAATAGTCCCTACTTTCCGAAATTATTTAATGGCTTCTAATACATATTTTTCGTCATTGCATCCATTACTAAAAACGCCAATATACGTTACGCAAAAGCAATTGTAGTTACTTTGAAGACTGCCGGACATTGTGACCGAGCGGTTCTGGGCGCTTCAGTCCGGAACCGCAATACTCTGCGGTCTCAGGTTTGACTCCAGCCTCGGGCATGGATGTGTGTGATGTCCTTAGGTTAGTTAGGCTTAAGTAGTTCTAAGTCGAGGGAACTGATGACCTCAGATGTTAAGTCCCATAGTGCTTAGAGCCATTTGAACCATTTTTACTTTGAAGCCAATATTTTAACTGAAGTCGAGCAAAATATTTGTTAAAAAGTTTTGTAAAACCTAGGTTTTATCTAAATTTTCTGTAACTCTATTATTATCAGCACGCAATACGTGTCTGATGCACAAAAACCTCCTTCTTACTGCTGCAATATCCCTGTTTTGTGTTGCAAATTTTGTCCATCATTACAGTTTCCGAACTAAAAACCAAGTAGGTGGAGAAGACAGTGCACTGAAGTGACTGGCCAGAATAATCAATTTTATCACGTACACACCCTGTATTTCTCTAGCCATCACATACTATCCTCTGTCATACTACAGTAAAACAATTCTACGTCCTAGTTTTTTTGTAAAAGTCGTCAAATATCATACATTTCTATGCGCTTCTCGGAGAATCAGAATAGGTGATGGGACTGTACTGATTTTACTGTACTATTTATGTATACAGTCGATACTGAAGCACCACAACGTTTTGTCATTTTATGAACTGCATTACCCTTACTACGAAACAGCCATTAAATTCTTCAATGAGAAAAAGGAATTACATTTCGAACATACACGTAAACCAAATGCAGTAAGATTATATCCCAATGTAAAGACATTCTATACAGGTCTTTACGAAAAACTGTTGTTAATTAATGCAGAATTGACAATCTTATTTAAATTGACAGTTGTAGTTGTCTTCAGTCCTGAGACTGGTCTGATGCAGCTCTCCATGCTACTCTATTCTGTGCAAACTTCTTCATCTCCCAGTACCTACTGCAACCTACATCCTTCTGAATCTGCTTAGTGTACTCATCTCTCGGTCTCCCTCTACGATTTTTACCCTCCACACTGCCCTCCAATGCTAAATTTGTGATCCCTTGGCGCCGCAGAATATGCCCCCCCCAGGGGCTCAGCATTCACTTGCTGAGTACGGGCTTGGCGACCCCGGGGTCCTGAGCTGGGGACTGGTCTGCGCCGCCAGTCTCCTGTCACCGTAACCCCCGGACATGCTTCAGCGACCACCGTACGGCGCGGCGGTGAAACGTTGTGTGCTGCGGGGAATGGTAATCTTGGCTTGACCGCCTGGATTGCGAGGAAGGCCAACCTCTATAAAAACCCCTCAATCTTTCGGTGTGCTCCGCGCCTAGAAGATGCATGGCTGTTGGGGTGGAACAGTCGCAAGCGGGCAACCTCTGGGGCACCTGCCGCACCCCAGTTGTATAAGGCTTACTCAGGCACGCGGGGCTCTGTCTGAGCGGACTTTTAGTTCCCTAGCTGCTCGTGGGACCACAATGGACCCTTCGACCTCTACTTTTCCCCCTACCAGTGGCTTGGGTGGGCCGCTGGTAGGAAAACACACCCAATCGAAAAAGCGGCTACGCGCTGCGAGTCCTCCAGCGCCTGGTGTTGCTAGAGATTTAACAGAATGTAGTAACGGAGCACATGCTGATAATCAGAATGTGTTTTTGATTATTAAAAGGAAGGAGGGTAGCTTTGAGAGGGTTTCTCCCTTTTACATCCACAAGGGTCTTGAGGGAATTGCAGGAACACTGAAATCTGTAAAGCGACTGCGCAATGAGACTCTGTTAGTTGAAACTTCTAGTTCCCGTCAAGTCGCTGCCCTTCGGAAAGCAAATTGTCTAGGAGAGTACGCTGTCGAGACCGAGCTCCACTCCACTTTGAACTATAGTAAGGGTGTTGTGACGTGTAGGGACTTGGTGGATATCCCCATAGACGTGCTAAAATCTGAGTGGGCTGACGAAGGAATTGTTGACGTGCAGCACATTATGAAACGAGTCAATGGGGACCTCGTCAAATCTGACTCGTTTATTCTCACATTCAGTTGCCCGAGACTCCCAGAGCATGTTAAAGCGGGGTTCTTACGTTTGTCCGTACGGCCATATTTCCCCAACCCAATGCGCTGTTTTAAATGTCAGCGCTTTGGGCATACTACGTTGGGGTGCAATGGAATAGCCACGTGTGGTAAATGTGGTCAGCCTGCCCATGACGGAGCCGATTGTTCATCGCCTGTGAAGTGCGTGAATTGCTCTGGGAGTCACCCTGTCTGGAGCCGGATCTGCCCCATCTATCTCGAAGAGCGGAAGGTACAGGAGATTAAAACATCTAAGCGCATCCCCTATGGTGAGGCCAGGAAGCTCTTTAAGGCCATGCAACCTCCTGTGTTTTCAACATCTTTCGCTTCCGCTCTCAAAAAACCGGTACAACTGGCCACTGTTGCTACACAAACGGAGGTTGCTAGTGTTAGCACTAAAACCTGCGCTTGCCAGTGCACTTGTGCTGCTGCGGTTGTTTTGCAATCTGCGGCTCTCCCCGCTACATCGGACAAGGCCGTGGTTGCTGCCATTGAGGTACTTCCAGCCTCCCCCCATATGGCGCCTTCTGCCCAGGCGAGTCAACCTCCAACTGTTGACAAGGCTCTGCATTCCAAGCCCCCCAAGACAAAGCCTCAGAAGATGAAGGTTCTGCCACCTGAGGAGACTAGTCAGCGTCGGTCCGATGATGATGCCATCGTACTGTCTGACATCTCCCGTGGGTCGTCATCGGATCTTATGGACATTGATGTCGACCGGGGGCGATCTTCTCGCCCCAGGAATAAATCTCCGGCCAGTACGGTCTCTCCTCCAAAGCACAGAGGCAGGGTGAAAGTTCAGCCACCCTGATCACTGGCTCCCATATTACAGTGGAACCTGAATGGTTTCAGGACGCATGTGGCCGAATTACAACTCCTCATACGAGAGTGCCCCTTGTGCTTATGTCTCCAAGAGACACATTTTCGGGCCACTGATTCTCCTTCTTTACACTGCTATACCGCATATCGAAAAGATGATCTGACGGGGCAAAGGGCAAAGGGTGGTGTTGCAGTTTTTGTCCGTGATGTGCACCCCTCATCTGAGCTCCCTCTCGTCACCGACTTGCAAGCAGTTGCAGTTGACATTCTTATGGGTCGGAGGCTCACAGTCTGTTCTATTTATTTACCACCTCCGGATGCGATAGACTCTGAGGCTCTCACGGACCTTATTAGCCAACTCCCTCGCCCATTTCTTCTTCTGGGGGACTTCAACGCTCATAATGTCTTATGGGGCTCTCCGACTACTTGCCCCAGGTGTCGCATTCTGGAAAGCGTCATGATGTCTGAAGAACTGTGCCTCCTCAACTCTGGTGCTCCCACTCATTTCTGTACTGCTTCCGGATCGTCATCGGCTATTGACCTTTCCTTTTGCTCTCCAGCACTCGCGGATTCTGCTCTGTGGGAGGCTGCAGCTGACCTCCATTCTAGTGACCACTTCCCCCTCTGGATTCGCCTCCTGGATGAGGCTGTGGCATTACCAGTGCCGCCCCGGTGGCACCTTTGCAGAGCTGACTGGACACTTTTCAGCCAACTGGCTGTTTTGGAACACCGTGCCAGCGTCCACGAATGGGTAGACCATGTTGCAGCCGTGATCTCTCATGCTGCTGAATTGTCCATCCCACGGTCATCCGGTCATCCCAAGAGGCGTCCTGTCCCTTGGTGGACCACTGAGTGCCACTCAGCCATCCGCGCCCGCCGTGCAGCACTGCGCCGCTTCAAGTGCCGTCCCTCAGCTGACAACCTTGCGGCCTTTCGAGTGGCAAGGGCCAGAGCGCGGCGGGTGATTAAAGAGAGCAAACGACGGTCATGGCAATCGTTCTTGAATTCCATCTCTCGCTCCACTAGTTCTACGAAAGTATGGGAAGCCATCAGGAGGATTTCCGGGAAACTCAGCCAGCTACCTGTCACGGCATTGCTGCATCAGGGATGTCTCCTCACGGCGCCGAGAGACATTGCCCAGACACTGGCCATGCATTTTGCGGAATCTACCGCCACTATTAACTGTGATCCAGATTTCTGCCGCTACCGCACTGCCGTCGAAAGGGGTCACTTGGACTTCCGGTCTCTAAATTCTGAACCCTATAACTGCCCCTTCACAACGTGGGAGCTGGACTCTGCGCTGTCTGTGGCTCATGATACTGCGCCTGGTCATGATCAAATCCGGTACAGCATGCTGCGGCACCTGTCGCTGCCATCCAAGGAAGTTCTCCTGAACTGTTTCAATATGATATGGTTATCTGGCACGTACCCTGACTCGTGGAGGGAGGCAATTTTGATTCCCCTCCTCAAACCAGGGAAGGACCGAACGCATCCCAGTAGTTATCGGAGTATTGCCTTGACGAGCTGTGTTGGGAAGACGTTGGAACGCATGGTCAACCGCCGCCTCGTTTGGCTGCTCGAGACCAGGCAGCTCCTTAGCCCCTCTCAGTGTGGCTTTCGGAGATGTCGTTCCACTATAGACAACTTGACCCTGCTTGAGGCCGCCATCCAGCAGGCCTTTCTACGTAACCAGCATTGTCTAGGGGTCTTCTTTGACATTAATAAGGCGTATGACGCTACTTGGCGCCGCCTTATCCTCAATCAACTCCATGAGTGGGGCTTTCGTGGCCGTCTCCCCATCTTCATTCGGTCCTTTCTTTCTCACCGCCTCTTTCGGTATCGGGTTGGTAATGTGCTATCGGATTTGTACGTGCAGGAGAATGGTGTTCCTCAGGGCAGCGTTTTAAGTGTCACCCTCTTTGCCGTTGCTATTAACAGTATCACGTCCACTATCCGGAGTCCTGCCCAATGCTCCTTGTTTGTGGACGATTTTGCTGTTTTCCGTTCTTCCTCCAGTCTTGTCAGTGCTAGTCGGCAGTTACAGCTTACGATAAAGCGCTTAGAGGCATGGACTGCAAAGACGGGTTTTACCTTTTCTGCAGACAAATCTGTGTGTGTTCATTTTAATCGTTCTCGGCGTCTTTTTACCTCCCCTGAATTGCGTCTGAGGGACACCGTTCTTCCTTTTAGGGACACTGTGAGGTTCCTGGGCCTCACTGTTGATTCCAAGTTGTCGTGGTTGCCTCACCTTAAAGACCTCAAGGTGCGGGCCCTGAAGGCACTGAATATTTTGAAGTGTCTGAGCCATCGGTCCTGGGGAGCAGATCGGGCGCGTCTGCTGCAGTTTTATAGGGCTTTCGTCCGATCGCGTCTTGACTATGCTTGCACCGTGTATGGGTCAGCAAGGCCTTCGTATCTGAAGATCCTTGACGCAGTACACCATGAGGGTATCAGGCTGGCCACTGGTGCCTTCCGTACCAGTCCAATCCCCAGCCTGTGTGCTGAGGCAGGGGAACCGCCGCTCGCCATCCGGCGGAAACTCCTCATGGTGCGACGGGTGTGTCATTTCCTTGCCTGTCCTACCTCCCCTGCGTACCCTACCGTTGCCCGACCGCCTATGGAACGTCTATTTTCCAGTCGTCCCAGGGCAACAAAACCATTTGGGATTCGTGCCAAGCATTTGCTTGAGTCCCTTGGTGTGGAGCGTGTGGCCCCCCAACGACAAGGTTTTACTCGCCTGCCTCCCTGGTTGCTCCAGAGGCCCAGCATCCTTTTAGACTTGTCGGAGAACCGGAGGAACTGCACTCCGGCGTTTGTTTTTACCTCCTTATTTTACGATATTTTAAACCAGCATCCGGACCATGTACCTGTATTCACAGATGGCTCTAAACAGGGGGACACTGTTGGTTGTGCTGTTGTTTTCCCTGATCGAGTCGTCAAGTTACGGCTTCCTGCGGTGTTTACCATCCTCGATGCCGAATTGTTTGCAATACTGCGGGCATTGGAGCAGATGAGATGTGTTCCCAGTATTAAGTTCCTCATCTGTTCTGACTCCCTGAGTGCCCTTCAGACCATTCAACACTTGTACCCAGCGGATACGGTCGTCCAGAACATCCATGATGCCCTACTCCACCTGCAACGGCAGGGGAAGGAGGTTTCTTTCTGCTGGGTGCCGGGGCACGTGGGTATTAGGGGCAACGAACTGGCGGATGTGGCTGCCAAAGATGCATGTTCCCTCCCTCACGTTGTTGACTGTGCCGTCCCCCTCCATGCTGTAACCTCCCTTTTGCGTTTTCGTGTTATGCATCAATGGGAAGAGGAGTGGTTGGCAGTTTCTGACAATAAGCTGCGTCTGGTAAAGGCCACCACGCGACCATGGCGTACGTCCTACCAGTCATACAGGCGGGATGAGGTTCTCCTCACTCGCCTCCGCATTGGACACAGTCCCTTCGCGCATGGTTTTTTACTCCGGCGGGAGGACCCCCCAATCTACAGGGCTTGTGGCGTCCAGATTACTGTCCGCCACATTTTACTTGACTGTCTTTTATTCTCTGACCAGAGGGCGGTGGTTTCCTTGCCACCGGATTTGCCCTCTATTTTGCAAGACGACGCAGCGACTGTGGTTAAGGTCTTACGGTTTTGTGTCCTGTCCAATCTGTTGCCTCGGATTTTAGGGAGAAGGTTTTAATGTGCTGCTGGGTGACTGGCTCACCCAGTTTTTAGGTAAGAGGTCCGCCAGTCACGATTACCTCCTTGTTTCACTTCGGTATCTGTTCTCTTTTCCTTGTGTTTCCTTTCCTTTTTTAGTGTGCTTCTTCTCCTCTTGTTTTGCCTCTGTATGTGCGCATTTGGAACTGCGTCAGGCCTGTGTCTTTTAGCCGTTCTCCTTGTTCGGCGTCCGTCTTCGTCCCTTCACCTCTTGTGTTCCTGTTTCTATGCGCTTGGGCGCTGATGACCACGCTGTTTAGCGCCCGTCAACCTCAAACACACACACACACACTGATGCAGCTCTCCATGCTACTCTATTTTGTGCAAGCTTCTTCATCTCCCAGTACCTACTGCAACCTACATCCTTCTGAATCTGCTTAGTGTATTCATCTCTTGGTCTCCCTCTACGATTTTTACCCTCCACGCTGCCCTCCATTGCTATATTGGTGATCCCTTGATGCCTCAAAACATGTCCTACCAACCGATCCCTTCTTCGAGTCAAGTTGTGCCACAAACTTCTCTTCTCCTCAATCCTATTAAATACCTCCTCATTAGTTACGTGATCTATCCACCTTATCTATTTCGAAAGCTTCTATTCTCTTGTTGTCCAAACTAGTTATCGTCCATGTTTCACTTCCATATATGGCTACACTTCAAACAAACACTTTCAGAAACGACTTCCTGATACATAAATCTATATTCTATGTTAACAAATTTCTCTTCTTCAGAAACGCTTTCCTTGCCATTGCCAGTCTACATTTTATATCCTCTCTACTTCGACCATCATCAGTTACTTTGTTTCCTAAATAGCAAAACTCCTTTACTACTTTAAGTGTCTCATTTCCTAATCTAATTCCCTCAGCATCACCCGACTTAATTCGACTACATTCCATTATCCTCGTTTTGCTTTTGTTGATGTTCACCTTCTATCCTCCTTTCAAGACACTGTCCATTCCGTTCAACTGTTCTTCCAAGTCCTTTGCTGTCTCTGACAGAATCACAATGTCATCGGCGAACCTCAAAGTTTTTACTTCTTCTCCATGAATTTTAATACCTACTCCAAATTTTTCTTTTGTTTCTTTTACTGCTTGCTCAATATACTGTCGAGAAAATTAATCTCCACCACTTGTGATAATTTTATCAAACGTCTACTGTAAGGGAAAAACATTCGCAGAATGTCTTCTAAAACAGAAATGAATAGACAAACATTTAAATAAAGTCAGCTTTTTACATAGACGGCACTGCCCTAGACTGAAGGATCTTCTAGCTCCGTATCTTCAGATTCACTGTCGCTTGTTTCAGTCAGGTGTATCACTATGGTGTCTCTTAAATCCTGGTTCACGAAATCAGTTTCTTGCAATGCTTCTTGCGTATTTTACGCACCTCTCCCAGTCCTGCTGAGTAACACTGTCAAGAGCATCGTGTGTTAGCTTCTCGACATCAACAAGCTTGAAAGAAAGTATTTCTCTTCGCTACTTCTCGCTTCACTTGGGCCCACGTCAATTCAATGGGATTATACTCGCAGTGATAAGGTGATAGACGTACCACTTGGTGTCCCATTTGTTTTGCCAGTTGATCTAAAACGTAAGTCTTCTTGGCACCTACAATTTCTTCTTTACGCAGGAGTTCAGCTGTCGTTTCATCGACTGAACATGAAACATTCTTTCTCTTTAACCACTTCATAATATCTGTCTTGTGCAAATTTGAACGTGGCAACTTTTCTATCTGAGTGGTAGCAGGCGTTATTCATCACGATAATTGACCCTTCTTCAAGCGCAGACGACAGTCGAACATACCAATTCTTAAAAAGTCTCCATTCATGTCTGAATGGTATTCGAATTGGCAAGAACTTCCCACACCACGAAAAACAAGTTTGGCCTCTGGTATGAAGCCTGTGGTTAATGAACCAGCGTGGGCGATGATTAATCGGCCACCTCTACCAGTAGACACTTTCAGCCGTTTCCTTTGGAGTCGTGCCATATGTCCTTATTGGTGTGGTTCTGTGGAACCCAAATTTCATCCAAGAACTCTACAGGCCTGGTGTCTTCAGGCACGCAAGAAGTCCATTGTACGCAAAAACGTCACTCTTACTGCTTCAAATGTCTCTGCATCCCATTAAGAATTTCCGTCCGTCAGTACACTTCTTGAATCTGAAACCATGGGAGCGGAGAAGACGAAGAACGGAGGTCTCTGAGCCCGAGTAATTAATTTTTCCCGGGGGTCAGCCTGCATTTTGTAAGCCGTTGGATACTCTTCTCTGCCGTAATACCCAAACATAGTTCTACGCATGAGCTCTTTGTTAAAATCATCGAAGTCAGTTGATTTCCGTCCACGTTCGTATCCTTTTCTTAGAGCATTGAAACACTCGTTCATGTCTGGAGATTCTGCCAGTGACAGAGATTTTCTAATACTGCCTACAGTTGACTTGGACACACCACACCTTTAGCAGTCAGTTTATGAATTTGCGCAAAATTTAAGGTATTCCTCGCTTCTTCATTGCCGGCCAGATCAGTAAAAAACTTGAGTACATTCGATATGATAATTTTCGATTGTTTACGAATGTCTTTCTGCCCTTTAAGCACACCGACCAGATGAGTACTACAAGTAGACCATTGCTCGTTGTTCACCATCGAAAACACGTCAAAGCACCTTTTTAAAGACAGTAAGACACCGAGATCAGACGTGAACACTCGATATAGCACGGTAACACTGAGCATTCAGCTGCTCTGACCTACCGCACCTTCATGGCAACAAAGCCGAGAGGCGGGCGAATCACATCCCGCAATCCCTGCCGGCGGTAGGCAGCGGCCGTGATCTTGAGGACTCTCCTTACGTGCCGGCCACTCTAGTACTCTTACGGATTTATGAACAGCCGTGCGGGATACATGGTGTCAATTCCCTCCAGCACTGCTTCAGACATTAGTCGAGTCCATGTCACATCGTGTTGTGGACCGTGCTCTCGGGGGCCATACATGATCTTAAGCAGGTGTATCAGTTTCTTTGGTTCTTCAGTGTAGTGTAATGCTATAGTCAGCCATCAAAGCAGAAGTTATTACCACTGTCAGTATTTTATGTCTAAGTGGAGGTTTTTACTGTGTAGGGCATGATGTTCTCGGGTCAAAATGAAAAGTGCAACAGAATAATGAAAGCAAAAGGTTCATGATTTTTTTGTATGTAAGACAAAAATCTGTATACGTTCCATAGCAGCATCAGCCGTAGGATACTACACTATTGGCCATTAAAATTGCTACACAAGGAAGATGACGCGCTACAGACTCGAAATTTAACCGACAGGAAGAAGATGCTGTGATATGCAAATGACTAGCTTTTCAGAGCATTCACGCATGGTTGGCGACACCTACAACGTGCCGACATGAGGAGAGTTTCCAACCCATTTCTCATACACAAACAGCAGTTGACCGGAGTTGCGTGGTGAAACGTTGTTGTAATGCCTCGAGTAACGAGGAGAAATGCGTACCATCACGTTTCCGACTTTGATAAAGCTCGGATTGTAGTCTACCGCGATTGCAGTTTATCGAATAGCGAATTGCTCCTCACGTTGGTCGAGATCCAATGACTATTAGCAGAATATGGAACCGGTGGGTTCAGGAGGGTAATACGGAACGCTGTGCTATATCCCAACGGCCTCGTATCACTAGCAGTCGAGACGACAGGCATCTTATCCGCGTGGCTGTAACGGATCGTGCAGCTACGTCTCGATACCTGAGTCCACAGATCAGGACGTTTGCAAGACAACACCCATCTGCACAAACAGTTCGACGACGATTGCAGCAGCATGGACTATCAGCTAGGAGACCACGGCTGCGGTTACCCATGACACTGCATCACAAACAGGAGCGCCTGCGATGGTGTACTCAACGACGAACCTGGGTGCACGAATGGCAAAACGTCATTTTGTCGAATGATTCCTGGTTCAGTTTACAACATCATGATGGTCGCATCCGTGTTTGGCGACATCCCAGTGAACGCACACTGGAAGCGTGTATTCGCCATTCCCATACTGGCGTAACACCCGGCGTGATGGTATGTGCCACTGGTTACACGTCTCGGTCGCCGCTTGTTCGCATTGACGGAACTTTGAACAGTGGACGTTACATTTCATATGTGTTACGACCCGTGGCACTACCCTTCATTCGATACCTGTGAAACGCTACATTTCAGCAGGATAATGCACGACCGCATGTTGCAGGTCTTGTACGGGCCTTTCTGGATGCAGAAAATGTTCGACTGCTGCCCTGGCCAGCACATTCTCCAGATTTCTCACCAATTGAAAATGTCTGGTCAATGGTGGCCGAGCAACTGGCTCGTCACAATACGCCAGTCACTACTCTTGCTGAACTGTGATATCGTGTTGAAGCCGCATGGGCAGCTGTAACTGTACACGTCATCCAAGCTCTATGTGACTCAATGCCCAGGCGTATCAAGGCCGTTATTACGGCCACATGTGGTTGTTCTAGGTACTGATTTATCAGGATCTATGCACCCAAATTACGTGAAAATGTAATCACATGTCATTTCTAGTATAATATGTTAGTCCAATGAATACCCGTTTATCATCTGCATTTTTTCTTGATTTAGCAATTTAAATGGCCAGTAGTTTATTTTTGGTAATGTGTTATGTCTGACGTGCATAAACTGTCTCGTTACTTGGTGTTAGCGTGATGTCTTCGGGGCGTAATTAATTTCTTGTCCGGAATACTTGTAACATTTCGCATGAAGTAGGATACAACTGACAAAGTAATTCTCGCAGGGTTCGTCAAAATGAGGTCCTGAATGAAACTCTTGTTTGGCTGGTATATTTTTAATTTTGTTCCTGTTAATGCCGGAGAAAATCTCTCGTGACATTTGTGATGTTAATTACTCTGTGACGGCAACTGCGAATCTGCTGTGCACAGAGGCAGCATAAACGCATTATTGAGAGCTAGTAGCCGTCAATACCGTATTTATTAATCAAGCACGTTAGCTGTTGTTCATTTCCCGAGGGAGAGAATGACTGTCTCATTTTCCCTTCATTTAGCACCCCTATAGCGTTTTGTTACACTGATTAGTGATGAGGGTTGATTATCTGTTTTGTCTGAATCATGTATCTATCGCCACTGCAATGCACGCAGCTAAATTCCGCAGATTACGCAAGACATTACGGAAACAGATAACTCTAGTTCTTTTAGTTACATATCGTTTCCAGCGAGGTTTTCGCTCCTCTTTCCAATTTATTAACATATTTATTTTGAACCCTAGTCTATTTCGGTCTCTTATCCTCATTGCCCTTACCGATTACAAACGTTCCATATTTTGAATAGCGTTTATGCAAAGTTTTAGGTGTTGAAAAAACAGTTGAGCTTAGATAAATATGAAAATATCATTCAGAAGAACCGACAGAATATTTACTGTTTCTTTTCTCCTCCTTAAGTAAACTAATACAACGGCATGTTGCAAAAGTAGACTGCAAAAAGCATTTTCGAGGGCAATAGAATGACTCACAGAATTTTCTGACTGCAGCGAAATTATAGTTTAGAGCGTGAGTAATTGACGATGACCTTTTCCTAAATGGTTTCGCACTAAGTAAATACGGCATACACTATATGATCAAAAGTATCGGCACACCTGGCTGAAAATCACTCACAAGTTCGTGACGCCGTCCACCGGTAATACTGGAATTCAGTATGGTGGTGGCCCACCTTTAGCCTTGATGACAGCTTCCACTCTCGCAGGTATACCTTCAATCAGGTGCTGGAAGGTTTCTTGGGGAATGACAGCCCATTATTGAGTGAATGCTGAACTGAGGAGAGGAATCGATGTCGGTCGATGAGGGTGGCACGACAGCGGCGCTCCAAAACATCCCAAAGGTGTTCCACACGATTCAGGTCAGGACGCTGTGCAGGCCAGTCCATCACAGGGATGTTATTGTCATGTAACCACTCCGCCACAGGCCGTGCATTGTGAACAGATGCTCGATCGCGTTGAAAGATGAAATCGCCATCCCCCAATTGCTCTTCAACACTGGGAAGCAAGAAGGTGCTTAACACATCAATTTATGCCTGTGCTGTGATAGTGCCACGCTCCTACCATGAAAAACATGACCACGCCATAAAACCACAGCCTCCGAATTTTACTGTTAGTGCTACACATGCTGGCAGATGATGTTCACCAGACATTCGCCATACCCACACCTTGCCATCGGATCGCCACATTGTGTACCGTGATTCGTCACTCCATACAACGTTTTTCCACTGTTCAATCGTCCAATGTTTACGGTCCTTACACCAAGAGAGGCGTCGTTTGGCATTTACCGGCGTGATGTGTGGCTTATCAACAGCCTCTCCACCACGAAATCCAAGATTTCTCACCTCCCGCTTAACTGTCATAGTATTTGCAGTATATCCTAATGCAGTATGGAATTCCTGTGTGATGGCCTGGACAGATGTCTGCCTATTACACATTACGACCCTCTTCAACTGTAGGCTGTCTCTGTCAGTCAACAGACGACGTCGGCCTGTAGGCTTTTGTGATGTACGTGTCCCTTCACGTTTCCACTTCGCTATCACATCGGAAATAGTGGAGCCAGGGATGTTTATGAGTGTCGAAATCTAGCCTACAGATGTATGACACAAGTGACACCCGGTCACCTGACTACGTTCGAAGTTCGGCGAAGTACCCCATTCTCTCACGGTATCTAATGACTACTGAGGTAGCTGATATGGAGTAACTGGCAGTAGGTGGCAGCACAGTGCACCTAATATGAAAAATGTATATTTCTGGGGGTATCCGGATACTTCTGATCGCATTAGCTCTGCAGATGATGAAGAAATTGATGAAATGTATGATGAGATAAAAGAAATTATTCAGGTAGTGAGGAGACGAAAATTTAATAGTCATGGGTGACTGGAATCGAGAGTAGGTAAAGGAAGAGAAGCAAACATAGTAGGTGAATATGGATTAGGGCTAAGAAATGAATGAGGAAGCCGCATGGTAGAATTTTGCACAGAGCACAACTTAATCGTAGCTAACACTTGGTTCAAGAATCATAAAAGAAGGTTGTATACAAGGAAAAATCCTGGAGATACTAGAAGGTATCAGATAGATTATATAATGGTAAGACAGAGATTTAGGAACCAGGTTTTAAATTGTAAGACATTTCCAGGGGCAGATGTGGACTCTGACCACAACCTATTGGTTATGAAATGTAGATTAAAACTGAAGAAACTGCAAAAAGGTGGGAATTTAAGGAGATCGGACCTGGATAAACTGACTAAACCAGAGGCTGTACATAGTTTGAGGGAGAGCATAAGGGAACAATTGACAGGAATGGGGGAAAGAAATACAGTAGAAGAAGAATGGGTAGCTTTGAGGGATGAAATAGTGAAGGCAGTAGGGGTAAAAAGACGAGGGCTGGTAGAAATCATTGGGCAACAGAAGATTTATAGAACTGAATTGATGAAAGGAGAAAATATAAAAATGGAGTAAATGAAGCAGGCAAAAAGGAATACAAACATCTCAAAAATGAGATCTAGAGGAAGTGCAAAATGGCTAAGCACGGATCGCTAGAGGACAAATGCAAGGAAATAAAGGCATATATCGCTGGGGGTTAGATAGATATTGGCTATAGCAAAATTAAAGAGACGTTTGGGGAAACGAGAATAACTTGTATGAATATCAAGAGCTGAGATTGAAACACAGTTCAAAGCAAAGAAAGGTGGAAGGAGTATATAGAGGGTCTATGCAAGGGCGACATACTTGAGGACAATATTATGGAAATGGAAGAGGATGTAGATGAAGATGAAATGAGAGATACGATACTGCGTGAAGGGTTTGACAGAGCATTGAAAGACTTAAGTCGAAACAAGGCCATGAGAGTAGACAAAATTCCATTAGAACTACTAACAGCCTTGGGAGAGCCAGTCCTGACAAAACTCTACCATCTGGTTAGCAAGATGTATGAGACATGCGTAATATCCTCAGATTTCAAGAAGAATATAATAATTCCGATCCCAAAGAAAGCGGGTGTTGACAGATGTGAAAATTACCGAACTATCATTTTAATGACAGACAGCTGCAAAATACTAACACGAATTCTTTACAAACGAATGGAAAAACTGGTAGAAGCCGATCTCGGGGAAGATCAGTTTAGATTTTGTAGAAATGTTGTAACACGCGAGGCATTACTGATCCTACTTCTTATCTTAGAAGATAGATTAAGGAAAGGCAGTCCAACGTTTTTAGCATCTGTAGACTTTGGAGAAGACTTTTGACTATGTTGACTGGAATACTCTCTTTCAAATTCTGAAGGTGGCAGGGGTCAAATTACGGGGACCGAAAAGCTATTTACAAGTTATACAGAAACCAGATGGCAGTTACAAGAGTCGAGGACGTGAAAGGGAAGCAATGGTTGGGAAGGCAGTGAGACAGGGTTGTAGCCTATCCCCGATGTTATTCAATCAGTATGTTGAGCAAGCAGTAAAGGAAAAAAAAGAACAATTCGAAGTAGGTATTAAAATCCATGGAGAAGAAATAATAACTGAGGTTTGCCGATGACATTCAAATTATGTCAGAGGCAGGAAAGGACCTGTGAGCAGCTGAACGGAATGGACAGTGTCCCGAACATCAACAAAAGTAAAACGAGGATGATGGAATGTAGTGAATTAAATAGGGTGATGCAGAGGGATTTAGATTAGGAAATGAGACACTTAACGTAGTAGATAAGTCTATTTGGGGAGCAGAATAACTGATGACTGTCGAAGTAGGGACGATATAAAATGTAGTCTGGCAATGGCACGGAAAGAGTTTCTGAAGAAGTGAGATTTGTTAACATCGAGTATAGATTTAAGTGTCAGGAAGTTGTTCCTGAAAGTATTTGTATGGAATGTAGACATGTATGGAAGTGAAACATGGACAATAAATAGTTTGGACAGGAGGAGAATAGAAGCTTTCGAAATGTGGTGCTACAGAAGAATGCTGAAGATTAGATGGGTAGATCACATAACTAATGAGGTATTGAACAGACTTGGGGAGAAGAGAAATTTGTGGCACAACTTGACCATAAGATGGGATCGGTTGGTAGGACATCTTCTGAGGCATCAAGGGATCACTAATTTAGTATTGGAGGGCAGCGTGAAGGGTAAAAATCGTAGAAGGAGACCAAGAGATGAATACACTATGCAGACTCAGAAGAGTGTAGGTTGAAATAGATACTGGGAGATGAAGAAATTTGCACAGCATAGAGTAGCATGGAGGGCTGCATCAAACTAGTCCCTGGACTGAAGACCACGACAACAACAACTTTCAATATAAACCATTCTCTTATATCACCGCAAAATGAATAATATTAATCACTATAACATAATACTGCACAATTATAAGGCAGATTTAATTATCTTTTGGCCAGTGTAGCAGTCATTTTATTCAATAAATTGGAATTACTACAGCTTTTCGTTCATTATAATGTGCGAGTGCTGCGATCAAAGCTGGGCACCCTTTCTCACTCTTTCGTAAGAACAAAACAAAAAAAAAAAAAAAAAAAAAAATCCTGAATGCCACCGTGATTTTTGACCACAACCCTTACTTTAACAATCATTCAAAAATTACAAAGCTAAATCTCTTCAGATGTTGGTAATACGGGTCCCCTTACAACCTTCAGTGAAACATTTAAACAGCAACTCTACTTTTATTAACTTCCAAGTCTCAGTATTGCTGCGCGCTTTGTATTGATGGCTCCTTGAGTTCTGTCGACTTTCAAACAACCCAATCTCGCTAAGCTTCAATTTAAATTGCTTTCGGGCAACAACTTGAACGCAAGCCAAGCAGAATGTGCAAATATATCTGTTAGTGCCACATCCAAACCTCAACCGAAATCGAGATACTATCTCGCTCTATGCATCAATACACCGCACTATTCAGTAACATAAACTTGCAACGACCCAGTTACCTCTGCCACAGCGAAATGGCGAACTAACAGTTGATCACACGTCACAGAAAAATCTAACGATTCTGAAACAATAAATTACACTCCATTAGCTAACATTTACACTGGAGTTGCTATTCTATACACCTAACCCTTCGTCGCTTCAAAAATTAATGTAACTTCTCACCAACTCAAAATATCACAAGTCGTTCTCGTCATAACTAAGATATTTCGCAGGAGTGGGACTCTGTTTTTGGAACCTAGCCAAACAACAATGAAAATAATAAAATTTGTTTGCAACTGACGACTGAAATTTAGACTGAAATAATTAGTCAAATGTCTTCACAGGCTATCATTCGATGTCACTAAAATCCATGGTAGTCGTCTGCATCTCGACCCACCACACAGAAAATCTGCACTATAGCTTGTCTGGTCCCACCAGACGTCAGCTCCCCCATATGTCTGCTGGCCTCTCGCCTTTGAATAGCGATATACGAAATTCTCCTAAGAAACTATGCTAAGCACCTCCCTCGTGAAGCTCTAGCCGGCAACTCCCTGGCCTCCAAGCTAAACTCGTAGGGAAGCATCAAAATTGACAATCTGGCGACTATTAGAATCACCCGTCGTTGATCCCATGTAGTGGCCTGCTGCTCCACAGTATCGTATCATCTCTGGAGTGGTCGCTATCCAGTGGCTGATTTCTGCTACGTCTTGTGTTCTCACAACGGAGAAGATACAAGGATGGTGGATCTAGAACACGTTCACTTACAGACATTTAGCATTCTACGCATATGATTACAGTCATAGCACAATGGTTTTTTTTTTTCCGCATGCGAGTGACGGCGAATCTCTCAAACGCGCTTGACACAGCACAACCGTGAGAGTTCATTCGGGATGTTCAGAAATTCTCTCCGCAGTGCCGTATGATTGTACGGCTGCCTGGGTTACTTCCCTTCAAGTGGACTCTGCCAACCTTCCACTGTTTCGTTTATCTCAGCCAGCGTCCGTAGTATCATTGGTATGTGTCGTTACGTGTTGACGTGAACGTTTAAGTTTAGTGCCTTTGTTCGTTGCTTTCGTTTTTGTCACTGTTAAAATGCTAACCATTCAAGAACGTGTGTTTTTAATCGAACAAGTGTTCAAATCTGGCGGTAAGTACACAGTTTCAGTTCATCAAACATTTAATTCAGTTTTCCCGGAGACAACACTCCCACATCGCGATAGAGTGCGAGATTTAACTGACAAATTTCGAAGTACGGGTTCAGTGACAGATGTACCGAGAAGTGGCCGTCCTAGCGTTTTGTCTGACGTTAAACTACTCGACATTTCCGATAAAATGTCCATGAGTCCGAACAAGGCAGTAAGAAAACACTCCCAGGAAATCGATGTTAGGGTCGGAACTGCCCAAACAGCTGTATGGGAAGAAAAAAATAGTACTTTTCCCATACAAAGGGTCAGTCGTGCAAGAACTGAAAAAATTGAGCATGACAAGAGACTGCATTATTGTCAATGGTTCAAAAATTTCGTTCAACAAAATGGAAGGGATATTCTTAATGATGAGGTGTGGTTTCATTTATCCGGGTACATGAACTCGTAAAATTCTCGTTGTGGGGTACTGTAAATCCATTGTGTATTCATGAGGAACCACTTTATTCTGTAAAAATAGGAGTATGGATTGCAATTTCTAGATGTCGGATTGTGACTCCCATATTTTTCGACGAAACAATAAACACACAACGATACTGCAGTGATATTCTGTACCCATTCATAGGAGAACTTGTGTTAAATCAAATACTGAACCGTTATTTTCAACAAGGTGGTGCAACCGCACATACAGCTCGCGTTTCAATGTCACTGCTCGCTGATGTTTTTGGTGATCGCATAATTTCACAGGGACTTTGACCTCCAATATCGAATGACCTAACACCACCTGACTTTTTTCTTCTGGGATGCAGCAAAAGCAACAGTCTATAAAAACCTTCCAGAATCAATCGATGAATTGAAAACTGCAATATCCACTTTCACTGCTTCTGTTGCAGAAGAAATGTTACAGCTTGTGTTTGGAAAGATGATTAGACGAATTGAATTGTGTATTCTACAACAGGGGAGATATTTTCAACATTTAATGTGAAAATTTGTAAGTAAAAATGAATATTCAGTGATTAATAACTTGTATTTCACTGAGTTTCATTTCGGTATATTCACTGCGACATATAGCACGCGCGGCAAACAATCATACGACACTGCCGAGAAACTTTTCGAACACCCGTATAAACTACTTCAATTTTTTGATTAATTTTATCTGAGAAATGTAAAGCGTTTCTAGAATGTAGTAGAAAACGTCATTCAAAACAATCAATATTTATTCCGGAATTTTAAATTATAAAGAAGTTCTAAGCAAAGAAGGGAAAGCAGAAAGGTCGAAGGTGTATATAGAGGGTCTATACAAGGGTGATGTACTTGAGGACAATATTATGGAAATGGAAGAGAATGTAGATGAAGATAAAATAAGATATGACACTGCGTGAAGAGTTTGAAAGAGCACTGAAAGACCTAAGTCGAAACAAGGCACCTGGAGTAGACAACATTCCATTAGAACGACTGACAGCCTTGGGAGAGCCAATCCTGACAAAACTGTACCATCTGGTGAGCAATTTGTATGAGACAGGCGATATACCCTCAGACTTCAAGAAGAATATAATAATTCCAATCCCAAACAAAGCAGATGTTGACAGATGTGAAAATCCCACAAACCAACCAACCAACAGATGTGAAAATTACCGAACTATCAGTTTAATAAGCCACTGTTGCAAAATACTAACACGAATTCTTTACAGACGAAAGGAAACACTGGTAGAAGTCGACCTCGGGGAGTATCAGTTTGGATTCTGTAGAAAAGTTGGAGCACGTGGGGCAATACCGACCCTATGACTTATCTTAGAAAATAGATTAAGGAAAGGGAAACCTACGTTTCTAGCATTTGTAAACTTAGAGTAAGCTTTTGCCAATGTTGACTGGAATCCTCTATTTCAAATTCTGAAGGTTGCAGGGGTAAAATACAGGGAGCGAAAGGCTATTTACAATTTGTACAGAAACCAGATGACAGTTATAACAGTCGAGGGACATGAAAGGGAAGCAGTGGTTGGGAAGGGAGTGAGCCAGGGTTGTAGCCTCTCCCCGATGTTATCCAATCTGTATATTGAGCAAGCAATAAAGGAAACAGAAGAAAAATTTGGAGTAGGAATTAAAATCCATGGAGTAGAAATAAAAACGTTGAGGCTCGCCGATGACATTGTAATTCTGTCAGAGGCAGCAAAGGACCTGGAAGAGCAGTTGAACGGAATGGGTAGTGTCTTGAAAGGAGGATGTGAGATGAACATCAACAAAAGCAAAACGAGGATAACGGAATATAGTCGAATTAAGTTGGGTGATGCTGAGGGAATTAGATTAGGAAATGAGACACTTAAAGTAGTAAATGAGTATTGCTACTTGGGGAGCAAAATAACTGATGATGGCCGAAGTAGAGAGGATATAAAATGTAGACTGGCAATGGCAAGGAAAGCGTTTCTTAAGAAGAGAAATTTGTTAACATCGAGTATAGATTGAAGCCGTTTCTGAAAGTATTTGTATGGAGTGAAGCCATGTATGGAAGTGAAAATGTGTTCAAATGTGTGTGAAATCTTATGGGTCAACTGCTACGGTCATCAGTCTGTAAGCTTATACACTACTTAACCTAAATTATCCTAAGGAGAAACTCACACACCCAAGCCCGAGAGAGGACTCGAACCTCCACCGGGATAAGCCGCACTGTCCATGACTGCAGCGCCCTAGACCGCTCGGCTAATCCCGTGCGGCTGTGGAAGTGAAACATGGACGATAACTAGTTTAGACAAGAAGAGAATAGAAGCTTTCGAAATGTGGCGCCACAGAAGAATGCTGAAGATTAGATGGATAGATCACATAATTGATGAGAGGGTATTGAATGGAACTGGAGAGAAGAGAGAAATTTGAGGCACAACTTGACTAGAAGAAGGGATCGGTTGGTAGGGCATATTCTGCGGCGCCAAGGGATCACCAATTTAGTACTGGAGGGCAACGTGGAGGGTAAAAATCGTAGAGGGACACCAAGAGATGAATACACTAAGCAAATTCAGAAGGATGTAGGTTGCAGTAGGTACTGGGAGATGAAGAAACTTGCACAGGATAGAGTAACATGGAGAGCTGCTTCAAACCAGTCTGTGGACTGAAGACCACAACAACAACAACAAAGAAGTTGACTTGATTTAAATATTTTCTAAAGGTGAGCATAAAGTTCCCCGAACCCTCCCGGTGTTGCGAAGGTTGTTGGAACCTATCTGTTAACACATTAAAGTAAATCTAGTAATTGTCAGCCTACTCTAATTACGTATTTATTTATTAGTTACTTCCTTCGTGTCTGTCAGGTATGTAGGTTGCTAAATGGGCTCACCCGATCACCAATTACAAATAAAGACTTTCGTTCGGGAGCAGGGCAAGCTGATGAATGGTGCAGCAGAGAGCGGCCTACGTGTCGGCATACAGGTGTACCTCCTGGCGGCTCGGACGCCAGCTCGAGCCTTCTCGGCGGCTCTGACGTCACACGGCAGCAAAAAAAGAGGAACACGTGCCGCGGAGGAAGCGCGCACGCCCGGCTGCCTGTAAACAAGAAAGTTACGGGCCGGCCAGGAAGTCGTTACGTCTAGTGAGCCGACGCACCTGTTGGCGGCCGTCGCAGCCGCCCTTCCAAGTCTGGAGCATCCTGCCATCTGCCCCGCATACCACCGACAGCTGTCCACTGCCTCGCACGCATTCAGGGGTATGCTACCAGGGTCGCCTCGTCCATTTTCAGTGTGAACGCAGTGTGTTGCGAAAAGATTCATCCGATTTCACGAGACTACATCTTCTACACGATTGAAGACAGAAATTTGGCGTAAAATATAACTAAAAGTTTACCTTGGCGACATCAGTGAATTCTCAGTTCATGCACTCGCCTGGCAGTGTTTTTCTGGGGCAGATATCTCAGTCACTTGCTCGCTGATTCATTAGATAATCGGCGTCGAAAATACAGGGTGAAAAGTATTTAGACCGACAAACTCTGGGAGGTTGTTGGGGACATCAAAACAAATATTTTTCCCTAATGTCATTTTTTCCTATGAGGAGTGTTTAAACCGGTAGAGGAAGATTTCTCTGGCGGCAAATTATTTAAACCAACAGATACGTTTCCATTTTTTTATGACCAAGAGACAACGCATTAACGCAACCCAATTTCAATTCCAGTAGATTTTCAAAAATTCCTTCATTTACAAGTAAACAAAGGTTACACCGTCGGATCATGTTCTGTCTGACACGGGCAAAAACCCCAGTAGTATTGTAAATTGTTCCTGCTGCTGCTACTATCCGGGCAACCAAATCCTCTTCTGATGCAACAGGAGTTGCGTAAACAAGCTTGCACATCTCTCCCTACACACAAAAAGTCCAGACGGGAGATATCTGGGGATCGAGCAGGCCATGGTACAGGACCACCTCTGCCAATCCACGTTTCTGGGAACCGTCGGTCCAGGAATCGACGCACACGACGACTGATATGTGCCGGCGCCCCGTCATGTTGGAACCACATGCGTTGACTTGTAGGGAGCGGGACGTCTTCCAGCAATTCTGGCAACGCTCTGGCGAAAAAATGGTAATAGTGCCTGCAATTTAATGTCCTAGGTTGCAGATACGACCCAATTAAACAGACCCCAACAACACCTACCCACACATTAACGAAAACCCGCACTTGAGCGCTAGTAAATGTGACATGTGGGTTATCCTCACTCCAAACATGCGAATTGTGCATGTTGAAGACTCCATCACACCCGATCGTTGCTTCATCGGTAAACAACACAGAGGATGGAAATGTTGGATGCATTTCACACTGTTCCAGGGACCACAGCGAAAACTGCGCTCTGGGTGGATAATCAACGGGTTCCAGGTTGTGGACACGCTGTAAGTGAAATGGACGTAACAATTGCTCTCGAAGCAATGTTCTTACATTCGTCTGATTCATCCCCATGTTACGTGCAATTGCACCAGTGCTGATTGAAGGATCCCGCTCCATATGCTGCAAGACAGGTTCCTTAAATTGCACCGTTCTTACCGTGTGTCGGCGTCCCTGTCCAGGTAATGTGCTAAATGAACCGGTCTCACGCAGACGTTGGTACACAGCAGCAAAGGTCGTATGATGCAGGATACGGTGATTAGGATATTATTGTTGATAAACTCGCTGTACAGCTCGTCCGTTGTGGTGCGCTATGTGGTACGCACCAAACATATGAAGGTACTTCCTCCAGGTGTATCGGTCCATTACTAAACAGAGACAATGCACTACTACACTGGTGGGCAGCAGTTGCCTACAACTGAAGAGCGTAAGACGCCCTCTAACAACCAAAGATCGTAATACGGCACCTAACAACTGAAGAGCGTAATACGGCCTCCACCGGTTTAAATAATCCTCATAGGAAAAAATGACATTAGGGGAAAATGTTTGTTTTGATGGCCCGTACAACCTCCCAGAGTGTGTCGATTTAAATACTTTTCACCCTGTAGATGGCTCTAATACAGC
Source organism: Schistocerca gregaria (assembly GCF_023897955.1). NCBI lineage: Eukaryota > Metazoa > Arthropoda > Insecta > Orthoptera > Acrididae > Schistocerca > Schistocerca gregaria. The sequence goes on along the minus strand of NC_064920.1, from coordinate 1,154,099,814 downwards.
ACAAAATGACGGTTCGAATTCTCTGTTTCACCTGGTGCAATTCAGTTAGAGCTGTGAGCCGTGATATTCGCTACTGCACCTCTCACAGTTCAAAACACTCGGCGATAGAACCAGCAGTTTCAAGACAAGACATTCCAAGGTCGCCTCATATGTGATGATTTTTTAGGGGTGGGGGGTTGGGGGGAGAGGAAAGAGAATATTGAAAGACTGCGTCTGTGTGCCCGTCTCTGTAGCAACTTTGCACGAAATGCAGAGCAACAGTAGTTTATATCGTAACTCTAGACGTGCTCGCAGAAGCCTGAGACGTATTTGACTGTGGTCTCGATGTAAAATAGGGTGCTTTATTGATAATAAAAACTTTGCAGTTTCTTTTAAAGTGATACCAAGTATCTCTCTTCACTCACGTGTAAGAAAATAAGTCTTTATGAAACTGGATGAATCCTTTTTAAACACTCTGGAGCATTGAAATTAATGAAATATTCCGGGCTATTACGGTGTGGTCTAAAGGATTTCACATTAAAACCGACGTTTCGTCCCCGTCATTATCAAGGGGGATAGTAGCTTTGACGTTTCTGTATGCTAATTCTGGGCTGCCGGCCGGAGTGGCCGAGCGGTTCTGGGCGCTACAGTCCGGAACCACGCGACCGCTCCGGTCGCAGGTTCGAATCGTACCTCGGGCATGGCTGTGTGTGATGTCCTAGGCTACTTAGGTTTTAGTAGTTTTAAGTTATAGGGGACTGATGACCTCAGAAGTGCTCAGAGCAATTTGAGCCAATTCTGGGCTTTTAACGGCCGTTTCCTTTCTATTTATTCACATTATTTCCAGCAGCCATGTAGTTTTAGTTTTCCTGCACTTCGTTTTCTATTTCATTTCTTTGTGACTTATATTACTGCTTTGTCGGTTTTCCTGAACATTTTTTATTTTATTTCTTCGCTCAACCAGTTGAAGTACAGTTCCGTCATTTCGCAGCCACCTTCCTTGTTACTATAGTCACCTGTGCAGCTTCTGTGATTACTATTTGTAGATGTGTCTAATCCTTGTCAACTGAACTACTTACTGTAGTATTCATTACAGCAGCTTCAGCGCCGCATAGAAGTGCAGTAGAGGCTCTTCGAGGCAAGCAGGCAACGAATGCCAGGGGGAGTTTGCGGCGCGCTGTGTAATCAAGATGCAGACGGCCATAACTGGGCGAGGGGAGCATCTGAGAATCTGCGAGGGGTGAGAGAAAAGGCGGAGCCGCTGCAGGTCCAAAACTCTAGATACCATCTGCACAGTGATCGGCGCTTCCGACTTCTCGCTGCGGCCTACAGCAGTGTCCTTTCGTTTCCTGTTTCGCAGTTAACACACAGTGCGTAGTGGGGAGATCACTGTGTTCTAGAAATAATTCAAAAGCCAAGATCGCTTAAATACTGTTTGCTGGATAACCGGTTTCAACACACTAAAGGTGCCGTCATCGGATCCGTGAAGATACACTCCTGGAAATTGAAATAAGAACACCGTGAATTCATTGTCCCAGGAAGGGGAAACTTTATTGACACATTCCTGGGGTCAGATACATCACATGATCACACTGACAGAACCACAGGCACATAGACACAGGCAACACAGCATGCACAATGTCGGCACTATTACAGTGTATATCCACATTTCGCAGCACTGCAGGCTGCTATTCTCCCATGGAGACGATCGTAGAGATGCTGGATGTAGTCCTGTGGAACGGCTTGCCATGCCATTTCCACCTGGCGCCTCAGTTGGACCAGCGTTCGTGCTGGACGTGCAGACCGCGTGAGACGACGCTTCATCCAGTCCCAAACATGCTCAATGGGGGACAGATCCGGAGATCTTGCTGGCCAGGGTAGTTGACTTACACCTTCTAGAGCACGTTGGGTGGCACGGGATACATGCGGACATGCACTGTCCTGTTGGAACACCAAGTTCCCTTGCCGGTCTAGGAATGGTAGAACGATGGGTTCGATGACGGTTTGGATGTACCGTGGACTATTCAGTGTCCCCTCGACGATCACCAGAGGTGTGCGGCCAGTGTAGGAGATCGCTCTCCACACCATGATGCCGGGTGTTGGCCCTGTGTGCCTCGGTCGTATGCAGTCCTGATTGTGGCGCTCACCTGCACAGCGCCAAACACGCATACGACCATCATTGGCACCAAGGCAGAAGCGACTCTCATCGCTGAAGATGACACGTCTCCATTCGTCCCTCCATTCACGCCTGTCTCGACACCACTGGAGGCGGGCTGCACGATGTTGGGGCGTGAGCGGAAGACGGCCTAACGGTGTGCGGGACCGTAGCCCAGCTTCATGGAGACGGTTTGCGAATGGTCCTCGCCGATACCCCAGGAGCAACAGTGTCCCTAATTTGCTGGGAAGTGGCGGTGCGGTCCCCTACGGCACTGCGTAGGATCCTACGGTCTTGGCGTGCAACCGTGCGTCGCTGCGGTCCGGTCCCAGGTCGACGGGCACGTGCACCTTCCGCCGACCACTGGCGACAACATCGATGTACTTTGGAGACCTCACGCCCCACGTGTTGAGCAATTCGGCGGTACGTCCACCCGGCCTCCTGCATGCCCACTATACGCCCTCGCTCAAAGTCCGTCAACTGGACATACGGTTCACGTCCACGCTGTCGCGGCATGCTACCAGTGTTAAAGACTGCGATGGAGCTCCGTATGCCACGGCAAACTGGCTTACACTGACGGCGGCGGTGCACAAATGCTGCGCAGCTAGCGCCATTCGACGGCCGACACCGCGGTTCCTGGTGTGTCCGCTGTGCCGTGCGTGTGATCATTGCTTGTACAGCCCTCTCGCAGTGTCCGGAGCAAGTATGGTGGGTCTGACACACCGGTCTCAATGTGTTCTTTTTTCCATTTCCAGGAGTGTATAACATGACAGGTTTGAAGGAGGGCTTACTGAGTTACACTGTATACATTGCTACTAGTACAGAACCACATACCTGTATCTAGCATTTATAAACCATTTGGATATAACTATACATGAGGCAGACTAGCTGATGTAAAATCATTGTCACAGAAAATAAAAAACAGCTGCTCTCATGTCATTCTTTTCCATAAGATACGTAAAACCAAAGTCACAAGATAAAACTGTTTGGTACATGACCGCTGCTCGACTAACAACGGTCGGCATCACTCTGTTTCGTCATACAGCGGTATATTATTGATTCTTCGCCTTCTCATTGTAAAATAAATTGGTGCATGATTCATGACAGAGATGGCCTTCTGTGTTGTGCCCGTCATACTTACGATATAACTAACCTAAGACTTTTCGCAAAAAATGCGTTTATCAGCAGAGCGATCTACATCTACATCTGCATCCATACTCCGCAAGCCCCTGACGGTGTGTGGCGGAGGGTACCCTGAGTACCTCTATCGGTTCTCCCTTCTATTCCAGTCTCGTATTGTTCGTAGAAAGAAGAATTGTCGGTATGCTTCTGTGTAGGCTCTAATCTCTCTGATTTTATCCTCATGGTCTCTTCGCGAGATATACGCAGGAGGGAGCAATATACTGCTTGACTCTTCGGTGAAGGTATGTTCTCGAAACTTTAACAAAAGGCCGTACCGAGCTACTGAGCGTCTCTCCTGCAGAGTCTTCCACTGGAGTTTATCTATCATCTCCGTAACGCTTTCGCGATTACTAAATGATCCTGTAATGAAGCGCGCTGCTCTCTGTTGGATCTTCTCAATCTCTTCTTTCAACCCTATCTGGTGCGGATCCCACACTGTTGAGCAGTATTCAAGCAGTGGGCGAACAAGCGTACTGTAACCTACTTCCTTTGTTTTCGGATTGCATTTCCTTAGGATTCTTCCAATAAATCTCAGTCTGGCATCTGCTTTACCGACGATCAACTTTATATGATCATTCCATATTAAATCACTCCGAATGCGTACTCCCAGATGATTTATGGAATTAACTGCTTCCAGTTGCTGGCCTGCTATTTTGTAGCTAAATGATAAGGGATCTATATTTCTATGTATTCGCAGCACATTACACTTGTCTACATTGAGATTCAATTGCCATTCCCTGCACCATGCGTCAATTCGCTGAAGATCCTCCTGCATTTCAGTACAATTTTTCATTGTTGCAACCTCTCGATACACCACACCATCATCTACAAAAAGCCTCAGTGAACTTCCGATGTCATCCACCAGATCATTTATGTATATTGTGAATAGCAACGGTCCTATGACACTCCCCTGCGGCACACCTGAAATCACTCTTACATCGGAAGACTTCTCTCCATTGAGAATGACATGCTGCGTTCTGTTATCTAGGAACTCCTCAATCCAATCACACAATTGGTCTGATAGTCCGTATGCTCTTACTTTGTTCATTAAACGACTGCGGGGAACTGTGTCAAACCCCTTGCGGAAATCAAGAAACACGGCATCTACCTGTGAACCCGTGTCTATGGCCCTCTGAGTCTCGTGGACGAATAGCGCGAGCTGGGTTTCACACGACCGTCTCTTTCGAAACCCATGCTGATTCCTACAGAGTAGATTTCTAGTCTCCAGAAAAGTCATTATACTCGAACATAATACACTCCTGGAAATTGAAATAAAAACACCGTGAATTCATTGTCCCAGGAAGGGGAAACTTTATTGACACATTCCTGGGGTCAGATACATCACATGATCACACTGACAGAACCACAGGCACATAGACACAGGCAACAGAGCATGCACAATGTCGGCAATAGTACAGTGTATTTCCACCTTTCGCAGCAATGCAGGCTGCTATTCTCCCATGGAGACGATCGTAGAGATGCTGGATGTAGTCCTGTGGAACGGCTTGCCATGCCATTTCCACCTGGCGCCTCAGTTGGACCAGCGTTCGTGCTGGACGTGCAGACCGCGTGAGACGACGCTTCATCCAGTCCCAAACATGCTCAATTTGGGACAGATCCGGAGATCTTGCTGGCCAGGGTAGTTGACTTACACCTTCTAGAGCACGTTGGGTGGCACGGGATACATGCGGACGTGCATTGTCCTGTTGGAACAGCAAGTTCCCTTGCCGGTCTAGGAATGGTAGAACGATGGGTTCGATGACGGTTTGGATGTACCGTGCACTATTCAGTGTCCCCTCGACGATCACCAGACGTGTACGGCCAGTGTAGGAGATCGCTCCCCACACCATGATGCCGGGTGTTGGCCCTGTGTGCCTCGGTCGTATGCAGTCCTGATTGTGGCGCTCACCTGCACGGCGCCAAACACGCATACGACCATCATTGGCACCAAGGCAGAAGCGACTCTCATCGCTGAAGACGACACGTCTCCATTCGCCACTCCATTCACGCCTGTCGCGACACCACTGGAGGTGGGCTGCACGATGTTGGGGGGTGAGCAGAAGACGGCCTAACGGTGTGCGGGACCGTAGCCCAGCTTGATGGAGACGTTTGCGAATGGTCCTCGCCGATACCCCAGGAGCAACAGTGTCCCTAATTTGCTGGGAAGTGGCGGTGCGGTCCCCTACGGCACTGCGTAGGATACTACGGTCTTGGCGTGCATCCGTGCGTCGCTGCGGTCCGGTCCCAGGTCGACGGGCACGTGCATCTTCCGCCGACCACTGGCGACAACATCGATGTACTGTGGAGACCTCACGCCCCACGTGTTGAGCAATTCGGCGGTACGTCCACCCGGCCTCCCGCATGCCCACTATACGCACTCGCTCAAAGTCCGTCAACTGCACATACGGTTCACGTCCACGCTGTCGCGGCATGCTACCAGTGTTAAAGACTGCGATGGAGCTCCGTATGCCACGGCAAACTGGCTGACACTGACGGCGGCGGTGCACAAATGCTGCGCAGCTAGCGCCATTCGACGGCCAACACCGCGGTTCCTGGTGTGTCCGCTGTGCCGTGCGTGTGATCATTGCTTGTACAGCCCTCTCGCAGTGTCCGGAGCAAGTATGGTGGTTCTGACACACCGGTGTCAATGTGTTCTTTTTTCCATTTCCAGGAGCGTACGAGTTCCAAAATTCTACAACTGATAGACGTTAGAGATATAGGTCTATAGTTCTGCACATCTGTTCGACGTCCCTTCTTGAAAACGGGGATGACCTGTGCCCTTTTCCAATCCTTACGCATATTGTACGATGGTTTTGAACTTTGTCCACTGATCCTCAACACTATGTGTACTTGAGACAAAACTTTTGTGTTGAGCCATCAAGTACTCTGAAATCTGCTTTTTGTCACTTTTGCTAAACAGAAAAATCTTCCTACCTTTTTTAATATTTCTATTTACGGCTGAAATTATCGATGCAATAACCGCTTAATGATAGCTGATTCCCTGTTCTGCGTTAACTGTTTCAATAGTTCGGGTCTGTTTGTCACCAGAAGGTCTAATATGTTATCGCCAGGAGGCGGTTCTCTGTTTAATTGCTCAAGATAGTTTTCAGATGAAGCACTTAAATAAATTTCACTGGGTTCTTGTCCCTGCCACTCGTTATGAACGTTTGAGTCTCCCAGTCTATATCCGGCAAATTAAAATCTCCACCCAGAACTATAACATGGTGTGAAAATCTACTCGAAATATTTTCCAAATTATTCTTCAGGTGTTGAGTCACAACAGCTGCTGAGCCCGGGGGCCTATAGAGACAACCAATTACCATGTCTGAGCCTGCTTTAACCGTGACATTCGCCCAAATCTTTTCACAATTCGGATCTCCGTCTATTTCCTTCGATACTATTGCACTTCTTATCGCTATGAACACGCCCCCCCCTCCTTCACTGTCCAGCCTATCTCTGCGGTATACATTTCAATCTGAGTTTAGGATTTCATTACTGTTTACGTCTGGTTTCAGCCAACTTTCTGTCCGTAGTACTATATGGGCGTTGTGACCGTTTATTAATGAGAGCAGTTCTCTGACCTTTCTATAGACGCTCCTGCAGTTTACTATTAGCACATTAATATTGTCATTCCCTGTTGCATTGTGCCTACTCCTACCTTGCCGCGTCTCAGGAGGCGTCTTGTCGGGCCTAGGGAGGGAATTCTCTAACCTAAAAAAACCCCATGTGCACTCCACACGTACTCCGCTACCCTTGTAGCCGCTTCCGGCGTGTAGTGCACGCCTGACCTATTCAGGGGGACCCTACATTTCTCCACCCGATAGCGGAGGTCGAGAAATTTGCACCGCAGCTCTCCGCAAATCGTCTGAGCCTCTGGTTTAAGCCTTCCACTCGGCTCCAAACCAGAGGACCGCGATCGGTTCTGGGAACGATCCTACAAATATTTAGCTCTGATTCCACCCCGCGAGCGAGGCTTTCCGCCTTCACCAACTGCGCCAACCGCCTGTACGAACTGAGGATGACCTCTGAACCCAGACGGCAGGAGTCATTGGTGCCGACATGAGCAACAATTTGCAGTCGGGTGCACCCAGTGCTCTCTATCGCCGCCGGTAGGGCTTCCGCCACATCTCGGATGAGACCCCCCGGCAAGCAGACAGAGTGAGCACTGGCCTTCTTCCCCGACCTTTCCGCTATTTCGAAGGGGCCCTATCACCCGCCTAACGTTGGAGCTCCCAATAACTAATAAAATGAAACAGCCCAAAATGTATTTCATGAACCTTAAGATCAGTAACACAGCTTACAAGATCTGCCCTAGGTAAGGATGATGTAAACTGGGTTGCCTATCTTGAGTTGTATAAAATGTAAAACTGTGCACTTTACACAACTATATTAGTCGTAAATGGAATCAGTCGGCTCATACCGGAGTCTAACAATCTGTAGGGATGTGAAACGGAAAGATCAAATAGGACCAATCGTAATTAGAGCAGGTGGCACACTTTGGAATGACGCTATTGTTTACATATTGCACTAAAATATAAACTTTAATATTTCAAGTATTCCCAGTGTTTTAGAAATTTCTTTATTAGTGAAAGAAATTATGAACAATTATTTCTGCTACTGATGCAAACTGAGTTTGTTAGATAAGTAACACAAAAGCCTAATTACAGTAGTCGTACTATCAGATGCGCTTTAAAAGTTGTACAGCGTTGAGACACAGTGCAATAAAGAGATAATACCACAGAAATAATTTATAAGGCAGTATGACCATACTGTACGAGAATTATCGCACAATCATCTTAACAGCTCATGCTCCAAGTTGATGCAAACAACGGAAAATAAAATTGAGCATTTGTTACTTAACCATCAGTTTGGTTCTAGGAAAGGTAAAGGCAACGGACGGGCAGTTTTGACGTTGTGATGGGTAATGGAAACAAGATAGAAGAAAAATCAAGACGCATTCATAAGTTTTAGTGTCATGGAGAAAGTGCTCGACAATGTCAAATGCTGCAAGATGTTTGAAATTCTGAGAAAAATCGGGGTAATCTATGTAGAAAACGGGTAATGTTAGAAATAAGAGAGAACATTAAGTATGGTGGGCCAAGAACGAAGTGCTCTGATTAAAAAAGGGCGTAAGACAGGGATTTAGTCGTTCGCCCCTACTATTCAACCTAAACATCGAAGGAGCAATGATGTAAATAGGACAAAAACTAAAAAGTGCTATTCAGATTCAAGGTGGAAGGACAGCAATGATAAGATTCGCTGAAGACATTGCTATCCTCTTTGAAAAGGATGACGACATACAGGATATGTTGAATTGATTGAACAAACGGATGAGTACAGAATATGGACTGAGACTAAATACAATAAAGAAGAAAGTAATGAGAATTAGCAGAAATGAGAACTGAGGAACTAAACGTCAGAATTCGGAACCACAAAGTTAAGGAATTGTGCTCTCTAAGCAGACGGAGCAAGGAAGACATGAAAAAGCAGACTAACACTGGTGAAAATAGCATTCCGGCCAAGGAAAGTCTACCACTATCAAACACGGGCCTTAATTTGAGGAAGGACTTTCTGAGAATATAAGTTTGGAGCACAGTATTGTGTGGTAAAGAAACATGGATTGTGACAAAGCAGGAACAGAAGCTATTCGTAACATTTGAGATGTGGTGCTACAGAAGAATGTAGAAAATGATGTGAACTGATAAGCAAAGGAATAAGGAGGCTCTTCGTAGAATCGGCGGGGAAAGGAGTGTATGGGAAACGCTCGCAAGAAGAAGGGCCAGGGTGACAGGATATGTGTTAAGAATTAGGGAATTTCTACTATGGTACTAGAGGGAGCCGTAGAGGGTAAAAACTGTGGAAAAAAATACAGACTGGAATACTCCCAACAAATAATTGAGGACATAGATTGCAAGTGCTACTCATATATGAAAAGGCTGGTACAGGAGAGGGCAGCAGCAAACCAGCCAGAGCACTGATGTGTATAAGAGACATGTGCTGGAAAAACTCGCTAGTGTGCTTCCAGTCAATTAGTTGAAAGAACGGAGATTTCGACCAATGTTTATCAGCAGATAATATTTTTACATGACAGTCTGAGTCGTTTCCCTCGTATTGTGCTCATTTCAAGCCCATTTTTATTATTTTAAAGTATTCACACTAGAAAATTTTGCAAGTAGTAAGTAAAAAGTGGAAAATAATTGTGTGATGTTATGCATCCCACAAAGAAAATGAAATGTATGAAGTGAAAGCTTTCAATGTTAATTGTTCGAGAGCAGGGACACATCATGCAGACGACAGCAGGATTATGACAAGAACAACAACGAGGTGTCGACATTTTAGAGTAATGTTTAAAATGGACTTCCTGTTCTCTCAACCAAAGCTGGTGAATAGAGGCTCAGAAGTCGTGATTGTAGAGAGGAAGAGCTTAATGATTTAGGACTGCCATTTTATTAAATATTAAAGAAAGGTTAAACTTGTGACAGACGTAAACGTACATTTAACAGGTCGATAATGGCGAGCGATTATCACATCACCAAATCGTCGACTTTCAACGATCAAATGCAGGAAAAACTGATAAAATCGCCAAGGCTACTGCTTGTTTTCCTGAGAGAAAAAAATAACATCAAAATTGTGACGTTACAAAAAGCAGAGTGCCCTTGCATTTACCCCATTAAAGCTTTAATTACTAAGGAGCCTATAAAGAGGTGTACAAGATCCATTACACTTTCTAACAGGAACTCTCCGTGTTAGGGATGTAATGAGATTCAACATCTGCAGACCGCATACGAATAAATCCTATGCCACACTATTGCATCTGACATTACAATGAAATCAATACCATTAGCTGCTGATGGGCGTTGATATACATCAACGGGGACAGTTGAAAATGCGTACCCCGACCCGGACTCGAACCCGGGATTCCCTGCTTACATGGCACCCGCTCTATCCACCTGAGCCACCGAGGGCACGGAGGAAAGTGCGACTGCAGGGATTTATCGCTGCCACGCTCCCCGTGAGACCCACATTCTCAACTTATAGTCCACACTCTACATTCGTAGTGCCCCTGCCACTATACTCATTACTCGCGGCAGACAATCCACCGAGTCCCGTAAGAGTTCAGGCAAATCGTGTGCGTCGGCACTGAAGGAGGTCATCAGCCGGTTAGCCTTAAACCATATGAAGATGGCATCTGAAAGTTGGAGTCATTAAAGATGGCGACAAAAATTCTGTTCTGCACATCTACATCATACTCCGCAAGCCACCTAATGTGTGTCGGAGGGTACTTTCGGTACCACTATCTGATCCCTCCACCCCTGTCGCACTCGCGAATAGTGCGTGGGAAGAACGATTGTCGGTAAGCCTCTGTATTGGCTCTAATTTCTCGAATTTTCTTCTCGTCGTCAGTAGGCGGGATGTATATGGGGGGGGGGGGAAGTAATATGTTGTCCGACTACTCCTGAAAAACGCTGTCACGACGTTTGAATAGTAACTCTCACCTTGATGCACAACGCGTCTCTTATCTCTCGGTGATGCATAGCCCCTCTCTTGTAACATCTGCCAGCGAAGTTTGTATAGGATCTCCGTAACGCTCTCTCGCCAGCTAAATGAACCCGTGACAAAACACTATGCTCTTCGTTGGAACTTATCTCCTCTATTAGTCCTGCCTTATAGGGATCCCAGATAGATGAACAATACTCGCAACAGCTATGTACACCTTCCACCTGTTTCTCTATATAGTCGCCGCTCCAACTTAGAGTTTTGTCGTAGTGTTGTATCAGCTTTCCAATATCCTCGTCATAGGAAGCAGCCGTCTGTGCTTTCCGCCAGTTATCTGCACTGGTCTGCAGCTTGTTGTCTGTGGAAAAATTTTGTCTTCACAGCCAGCGGTTCTTGTGACCACAGCTGAAACTCAGGGGGAGCCAAATTCGGACTGTATTGTAGGTGATCAAACACTTCTCAACGGAAACGCTGCAGGAGCATCTTCATTGCCCCTGCAGTGTGCGGCAGAGAATTGGCATGAAGAAGGAACTACTCGACAGTTGTGTTATGTGGGCTGCATGACACAGGCGAAATCTGTAACCAGGCCCTCATACTTGGCGGGAGACGCTATTCCCCACTCTTCTTTACGTGCTCACTGTTCACTCAGAACTGAAAAGAGAGACGCGACACGATCGACGGACATACTGGAGACACTACCCGACACATCTGTGCAAAGCTTTACCGGATTTACCCAGTGGTTTCCATTTCGCGACCGTTCGGAACTTACTTCCTAGACACCCGCCGTACATTTCCTGAAGATTCTCCCTATGAATCTGAGTGTGGTGTCTGTTTTATGTGGTCATTCAACTTAAGGTCGCTCGGGATAGTTTCGCCTAGATATTTTATAGCAGACGCTGTCTCCAGCTGTTTGGCAGAGATATAAAGTTAATAATATTCTTAATGCTGGTTATCAGAGACTGTTTAAATTTTTCTGAACTGATCAGCCGTATTCAAATGTTTTCAGGTTTTGAAGAGAGTAACAATAAATCTAGTTTTAAGGTACGGCTGTAAAGTGACTTGGCGCTTAAGTAGTCCGCTCGCGCTCCTACCATTTCAGACACAAAACAGGAGCGTTGAAAAACTTTAACCGTCCTTAACTGCTTTGAATTACCTTGAAATTTCGTAGAATAGTTTCGAACGACCCCCGTCGTTTCCAACGTATACAGGAGAGCAAAAAGTTTGGTCACGCTGCACTTCAAACGGCCGCGATCACGTTCGATGGCGATGCAGCCCTATTTTGTTCTCAGAGAAGAGTTGAACCGTCCGTGGGTGTCAGCAGAGTCAGAGATATCGTAATGCGAACTGCCGTTCTCGACAGCGAGATTTGTGTGAATCGAAGGCCTGAGGAACGAGGTTGTTTTATTGATGCCCTTTATGTCATCTTCCGCCGATCTTGTGCCGATTAGACGCGGCAGTGTGTCTGGACAGGTTTCCTCGACCACTCATAAGCAAATCACGTTTTTTGACTCCTTGGCGTCGCGGTTCTGACCTCCATCGCAGAGGCGTCAAAACAAGCGGTCATGGAAATGAGCGTTTGGCGTCATTGGCCGTGAGGCCCCTTACGGGGAAGGTCCGGCCGCCTGGGTGCAGTTCTTATTACATTCGACGCTACATTGGGCGACCTACGCGCCGGACTGGGATGAAATGATGATGAAGACAACACAACACCCAGTCCCTGAGCGGAGAAAATCCCCGACCCAGCTGGGAATCGAACCCGGGCCCGTTAGGACGGCAGTGCGTCACGCTGACAATTTTTTGTTGTTGATTTTTTTCGTTTTTTTCCTCTTATTTTAAAGCCCCTGAGGAAAATGAAACTAAAAAAAAGAAACTAAATGCCACCGCCACTGTTCATCATATAACAAAAAAATCTAGTCCCCTTCAGGCGTTGGCTCTTGACTTAACCTACTCCAGAGAGCTGCTTATATAGCAGGGGAAATATGGGAATTCAAGGTTAGCGCTATCCTTACAAACAAAACAAAATCTTCCCTTTTGTGAATTTTATTTTTATTTGTATTTTATTTGTTTATTTTTGTTGTGTAATTGATCAGAGGCCTTCTGCGCCCCGCTGGTCACATGTTGAGTCACGTCTTCTCGAAATTGATGTGTTCCGTTCAGTTATTGAGAAATGTTCATTGGTTCAAACAGGAAACCTTCTTCTCTCTTGGCTTAACACATTCCAGCTGCGAGGCGGGTCGTGGAAAGCACTCCCAAGGAAAGTTCGAGAAAAACTGTCCGTATTTTGTGTGACGGACAACGACATAATGACGGTCATTGAGGTATGTCCAAAAATCGAGTACAGAGTTTATAGTTTGTCCAAATAGGTAGTGAATGGCATGTCCGCGAATCCAATTCACAGCATTGTTCTTTGTCCGAGGAAAATAGTCACGTTCCAGAAATAATAATGAAAGGGGAGTAATCCGATCCGGAATGTCCCGCGTTAGAAAAGCTACAATACGACGAATCAATTGCCAAACCTCCGCCGCCGGTCCGCAAACAAACCGATGTTCGTAATTGTCTGGCACTCCACACATGGAACATAGACGTGACTGGGCGAGGTGTATACGATGAAGGCGAGATTGGTTGATTTGCTTACCGTTAACAGTTAGGTACCAGACAGATTGAACATTCGTGTCAAGGTAACAGGCGAACACCGCGCGCCATACATGACGCCAGTCAACCTGGGGGAACTTTTGTTCAATCAGGTTAGGAGGACGACCTAATTGGAGGACACTGTATAGTGCCTTTGTCTTGATTAAAAGCTGTCTTGGTAAGGTGAGGCGTAGATAACTGAGTTCAAGAAAGAAGTGTCTTATATAATGGAACTCGTCCCGAACATCCGAGATCATCATCACGATTCAGCTATCGGGGCGGACAAAACAAGCGGTGGAATGTGGGTAAGAGGGGATGTTACGACCTTCCTATCGTGTGACACATTCAAAATGGCTGTGGCCAGGATTGTGGTGAAATTTGGTGCCAATGTGGTATTATTAACCCACCTAAACGTTACAGGTACTTCTCAGCTCCGACCTATTTCTCCCGAGTCGACGAGTTGCTATTTGAAGCCAGGGGGTGAGGAGCGCTCCATCCTACTGCACCATTCATATTTAAACTTCGAAGTGGTTGGAAATTACGGTATTTCGCAAAAGTGATCCTTTAATTGTGTTGCGCAGTATATTTAGCATTCCACCTGAAACACGTTACATGTAAAGGAAATTCTTGTTCGCACTCATCCACATGAGTGCTAAAAGGAATCCGTTGGACTTCGATTACACGATAAATCAATCAAATGCAACAAAACAACGAGTAATTACAGTTACGAACAACTTAAATTCGAAAGAACACACAGAAAATGACGTGAGGAAGGCGAACCAAAGGCTACGGTTGTCCTGGCAGGAAACTTAGAAGATGCAACCGATCTACTAGAGAGACTCTTTCGTTGGAGTACTGCTTCTCGGTGTGGGATCCTTACCAGAGAGGATTACCGGAGTACATCGAGAACGTTCAGAGAAGAGCAGCACGATTTGTATTATCGAGAAATAGGGGAGAGTGTGTCACGGACACGATACAGGATTTCGGCAGGACATAATTAAGACAATGGCATTTCTCACGAAATTTCAGTCGCTAACTTTCTCTGGCGAATGCGAAAAAGTTTTGCTGACGCTGACCTGCACAGGGGGAAACGATCAGCATAATAAAATAAGGGAAATCCGAGCTGGCACGGAAAAATATAGGCGTTTGTTTCTTTCCGAGAGCTGTTCGAGTTTGGAAAAATAGAAAATTATTGCTGAGGTAGTTCGATAAACCCCCCGCCAGGCACTTAAGTGTGATCTGCAGAGTATCCTTGAAGATGTAGATGTGCACCGTTACCTCTCATCAAAATGGTAAAGTTTTAAACATTGGAACATCGTTAGTTCAACGATTTTTTATGCATCCCTTGCTGTTACATGGAGGGTACTCGCCATACCTATGAACATCAGACTACATGGTAAAACTTGGGTGGCACTCCTCTTAACTGGAATACTTCTTAACCACCGATTAACTGCATCGATGGAGCACCTTCGAAAGACCTAAGTGGTCATCGATGCACATTCCCTGTATACCAAGAAGATTGTAATAAGTAGTTGATACGTCACGATGAAGCTGTTTAACTATGTTCTGCAAAAAAAAAAAAAAGTACCGTAATGCAGTTTAGCGTGTTAGGACCAATACTTTTCCTGATATACAACAGTGACTTTCCCAGTAGTGTTACTCATGGCGAAAAAATCCTCTTCGCTGATGACAACAATACTATAGTCACTGAGAAAACAAGAGAACTCCTAGCCGAGAAAGCAAATGAAGCTCTCAAGGAAGTTTAAGATTTGTCAATAAGTAATAAAGTGACATGGAACATAAAGAAAAGTAATGTCATGAATTTCAGTTTGAAGAGGAAAATGACAATGTTAAATGAAATGTAGATGACACCTCTATATACTGTGTAACAAATGCAAAATTTCTGGGTATGAATATTGATTCTCAGTTGAATTGGTGTGAACATACAAAGGTACTTGCAAACAGAATGTCATCGGCATGTTATGCCCTTAGAATCCTATCATCACTGTGTAACATGCAGTGTCTTTTAGTTACATATTATTCATATGTACACTGAATTCTGAGCTATGGCATTCTTTTTTGGGGAACAAATGCACAAAATATGAACACAATTTTGAAACTCCAGAAAGGAGCCATAAGAATAATAACCCAAATTACTTGTCGAGCTCATAGAAAAGATCTGTGGAGAAAACTGGGGATTTTAACTGCTCCATGTGAATACATTTACCAAGCAGTTGTACACATCAAAAATAACATTGGTAATTACTGCACAAACAGCTCCTTCCATGCAACAAGAGCTAGACTCAACTTATATTTACCAATAAAAATAAACATAAAACTCAGAACAGCATTTTCCACCAAGGAATAAAACTGTACAATAAATTACCAAAAGAGATTAAAGAAATTACAAAAATATGTTTATTTATAAAGGCAGCTGAAAAGTAGCTGTTGTGCAACACATTTTATACATTGAAGGATTACTTAGCTAAAACAGAGTAGGGGTTTCATAAAAAATGTTATACAAACAAATAATAATAATAATGATTATAAAATTTCCTACACTCCATATAGAACCTTCACTTTATGATTTTTACTTTCTTTTTCGTCCTTTCTAGAAATACTTACCCCCCAAGCATGCATGGCACAATGCTAACACCTCTTCCTCTTTTTGAGCTCAACATCTCACTCATTCTACATCTACTTCTACATTTATACTCGGCAAGCCACCCAACGGTGCGTGGCGGAGGACACTTTACGTGCCACTGTCATTACCTCCCTTTTCTGTTCCAGTCGCGTATGGTTCGCGGGAAGAACGACTGTCTGAAAGCCTCCGTGCGCGCTCGAATCTCCCTAATTTTACATTCGTGATCTCCTCGCGAGGTATCAGTAGGGGGAAGCAATATATTCGATTCCTCATCCAGCTCGCAGCTTGTGGTCGTGCGGTAGCGTTCTCGCTTTCCGCGCTCGGGTTCCCGGGTTCGGTTCCCTGCGGGGTCAGGGATTTTCTTTGCCTCGTGATTGCTGGGTGTTGTGTGATGTCCTTAGGTTAGTTAGGTATAGGTAGTTATAAGTTCTAGGGGACTGATGACCATAGATGTTAAATCCCATAATGCTCAGAGCCATTTGAACCATTTTGATACCTCATCCAGAAACGCACCCTCTCGAAACCTGGCGAGCAAGCTACACCGCGATGCATAGCGCCTCTCTTGCACAGTCTGCTACTTGAGTTTGCTAAACATCTCCGTAACGCTATCACGGTTACCAAATAACCCTGTGACGAAACGCGCCACTCTTCTTTGGATGTTCTCTATCTCCTCCGTCAAACCGATCTGGTACGGATCACACACTGATGAGCAATACTCAAGTATAGGTCGAACGAGTGTTATGTAAGCCACCTCCTTTGTTGATGGACTACATTTTCTAAGGACTCTCCCAATGAATCTGAATCTGGTACCCGCCTTACCAACAATTAATTTTATATCATGATTCCACTTCAAGTCGTTCCGCATGCATACTCCCAGATATTTTACAGAAGTAACTGCTACCAGTGTTTGTTCCGCTGTCATATAATCATACAATAAAGGATTCTTCTTTCTATGTATTCGCAATACATTACATTTGTCTGTGTTAAGGGTCAGTTGCCACTCCCTGCACCAATTACCTATCCGCTGCAGATCTTCTCGCATTTCGATGCAATTTTCTAATGCTGCAACTTCTCTGTATATTACAGCATCATCCGCGAAAAGCCGCATGGAACTTCCGACACTATCTACTAGGTCTTTTATATATATTGTGAAAAGCAATGGTCCCATAACACTCCCATGTGGCACACCAGAGGTTACTTTAAGGTCTGAAGACGTCTCTCCATTGATAACAACATGCTGTGTTCTGTTTGCTAAAAACTCTTCAATGTCATTATGGAAGTATCCTGACTCAGTTTTTCAGGGTAGCAAATGGGAAGTTGCGGTACCAAAAAAGGCCCAGAGATCACCAGTGTGTGTGTGTGTGTGTGTGTGTGTGTGTGTGTGTGTGTGTGTGTGTGTGTGTGTGTTTGTGTAGTGAGTGAAGTGCTATAAAACAATGTGTGCATAGTGTGTGCATTGACTGTAGTGAGATATGAGTGAATAATGTGGCATTACATTATTTAATAAGTTATTTGTAAAAAAGGAATTGTGTTGTTGTTGTTGTTGTCTTCAGTCCTGAGACTGGTTTGATGCAGCTCTCCATGCTACTCTATCCTGTGCAAGCTTCTTCATCTCCCACTACCTACTGCAACTTACATCCTTCTGAATCGGCTTAGTGTACTCATCTCTCGGCCTCCCTCTTAGATTTTTACCCTCCACGCTGCCCTCCAATGCTAAATTTGTCATCCCTTGATGCCTCAAAACATATGCTACCAACCGATGCCTTCTTCTAGTCAAGTTGTGCCACAAAATTCTCTTCTCCCCAATCCTATTCAATACCTCCTCATTAGTTACGTGATCTATCCACCTTATCTTCAGTATTCTTCTGTAGCACCACATTTCGAAAGCTTCTATTCTCTTCTTGTCCAAACTAGTTACTGTCCATGTTTCACTTCCATACACGGCTACACTCCAAACAAATACTTTCAGAAACGACTTCCTGATACATAAATCTATATTCGATGTTAACAAATTTCTCTTCTTCAGAAACGCTTTCCTTGCCATTGCCAGTCTACATTTTATATCCTCTCTACTTCGACCATCATCAGTTATTTTACTTCCTAAATAGCAAAACTCCTTTACTACTTTAAGCGTCTCATTAGACAGAATTACAATGTCATCGGCGAACCTCAAAGTTTTTACTTCGTCTCCATGAATTTTAATACCTACTCCAAATTTTTCTTTTGTTTCCTTTACTGCTTGCTCAATATACAGATTGAATAACATCGGGGAGAGGCTACAACCCTGTCTCACTCCTTTCCCAACCACTGCTTCCCTTTCATGCCCCTCGACTCTTATGACTGCCATCTGGTTTCTGTACAAATTGTAAGTAGCCTTTCGCTCCCTGTATTTTACCCTTTAGAATTTGAAAAAGAGTATTCCAGTCAACATTGTCAAAAGCTTTCTCTAAGTCTACAAATGCTAGAAACGTAGGTTTGCCTTTTCTTAATCTTTCTTCTAAGATAAGTCGTAAAGTCTGTATTGCCTCACGTGTTCCAACATTTCGACGGAATCCAAACTGATCCTCCCCGACGTCCGCATCTACCAGTTTTTCCATTCGTCTGTAAAGAATTCGCGTTAGTATTTTGCAGCTGTCACTTATTAAACTGATAGTTCGGTAATATTCACAACTGTCAGCACCTGCTTTCTTTGGGATTGGAATTACTATATTCTTCTTGAAGTCTGAGGGTATTTCGCCTGTCTCATACATCTTGCTCACCAGCTGGTAGAGTTTTGTCATGACTGGCTCTCCCAAGGCCGTCAGTAGTTCTAATGGAATGTTGTCTACTCCGGGGGCCTTGTTTCGACTCAGGTCTTTAAGTGCTCTGTCAAACTCTTCACGCAGTATCGTATCTCCCATTTCGTCTTCATCTACATCCTCTTCCATTTCCATAATATTGTCCTCAAGTACATCGCCCTTGTATAAACGTTCTATATACTCCTTCCACCTTTCTGCCTTCCCTTCTTTGCTTAGAACTGGGTTGCCATCAGAGCTCTTGATAATCATACACGTGGTTCTCTTCTCTCCGAAGGTCTCTTTAATTTTCCTGTAGGCAGTATCTATCTTACCCCTAGTGAGATAAGCTTCTACATCCTTACATTTGTCCTCTAGCCATCCCTGTTTAGCTATTTTGCACTTCCTGTCGATCTCATTTTTAAGACGTTTGTATTCCTTTTTGCCTGCTTCATTTACTGCATTTTTATATTTTCTCCTTTCATCAATTAAATTCAATATTTCTTCTGTTACCCAAGGATTTCTAGCAGCCCTCGTCTTTTTACCTACTTCATCCTCTGCTGTCTTCACTACTTCATCCCTCAGAGCAACCCATTCTTCTTCTACTGTATTTCGTTCCCCCATTCCTGTCAATTGTTCCCTTATGCTCTCTCTGAAACTCTGTACAACCTCTGGTTCTTTCAGTTTATCAAGGTCCCATCTCCTTAATTTCCCACATTTTTGCAGTTTCTTCAGTTTTAATCTACAGGTCATAACCAATAGATTGTGGTCAGAGTCCACATGTGCCCCTGGAAATGTCTTACAACTTAAAACCTGGTTCCTAAATCTCTGTCTTACCATTATATAATCTATCTGATACCTTTTAGTATCTCCAGGGTTCTTCCACGTATACAATCTTCTTTCATGATTCTTAAACCAAGTGTTATCTATGATTAAGTTTTGCTCTGTGCAAAATTCTACTAGGCGGCTTCCTCTTTCATTTCTTAGCCCCAATCCATATTCACCTACTAAGTTTCCTTCTCTCCCTTTTCCTACACTCGAATTCCAGTCACCCATTACTATTAAATTTTCGGCTCCCTTCACTATCTGAATAATTTCTTTTATTTCATCGTACATTTCTTCAATTTCTTCGTCATCTGCAAAGCTAGTTGGCATATAAACTTGTACTACTGTAGTAGGCCTGGGCTTCGTATCTATCTTGGCCACAATAATGCGTTCCGTATGCTGTTTGTAGTAGCTTACCCGCATTCCTATTTTCCTATTCATTATTAAACCTACTCCTGCATTACCCCTATTTGATTTTGTGTTTATAACCCTGCAGTCATCTGACCAGAAGTCCTGTTCCTCCTGGCACCGAACTTCACTAATTCCCACTATATCTAACTTCAACCTATCCATTTCCCTTTTTAAATTTTCTAACCTACCTGCCCGATTAAGGGATCTGACATTCCACGCTCCGATCCGTAGAACGCCAGTTTTCTTTCTCCTGATAACGACATCCTCCTGAGTAGTCCCCGCCCGGAGATCCGAATGGGGGACTATTTTATCTCCGGAATATATTACCCAAGAGGATGCCATCATCATTTAATCATACAGTACAGCTACATGTCCTCGGGAAAAATTACGGCTGTAGTTTCCCCTTGCTTTCAGCCGTTCGCAGTACCAGCACAGCAAGGCCGTTTTTGTTAATGTTGCAAGGCCAGATCAGTCAATCATCCAGACTGTTGCCCCTGCAACTACTGAAAAGGCTGCTGCCCCTCTTCAGGAAGCACACGTTTGTCTGGCCTCTGAACAGATACCCCTCCGTTGTGGTTGCACCTACGGTACGGCCATCTGTATCGCTGAGGCGCGCAAGCTTCCCCAGCAACGGCAAGGTCCATGGTTCATGGGGGGGGGGGGGGGGGGGAGGAATTGTGTACCAAGGATAAATATAATGATTGCCTCTAACTAGAAGTCTGTAAATATATGTGTATATGAGTTAGGTTATTTTAAATTGACCTAAATTTGTAAATACTTTGACATGTCCTATATCCTTATAAAAAAAGATCTATGGACGAATAAAGCTACTACTACTGCTACTACTACTACTACTACTACATCTGTGTTCGTGGATACCGGCCCGATTTGCTTACTACAAAGCTTGCAAAATGCGAGTGTGCTATCATTTCAGCAAGCCGGTGTCATGCTCATTACGTGGTTCCTCGTCTGTCCACATCACGTACCTTGACATGTTGGCTACAGTGGCAACACGCAAATCCCGTGATCTACTTCACGTTTCAGAGGCATGTGTTTTTAATTTTCTCCAAAGTATTCGCCGGCCATTATCGATCGACAATCGATACGTAATGTTCGACAGTGCCGTACAGAACAAATGACCTTAAGAACCTTCATGCCCCTCGCTGATCACTTCAGTCCATCTTACAACGTGTAACCGATGTGCGTCACGACAACGCATTTCGGAGTGTCTATAAAAAGATTTACATCGTCAGTGTTTCTCATAAAAGAGACTGCAGCGTTCCGCAGGCGTAATAAATGTTTTTACGAGCATTCGCAGAAGGACCCCCGGCGCCACCGGTGCGGGATTTCGCGTTCAATTTATCACAAAGACCGGCTGCTCGTAGTTGATACGCCGCCAAGCACTAAAGTGCTTCCTCAGAGCAAGCGCGCCCTATAAATTTTCCACATCTGCGACAAGCCACCGCAACGGGATAAACCTGCGGAGCACGGAACCCCGTGGAATACTTCGTCGGCGAGATGGGCCGGCCGTACCTGCTGTGTGACCTGTGAGACAACGGAAGGCATCTTGTTCCATGCCTCGTGGGTAGATAAACAACTTCGAGGAACACCACTTGCCAAGATTCGACACTATCTCTGTGCCACACTGACGACCCGATTCCGAGTCTCTGTGACGTAGGTGGTTGTACCTGGACGATAGTGTGTGAAGGGGCATATGATGTTTCCTGGTCATTGTTTCAAACTAGTGTTTGACAAAACAGGTGAAGCACTCGGAAGACATGGTCGGATGCCAGCGTAGCTTCATACGCGTACACATCATGGGCAGGCATGTAAACCATTAGATTTAGAATTCTCTCTTATGACGGACACCACTTGCCAAGATTCGACACTATCTCTGTGCCACACTGACGACCCGATTCCGATTCTCTGTGACGTAGGTGGTTATACCTGGACGCTAGTGTGTGAAGGTGCATATGATGTTTCCTGGTCATTGTTTCAACCTAGTGTTTGATCTTAGAATCACATGACTAGCCGCTGCCGCACTGTCCCCAGTGATACTTTGTTAGTAACTCTAGGAATATGCCCACTGGACTTGGAAATTAGGAACAGTGGAGCCTATTACTGGTTGTATCAAAAAGATACGCAAAGTATATCTATTTAAAAAAACTGATAAAAATGCTCTTAAAGTCTTTTTAAGAGACAGTCTTCACTTCTTCCGACCTGACCATGTAAGTGTACAAAAGTTGTGGAATGTTTTCAAAGAGATAGTTTGAACAGCAATTGAGAGATATATACCAGATATAAATTAATAACTGATGCTACTGTTCCCCCATGGTACACAAGACGAGTCAGATCGTTGTTGCAGAAGCAACGAAAAAAGCATGCCAAATTTAAAAGAACGCAAAATCTCCAGGATTAGTAAAGTCTTACAGAAGTTCCAAATATGGCGCGTACTTCACTGGGAGATGCTTTTAATAATTTCCACAACGAAATTCTGTCTCCACATCTGGCAGAAAATATATAAAGCACACCAGTGGCAAGACAATAAATATCTCCACTGCGCGATAAGAACGTTGAACTCACTGATGACAGTGCCACTAGAGCAGAGTTATTAAACACGATTTTCCGAAACTCCTTCGGCAAAGAAGACGAAGTAAATATTCCTGAATTCCAATCAAGAACAACTGTCAAGATGAGAAATAGAGAAGTAGATATCCTCGGTGTTGCAAAGCAGATAAAATCACTTACTAAAGGCTAGGCCTCCGGTCCGGATTGTACACCAGTTAGGTTCCTTTCACAGTATGCTGATAAAATAGCTCCACTCGCACACAGAAAGATATTTACCTAAAGACTGGAAAATTGCTCAAGTCACACCAATACCCAAAAAGGGAAATAGATGTAATCCGCTGAATTACCGGCCAATATCACTAACGTCGATTTGCAGTAGGGTTTTAGAACATTTACTGTATTCGAACATTATGAAGTACCTCCAAGAAAACGATTTAAGGACGTACAGTCAGCACGTATTCAGAAAATATCATTCTTGTGAAACACAACTAGCTTTTTATACTCATGAACTAACAAGTGCTATCGACACGGGATGTCAAATTGATTCTATATTTTTAGATTTCCAGAAGGCTTTCGACACCGTTCCTCACAAGCCTCTTCTAATCAAACTGCGTGCCTACGGAGTATCGCCTCAATTGTGCGGCTGCATTCGTGATTTCCTGTCAGAAAGGTCACAGTTCATAGTAATAGACGGAATGTCATCGAGTAAAACGGAAGTAATATCCGGCGTTCCTCAAGAAAGTGTTATAGGCCCTCTATTCTTCCTGATCTATATTAACAACATAGGAAACAATCTGAGTAGCCATCTTAGATTTTTTGCAGATGATACTGTCATTTACCGTCTTGTAAAGTCATCGGATGATCAAAACTAATTGCAAAATGATTTAGATAAGATATCTGTATGCTGCAAAAAGTGGCAGTTGACCCCGAATAAAGAAAACTGCGAAGTTAATCACATGAGTACTAAAAGAAATCAGCTAAATTTCGATTACGCGATAAGTCACACAAATTTGAGTGCTGTAACATTCAACTAAATACTTAGGGATTAGAATTACAAATAATCTAAATTGGAACGATCACATAGATAATATTGTGGGTAGAGCAAACTAAAGACTGCGATTCATTGTCAGCACACTTAGAAGGTGCAACAGGTCTACTACAGAAAATGCTTACACCACGCTTGTCCGCCCTATTCTGGAGTACTGCAGTGCGGTGTGGGATCCGCATCAGGTGGGATTGACGGATGACATCGAAAAAGTACAAAGAAGGGCAGCTCGTTTTGTATTATCGCAAAATAGGGGAGACAGTGTCACAGACATGATACGTGAATTGGAGTGACAATCATTAAAACAAAGGCGTTTTTCGTTGCGACGGGATCTTCTCAAGAAATTTCAATCACCAGTTTTCTCCTCCAATTGCGAAAACATTCTGTTGGCACCCACTTACATAGGGAGAAATAATCATCACGATAAAATAAGAGAAATCAGGGCTCGCACGGAAAAATTTAACTACTCGTTTTTCCCGCGTGCCGTTCGAGAATGGAACGGTAGAGAGACAGCATGAAGGTGGTTCGTTGAACCCTCTGCCAGGCATTTTATTGTGAATAGCAGAGTAATAACGTAGATGTAGATGTTAAAGAAAGGAAATCAAATGGGAGTACGAAGGATGCTTCGAACTGAGGCCATTTCGTAAAAGGCAATAAAATATCGCAAATTACAAGCTGTGACAGAATTTCAGGCACATGTAGGAGAGCATAGGAATTTCTCCCTAATATCAGGCAGGGATTAACCTATGGAGTGGACTGATTGACTGTGCATAGCAATTATGCTACGTATCTTCACGAAATGAGAAGACGAATGATAGCTATGCCTGCGGCATTGTGGGCGCACTAGAACACACACTTTGGGATTGGACGCTCTATGAAGATGCAGCAGGTAATGGACGTCACGTGTTAAGGATATTGGATCTCAAAACAGCACTAGGGAGTGAGTCGACCTGGCGCACGTTGGACGATACTGCAGCCGCAGTATCCAGGAAGGCAAAGGAAGACTTCAGGAGGCATTCAACCGTAAGTCATCACCCTGCCATCCAGACTAGACAACATACATTTCGGCGACCACCGAGTGAAATACTGTCCCAATAATCTACTTTGAGTTAGTGCAAGAGATCATGGAAGCGTGAACTTGAAGAACTAACAGTGATGCGTGGAATTACGAGGTACATTCAAGTTCTAAGGACTCCGATTTTTTTTTCTCCGGACTGGAAAGACATAGAAACATGAGCATTGTTTTAAAATGAGGCCGCGTTCGCCGGCCGCGGTGGTCTCGCGGTTCTAGGCGCGCAGTCCGGAACCGTGCGACTGCTACGGTCGCAGGTTCGAATCCTGCCTCGGGCATGGATGTGTGTGATGTCCTTAGGTTAGTTAGGTTTAAGTAGTTCTAAGTTCTAGGGGACTAATGACCACAGCAGTTGAGTCCCATAGTGCTTAGAGCCATTTTTTTTTGAGGCCGCGTTCATTGTCAATACGTCCCAGAGATGGCAGCACCGTACGGCAGATGGAATTTTACCACCATCGGCGAGAATGAGAACTGTTTTAAATACTTAAAATGGCGACGTTTTCCTTACTTGAAGAGCGTGCAATCATTCGTTTTCTGAATTTGCGTGGTGTGAAACCAATTGAAATTCATCGACAGTTGAAGGAGACATGTGGTGATGGAGTTATGGATGTATCGAAAGTGCGTTCGTGGGTGCGACAGTTTAATGAAGGCAGAACATCGTGTGACAACAAACCGAAACAACCTCGGGTTCGCACAAGCTGGTCTGACGACATGATCGAGAAAGTGGAGAGAATTGTTTTGGGGGATCGCCGAATGACTGTTGAACAGATCGCCTCCAGAGTTGGCATTTCTGTGGGTTCTGTGCACACAATCCTACATGACGACCTGAAAGTGCGAAAAGTGTCATCCAGATGGGTGCCACGAATGCTGACGGACGACCACATGGCTGCCCGTGTGGCATGTTGCCAAGCAATGTTGACGCCCAACGACAGCATGAATGGAACTTCCTTTTCGTCGGTTGTGACAATGGAGAGACATGGATGCCATTTTTCAATCCAGAAACAAAGCACCAGTCAGCTCAATGGAAGCACACAGATTCACCGCCACCAAAAAATTTCGGGTAACCGCCAGTGCTGAAAAAATGATGGTGTCCATGTTCTGGGACAGCGAGGGCGTAATCCTTACCCATTGCGTTCCAAAGGGCACTACAGTAACAGGTGCATACTACGAAAATGCTTTGAAGAACAAATTCCTTCCTGCACTGCAACAAAAACGTACCTTCGCTAATTTTTACAGTGCTGACCCTTGAATGTAAGAACCAGGTATTTACCACTAGATTTAATGTACAGGTTGATTAGGTATACCCGATTTGTAATATTTTGTGTCTTTTGTAACCCTGATACAGAGAAGTTAAATTTTGGGAATCTATTTTATCAAACGGTCAGACTTTTTGTCATGTAACTGTCCAAGTGTTTTTGATTACGACAGTAAGGGAAAAACGTAGAACAGTTGAGAAGTTCACTAATTTCGAAGTTAATGAAAAATGTTTCATTTCACATTTTGTGAAGGAGAACTTTATTTTGAATACTACTTTCAAACTGAATCATTTGGTCTTACAATATCCCCTGACCGTCTCTCAGACCGCTACTAATTTTTCTGTCGAGATATTTCTCACATCCATGCAAAGCCAAATGGACTCTTCCATGTACCTTCCTATTGGCTGTCAAGTTACACGTGCCAGCATTCTTGCATTGTTGCTACTCTTTGTTTCGTAATTATTAGCCTTGAGAGGTCTCACAGACGTACCATAGTGTTTGCGTGCATCGTTTTTATTGCGTGCTACTGTTTCTCCATGGCGTGGAAAGCTGGGCCTTATATGCAACGTGTGTTATGTGAGACAGATGTCGTCACTTTCAAGATGAGCCTCAGACAACGAAAGAAGAATTCGAAAATCGAAAAACGTGCACCGTTTGCCCTCCTCGTCTGAAGAGGAAAACAAGGTATCCATGTCAACAGTCTGGTGTTCCGATTTGTTTGGAGTGTTCCAGGAAGGTCTGCGTGAAGTGTTTGCAGGTGGAAATTGACTAAAGTATGATTCAGTGGCACATGAGAATAAGTATTTAGTTTTTACTTGTAATTTTAGAAGTAAAATGGTTTCAAAGTTTCTCCATTCATAAACTTATGGACTGAAATATTCGCTCTACATTGCAAAGTGAGTCGTAAACTGAAAGCTGACTTTGCACACAATTTATCGTAGGTCATGTCGGATTTTTCCACCTAGTTATATTGCCAATTTATAATATAATCCCTCTGATGAAAATCCGTGTGTGAGTAGAGAGCTAACTATTTGCTGTAATTTTCGTAACCCATAAAATAAAAATATACTCCAGATTTCGCTTTGTTTTAAATGTCAAAGTGTTTAACATACCGCAGTGTTTAAAAAAAAATCAAATTTCTACATTGGTAACATAAACATGGCCCCATGCGATTTTCATCTAAGACTCAAAGAACACATTCCAGGACTTCAATTTGATTGTGATGAAACAGTCCAGTCAGTTAGAGGTGAGGCTGTGGCTCTGTCAACATAGTCAAACACTCTAAGTGACGGTGTCAACAAACTGGTCTCTCGTTGGGAGACACGTGTTCGTCGCCACAATGACGGTGTTGTGAAACAAATATGTAGACATGAGGAATAAATATGTAGAATGTTAATATGTTCTGCTCTGTTTAAAAAGCTTGACGAGTTTTCGGAGGCATTACACTTCAGCACACCCTCGTATAAAGTAATTTTACAAAAATGTATTTTACTTTGTCTTGGAACTAACTGCATCTGTAACATGTACATCACACTTGACGTGGAACAGCATTCATGTATGATAGACCGATCTTCAGTACAATGCCATTTGTGTGATCCAACCGAACAATTGAACATTTAACGTTAATTATGTATAATTTGCCTCTCAAATTTGAATCATTTCTTAGGTCGCAGCTAGCTCTACACTTGGAAGCTTTTAAAACACAAAAGCAGATTTGAATAATTTCTGTTTGTTTCACACGAATGCAATTTTTTATTACAAAAATAATGTTACGCTCCCTTACAAAGTTATTCAGTTGTTCGTCTAACGTCGATGATCTGTTTATTCATCTGGAATGTTCGTTTCAGCACCAATTGGTCTCAAGTTCCGTTTAACTTTAAAAAGCTTCTCTGCACAGTCCGCAACAAAATCGCCTGCAACGCATCAACAAATTTACCCCGCAACTTTTCACTGTCGTAACATAGCCTTGCGTAAGAGAAAACCATTTTTTTTACTAAAAAATACTTGCCAGTGCTGACGGCTGTGTTAACTACAGGTGTCGCTTGATAGACTGCACGAAACGTTCTTATCTTAGGGCTAATTTACGCATACTCTTAATTCGCGTGCCCAAAACTGTAGACGACTGTGTGATCAAGCGAACTGAACACGAGTGCCGACATGCAACTGCTGTACAAAGCACACAACACGCTTTTACCCAGAACGATACTGATCTCTTGACCTTTCACCCTTACGAAGTGACTCTGTACACAAAAGAAATTGCATTCGTTCATAGGACAAGCAGAAGCCACTAACACGTATGTCATTTCTGCAGTAACTTTCTTTCTTTGGGACCATGTAACTCAAATCTACTCGGTCACGGAACAACTACATAATTCACAGAAAGCTGATAAGAAATTTTAAAAATAAAAGAATTACTATGTGTCGCTCTTGTGATGTTTAGTCCAAAACCTAGTTAAATGAAGGTCTCTATACTTGTCTACCCAGCGCAAGCCTCTTCGTTTCTACCCAACCTGCTGAAGCCTTAATCCCTCTGCGTTAAGAAATTCACATTCCTTGATGCCTCAGGATGTGCCATATTAACAGAACACTTCTTTTACTCAGTTTAGGCCATTTTTTTTATTTCCCACTATTAGATTCAGTATCATTTCATCAGTTATCCAACCCACCCACCAAATCATCAGCATACTTCTATAGCCTGATATTTCAAAAGCACCTATACGCTATTTGTGTGAAACGTTTCAGTTTCCAGACAAATATGCGAAAACTTAAAGTTGTATCATGTTAACAAATTTCTCTTTCCTGAAATGTTTTCTTTGCATTTGCCAGTCTGCATTTCATATCCTCTCTACGTTATGCTCCATCAGTTATGTTGCTGCCCAAATAGCAAGACTCACATACTACTTTCAGTGTTTCATTTCCTAATCTAATTCCCTCAGCTTCACCCTGTGTAATGCGACTACATTCCATTACTCTTGTTTTGTTGATGTTCATCTTATAAACTCTTTTCAAGACACTTTCCATTCCTTTCGACTGATACAATTCCTTGGTGGTCTCTAACAGAATTACGTTGTAACTGGCAAATCGCAGTATTTTAATTTCTTCTCCTTGAACTTAAATTTCCTTTCCAAATTTCTTCTTGGTTTCCTTTACTGCTTGCTGCACTGTACGGATTGAATAACACCGGCGTTAGCTTAAAGACCCTCCCACATGTGTCTCAACAGCTGCTTACCTTTCCCATCTTTAGGCTCTTAATCTCAGTCTGTTTTCCATAGATGTAGTGAGTAAACTTTCGGTCCCTATGTTTCCATAGATGTAGTGAGTAGACTTTCGGTCCCTAAGTTATATCCCTTTTATTAGAACTTCAAAGAGCGTATTCCATTCAACACTGTCAAATGCTTTCTCTAAATCTACAAATACTAGAAACATAGATTTGCCTTTGGTAACCCATCTTCACCAAGAAGGTCACTATTGCCTCAGATGTTCCCACACGTCTCCGAATCCCTAACTGATCTCCCTCGAACAGTATATACACACCTGAAAGCTTTATGTGTACGATAGTATGTGCAATAAAGTTAGGTAAGTCGTAGAATCAATACTGCCTCATGTATTCATATTTTTCCGCAGAAGAATAACTGATCATCTTTGAACTATTTACAAACACGAGGAAGTTTTGTCAATAAAGGACTACTATCAATGCAAGGTTCTAAACCACTGTACAGAGTTAAAAGAGTTTCCCACAAATAAACTACTGAAGTTAACTTTTAAAATATTGGGTTTGTTGCATGGAATGTTA
Organism: Schistocerca gregaria; assembly: GCF_023897955.1. Classification (NCBI taxonomy): domain Eukaryota; kingdom Metazoa; phylum Arthropoda; class Insecta; order Orthoptera; family Acrididae; genus Schistocerca; species Schistocerca gregaria. The sequence continues at coordinate 1,154,069,982 of NC_064920.1, read as the reverse complement.
CATTTTGTTGCAAGCTTACTGAAACTGTAACCTGCACAGATGTCTGTAACACCGTTAAAGAATTGTTACCCAAGCGCTAATTATTTACCATCTGGAGTCCACTGAATGAATGCTGCCATTTATTCGGAGTGAGTCCATATCGTTAACCATAAATACAATGTGGGATTATATGTAATGGCAGAGTTGGAAAACCTAGACCTTTGAACAACAAGAAGTACATGTGTTGCCATATCTGGAATTCTGAGACATGTGAACAAAAGCTGCTCAGAATTCGATAACAGCGTGGATAAGTTGTCTATCGTTTTCTAGGCTAATAGTATCCCTTGTGGATATGCAGATTATCTCCAAACTACGGTACCGTACAGCGAAAGCGAGCAAAGTAAACTAACGTTAACATGGTGTCAGTAAAAGACAGGAACATTTAGTTCTGCACCAAATCCAAAAAGTGATAGTGGCAAGATAGGAGTTCATATACCTTAGGCTTAAAGAATTGAAAAATGTCACATTTTACAGATTGTCAGATCACCTCGTGAGAATAAAAATACACTTCACAAAAATTTCGCATCAGTAATTGTCTGCAGTGTATTGATTGTAATTAAGCTTCTATCTTTTTTTTAGCTTTTAAAGCCAAGAGCAAATATTAGCAGGTGACTTTTTTGCTAAATCATTTACCTTACATTCTACGTCTCACACAATTTGTCTTCTACAGATAGAAGAAGTTTTGAATTGCCTTCCGTATTTATGGGCAGATCATTGACGTATGTTAAGGAAATCATCATATCCAGAAAGAATCCGGCACCACATGACGATACTGAAGGCAATGGAAACCAGTGCATTAAAGACACATAATGTGACTCCACAGGACATGTTACCTACAACCAATTGTTGTGATGATACTGTTACTGACGAAAGATTCCACATTACCTACAACCAATTGTTGTGATGATATTGTTACTGGCGAAAGATTCCACATTAGTTGATCGTTCGGATTTCCGGGACGGAACTGCCGAAAGGAAAGGGACGATGATAAAAAGAATGAATTAGCAAAGAATTGGTGACATCCTACAACTATAAGCTTTTTTGCACTGCCCACAAAGGACGCTTTCCTTGTGAAAGTGTAGAGTCGTGTCATACATGTGTTAGTAGGGAGGAGATGTGTAATGGTTGCAATTATAGTGTGGTGTTGTCTGCATTGTATATGAACATGAGAGAAAGGAAGGGGTGAAATCCGGTGCCAGCACATTGACTCCTCTTCTCCAGCAGCACCAAGCCAGCTGCCAAGCTTAACACCCTACCCAACAGAAGAATCACTATCAGTAGGGTCACATGCCCTCACTTTAGAAGACACTGCGAGGCGGTATGGAATGTAATCCACGATACTGGCACAAAGTCTGGCGATCAGGGAATTTACGTCACCAATTTTCCACCCCTTTCCGGCCAAGTACTGGCAGCGACAATTTCATCCCACCATGAATCGAACTGTACACTGCTTCCTCTGTCCAGCAGCCCAGCACAGGTTGAGTCTTTTCTGTGCCATTTTCCCCCTCGAGACCGCCATCTTGGATTACGTCATGGAATGGATGACAGCAGCCTCTGGTGGCGGTACTGTGTACTAGGTCGTGGCGAACACACTTGATGGTGGTATTGCCTCTAATTGTTTAAATAAAGACTGCATGCAAAATAAAGACTTATGTCCAGCACAGGTCGAGTCCTTTTCCCGCCAGTTCCTAGGAAGAGGTGGCGGTCAGATGACTAAGCTTAGAGCAGGTAGCCCAAGTGACCTATTTTCCCGCCATTTTCTCCTGTCCTGATGGAATTTAAACTTCCCACCATTTTCTGGGGGAGGGGAGGGGAGGAGGTTAGGTTAGTGGCGGTAGCCCAATTGACCTATCTTCCCGCCAAAAGCCGCCATCTCAGGTTACGGTACTTGCGTCATCAGCTGATGCCATAGCTGCCATCTTGGATGACGTCATGCGCTGTTGCCAAGTCTACAGGCCGCCATCTTGTAAGACTCATCACCCCCATCTTGGATAACGGTACTTTGGAGTGGCACAAACTTTGTCCCACTACTGCCAACCTCTTGGGGAGACCCAACTTGTCTTTGCCATTACAACGAGTCCTAAAACACAGAATTCCCCTTTAATGGAATATCCCACAAGCTCTATTCCTTCTGAAGCTTGTGCTTTATCGAAGTTAACTGAGAATCCTCATCCTGCTGCTGACTCAGACCGCCAAATGAGCCCAGAATCACGGCTAAAACTGCTTCCACACAAACATGCTCCCGGCCATACTCGCTGGATTGGCCAGAATCGTCTTCAGAAAATATTCGACTTAAGGCATTGGCCACTTTATTATCCATGCGCTTGGTATGACGCACCGAAAACGGAATGCAGAAATTGTCACTGCCTACCTGGCTATGCAGCTGGGCCAAGACCCACGACAACGCTTGGTTGTTGGTTTCTAAAGGGAAAGATTTATGTTCAAGGTAAATCTTGAAAAGCTCCAAGCCGAATAACACCGCCAGTCATTCTAACTCATATACCGAATCTTTCTTTGTCGTGGTGGGCACAAATCTCGCGGCATGGCCAACTGGCCGTCTTTCACCCTCGTTTTCTTGTAAGAGGACCGCGGCAGTCCCAGAATTAGAAGCGGTAGAACTGACCTCAGGTAGTACCAGGCAAAACCTTCATAAATAACACACACACACACACACACACACACACACACACATATATAACAACGGGGAACCAGGATACGAAGTCAGAATAGCCACCACGCGACACCAAGTGATGTGCATACTAACCGGATGCACACCGCGATTTCTCGTAAAATCCAGCGCCCATTGACAAATACTTGCTTATAGAGGACCAAGAGAAGGATATAACAGAGACTACTTGTAGTCGGAAACCCACGGGTATCATCCAGCAGATGCCACCGCGTCCAGTGCCAGCAGAGTTCAGACCGGACTCCAGCATGGCAATGGACACAAACCGCTTGCATCTTCAATAGCAGAGAACACACCGAATACTGTGCGTCCTGCCGAAGTAGAATCTAACGAGCAATGTTCATGGCTGATACCAACACCTGGCCCTACCAAAACTAGAATGATCAAAGGCACCACTCTGGCCAACTGGCAACGGCAGACCCCTGACCACAACACGCCACGTCACTTGCGCTCCTCGCCGCCTTTGTCGCACCCTCCCTTTTTCCAGGTCACCACAGCGCTTAACTCCCGTCTCCTCCGACCTGCCCTCTACCGGCGACAGTAACGCTCCACGCGCTCTTGCGGCCAGAGGGATTCCAAAACCGTGGGAATTACGCGAAATTAAACGCGGATGCACGGCACGGTAGGAGTGGACGTAATCTTTGGCACCTCACGATATTTATGGAGATTACTCGTAAAGAGTTTCCAGCAATCTTTCTTCCAGCAACCCATTTGCTCTGGAACTGGAAAAGGAGAGATGACACTCGTACACAAAGTGCCCTCTGCCACACACCGTAAGGTAGTTTATGAGGCATAGATGTCCCCCCTTCTCTGGCTCGTGTCCTTTTGCATTTCCGTCCTCTGCCTTTTCCCATTCCCTCTCGCGTCTGCCCTGCCCCTGCCCCCCCCCCCCCCCTTATGGGTCCTCTCCCTCCTTTGGTTCCCCCCCCCCTTTTCCTCTCCTTCCTCCTTGTTTTCCCCCTCATCTGTCCAGGTCCACCCTACCCCCCCCCCCCCCCCCCCCCCCCGCACATCTGCCCAATGCTATGGTGTGTCCTCTTTGTGCCGAAATTTTAGTGCAGTGTTTACAGTGAGTGTTCAGTGTTGTGTGCCTTTTCCGAAGAGTTGCGAACGGCCATCATAGTGGGTGTGATTTCTATATCTCTTGTGAACAGAAGCCAGACTGTCGCCATGTTTTTTAATTGTCTGTCTACTATGTTACCTGTCTGCATTCTGTGTATTTTTATTCGCTTTGCCAACCCTTTGTTTCATGTTTTAACTTTCCCCAATTTTCCACCGTTTTACAATTTAACTCCCCGTTTTATCGCCTGCTTTTATTGTTTCTTAACTTCTTCTTACATTTTAAAAGGTCTGTAGGCTGCAGAGCAGCGTAATAAGCTGCTGTCAGCCCGCCCCCTTCGGGGGGAATCGAAATACAACAAAGGAAAAGGCATAGATGTAGATGTAGACCAGCTGTTCTATGAAGCAACACACCTGCAGATAAAGTATTGTTGACAAAAATTAGCGAATTCTCATGTATGGGTGAAAAATACTTCCTCTGCCAATGACCGCGCAGTGGATGCGTTGGAAACAGTTAACTCGCTACATTCGTAGTCGACATTAATTTAAACGAAAATTTAATTGCATTTTTAAAGCGACCATGTAGAAAGTATTCTGTTAAACGACTGCAGGTAGTTGCTCATAAAATTTTAACATTAGTTTAAAATGCAACAGCCAGCAGGCGCAAGTGGATGCAGATACATTTTTTCCATTATTCAAGATCAATTACAGTTAATAGTCAGAGAAATACTCTAATTCAAAATTTATTGTGAGACTGTAGCCCCGTGCTCCGAAGGGTTCAAGTAATTCATCCACTGTTACGCGAAAGAGGGCTTTTATTTATTCTATGCGTTCACTTATTCAAGCTTTGACATTGGTTGAATACACCCGCGATGGTCGGTTAGCCGAGTTCATAAATCGTGTAGCAGGCGTTTTTCTAATTGCCGCTCTAGATCAATCGCGTACTCCTCTATTTGCAACGTATCACTCTGTAATGTTATCTGCCCCCGAAAACCGAGACCACTGCTCACTCATTTTTCTTCGTATGACGAAGAACGCATCATCCAAATATGAATTCTTGCTACGTAACACGAATTTGGCTTTGCGATCGTAATGGATGTTCGTAAAGTAATAGTTTCACAAGTAAAACTACTGTCATCCATACTTCCACACATTTCATTTTATTTTATTTGTTTCATTGACTTTCTTCTATGAACTGTTACCTTATCGTTCCACACAGTTGAAAGATTTGTATCACTCACGAACCCGACAACGTATGTGGACTTAGATTTCTAGGATGCCAGGGAAAATGTGTGTAAGTAAGAAAATGGTCGAAGAAGTTAAGTCAAAAACGAGGTAAGTCCATGTCACGAGTCCTGAAATGGGTTAAGATCTTTTGGCCTAAGTAGTTTGTTAGAATTGAATACAATATTCTGTACGTCATTTGGTCCTAATAGTTCAAGTAAACATGTCGATATCCGTCTGGAGAAAAAAGTACAAGTCAGCTTACGCTATCAGAACCGCAGTGCAACATAGTAAAGGTCTTGTTATATTCCTTGGCCTGGTTATGTAAACTTACGTAGATGGCGACAATCTCTTTGGTACAAGGCATGCTACCATTGTATACGTTTTGCCATTGGTGCACCCAGGTTCGTCGTTGAGTAAACCATCGCAGGCGCTCCTGTCTGTGATGCAACGTCAAGGGTAAGCGCAGCCATGGTCTCCCAGCTGATGGTCCATGCTGCTGCAAAACGTCGTCGAACTGTTCGTGCAGATGGTTGTTGTGTTGCAAACGTCCCCATCTGTTGACCCAGGGATCGAGACGTGGCTGCACGATGCGTTACAGCCATGCGGATAAGATACCTGTCATCTCGACTGCTAGTAATACGAGGCCATTGGGATCCAGCACGGCGTTGCGTATTACCCTCCTGAACCCACCGATTCCATATTCTGCTAACAGTCATTGGATCTCGACCAACACGAGCAGCAATGTCGCGATACGATAAACCGCAATCGCGATAGGCTACAATCCGACCTTTATCAAAGTCGGAAACGTGATGGTACGCATTTCTCCTCCTTACACGAGGCATCCCGACAACGTTTCACCAGGCAACGCCGTTCAACTGCTGTTTGTGTATGAGAAATCGGTTGGAAACTTTTCTCGTGTCAGCACGTTTTAGGTGTCACCACCGGTGTCAACCTTGTGTGAATGCTCTGAAAAGCTAACCATTTGCATATCACAGCATCTTCTTCCTGTCTGTTAAATTTTGCGTCTGTAGCACGTCATCTTCGTGGTGTAGCAATTGTAATGGCCAGTAGTGTATATTTTAATAACTGTAATGGTAAGTTACAACGAGTTTAAAGAATTCATTCTCAGTAAGGCCTTCAGTCGTGAAACAATTCTTATATTACAACGAAATGAACACCCTTAGCTGCTTACAGGCGTTGACATACGTCAACGGGGACAGATGAAAATGTGTGCCCTGACCGGGACTCGAAACCGGTATCTCCTGCTTGGATGGCAGACGCTCTATCCATCTGAGCCACCGAGGACACAGAGGATAGCGCGACTGCAGAGATTTATCTCTGGCACGCCTTCCGCGAAACCCACATTCTCAACGTGTTGTCCCTCACTACATTCGTACTGCCCCCGCCCATTATACTCATTACTCGCGGCGCGTTGCCGATTCCCGTAACAGTTCGGGCACTGTTTGTGCATTCGCACAGAAGAAGAAGATGGTCAAGTGGCCGGTGAGCCTTAACTATATACATACTAAGATGGTATCTCTTCTTTCGGTCATGTCCGAAATAACAGATACCATCTTAGTATTTATAATTCTTATATTATTGCCATTATTTTAATTTGTTGTTGATTTGAAATAAATTGTGTGTGATGAAAAAAAAAGCCAACCAATAGCAACTGATTACTGCCCCGTCCACGATCGTAACCGAGTCCTGCCTTCCTTGACTACCAGATGTCAACCAGGTCGTTTTCGGATATGCGTCACCCAGATGAATGGCTGCTCGCAACTGGATCACGCCATGGATGAAGGCGGTGGGCGGTATTACGCTACGGTGGACATTTACATGGGCTTGCTTTGGACCCGTGGTGGTAATCGAAGGCAATATTAAAGCTGTGGAGTACGTGAACCTTATTCCAGACTACCAACACCACTAAGTGCTTGAAGTCTTTCCGCATCTTCTAGCGTGACAACTGTCCCTGTAATAACGTAAAAATCGTGCTACAGTGGTTTGAAGAGAACGATAGTGAACTGAAGTAGATATCTTAGCTACCTAATTCTCCTGATTTGAACCCAATGGAACACATCTGACACGTTAGCGAGCGCCATCTCCGCACCCATAAACCACCGATTCGTAATGTACGGGAACACTGTTGCTTGTGCTTAGACCTCATAGCTCATACCTTCGGAAATATATAAAGGGCTTGTCGAGTCTGTTGTGCACAGAACCGCTGCTGTATTGAGGTCCAGACGTTGGTCGTAACGTTTTGTCTCGTCAGTCAGTGTGCACGCACAAACCACATCCCGAATTAAAATTCGGATCAGATAATTTGGAAGTCTCAAGGCCGGTTTCCCAGTGGCTCGGAAACGATTCATTATCAGGTTAAGTTTATCTGTTACGGACATCTAACCACCCGTGACTGTTTATTCAATATACATACAGAAAACTGTAACCAGTCACGTTTTTTAACACTTGTTTATTCCATAAACTGGCTTTGGAACCTCTCAGACTCGTCTTCGGACGGTTTACGTGACTGTTTCATAGCGTAATGCTGGGAGCTGGCTCATGTGCATAATGATTCACGTACTTAAAAACAGTTGCAATTCTCAGCAGTTTATTCTATTTTATTTTCGGGAATTCACTTTAACGCCAGTTTCGATTAACGTATTTGGTCATACATCGACTACGTTATATGCAAACAAAAACAAATAATGTCTCTGAGCAAAGTACATTGTATCTGCGTTTGAAGATCTTTGTAACAAGCGCCGATTGCACAGCACATGCTGGATGCTGCCAAAGCTCCGAGACTGTCGGTATGTTTACACAAATCTTGTGAAAAGCAAGTGATGTTTAACAAATGGCGGCCGGTAGCTGTGGCCGAGCGGTTCTAGGCGCTTCAGTCTGGAACCGTGCAACAGCTACGGTCGCAGGTTCGAATCCTGCTTCGGGCATTGATGTGTGTGACGTCCTTAGGTTCGTTACGTTTAATTAGTTCTAAGTTCTAGGGGACTGATGACCTCAGATGTTAAGTCCAATAGTGCTCAGAGCCATTTTTTTTTTATCAAATGGCAATAGCAATGGAGTCTGATAGATGGATACCAGGAAGGTGTGCTGAAAAGCAGTGCCTCCTAATTTTTATGTGAAAATCCTCACGGCTTTTTAAATAAAACAAGCATTAGTAATATTCTACGTCCTTATCCTTCCAGTCTACATATTTAATTCTAAACATAGTCATCCTAGAGACGAGTTCTCCCAATATGAGACCAGTTTCTTAATACCATCACCTGTAGAATATTTGACTTTATAGATGGAGTCACAAAATCAGCGCTGCTTCAGTCACTTCCTCACTATCAAATTGAAGTCCTCGAATGTAATTTTTAAGTTTTGGAAACAGATGAATATATGGTGGTGCCAAATTCGGACTCTATGGAGTATGATCGATGAAAGTGAACGCAACGTGTCGACTTGTTGCAGATAAAGCATCCCTGGTGTGTGGTCTGCGACAATTACGCTGAGGAAGATGTTGCTTCTTGTGTGGACGAACTATCCCAATTCTAAACTCGATTACAACAAACTTTTTCTTACGCGCCGACACTGTTAGGTTACATAAAGCAGTGTAACACTCTATAATCCGGAGTAATCTAGCGACACAGGGCTGGATCTAGACATGAAGAAAAAAATTATAGATTTTTGATAACTTTTGTTTTATTTAAAAAACTTGAAGGCTTTCGACACCGTTCCTCACAAGTGGCTTCTAACCAAACTGCGTGCCGACGGAGTATCGCCTCAGTTGTGCGACTGGATTCGTGATTTCCTGTCAGAAAGGTCACAGTTCGTTGTAATGGACGGAAAGTCATCGAGTAAAACAGAGGCAATATCCGGCGTTCCCCAAGGAAGTGTTATAGGACCTCTATTGTTCCTGATCTATATTAACGACATAGGAGACAATGTGAGTAGCCGTCTTGGATTGTTTGCAGATGATACTGTCATTTACCGTCCTGAAAGTCATCAGATGATCAAAACCACTTGCAAAATGATTTAGATAAGATATCTGTATGGTGCGAAAAGTGGCAATTGACCCTGAATAAAGAAAAGTGTGAAGTTATTCACATGAGTACTAAAAGAAATCAGCTAAATTTCGATTACGCGATAAGTCACAAAAATCCCAAGGCAGTAAATTCAACCAAATACTTAGGGATTACAATTACAGATAACCTAAATTGCAACGATCACATAGGTAATATTGTGGGTAGAGCAAACCAAAGACTGCGATTAATTGGTAGCACACTTAGAAGGTGCAACAGGTCTACCAAAGAGACTGCTTACACCGCGCTTGTCCGCCCTATTCTGGAGTACTGCTGTGCGGTGTGGGATCCGCATCAGGTGGGACTGACGGATGACATCGAAAAAGTAAAATGGATGGCAGCTCATTTTGTATTATAGCGAAATAGAGGAGATAGTGTCACATACATGATTCGTGGATTGAGGTGGCAATCATTAAAACAAAGGCGTTTTTCGTTCCGACGGGATCTTCTCATGAAATTTCAATCACCAGTTTTCTCCTCCGACTGCGAAAACGTTCTGTTGGCACCCACCTACGTAGGGAGAAATGATCTTTACGATAAAATAAGAGAAATCAGGGCTCGCACAGAAAAATTTAAGTGCTCGTTTTTCCCACGTGCTTTTCGTGAGTGGAACGGTAGAGAGACAGCTTGAAGGTGGTTGGTTGAACCCTCTGCCACGCACTTAATTGTGAATAGCAGAGTTATCACGTAGATGTAAAAGAGTTTTCGAATTAAAAATTCTGAAATATTACTTTTGAGCACGCCCTGATTATAACAGAGCCGTCCGTACTGTCAAGGTAAGAACAGAATGCATTTTTCGACTGCAATCCAAACAATACTCATCGCAATACGTTAATGCGTGTTCCACCTTCTTGTCACGGAGGCAGCACTCAGCGTTACGCTATGAAACAGTCATGTAATCTCCTGTGCACCATCTGAATAAGAGCTTGGAAAGATCCGTTATTAGGCGAGTCTACCTCAGTATCGAGCTACTGCGAGGAACTGAATGAGACAGCAGAATCGGAAGGAACAGTGGCGTAAGGAGCTGGGCGCAGCCCTCACACGGAAGGGGCGTGGCTGCGGGGGCTGCGGTATTAGTGGGGTCTTGCTGCCGACTGAGTGGCCGGCTCGTTATTGCTTCTGCGAGGGCGGCGGCTGGCACGCCAACTGCTTCCTGAGGGCGCTTGTTTCCACCCTAATGGCCGGCGGAATACGGGCGACGGGGACGGAAGTCGCGCAAGGCGCAAACTGTGCCCTCTCATGCGTATTACACCCCACGTCGGAAGACCACATGTTGCAGGAGCGTGTCGCATTCACCGTGTAAACTCCTGCTGTAGTTCTGTTTACACTTTCTTTCCTACCCAACAATTCAGATTAAAAGATTTTGCGCTGGGTCAAATAAACCTTCCGTACAACCGAATGAGCCATTTAAAAGACGTGTGTATACACTACTAACCATTAAAACTGATACACCACTAAGATGACGTGCAACAGACGTGAAATTTAACCGACAGGAAGAAGATGATGTGATATGCAAATGATTAACTTTTCAGAGTATTTACACGAGGTTGGCGCCGGTAGCGACACCTACAACGTGGTGACATGAGGAAAGTTTCCAACCGATTTTTCATACACAAACAGCAGTTGAGCGGCGTTGCCTGGTGAAACATTGTTGTGACGCCCCGTGTAAGGAGGAGAAATGCGTACCATCACGTTTCCGACATTGATAAAGGTCGACTTGTATCCTCTCGCGACTGCGGTTTATCGTATCGCGACATTGCTGCTCGCGTTGGTCGAGATCCAATGACTGTTACCAGAATATGGAATCGGTGGGTACAGGAGGGTACTACGGAACGCTTTGCTGGATCCAAACGGCCTCGTATCACTAGCAGTCGAGACGACAGGCATCTTATCCACATGGCTGCAACGGATTGTGCAGTCAGCAGATGGGAACGTTTGCAAGACAACAACCATCTGCACGAACAGTTCGACGACACTTGCAGCAACTTGGACGATCAGCTCGGAGACCATGGCTGCGGTTACCCTTGACGCTGCATCACAGAGAGCACCGCCTGCGATGGTGCACTCAACGACGAACCTAGGTTCACGAATGGCAAAACGTTATTTTTTCGGATGAACTCAGGTTCCGTTTACAGCACCATGATGGTCGCATCCGTGTTTGGCGACAACGCGGTGAACGCACACTGGAAGCGTGTATTCGTCATCGCCATACTGGCGTATCACCCGGCATGATGGTATGGGTTGCCATTGGTTACACTTCTCGGTCACCTCTTGTTCGCATTGACGGCACTTTGAACAGTGGACGTCACATTTCAGATGTGTTACGACCGGTGGATCTACCCTTCATTCGATCCCTGCGAAACCCTACATTTCAGCAGGATAATGCACGACCGCATGTTGCAGGTCCTGTACGGGCCTTTCTGGATACACAAAATGTTCGACTGCTGCCCTGGCCAGCACAGTCTCCACATCTCTCACCAACTGAAAACGTCTGGTCAATGGTGGCCGAGCAACTGGCTCGTCACAATACGCCAGTCACTACTCTTGATGAACTGTGGTTTCGTGTTGAAGCTGCATGGGCAGCTGAACCTGTACACGCCATCCAAGCTCTGTTTGACTCAGTGCCCAGACGTATCAAGGCTGTTATTACAGCCAGAGGTGGTTTTTCTGGGTACTGATTTCTCAGGATCTATGCACCCAAAGTGAGTGAAAATGTAATTACATGTCAGTTCTAGTATAATATATTTGTCCAATGAATGGTTATAACCCTGCGATAGCCGTAGCCTGCTAAGATATAACGACGTGCATATACATTGACATGACTTCTCTGCACTTCACAAGTTCGTGGTAGAGGGTTCATAGAACCACTATTTCTCTACTGTTCCACTCTCGAACTGCGTGGGGGAATCGAAGAAATAAATCTTCCTGTGCGGGCTGAGATTTCTCTTATTTTATTACAATGATCTTTCCTCCCTACGAAGGCGGGTGTCAACAAAATATTTTCGTATTCGGAGGAAAATGTTCGAGATTCAGATTTTCTGAAAAGTTCTCGCCGCAACGAAAAACGCCTTTCTTTTTAGAATTTTACCCCAACTCGCTTATCATATATGTTATATCTTCATCGGCCGAGGTGGCCGAGCGGTTCTAGGCGCTACAGTCTAGAACCGCGCGACCACTACATTCTCAGGTTCAAATCCTGCCTCGGGCATGGATGTGTGTGACGTCCTTAGGTTAGTTATGTTTAAGTAGTTCCAAGTTCTAGGGGACTGATGACCTCAGATGTTAAGTCCCATAGTGCTCAGAGCCATTTGAACCATTTGTTATATCTTCCTTGCACGCTTGTGGTTATTTCGCAGATATAGGAACTAGAAACAGGTACTGTACGCGTACAGATGATTCAGATATTAATTTATTCTGCATCTAATAGGAAAAATAATACGTAAGATAATTGTTAACAGCAGATCTGTATGTAGAAATACACTGAAGAGCCAAAGAAAATGGTACACTTGCCCGATATCGTGTAAGGCCCCCGCGAGCAGGCAGAAGTGCCACAGCACGACCTGGCATGGACTTGACTAATGTCTGAAGTAATGTTTGAGGGAATCGACACCATTAATCCTGCACGGCTCTTCATAAATCCGAAAGAGTACGAGGGGGTGGAGATCTCTTCTGAACAGAACGATGAAAGGCATCCCAGATATGCTGAATAATGTTCAAGTCTGGTGAGTTTGGTAGCCAGCGAAAGTGTTTAAACTCAGAAGAGTGTTCCTGGAGCCACTTTGTAGCCGTTCTGGACTCGTGAATTGTCGCATTGTCCTGCTGGAACTGCCCAAGTCCGTCGGAATGCAAAATAGACGTGACTGGATGCAAGTGATCATACAGGATGCTTACGTACATGTTACCTGTTACAGTCGTATCTGTAAGGGTCATTCAAATGAAACCCGGTCACTAGTGTAAAGTAACGGTAAAGATTTTATTAACTCAAAAATGTAGTTATACGCAGTATATATACTCAAAAACAGTCGCCAAAACTGTTGGCACATTTATCGCATTGCGACACTACCCGGTCGATTCCATCCGTGAAGAACCTAGTAGGCTGCTGTCGGATCCGGGCAAGGACCCAGTCACACACTTCGTCGTCCTTTGCGAATCGATGACCGCCAATAGCTTGTTTTAGAGCTCCAAACACATGAAAGTCACACGGTGAAAGGTCGGGAATCTACGGTTGTTGTTCCATCGTTTCCCACCGAATCTGCTGCAATGTCGTCTTCACCGCATTGGCCGTGTGTGGGCGGGCATTGTATGGATAACGCCATTGGACACTGAGTCAACCTTAAGTGTGCCTATGCACTATAGCACACTTAAGTTGACTCAGTACACTGTTTCCTTAATTGAATATGATGATGATATTTTTGAAACGCGTCATTAAAAGGAGTGGTCACAAAAATACCTGTGGGTGTTACGGAGATGATAGATAAACTCCACTGGAAGACTCTGCAGGAGAGACGCTCAGTAGCTCGGTAAGGGCTTTTGTTAAAGTTTCGAGAACATACCTTCACCGAAGAGTCAAGCAGTATATTGCTCCCTCCTACGTACACTCCTGGAAATGGAAAAAAGAACAAATTGACACCGGTGTGTCAGACCCACCATACTTGCTCCGGACACTGCGAGAGGGCTGTACAAGCAACGATCACACCCACGGCACAGCGGACACACCAGGAACCGCGGTGTTGGCCGTCGAATGGCGCTAGCTGCGCAGCATTTGTGCACCGCCGCCGTCAGTGTCAGCCAGTTTGCCGTGGCATACGGAGTTCCATCGCAGTCTTTAACACTGGTAGCATGCCGCGACAGCGTGGACGTGAACCGTATGTGCAGTTGACGGACTTTGAGCGAGGGCGTATAGTGGGCATGCGGGAGGCCGGGTGGACGTACCGCCGAATTGCTCAACACGTGGGGCGTGAGGTCTCCACAGTACAGCGATGTTGTCGGCGGAAGGTGCACCAAGAAAAAATAAACATAAAACTCAAAACAGCATTTTCTGCCAAGGAATAAAACTGTACAATAAATTACCAAAAGAGATTAAAGAAATTTCAAAAATACACTTATTTAAGAAGGCAGCTAAAAAGTACCTGTTATGCAATACATTTTATACATTGAAGGATTACTTAGATAAAGCAGAGTAGGGGTTTGATAAAAAAATGTTATACAAACAAATAATAATAATAATGATGATTATAAAACATCCAATATTCCACATAACACCTTCACTTTATTATTTTTCTTCTTTTTTCCTTTCTAGAGACACTCTCCCCTCAAGCTATGCATAGCACAATACTAACACCTCTTCCTCTTTCTGAGCTCAACATCTCACTCATTATGAAGGGATGCTGACTCAGTTTTTCAGGATAGCAAATGGGAACTTGCAGTACAGAAAATGGCCCAAGGATCACCTGTGTGTGTGTGTGTATGTAGTGAGTGAAGTGTTATGAAACAATGTGTGTATAGTGTGTGCAGTGACCGATAGTGAAATATGAGTGAATAGTGTGGCATTACATTATTTAATGAGTTATTTGTAAATAAATTATTGTATACCAGGAGTAAAATCTAATGATTGTCTCTAACTAGAAGTCTGTAAATATATGTGTATACGAATTAGCTTATTGTAAATTGATCTAAGCTTGTAAATACTTTGACATGTCCTATATCCTTGTAAAAAGAGATCTACGGATGAATAAAACTACTACTACTACTACTACTACGTGCCCGTCGACCTGGGACCGGACCGCAGCGACGCACGGATGCACGCCAAGACGGTAGGAACCGACGCAGTGCCGTAGGGGACCGCACCGCCACTTCCCAGCAAATTAGGGACACTGTTGCTCCTGGGGTATCGGCGAGGACCATTCGCAAACGTCTCCATGAAGCTGGGCTACGGTCCCGCACACCGTTAGGCCGTCTTCCGCTTACGCCCCAACATCGTGCAGCCCGCCTCCAGTGGTGTCGCGATGGCGTGAATGGAGGGACGAATGGAGACGTGTCGTCTTCAGCGATGAGAGTCGCTTCTGCCTTGGTGCCAATGATTGTCGTATGCGTGTTTGGCGCCGTGCAGGTGAGCGCCACAATCAGGACTGCATACGACCGGGTCACACAGGGCCAACACCCGGCATCATGGTGTGGGGAGCGATCTCCTACATTGGCCGTACGCCTCTGGTGATCGTCGAGGGGACACTGAATAGTGCACGGTACATCCAAACCGTCATCGAACCCATCGTTCTACCATTCCTAGACCGGCAAAGGAACTTGCTGTTCCAACAGGACAATGCACGTCCGCATGTATCCCGTGACACCGAACGTGCTCTAGAAGGTGTAAGTCAACTACCCTGGCCAGTAAGATCTCCGGATCTGTCCCCCATTGAGCATGTTTGGGACTGGATGAAGCGTCGTCTCACGCGGTCTGCACGTCCAGCACGGACGCTGGTCCAACTGAGGCGCCAGGTGGAAATGGCATGGCAAGCCGTTCCACAGGACTACATCCAGCATCTCTACGATCGTCTCCATGGGAGAATAGCAGCCTGCATTGCTGCGAAAGGTGGATATACACTGTACTAGTGCCGACATTGTGCATGCTCTGTTGCCAGTGTCTATGTGCCTGTGGTTCTGTCAGTGTGATCATGTTATGTATCTGACCCCAGGAATGTGTCAATAAAGTTTCCCCTTCCTGGGACAATGAATTCACGGTGTTCTTATTTCAATTTCCAGGAGTGTATATCTCGCGAAGAGACCATGAGGATAAAATCAGAGAGATTAGAGCCCACACAGAAGCATACCGACAATCCTTCTTTCCACGTACAATACGAGACTGGAATAGAAGGGAGAACCGATAGAGGTACTCAGGGTACCCTCCGCCACACACCGTCAGGTGGCTTGCGGAGTATGGATGTATATGTAGATGTAGATATCGAAGCGTTCATAATAGCTATTCCCATACTCGTAAGTAGTATCAAGATGGGTGCACCCCTCATTCGCGATTTTACACCGTAAATGCAACGTCGCATATATTCTGTGTCGCTATGTGTTACCTCTTATGCGCCCTGATCGTGGTGACATTTTTCAGCAAGACGGTTCTCATGCACACACGCTGCGTATTTGTATGAACTGTCTACGTGATGTTGAGAGACTCCCAATTCCAGCATGGTGACATGGTGGTTTATGTGCCGTATAATCGATAGTTTTCCGCCACAGAATATACGGCAAGCAGAGATTGATAGCTTTTGTAATAATAATAGAACTGGTATATGTTTCATACGAATATGTGATGCTTCAAAATTTTATTTCCTACGGTTGGCGGAAGGACCAATCTTCGTGTATGGAAGAAAAAAACCGTCGTCGGACCCCAATGGCACCGAATATATAGCTGTTGGCCATAGAACACACACCGAAAATGTTCGCCAGACTCTGCGTTAACAGTGAAGACAAGCGAATGAAATGTAATAAAAATTATAAAATTAAGAAAGCTGTTAAGGTCATATTAATTATTACGTAGACATATTTAGATGAAAAGTATTCAGGAGTTGGAGTAATGTGTTAGACTCGTTAGTCTTGTCAATGTGTTTGAAAGTCTATGTAATAACAGCTTATAAAAGCGTGAAAAGTTATTGAGAAAGTTTTAATTTCCGTTTGAAGTCCATTTTCCCGGATAATTGTGAGTACGTGATGATGTAGGATGCATTGACGTTACCTACACCGAAATAAGGTTTGAAACATTATGGGAAACAACTGAATCTTCAGAACAGCATCTGTGAAATTAAGGAAACTGCATTATGGAATTACAAGTGATCTTATTTCTGAATTTTTTATCTAAACATTTATGGAGATAATTTTCTAAGCTATAGATTTTCTATTACTGTTAAAGTAAGTGATGTTTCACTAATTGTGGGAAAAGTGTTGAAATGACAATTACGATTTAAAACAACAGAGCTGAGTTGACATCAACAAGGCTAATAATATTGCTGGTTGCTATCTATTACGATGAATGAGTTGTAAGACTGAATACTGCAGTGCACACGTAAGGACGGTGGTAATATACTAACTTACGTTAAAACTAATTCATATGATTAACTGAACAGGGTAAAGTGTGTTTATATTTCGTGGACGGATTATAACTGCTAGTTCAAGATTCAGAGATTGTAGATTGCGTCGGGTCCGCACAAAACGAAATTCTTTAGCGAATCGATGATACACTAGTAAGACAATAAAAATCTTGAATTTATTGCCTGCTATTAATTTAAAAAAATATTAAGTCCCCGACGATCGGACACGGGAACAGAACCTGCGAAATAGATGAAAAATGTCTTTGGAACGGTACGTGGTATGCACCTCGCTTCGAGTTGGTTATCACTAAAGCAGAAGCTCAGAAGTGCTAGTGTATCGCATCTTAAAGTGGCTTACAAACAAGGCCCATGGGCCACTGTACAAGCAAGATTCCTAGACCTCTCTCAAATACAACATATGTGGGACCAGCTCGAACGTCAACTATGTCTAAATGCCAGTGGGCAGGATATCATGGATCAGTTAAGTGGTGGGCTAACTTGGCACAGGCACAGGAGACGATACAATGGCTTTATGAAACCATTTCCGACTAAATCAGAACATGCATGCAGAACAAAGTCTTAGTGGTACTTGGCCACACACTACCAAGTTCTTCGTAAATTTGACTCGATATTTTAATTGCAAAAATAACATCACATGGTCTGTGCCCCATTGAAGGGCAGCAAGCCGTTCAGCTTGTCTCTTTCCAATTAATATGATAATCAGTTTTAACTAGATGACAATGAGGAGGCAGGATCTAACAATAATAGCTTTAAAGGTTAAATATGATGAGAGTGCATGTGCTGACTTCTTAGTAGCTTCTTGTCTTTGTAACACCGAAAATGTAGGATGCATGGCACCTGCTACCGATATATAACTTTTTTCGAATTGTATGAATATATTTGTAATTTAAATGCTTTCTTTTAATAAGTAAGGGTATTACTTCACTGTATGTGTACATTTAGGTAGAAGTCGGTTGACGTTTCATTGCATTTATTTGTGTTTTACTGTCAAACATATAAGCTCTGGGAAAAAGCCAAAGGAATTGTTATTTGCATCGACTTAGCAACGATAATATCAGTGCTTGTGTGCTGTAAAATCTTTGGGTAGGAAGTTGTTGCGCAGAGCGTGCGGTGAGATTGAGACGGGTTCCAGCGCTTGTAGTGAGCGGAAGTGTGGTGTTAACGCTCTCGCAGTAGAGAGGACCATTTTCGGCGGCATCATGTACGCGCGCCGGCCACATGGCTAGTAGCAGGAGGAAGGACAGTGGACGGACGGAAGAGGCTGTAGTAATTACGATTGCCGGTTCATGTAATTAGCCATGGCCCCACAAGATGCTGCCGTCTTCAACAACAGCAGCAGTTCCAGCAACACAGTTTAGTCGTTGGCTCCTGGTTTCGTCGTATGCACAGCGCTGAAGACCGGCCGGTGTGGCCGAGCGGTTCTAGACGCTTCAGTTTGGAACCGCGCGACCGCTACGGTCGCAGGTTTGAATCCTACCTCGGGCATGGATGTGTGTGATGTCCTTAGGTTAGTTAGGTTTAAGTAGTTCTAAGTTCTACGGGACTGGTGACCCCAGATGTTAAGTCCCATAGTGCTCAGAGCCATTTGAACCATTTGAACCACAGCGCTGAAGTAAGACTGTTCATTGGTAGAAAGTATTAACGGCTAACCCAGCAGCACAGCTGAATGTGGTTTGATTGATAAGATTTATTTAAATAATTATCAGTTAAATTCAGGGCGACTGTGTTCTCATGCCCCCCCCCCCCCAATCGTGCAGGATCCTTGTTCCCTTTTTTCCCAATATACTGAGTGTCATAAGAAACAAATTGAATAGTTACAGCCAGTTTATTAATGAATACTTTCTCTTTTAAGAATTGTAGCCTCAGTCTACTTTCAATTAACAGTTGTGCAACAGAGGCTTCAGTATATGACTAAAGTAAAATAATTTTATTTTTCAAGTTTGAGAATCGATCACTGGACAAAATCCAAATTTAAAGAAATGCACAAATTAAGAGTGCGGAAGTTTTATTTGTTTTACATATAGCTTGGAGCACATTGCTGTTTGGTTTGGTACGTATTCTAGTATTTAATTCTGTTCAAGTCAGTAAAAAAGTCTCATTTGTTCAGACAATAATTTGAAATCCAATTTGCAAAATAAGTAATGGCGAAGTAAAAAGTGCTTGCTTTTTTAAAAAAAATTCTTTGATCACGTTATGCTGAGGTCACTGAAAGTCATTGTTCACGCAACGAAGTTCAGTACTAACACACACAATTTAATTGCATATTTTCAAATCGTTACTCGATTGCCTTTTCAAAATTTAATGCCAGGCATAACGTAAGAGTGACTTCTCAGATATCTTTATCGTTACATACTCACTCAAAATTAGTGTAAAAAAAAGTGGCAACCTTGCCGCGACAGTGTTTAATAATACATGTCTTTCTTTACCATCATCTTGTACAGGATTCTGGTTTGAAACTGCCCTGGTGGGCTGGCGACCGTTAATTACTTACTTTTCGTTCATTAGTGTAACTTTTCGATTCATTATCAGTGGTACAGCTTTCTGTCCAGTGTTGTTCGTGAGTGAATGCACAAAATAACTTTCATTTACCAAATTATAGCCCTATTCGGTTTATTACTTTTATTTTCAGTAGACTTTCCATCAGAAGGGTCGGTTGTACACGTTCCTCTTACTTATCGGTATCACTTCTTCGGAGTAGATAGCCCTACACAATTAGAAAAATCCATTAGGCATACACGCGATCCACGGTCATATTTTATATCGCAAGCAGGATACGCCGATTAGTAAGAAGGAGGTTACATCTTAATCACCGTTTTCACTTTTAACCTGGTGTGAGGCTGTTCTTTGCCTTCCTGAGAGAGGGAATAGAGAAAGAACTTGTATCAGCAGGAGGCCGGCATTTTCCTGTGTTCTGAATAATACGTTCAACAGATAAGGACCTCCAGCTTTCCAAAAAAACATGAAGAGGCCACGGAATTAGTGGCTAGCCTTAGCCTAGTGAGGGTAGCTGCTGGCCACAGACGACTCTGAATGGTAAAAATACATGTGACATCACGAGGCCAGGTCACATAGAGAAGAAGGGAGGTTAGAAAAGTCTTTGGAGTTTCTTATGCGACATGCTTTCTTGGTGGGATTTCTCTTGAAGAAGCAGTTATGCCAGTGGAGAAGAGAGTGCGCTTGTAAAATCATTGGTGGTCATGGTGAGCAGGAAAAAGCAGGCTGCTAAATTCTTGAGGACTTCGACGTGAGTCTTGGTGCTAAACACATCGATGCAGGCTGTGGTCTCCACTGTAGCAGCCGATTGACATACGACGTTGGAGTCTGCGGAACGCAGTCCTAGCGTCGCACTTCAGACAGCCTCAACACTTTCCTTATGTTCTGTTCATAATTTATGGTGATTAGGGTAGCATCACCAGCACATTATGACAATTAAAAATGGTTCAAATGGCTCTGAGAGCTATGGGAGTTAACATCTGAGGCCATTAGTCCCCTAGAACTTATAACTGCTTAAACCTAATTAACTTAAGGACATCACACACATCCATGCCCGAGGTAGGATTCGAACCTGTGACCGTAGCAGTCACGCGGTTCCGGACTAAAGCGCCTAGAACCGCTCGGCCACCGCGGCCGGCTAGGACAATCCATGATCAAAATTCTGAATGAGGATTGCAATTATTAGTTCTATGTCCATCAGAGCATTAGCAGGTATATGCAAAGTTTCAGTTTCATACTCAGCCAAGCAGTAATCGACCAGTTGGAAATTTCGAGTTACTTCAGATCATCAGTTGAATTAATAGCTACTGTTTTAAAGTTCTGAAGTAACTTTGCCAAAAGGAAGATTCACTTTGTTTGGCGTTCTTGACAAATCTTAATATTTTAACTTTGTTTATTGTAAGAGAGTCAGTTTCATATTGATATTTGTGCTTTGTTTGAACAAATTAATATGTCCATTCAAATCGTGTTTTGTTAGCACCTTAAGTATTTTCGTTTTGGTACTACGCAGTACCCCCAGTTCGCCCACCACCCTTAGGGACCCCAGCTAGGGCCTTAACATCTCATTGCATTTATTAAACTGTTTACACAGCTTGGGTGTAAAGGAAACCTGTCTGTCTCTTAATTAATTTTCTGATTCAGATTTTTATATTAAACACTCACGGGGTTCTGCAGCAAGACGTTCAATTCCGATTCGTCCTACCCCTTTTGGGTGCTTCATTGCAGTCTATATGGATACATCTGTAAACGTTTTTCCGAACGACCTGGTGCACGGACGATCGAGGAAGTGGCAGCTTCTGCCAAGTCTTCTGATTAGACTTCTGCGATGAACGTTGACAGCCATCCGAATCCTTTCTCTATCGGCTTCACTTCTTCCAGGTCGTCCGGTAAGATGGTTCACATCAACACTTCCTCTATGCATAAAATTCCTGCACGACTGACGTATCGACGAACGGGTGGGTATGTGGATGGGCAGGTGTATCCTAAACCGTTTTTCAAAGTTCCTTTGCACCAGCGTGTCCGATTTGGTCTGAATGTAGCATTCTACACACTAACCATTTTCTTGAACCGTTATCATTATAAGTTCCACCTTTGTGCAAAAACGCTTTTTTGTTTTTACAGAGACATGTTTCGGCACCTCTGTGCCATCGTCAGTGGGTTTTGGTTATTGAAAAGTATAAAGTGAACGTATATTAGGTTGATGAAACAAGATGAATCGTAAAGAAAGTTTTTTTTCCTTGGCGTGATTTTCCAATATATGGTTTTGCACGACCATCTGTATTGTGTCCTGCAATAATAGCTTGTGATCTGAAAACCAAAGCCGGCCGTTGTGGACGAGCAGTTTTAGGCGCTTCAGTCCAAAACGTCGCGACCGCTACGGTCGGAGGTTCGAATCCTGCCTCGGACATGCATGTGTGTGATGTCCTTAGGTTCGTTAGGTTTAAGTAGTTCTAAGTTATACGTGACTGATGTCCTCAGATGTTAAGTTCCATTATGCTCAGAGCCATTGGAACCACTTTTTCTGCAAACCAAACTATGTACATATGATTTTCATCGGCCAGTCAACACATCCCTTGATTTTTAAATAGGCGTCATTTTGGTGTGACAAAATGTTTTGTGTATGTGTTTGTTATTACTCCCCTGCTGGAACCTTCGTAAGACACAATGCGACAAATTATAGTCTCGCGTGGAACAAACGGTGACCAGAATTCCTCCAGTTCCGGTAAACTATGAACTGTTTACTAAAATGCTGCTCCGAACAGCCCAAGAAGCTATCCCACGCAGAACTAGACGAGAATACATACCAGGCTTCACCAAACAATGTGAATCTCTTCTTCAGGAATACAAAAACACTGCAAATCCCCAGACTGCAGATTCACTGACCATGCTTCTTGACGGAGAAAGAAGGAAACGTTGGCATGAGCAGCTTAACTTCACCCATTCCAGCCGTAGAAGTTGGGACCTTCTCAGAAAATTAGGGAGTGCTGTACAACCTAGCTCCAAACAGAGTGCTGTTGACCCTTAGAAAGTAAACTCAGTTTTACCTGAAAACTCCAAGATCCTCGTCCCTCCACAACAGAAGAATGACGTTAAGAAACTCACGGCTGTAACACTGAAGAACTGCGCAGAACAGCCAGACATTGAGAGCACTATCTCTGAAGAAGAGATAACTGCAATAAATGACATCAGATCAAGTAAAGCGGCAGGATCTGATGGAATCCTACCGGAGTTTCTAAAGAACCTAGGTCCAAGAGCGCGCACATGGCTCTGCAAATTTTTCTCCGCCATACTTGAGACTGGAAACGTCCCAAACAAATGGAAGGAATTGAAGATAATGCTAAAGACGAGAGGAATTCCAAGAGCTGCAGACCTATCTGCTGTGCATGATGTACAAACTTCTCGAGAAAGTTCTCCTAAAGAGAGTGACCCACCTAATAGATGCAGTAATACCTGTGGAGAAGCTGGTTTCAGCTCGTAGAGGAGCTGCTGCGATCAAGTCCTGGCACTAATCATGCATATTGAACGTGAGTTTCATAACAAGAAAAAGACTGGTGTAATATTTATAGATCTCTCAGGTGCAAACGACACAGTATGGCTTAAAGGATTACTGTATAAGCTTTCTACAGTAGTCAAATGTGACAATTCATTTAAGTTCTTTTATAATACGCTATCCACAAAGAAGTACAGAGTACATCTACACGGAAAAACAAGCAAAAACCGAATCCTCGATAATGGACTGTCACAAGGCTCTGTGCTAGCTCCTTTACTGTTTAATTTCTGCATCTCTGATATGCAGGAGGTCAGTTCAACGAAGTTCGCATATGGCGATGATCTGGCTATTGCTTTGCATGGCGAGTCATTAGAACAATTGGAATCAGGCCTGAATTCTGACTTGGTGCAGCTTCATAACCACTACAGGATCTGGCATCTAAACCTTAATGCATCAAAAACAGTAAGCACGGCGATGCATCTGAATAACAAACAAGCAGACAAGAAGCTGCACTTGAATATAGCAGGCCAGAATACAAGACATGAAAGAGCACCAAAATACCTGGGTGTTAAACTGGACCTCAGCCTAACATTCAAAGAACACTGCAGGATGTCAGCCAAAAACTCAGAGGCAGAGTCAATATCATCCAGAAGCTCGCAGGCTCTACCTAGGGAAGTAATGATACGACACTTCGCACTTCTTCCTTGGCTTTAGTCTACACCGTCGCAGATTACTGTGCGCCTGTATGGGCCAACAGTTCGCTCGTCAATAAAGCAGATGTTCGCCTAGATGGCACCCTGCGAACAACAACTGGAACAGTGAGACCTACACCAACACCATGGCTCTCTGTGCTGGCAAACACTGAACCTCCCCTACTCCGCAGACAACATGCAATCAAAAGAGAAATGCAAAAAACTGCTGCTGACACCACACTCCCAATACCGCTGATGTGCATGGCCCGACACGATTAAAATCAAGAAATCCCTTCTGGAACCACTCCTCGAACAATCGGGACACCATAGCAGAATGGAAACACCTATGGCAACAAGCAAATGTTAACAATGGAGACCTCATTAAGAACGCGGTTGATCATGTTTCTGGCTTCAACATTTCTCGATGGACCTGGATGGCACTAAATAGAATGAGAACTGGTGTTGGACGGGGCAACGAGCTGATGGCCAAGTGGGGCTACGTGGACAATCCTCAATGTGACTGCAGCGAAAAACAGACGATGCAGCACACGATCGAGTGTGAAATTCATGGTTGTCGGGACGGTTCACTAGAGGATCTGCATACACTCACAGACTGGCTTTGTGATTTAAGTGTTTCTGTTTAATTGTTAATTTTTTGACAGATTACAACATGTATGCACTGTAGATTTATACAGGGTGTTACAAAAATGACCGGTATATTTGAAACGGCAATAAAAACTAAACGAGCACCGATAGAAATACACCGTTTGTTGCTCTATGCTTGGGACAACAGTACATTTTCAGGCGGACAAACTTTCGAAATTACAGTAGTTACAATTTTCAACAACAGATGGCGCTGCAAGTGATGTGAAAGATGTAGAAGACAACGCAGTCTGTGGGTGAGCCATTCTGTACGTCGTCTTTCTGCTGTAAGCGTGTGCTGTTCACAACGTGCAAGTGTGCTGTGGACAACATGGTTTATTCCTTAGAACAGAGGACTTTTCTGGTGTTGGAATTCCACCGCCTAGAACACAGTGTTGTTGCAACAAGACGAAGTTTTCAACGGAGGTTTGATGTAACCAAAGGACCGAAAAGCGATACAATAAAGGATCTGTTTGAAAAATTTCAACGGACTGGGAACGTGACGGATGAACGTGCTGGAAAGCTAGGGCGACCGCGTACTGCAACCACAGAGGGCAACGCGCAGCTAGTGCAGCAGGTGATCCAACAGCGGCCTCGGGTTTCCGTTCGCCGTGTTGCAGCTGCGGTCCAAATGACGCCAACGTCCACGTATCGTCTCATGCGCTAGAGTTTACACCTCTATCCATACAAAATTCAAACGCGGCAACCCCTCAGCGCCGCTACCATTGCTGCACGAGAGACATTCGCGATATGCATCTGGGCAGCATTTGATTTACTGACGATGCTTATTTTTACCAGGACGGTTTCGTCAATAAACAGAACTGGCGCATATGGGGAACTGAAAAGCCCCATGTTGCAGTCCCATCGTCCCTGCATCCTGAAAAAGTAATGGTCTGGGCCGCCATTTCTTCCAAAGGAATCATTGGCCCATTTTTCAGATCCGAAACGATTACTGCATCACGCTGTCTGGACATTCTTCGTGAATTTGTGGCGGTATACACTGCCTTAGATGACACTGCGAACACCTCGTGGTTTATGCAAGATGGTGGCCGGCCACATCGCACGGCCGACGTCTTTAATTTCCTGAATGAATGTTTCGATGATCGTGTGATTGCTTTGGGCTATCCGAAACATACAGGAGGCGGCGTGGATTGGCCTCCCTATTCGCCAGACATGAACCCCTGTGACTTCTTTCTGTGGGGACACTTGAAAGACTAGGTGTAGCGTCAGAATCCAGAAACAATTGCACAGCTGGACCAGTACATCTCATCTTCATGTGAAGTCATTCCGCCAGACACGTTGTCAAAGGTTTCGGGTAATTTCATTCAGAGACTACGCCACATTATTGCTACGCATGGTGGATATGTGGAAAATATCGTACTGTAGAGTTTCCCAGACAGCAGTGCCATCTGTTGTTGACAATTGTAACTACTGTAATATCGAAAGTTTGTCTGCCTGAAAGTGTACTGTTGTCCCAAGCATATTGTAACAAACGGTGTATTTCTATCGCTGCTTGTTTAGTTTGTATTGCCGTTTCAAATATACGGGTCATTTTTGAAACAACCTGTAAGTACTGTAATATGTATAATTAAATTTATGATGAATAATGTTTTCTTACATATGCATGTTAATTAAGTTTTCCATGCTGAATGTGTATAGTACTGTAAGGCACTTGGCATATCGAACGCAAAATAAATAATAAATTCACATATTGTACTTCGTTTAATTCCGTTTGTTATAACCGCTTTTCACTTTGCAAAACGGGGTGAGCACTATTTTGTGTTTCCTAACCCAAGCAGCAAAGGAAACAAAAGAAAAATTCTGAGTAGGTGTTAAAATCCATGGAGAAGAAATAAAAACTTTGAGGTTCGCCGACGATATTGTAATTGTGTCAGAGACAGCAAAGGCCTTTTAAGAGCAGTTGAACGGAATGGACACTGTCTTGAAAGGACGATATAATATGAACATCAACAAAAGCAAAACTAGGATAATGGAATGTAGTCAAATGAAGTCGGGTGATGTTGAGGGAATTAGATTAGGAAATGAGACACTTAAAAGTAGTAAAGGAGTTTAGCTATTTGGGGAGCAAAATAACTGATAACGGTCAAAGTAGAGAGATTATAAAATGTAGACTGGCAATAGTAAGGAAAGCGTTTCTGAAAAAGAGTAATTTGTTAACATCGAGTATAGATTTAAGTGTCAGGAAGTCGTTTCTGAAAGTATTTGTATGGAGTGTAGCCATGTACGGAAGTGAAATGTGGACAGTAAATAGTTTAGACAAGAAGAGAATGTGTGTGTGTGTAAGTCCCTCCACCTGTTTGTGTTGCTTTGCCTGTAAATTTTCTGTATCATACAACTTCACTGCAAACACGGAAAGAAAGACAAGAGTTGCCGGTGCAAAAGATGAACATATGTTGTCACTAGGCTTCACTCACGACGAACTGGAAGATACACAAACAAAACTCTGTGAGCTTGTCAGTCACATAAGCCAAAATGATGTGAATACTTTAGTCTGGATGCTACACCATATTCAAGTTTTAGCGTTCCTTTAAGATACCCTTTATTTCGTGCCTGCCACGACGGTATCGTAGCATTGTCATGCCTGTGAAGATACGAAATTAATTATATTTGTTTTAGACTATCTGTGTACAGTAGCAAGATATATATCTTAAATAACTTCAGCTATCGTTGGAAATTGGCAGCAAAATTGTGGTTCATCTTAGCAACTGTCAATGTTTCCAATACGACTTTCGTCACCTATCGGATGCTATACAATTTAAAGTGGACTCCGGATCACATTGCAACTTGACCTTTTGAGGTTTAAATACAGAAACTTGTCATTTGGAGTCATACATTTAGCTAAACAACCAATCATTCACACTATCAGGGATTAAGATCATATTCCATAAAAGAGTTAATGAACTGAATGCCGTGCTTTGTCGAAGAAGCAGTTACTAATTGTCTAATGAGATAATGGCAATTACAGCAATAAATAACCAAGACCTTTTATTTCAATTAATTTTGCCCCGTGCTGCAAGTATTTTTACAACCCATTGTAATCAGATTAAGGCCCAACGCAGATATTACAAGTATTACACTAATTGACATGTGTTTTTCCCTGCTTACGTAAGATAATGCTAGTTTATTTATCAGACAGAGCAAATTTCGTCACTAGACTACTCAGTACTTGCATATGTAGCACGAAATCATAAATCATAGCACTCAATTATTTGCTAAACTGTCCTTTTGTAACCGAGAGATAAAATTAGAGGTATCTCAGCATTGTTTTGCATATTCTGTAATCCCCTGTAATTTAACATTTAAGCTGGGTATTAAAAGCGTTCTGCCACTAATACCGAAACAAGCGTTAGAGCTGCATTTAATTCTTTTAGACGAGTCCCTGCGAATCCCATTTCTGTTTGAACAGTGAAGTAACGTACACGTGGCTCTCTATGAATACGGAAACGTTGCTAAACATAAATTATTCATCGCTTTCTCCAAAAGTACCTCCCAGAAAGAGACGAGGAGAAACACGTCGCACTTAAAACACGTTGTGGTACAGCTTTATCTGGCAGCTGATGCAGTTCAACACTCACTACATATTAAAACATCGTGTCAGACCAATTCCTGAAATAAGATCACTGGCGTTTTTCATTTTTTCTGACCGGTTTGATGCGGGCCGCTACGAATTCCTCTCCAGTGCAAACCTTTTCATCTCAGAGTAGCACTTGCTACCAACGTCCTCACTCATTTTTGGACGTATTCTAATCTCAGTCTTCCTCTTCATATTTTACCCTCTACACATCCCTCTAACACCACAGAACTTATTCTCTGATGTCTTAGCAGGTGTCCTGTCATCCTGGCCCTTCTCCTTGTCAGTGTTTTCAATAAAATTCTTTTCTCGTCGATTTTGCAAATAACCTCCTCATACCTTACATTATTAGTCCATCTGATTTTCGACATTTTTCTGTAGCACAATATTTCAGATACTTCGAGTCTCTTATGTTCAGATTTTCCCACAGTCCATATGTAACTACTAAACAATGCTGTGTTGCAAAAGTACATTATCAGAAATTTCTTCCTCAAATTAAGGCTATGTTTGATAGTAGTAGACCTGTCTTAGTCAGCAATGCCCTTTTTGACAGCGCTAGTTTCCTTTGTATATCCTTTCTACATGACTACTCTGCAATTCACATTTAAGTGCTTGGCAGAGGGTTCATCGAACCACAATCATACTATCTCTCTACTATTCCACTCCCGAACAGCGAGCGGGAAAAACGAACACCTAAACCTTTCTGTTCGAGCTCTGATTTCTCTTATTTTATTTTGATGCTCATTCCTACCTATGTAGGTTGGGCTCAACAAAATATTTTCGCATTCGGAAGAGAAAGTTGGTGACTGAAATTTCGTAAAAAGGTCTCGCCGCGACGAAAAACGTCTATGCTGTAATGACTTCCATCCCAACTCGTGTATCATATCTGCCACACTCTCTCCCCTATAACGTAATAATACAAAACGAGCTGCCCTTTTTTGCACCCTTTCGATGTCCTCCGTCAATCCCACCTGGTAAGGATCCCACACCGCGCAGCAATATTCTAACAGAGGACGAACGAGTGTAGTGTAAGCTGTCTCTTTAGTGGACTTGTTGCATCTTCTAAGTGTCCTGCCAATGAAACGCAACCTTTGGCTCGCCTTCCCGACAATATTATCTATGTGGTCCTTCCAACTGAAGTTGTTCGTAATTTTAACACCCAGGTACTTAGTTGAATTGACAGCCTTGAGAATTGTACTATTTCAAAGCAATGGAGAATTTACGAATAAAAATTACCCATTTATTTAAAAAAAAAAGATTTATTTAGAAACCAAAAATTTTAGCACTACCGCTATGGCAAATAGATATACCGGTTTTTTATCTGGTTATTAGAAAAAAATGAGGACCTTCTATTATAACCTACGCAAAAAAAACGAATAATACCGGTTATTCAGAAGTAAAATATCGGTATCGGTTTTAATCGATCAATTTTTTTACCATCCCTGTTTTCTTTTCCATTCTTTGATATATTATTCTTGAGGGAAACTTGAATGTAGTAGCTGTTAAGCTGATTTTGAGATAATTCTCTCGCTTTTCGGCTCTATCAATCTACTGAAATGTGTGGCTGATGTTTTTTTCCGAAAGTCTGGTGGTATATCGCCAGTCTCATTTTACACACCATCGAGAATAGTCATTTTGTTTCCACCAGTGATTTTAGAAATTTCAGTGGAAAGTTATCCATCCACTCTTCCTTATTTAGTCTTAAGTCTTATAAAGCTCATATAAATTCTAGTAATGTCTCCCCTACCTACTCCCTATCGACTCCTGTTACCTCTTCTATCACGTCATCAGACAAGTTTATTCCTTCATAGAGGCTTTCAACGTACTCTTGCCGCCTCTCCGCTCTCTCCTGTGCATGCAACAGTAGAATTCCCATTGTACTCTTGATGTTACCGCTCTTGCTTTTAGTTTCACCGATGGCTGTTTTGATTTTCCCGAGCAATTATGTTTCATTCAGACCACGCGAGTACGTATCATGAAACAAAAGAGATATTATCTTGAGAAAATTGTAGCGAAATACAGAAAGCCGTGTTGATTACCGACGGTGACGCAAAGACTGGCAGATGGACCTTAACTGAATACTGCTAGGTATTTTGAGTAAGTAGCCGGGAAAACACTTTATTGTTTCACTGCAGAATTATTTTCATATGGGTGTGCACCACAGCCTCGATATATTTGAGGAAGGACATCGTTCCATCACCCTGTACAGTAAATAATTTCATACTGCACTGTCTGTTGTGAGCATCTGAGAACATAACATCATACAGTAATGAAACAAGAGAGCTACAACATTAAAAAAAAAAAAAAAAAAAACACATAAGCACATTCGATGTTTCGTTTCCACAAACATGGTATTAAAACAGCAATGCTTATTTGCTATAATAACCAAATACTTCATAGCAGTGGAAATTTCGCAAGTAAACATCGTTCTCCTATCGTCAAAAAATTGCGTGCCATTCGTATTTATGAGTAGCACAACCGTCAGCGCTCATCTTTCTTTGTCCATGTCAAACATCACGTTACCAATCGTACGTGTAGAAACAAATAATATTGGTTGCGTCTGTAATGAAAAATACTATGGCAGTGAAATATGACTGCAGCGCCTGAGACCGCTCGGCTAACCCCGCGCGCCGATTAATTGTTATCTGAACGCGCTCCCATATTGTCGCTGCTCGTCGCAGTGTTGCAGGAGTGGTATTAATACTCCAACGACGCGTGGATTCAAAAGTCACAACGTGGGTGAAAAGAATTGAGGACAGGGATTTCGGGACTCATTTCTATAGAGGCAATAAGGCCCCGTGTTCCGGACGGGGGGTGTCCACTGCGATGAGAATCTCCCTCCCTCTAGAAAAGACTAATAAAAGTGTGGCCGGCCGATAGGGCCGAGCGGTTCTAGGCACTTCAGTCTGAAACCGCGCGACCGCTATGGTCGAAGGTTCGAACCCTGGCTCGGGCATGGACGTGTGTGATGTCCTTAGGTTAGTTAGGTTTAAGTAGTTCTAAGTTCTAGGGTACTGATGACCTCAGATGTTAAGTCCGATAGTGCTTAGAGCCATTTTAACCATTTTTAAGAAAGGTGTCCTGATAGGGCAGCACACACACACACACACACTGAAAGTAACAGAGAATAGTGAATATTAAAATATATCACTCAACTTTAGTAACGCTGGTTACAGCAGTCGTAGAATCCAGTTTTAGCCTATCTGTCCTGTGTTGACTACTGTTACGTGAACACATACTAAATAATGGTCTCTGAACTGAAGTCGGAAGAAAACTAATGTTTTGTTTTGATGTATTATTCGAAGAACTGTTCCAAACTAACAGTACTCGAATTCCTAGGCGTGCAGTCTCTGTCCTTACACGATAATTGTATTCAATGTTCTGTTTCCACTGAGGAATAAATGGTTCAAATGGCTCTGAGCACTATGGAACTTAACTTCTGAGGTCATCAGTCCCCTAGAACTTAGAACTTCTTAAACCTAACTAACCTAAGGACATCACACACGTCCATGCCCGAGGCAGGATTCGAAGCTGCAACCGCAGCGGTCGCGCGGTTCCTGACTGTAGCGCCTAGAACTGCTCAGCTGCTGAGGACTAACCACTGTCTATCTAGTTGCCACTGTTTCTATCGTACTCGACGACTTGAAGATACGACGAACGTTCTGCAGGAACTCCCTAGCAAGACTAGAGCTGACTTAGAAATTACAGCCGACTACTTCTGCCGTGCACTGTTATTTAAGTTCGCGACTCTCTTCCTGGTGCCGTTGCCGTTCCAGAGGGCGTGATCCTCGAGGGAAGGGTGATTGGTTTGCGCGCAGCGGATGAACGCCTCCGGTACTTCTGGCGCCAACTGCTGCTACCTCTTCTTGTGTTGTATATCAGTACACCATAACCTGCGCCACGACTTGTATACGAGCAACGATGGGATTAGATACATAGTGAAAGACCATCTGGACGGATAACCCCCCCCCCCCCCCTCAACCGACTCTAATTCCACCGATTATTAGTCTTTCACGCTGTGTGCGAAAGTTTTTCTCAACTACCAGATAGGACTGTGAGTGTCAGTATGGAATATGTAGCTGAAGTCACCCTCGACATGAAAACTTGTGTTTCTATTACGGTCACAAGTTCTGCAGTCATAATGCTTGCCTGAGTTGGCAATCAGAGTACACTAATCTGTAAAATTTTAACAAAACGCTTTTGAAACCATCTCTTTAGACATAGACGGCTTCGGCATGCAATTTTAAAAACTGCGCCAAAACTTTGTTGTTTATGTGGGCATCTTACGCAAGTGGCATGTCGTTTCAAAAATTTTCTTATGGTTAAGTAGGACAAATTAGGTAGATGCCATTTCATCAGTTTAGTGGCTGAAATATTCTGAAATGTTATTTCATTTAAAATTGTAACTTACTCTTATGAAACATAGACTTTTGTCTAAGAACGTCATAGAATGATAACGTTTTTCGTTTGAGGAAGAAACTGTGCCCCTGTTTGGTACATTACGATCTCCTAGTAAAGTTAACCAATTTGTGGGCTTCCAACGGGACAGTTTTACAAAATAGGTAGGTTATATAAGGGTACATTTTTTTATAAGTACATAGACCTCTATATTTTTCTAGAATCGTTTACATCAGTATACAGCTAGAACTTTTAGCTATTTTTCGACATAATCACCATTTCTGTCGATGTATTTTTTAGACGCTGTGGCAGTTTTTGTACGTCTATGTCATACCAGCGCGGTGCTATGCTGTTTAGAAAGTTATGAACCTCTTCTTTCACCTCGTCGTCGGAGCTGAATAGCTGGCATCACAATTAAAGGTGACAGTTACTGCAAGACTGAAAAAACCAAACGGGCAATTCAGAACTGGAGAAGAGGAATGTTGAGCAAGGGCGTACACATTCTCCATGACAACGTTCGCCCACACATCGCTCGGCAAACCGTTGCTCTCGTGCAACAGTTTCAGTAGAGCATATCACCCTCACACCCTATTGTCCTGACTTGGCACCTAGTGACTATCGCCTTTTCCCTAAGTTAAAAGAACATTTGGCCGGAAAGCAATTCAGCTCCGACGACCAGGTGAAAGAAGATGTTCATTCCGAATAGCATGGCGGTGAGCTGGTATGACATGGACATGCAAAAACTGCCACAGCTTCTACAAAAATCCATCGACAGAAATGGTGAAAATATCTAAATGTTCAATCTGTAAACTGATGTAAACCATTTGAGAAACAAACAGGTCTATGTACCTATAAAAAAGTCAGAGACCTTATTTTTGGGATTACCTCGTAGTTACAGTCTGAGGACTTAGGAGAAGATATCAATAACGGAGACAGTTCCGGTATCTGGAGGCCACAGAAACTGCAAAGGGAGTATGTGAAGGATGTGCTTCAAAAAGCGGAAGGACGAAAAGCCGCAGATGTACAAATTCTACCTTGTGGGACACTAATATAAAAAAAAGTTCAAGTTGCGTAAGTTTTTCGGAGAGAACTGTCATATATGCGTCGAAAGTTTAGGTTCTCAAAACAAATTTAAATCAACAGCAAAGAAACCACTCTAAAACTGGTTTTTGCAGACGATGCTGTGGGGGACTTGACGCCATAGAATTAGAATTACAAGGATTAAGTGGTGAATAGGAGATGAAAAAAGCTTTTATTACCTTGTAGAGGAGGAGTTGTCATGATATGGTTACACAAGGGGATGGCTGGAGCGTTTCTGTCACAAATGACTTATTTTGAAAATGGAACCCTGCGATGAGCAAAAACTAGGTGCACCAGGAAAAATATGGATGGACTGAGTAAATTTTGCTATGGTAAAAGATACTTACAGCACCACGAGCGTCAAAATAATACGTGGTAGCGTTGACATTACGACAAACGCAGCCTGATGCTTAACAAAATAGCCAGCATGTCGTCACAGCAAAATAGGGACACGTTAAGGATTATCTAGCATCAAGATCATTTCAGCTCTACATCAAAGTTTCAACACACAACGGAATCAAAAACATGCAAATTCGCTTTTCCGGTCTTTCCGCTGCTGTCTCTACTACAAATGTGCACTCTCAGTAATTGATTCCTTAAACTGAGACTGAAGTTTGATACTAGTAAACTTACCTTAGCCAGGAATTTCCTATTTTCTTCTGCTGGTCTGTTTTTCATGTCCTTCGTGCATCGTTCGCCATGTGCTATTTTTGCTTCCAAGGTAGCAGAATTCCTTCACTTCGTTTGATTCGTGGTCCTCAGTTTTGATGTTAAGGCGAGCCGCTACTCGTCCCGACATTAAACGTTCTCCGGCCTACTCCACAGACTACTGTGTGCTCATTAGCTAGTTCATTCCATTCAACAGATCCTGTATTATTCTTCAGTTTCACAGGGTACATAAATGTATGTCATTGGGGAATGTTGTCATTGATATACTTTCAGCATGAATCCCCTCGTCATTTATTCTTCAATGTGCATATTAAACAGTGGAGAACTAAATACCTGCCTCGCGCTCTACCAAGTGCATAATATGAACTCTGTAATATTTACTGATATATCAATTTTTTTTAGGCGAAATGTAAATTCTGTTCATTTGTTGGGAAACTCATCTCAATTAGTTATAAGATAATAATAATGACGATTAGTACGAAAGTAGTAAAAGTTCTACAACGTTCCAAAATGTTGCTAATGTTCACCGAATTTTGCTGGGTGTAGTATCGACAGAAATTTTTATTGTATTAAATCAAACATTACGTCATTTTCTTTTTAGCTACAGACCTCTTACGCTG
The DNA here is from genome assembly GCF_023897955.1 of Schistocerca gregaria. Taxonomy (NCBI): domain Eukaryota; kingdom Metazoa; phylum Arthropoda; class Insecta; order Orthoptera; family Acrididae; genus Schistocerca; species Schistocerca gregaria. The sequence continues at coordinate 1,154,035,105 of NC_064920.1, read as the reverse complement.
AGGTTTTTACGCACTCCTGAATTTTGATCCTATTGTAGTGGTCTTCGTTCCAAAGACTTGTTTGGTACTGGTCTGTCCTGCGAAAGATTCTTCATCTCTCCATAACCATCGCAATCTACATCCATTTGACTCCGCTTTCTGTGCCGAAGATTTGGTGTCGCTCTTCGATTTTTACACTCCACACATTCTTCTGTAGTCCGCCTATGGAATCTGAGTGGTCAGCGCGACGGAATGTCATATCTAACTGCCCGAATTCGATTCCCGGCTGGGTCGGAGATTTTCTCCGCTCAGCGACTCTGCATTGTGTTGTCTTTACCATCGACATTTCATCCCCATCGACACGCAAGTCGCCGAAGTGTCGTCGACTCGAAAGACTTGCACCAGGCGACCAGTCTATCCGACGGGAGGCCCTAGCCACACAGCATTTCCATTATTACTTTCTTCTGTCAAGTAACTAACGATTCCTTGGTGTTTCAGGATGTTCCCTATCAACCGAGCTCTCGATTTAGTCAAATTTTTCTATAAATTTCTTTATTCTTGACTTCAGTTCAGTACATCCTCACTATTGGCCATCTAATTGTTCCGCTACACTCCAGACAAATTCCTTCACAAAAACTCCTAATTCTTAAATTTATATTCGATGTTAACAATTTTTCTTTCTGTGAAAAGCTTTTATTGTTATTGCAAGTCTGCTTTTTTTAGCCTCTCTACTTCGACATCGTAATTTATTTTGCTGCCAAATTGAAGCATTTATCTACTACTTTTAATTTCTCTTTTTCTAGTCTAATTCTGACAGCATTATAATTCCACCACGTTCCATTACACTTGTTTAACTTTTATTGATGTTCATCTCATAGCGCATTTTCAGCATACCGTCTATTCCGTTCAGCTGAACTTGCAGTTCCGTCTCTGACATAATTACAGTGTTATCGGAGCAAACTGTGAGGCATTTATTCCTTCTCCCTGAACTTTATTTCCCTTTCCAAATTCCTTGATAATTTTCTTTACTGCTTGCTCAAGGTACAGCCTGAAAAACATCAGGGACAGGCTACAAATCTGTCTCATTCACTTCTCAACAGCTCATAACCTTTCATGCCATTCGACGATTGAGACTGCAGACTGGTTTCTATACAAAGTGCATATAACATTTTGCTTTCCGTATTTTACCACTGTATCTTTTAGTATTACAAAACATGCATTCAAAATTTTCGAAAGCTTTCTCTAAATATACAAATTCCGCAGGATGCTCTAAAATTTCCTTTAAAAACTTCCAGGACTTACAGAGGGTTCAAATGGCTCTGAGCACTATGGGACTTAATATCTGAGGTCACCAGTCCCCTAGAACTTAGAACTACGTATACCTAACTAACCTAAGGACATCACACACATCCATGCCCGAGGCAGCATTGGAACCTGCGACCGCAGCGGTCGTACGGCTCCAGACTGAAGCGCCAAGAACCGCTGGGCCACACCGGCCGGCCCAGAGGAGACAGAGTGGACAATATTTTGATTTGGAATCCATGTCCGGAAATGTGCTACAGACTTTTGAAAACATGTTTTCTAGGGTAGGTATGTATCTGTGTAGCCATGGTGGGGGAGGGATGGCTGCTCACCTTGTATCAGCTGTCATTTGACGTCTATCTTATCTCTCTGACCTGTTACGAGCCTGTTTCACGTGTTTGTGAGTATTCAAGGAACATGGTTGAGTACACGTTGGCAGAATAAAAAATGGTTCAAATGGCTCTGAGCACTATGAGACTCAACATGTGAGGTCATCATTCCCCTAGAACTTAGAACTACTTAAACCTAACCAATCTAAGGACATCACACACATCCATGCCCGAGGCAAGATTTGAACCTGCGACCGTAGCGGTCGCGCGGTTCCGGACTGAAGCGCCTAGAACCGCTCGGCCACACCGGCCGGCGTTGGCAGAATACATCGACGGGATCCGGTATAGTGAAGCTCACAGTGATGGAAGAGCTACTCATCGCCTTTGTCGAGATCGTTATCCACAATCGCATACCACTCAATCGCATACCCTTTTCGCCACAATTACGCAATGGTTTCGAGAAAGGGGTACCTTCATCGTCAGCAGGAGCGAGTGTGGTACTCCAAGCAAAACTGTATTGGAAGACGCCGCTCTGTAAACAACAGTGTTCGTGAAAACTGAATAAAATTCATTTCTCTTTCTTTGCTTATTAATGAGTGATATTGATTGTAAAACAAGTGATGTGACAGACACTCTGGGAGAAGAGGAATTGTAAGAAAAGGAAGATAAATTGGGAGAACTTTTTGGAACAAAGAAAGCTAACAGCTAGCTAAAATAATTCGAGGAACCAAACGAACCTGCACACAAAACCAAATAACCCAAATCGAAGAGTACTTTGCTAAGAATAACTCCAAAGGTTTCTATAGAACCTTCAAGAGGACACTCAAAACATACAATTCACCAAGCCTCCGCTTCAGAGACTCACAGGGCAAACTGGTTTTTAACAACAAGGACAAATCCCACCTCTTAGCTCAGTACTTTAAAAACCTACTCAACTGTGCTCCAGACAGAGAAGAATTCAACTACAAACAAACCACACCAGACCTTGACTCACTGCTTCCTTCGCTGGAAGAATTTCGACAAATTATTCAACTTCTCAAGAAAAATAAGGCAGCTGGAGAGGACTGTATCATTGCTGAACTCTAGAAATGTGCTGGAAGTAATGCCGTGGGCGAGCTCACCGAAATCATCCAGAACACCTGGGAAAAAGAGAAACTACCACTTGGTTGGAACACGGCTCTGATCCGTCCCCTTCACAAAAAGGGAGATGTTACCGATCTGAACAACTACCATGGAATTTCTCTTGTCCCGGTAACATGCAAGATTCTCTCCAAGGCACTATTAACAAGGGCAGAAGATCAACTGGACAGTAAACTGGAAGAACATCAGGGAGGCTTCAGGGAGACCAGATCATGTGCTCAACATATCCTGAATCTTAAAATGGTACAGGCATACTCCAAGATGAGAAACCGCAAAGTGGTTGTCACCTTTGTCGATTTCAAGAAGGCTCACGACTCCGTTAATAGAGAAACGCTTAACAAAATACTCCAGGAATTAGGACTAGACAACAAAAACCCACAGACTCATTCTATAAACCTTGACAAACACCCATTCAAAGGTCTAATTTAGAGGGGAGATCTCAAAAAGCTTCGAGATAAAAACTGGAGTGAGACAAGGGGATGGAATCTCCCCTCTTCTCTTCAACTTTGTCCTCGAAATAGTTTTGAGAGAATGGCGCAGAGAACTGACCAATTTGGGTGTCTAGAGTGATGTCTAACTGGGCCGTAAGAACGAAGGAGTGATTGTAGATCGCCTGGCTTTTGCAGACGACATGGCACTGATTGCTGGTTCTCTTGAAATGGCAACAATGCGGGTAAACTGCCTCAGGAAACAGGCAGCCAAAGTGGGTCTTCAAGTGTCGCTGGAGAAAACAGAGTTCTTCGCCAACATCAAAGAAGCTAACAAACAGATGTTACTAGACCAGGAAGAGAGCAAAAGGACTGAGAAATTTAAGTATTTCGGAGAATGGATTGAACCAAACTTATCAGAAAAAACGTCATTATTCATGAGAATCAACAAGCTGGAACTAGCCTATCGACTGACTACGAACACCTGCAACTAGAAATGCCTGTCACGCAACCTGAAACTTAAGCACTACGTATCAGTCATACGACCAGAAGCCCTGTAAGCCATGGAATGTCTTTCAAAGGACCGGAGAGGTCTGAAGGAGAAATTTGAAGTCAGAGAGAGGTGAATCCTCAGGAAGATCCTAGGCCCGGTAGAAGAAGCTGATGAATTCAGAAGGCGGCATAACTCGGAGCTCTACGAACATATGGAGAGACTCTCTGACTGTGCAAGAAAAAGAACAGATTGACCACTCATCTGTTCACCTTCTGGCAAAACAAGACGGTCCGCACCACCTTGCTGACAGAAACCGAGAAGGACATTAAAGAACTGGGAATAACTGATCTCCAGAACACACAGTCTGTGAGATACACAATAAAGGAAGTCTGAGGATTTCAGGAAAAGCCCCGAAGAAAAACTACCTCCTGGATAGAGGAGAGGAAAGAGTTACACCGACAGAGGATGCGACAGTACTGGGCAAAGATCGAAGCCCAGCAGTTGAAAAAGCGTGGTCCAAAGTAGGCCCATTCGGAACAAGAAGAAAAAAAAAACAACATGTGATGTATGGGTTTCAGTTCAAAATATTATCTACTCAGCCTTTTCTATAAATCCTAGAAACTTGTAAGCGGAATTTTAGAGCATCCTGTATAAACAGAATTTCGCCTTTTTACAGTCTGCTTTCTAAGGTGAGTCGTAAGATCAGAACGACCTAGCACGTTTCTACATTTCTCCACAATCCTAACTTTACTGTACTACCAATTTTCCACCCTTCTGCAACTGAAAGCGATGTATCAATAACATTAGCACCTGTGAGCACCTGTTTTCTTTGTCAAAGGGATTATTTTCTTGAAGCCTGAGGGTATTTCACCTGTCTAACATATCTTGCATATAAAGTGGAATAGTTTTGTTGTGGTTGTCTCCCAGTGATCTGGTACAAAAGTTTATTATAAGCAGAACTTAGGAAACTGCAGCAAAAACGATGGGACGCAATAGTGCGACAAGACGTATGCGTTCCGTTACGAGTAGCAGTTTTTCAGAAAAGGCCCAGGGCCTTGCTCCTCCACGGAATCGAGTTAAATGTTTGTTCTCTTCCTCCGGTTTGTTTCTGCTTCACCACGCAGCCCCGCAGAGCTTGAGCGCATTAGTGGCCGTGGGCTGCACGGAGAAACACGGGCGGCGAAAAGTGTTTGCTCCCGAGCGCTCCGGGGAATCGATACGTGCCCTAAATGCGACTAACCGCTCCCAGCGAGCACTCGCAACTTCATATCTGCAGGCGGAGAGCAATGACGAGTTGTTCTGGTGACAAGGAGAACAGCAGCGGAAAATTGAATTTGTATGGAGAACGAAGCAAGAAGAGAAACGCTTCTGATTCTACACTACTGGCCATTAAAATTGCTACACCACGACTATGACGTGCTACAGACGCAAAATTTAACCCAGGAAGAAGATGCTGTGATATACAAATGATTAGCTTTTCAGAGCAATGACAAGAGGTTGGCGCCGGTGGCGACACCTACAACGTACTGCCATAAGGGAAGTTTCCAACCGATTTCTCAAACACAAACGGCAGTTGACTGGCGTTGCCCGGTGAAACGTTGTTGTGATGCCTCGTGTAAGAAGGAGAAATGCGTACCATCACGTTTCCGACTTTGATAAAGGGCGGATTGTAGCCTATCGCGATTGCGGTTTATCGTATCACGACATTCCTGCACGCGTTGGTCGAGATCCAATGACTGTTAGCAGAATATGGAATCGGTGGGTTCAGGAGGGTAATGCGGAACGCCGTGCTGGATCCCAACGGCCTCGTATCACTAGGAGTCGAGATGACAGGTATCTAATCCGCATGTATGAATCGGATCATGCAACCACGTTTCGATCCCTGAATCTAAAAGATGGGGACATTACAAGACAACTACCATCTGCACGAACAGTTCGACGACGTTTGCAGCAGCAAGGACTATCAGCTCGGAGACCATGACTGCGGTTACCCTTGACGCTGCATCACAGACAGGAGTGCCTGCGATGGTGTACTCAACGACGAACCTGGGTGCACGAACGGCAAAACGTCATTTTTTCGGATGAATACAGGTTCTGTTTACAGCATCATGATTGTCGCATCCGTGTTTGGTGACACCGTGGTGAACGCACATTGGAAGCGTGTATTCGTCATCGCCATACTTGCGTATCACCCAGCGTGATGGTATGGGGTGCCACTGGTTCCACGTCTCGGTCACCTCTTGATCGCATTAACTGCAATTTGAACAGTGGAAGTTATATTTCAGATGTGTTACGACCCATGGCTCTACCCTTCATTAGATTTCCCCGAAACCCTACATTTCAGCAGGATAATGCACGACCACATGTTGCAGGTCCTGTACTGGCCTTTCAGGATACAGAAAATGTTCGAGTGCTGCCCTGGCCAGCACATTCTCCAGATCTCTCACCAACTAAAAACGTCTTGTCAATGGAGGCCGACCGACTGGCTCGTCACAATACGTCAGTCATTACTCTTGATGAACTGAGGTACCGTGTTGAAGCTGCATGGGCAGCTGTACATGTACACGCCATCCAAGCTCTGTTTGACTCAATAACCAGGTGTATCAAGGCCGTTATTACGGCCAGACGTGCTTGTTCTGGGTACTCATTTCTCAAAATCTACGCACCCAAATTGCGTGAAAATGTAATCATATGTAAGTCCTAGTAGAATATATTTGTCCACTGAATAACCGCCTATTATTTGCATTTCTTCTTGGTGTAGCAATTTTAATGGCCAGTAGTGTAGTACCTCTTTTTCTAATGTTAACTCCAGTCGTGTTTCTTTCTTTTGCTTAGCGTTGGTGTGAAGTCTATCGCTTTCTCCATGCTCGGTGAATGTGTAAACCCAACGCAGTTTTTCTTATTTTTCTCGCAGCACAAAATTAAACGTAAGAGCTGTTTGACTAGAGCATTGGAAGAGGTATAACGCTTTTACAGCCGTTATTCAACCAGTGTGCTAAAATGCTTAGTACTAACATTAGCTCGTAACTTTTCGTGGAACCCCCATCGAATATCCTCTCGAAACAATTAACCGCTCATCTTGCAGATTTCAGTTTGCTGCCAAATAACAGATTATATCTAGAAATAAATCATGTGGCATGCTTACGCAATTCTCAGCAAACGTCCCTTATCCAGATAATCGTCAATACGTTCTTCTTGCTACGACGACTGATTTCCATACACTGACCCACCCGGCTGCCATTGTACATAATCGAAATAGAACCCGTTTCCGGATTTATATCAGAGTGAAGCCACAAATCCCTTCGCAAACGCTTAGGGAAGTATGTTCTATGAACGGTATTCTCAGAGTTCAATAAACTGGCTAAAATCGGTGTTGCTCCAGGTATGTCATGTACAACTGAAGCTGATGGTTGATGACTACATCACATAGAGCTACCACATTACGGGGATGTTTACTGCTATGTTTACGCATAGTTCCAAACAGCTCCACATATTTTCCATGGCAGTAAGATCTGGTGTTGTAGTGGGCCAGTAGACATGCGACAGGGTATCCGATTGTCCGTCAGAGCAAGAAAGTATCCGTTGAGACCTGTTGTAAGCCCTCCACCACTTTTTACTTTAGTTCAGACAGAATATTACCTCGGTCTTTATGCCATGGAATGTTTGTATCGGGTTATTGTAATTAAATTGATGGTGTTCCTAGTGCTGTAGTGCGGGGTCGAACATCATGTGTAAATTCATTAATAGGTGCGCTCGCGGATTGCAACAATAATAGTTCCACTTTCTGCCACAAGGTGAAAATATGGTGCTGTAAGCAGTCAGAATGTGAAATGTTCCGGTTCTGACGTCCAGGGGCAGATGTGGATTCTGACCACAATCTATTGGTTATGAACTGTAGATTAAAATTGAAGAAACTGCAAAAAGGTGGGAATTGAAGGATATGGGACCTGGATAAACTGACTAAACCAGAGGTTGTAAAGAGTTTCAGGGAGAGCGTAAGGGAACAAATGGCAGGAATAGGGGAAAGAAATACAGTTGAAGAAGAATGGGTAGCTTAGAGGGATGAAGTAGTGAAGACAGCAAAGGATCAAGTAGGTAAAAAGACGAGAGCTAATAGAAATCCTTGGGTAACAGAAGAAATATTGAATTTAATTGATGAAACGAGAAAATATAAAAATGTAGTAAATGAAGCAGGCAAAAAGGAATACAAACGTATCAAAAATGTGATCGACAGGAGGTACATAATGACTAAGCAGGGATGGCTAAAGGAGAAATGTAAGGATGTAGAGGCTTATCGCACTAGGGGTTAGATAGATACTGCCTACAGGAAAATTAAAGAGACATTTGGAGAAAAGATAACAACTTGTATGAATACCAAGAGCTCAGATGGAAACCCAGTTCTAACCAAAGAAGGGAAAGCAGAAAGATGGAAGGAGTATATAGAGGGTCTATACAAGGGCGATCATTTGAGGACAATATTACAGAAATGGAAGAGAATGTAGATGAAGATGAATTGGGAGATACAATACTGGGTGAAGAGTTTGACAGAGCACTGAAAGACCTGAGCCGAAACAAGGCCCCAGGACTAGACAACATTCCATTAGAACTACTGACAGCCTTGGATGATCCAGTCCTGACAAAACTCCATCATTTGGTGACGAAGATGTATAAGACAGGAAAAATACCCTCAGACGTCAACAAGGGTCTAATAATTCCAATCCCAAAGAAAGCAGATGTTTACTAATGCGAACATTACCGAACTATCAGTTTAATAAGTCACGGCTGCAAAATACTAACACGAATTCTTTGCAGACGAATGGAAAAACTGGTAGAAGCCGACATCGGGGAAGATCAGCTTTGTTGGAACACGTGAGGCAATACTGACCCTACGGCTTATCTTAGAAGTTAGATTAAGAAAATGTTTGCATCCGGTTGTTGTAATTACATTGATGGTGTTCGTAGTGCTGTAGCGCGGCGTTGAACATCATGTGTAAATTCATTAATTCGTTTCTAGCGTTTGTAGACTTAGAGAAACCTTTTGACAACGTTGACTGGAATGCTCTCTCTCAAATTCTAAAAGTGGCAGGGGTAAAATAAAGGGAGCGAAAGGCTATTTACAATTTGTACAGAAACCAGATGGCAGTTATAAGAGTCGAGGGACATGAAAGGGAAGCAGTGGTTGGGAAGGGAGTGAGACAGGGTTGTAGCATCTCCCCAAAGTTATTCAATATGTATATTGAGCAAGCAGTAAAGGTAACAAAAGAAAAATTCGGAGTAGGTATTAAAATGCATGGAGAAGAAATAAAAACTTTGGGGTTCGACCATGACATTGTAATTGTGTCAGGTACAGCAAAGGACCTGGAAGGCCAGTTGAACAGAATGGTCAGTGTCTTGAAAGGAGGATATAAGATGAACATCAACAAAAGCAAAACGAGGATAATGGAATGTAGTCGAGTTAACTCGGGTGATGCTGAGGGAGTTAGATTAGGACATGAAAAACTTTGGGGAGCAAAATTACCGATGATGGTCGAAGTGAAGAGGATATAAAATGTAGACTTGCAATGGCAAGGAAAGCGTTTCTGAAGAAGAGAAATTTGTTAACATCGAGTATAGATTTAAGTGTCAGGAAGTCGTTTCTGAAAGTATTTGTATGGAGTGTAGCCATGTATGGAAATGTAACATGGATCATAAATAGTTTGAACAAGAAGAGAATAGAAGCTTTCGAAATGTGCTGCTACAGAAGAATCCTGAAAACTAGATGGGAAGATCACATAACTAGTGAGGAGGTATTGAATAGAATTGAGGAGAAGAAAAATTTGTGGCACAACTTGACTAGAAGATGAGATCGGTTAGCTGGACATGTTCTGAGGCATGAAGGGATCACCAATTTAATATTGGAGGACAGCGTGGAGGATAAAAATAGTGGAGACCAAGATATGAATACACTAAGCAGATTCAGAAGGTTGTAGGTTGCAGCAGGTACTGGGAGATGAAGAAGCTTGCACAGGATAGAGTAGCATTGAGAGCTGTATGAAAAGAGTCTCTGGACTGAAGACCACAACAACAACAGTTCAACAGCTCACTTTTTCTGAGTAAATTTTCTGAAGAGAATCCATTAAAAAAACAAGCAGTGAATATTTGCTATGTAAACCAAATTCTTGTCTTCATGTTGACACAATGAGAGATGCTTCTACATTCAAAAGATGCTGACTGAGCTTCATAATTACTTGTGTGTGTGTTGATTGTGTTGATCCCATTTCAGACTGTTGTTCCTTTGAAGTTAGGCATTTTACACAGGAAGTTTCAGTTAGTGTACGAACGTTAATGTCTACCTCATCGGGAACTAGTGGGTCTTTCTTTTTTTTCTACCTCTTTTTCTTTCCTTTTTTTTCTGAAACTGCATAATGTTACTCTTCATGAGGTCAGGCTTAAATTGATGTGCCACTTGACGTTTTTGCAACATAATAAGTGCCTGAACAGTTTGCAGGTTTCACACCAAATAGTTCTGTGTAAACTGCCAAAAATATCCGCGAAACACCTGCTTGCCATTTCAGTTGCTACCAACGCATTGCTGTTGTGTCTCACCAATTTACGCGTTGGCTCGATAGAAAATTGCAGGCACCTGGGGCGGGGCTATGTCATTGTAGAAGATGTTCACATGCAGAGCCTCCTGCTAGAGGAAGGGGCTGTGGTCTCCACACACATGGAGTGGAAAATGTGGCCGCAAGTGAGGAACTGCAGGGTGCACACACAGGTAAGGGGTTGGTGCTCAGCTTAACTGTCCTTGCTTTGGTTCTCCACCTTTGTTAAGTCATCGCATACAATTGTATGTAGCTGGCAATGCCTTTGTGCCACAAATGCTGCTTCCCATACTTTGATGATTTGAAATCCCGAGTCTCTGTTAGTTAAGTCATTAGCGAAAAATATTTTGACTACGTCTTTAATAATGGGGTTGCAAACGCAGCCATTGCCGGTCCTAAGCCAGGGGCCTCATCTCACAAGTGATGAAGGAGGAGGGGGAGGAGTAACACCTCGTCAAAAAAGCCTGGGTCCATCTGGTTCCAGATGGCAGCTGTAAGAGCCACTGCCTAGTGTTACTAGGTGAAACCTGGTCAACGGTCTTGAAGGTGGAAGCGGGATCTGATTCCCAACAGCGCAGAGAGCGGAAGAGCCTAGTGGAGTTAACCATGAATTAGAAAGCAAAACAAAATCCAAAAGTGCCTCTTCTCAACTTGGACAGCCTTTGGTCAGCATCTGTCTCCATATAAGGGGCAGTTGTGAGTCATCCTCTGGGGTTAACAACTCGGCTGTAAAAAAGGTGGCTCTAAAAGTTGCCCTCAGAATTCAAAGAATTATTAGTCGTGGAAAAGTGTGATGTGAAACTAATTACCCCAGGTGCTCATTCCACTGTACATAAGTGCGCAAGCAGACATTCGGATTCTGCGGTGTCTACAACGTCTCGCAAAGATGAATCGGGGCATCTTCGAACCTCAAACAAAGTAAAATAGAGGAAAGCTAACTACTTAGCAAGTTTTAATGCAAATTCACTTTTGAAAGTGGGGAAACTTAAGACTCTATCAAACACATTAAATGAACATAGAATCATAATCTGTGCAAGAGACCTGGTACCAACAAATCATACACTGTTGTAAATGTTCACACCCCTATAAACATTGACAACAAAAAGAATAAGGATAAGATGGAACTATTCTGCAAAAAACTAGATGACACGATCCAAAAGATCCCCAAAATACATAATGTCATCCTTCTAGGGGATTTTAATGCCCAAGTGGGGAGAGAGAAAAGGTTCAGGCAAACAGTGGGGAGATACCTGGCACATAACAGGACGGACTGAAATGGTATCAGCCCCATCGAATTATGCCAGGTGCACAGTTTGGTCCTGAAGTCAACTAGCTTTAAGAAATTGACAAGAAAACAGAAGATGTGGATTTCACCTAACCCTCTCCTGGGAGAATTCCAGTTAGATCATCTTGCGATAAAGTGAAAATTTCATAAGGAAATCCAAAATGTTAGGGTTCTCAGAGGGGCCAACCTCAAGGATGTAGCCTGCAGTATGTACTGGGAGATGAAGCAGCTTGCACAGGATAGAGTAGCATGGAGAGCTGCATCAAACCAGTCTCAGGACTGAAGACCACAACAACAATTCGCTGTTAGTCGCTTCTGGCGTGTGTCGATTCTTGGTATGAAGTTACTGATTGTGTTAAGGGCAAAGAAGGTTGAAGTTTTCCGTGCGAAACATTTAGAATGCGTACTAAATAAACCCCCCAATATAGGCTACAATGCCGTGACTGTCCAGTTCATTTTGTGGCACTTATGGAAGTGGATGGTTCTGCCCGGGGAATATTCTATGTATGGACGAGGCATGTATTATTCTGCTTGGTGCCTTGAATGCTCTGAACTGTCGCTTGCGTCGTTCTACTCCGTCACATGTTGCGCAGCAATATGCAATGCACTCAGGTTATGTGACTGGGTGGTGTGGTTTCACAAGCTCCTTCATTCTCTGTCAGTTTCTCTCTGAAGAGATCAGACCCAGCAGGCCTGTTATGTGTGTAGTGACATCTGCATATAATGTTTTGTGCAACACGTGATACCAGCTTGGCAAAAACGCAACTATGCTCACACAACTATTTTCATGCAAGATGTGGCGACACTACGTGTCACTTGCCAGGTGAAATACTTGCTTCGGCGCGCGACCACTACGGTCGCAGGTTCGAATCCTGCCTCGGGCATGGATGTATGTGATGTCCTTAGGTTAGTTAGGTTTCAGTAGTTCTAAGTTCAAGGTGACTGATGACCTTAGAAGTTAAGTCCCATAGTGATCAGAGCCATTTGAAACTTTTTTTTTATTTGCTTCGAGAAATCTGTAGTAATGACCGCATCATCTCCACGCAATTTCAAGATGTGTTTCCTTACACATCCCACTATCTAAATCCGTGTGAATTTGGCTGTGGAGATACCTATAGGATCATGTCTAACAAGGATAGAATGGATAGCATACGACGACATATCGCTCTGATTACACCGGATATGCCGCTTGCAACTCTCGTTTACGCCATTTTACTGTTACAGCATGTTGCTGCGTTGACGACGATATTGAACAATGCTGTAATTTGTGACCATATTCTCATAAATGGGCCATAACCACCGTTATCATGAGTTTGATCCTTTCTCCCCTTTTCTTGAACTCACACCATATTCTGACTGCTTACAGCAGCATATTTTCACCTGGTGCTAGAAAGAGCTCGCCTTTTAATGAAAATACCTACGAAGTTTCAGCGTCCTGTGATATGTACAGCCCGCACAGCAGTACTCAGAACACCGGCAGCTTAATTATAACCACCCGGTATAAGACCTTAACCGATGCGAATAATCGTAATCAAACGAACTTGAAGTTTCATAGAGGCAAAAAGGAATAGAACCCAGTACGTTGTCCTCGATGGTGAGTGTTCATCGGAGGTGAGGGTATCATCTGGTGTGCCCCAGGGAAGTGTGGTAGATCCGCTGTTGTTTTCTATCTACATAAATGATCTTCTGGATAGGGTGGATAGCAATGTGCTGCTGTTTGGTGATGATGTGATGTACGGGAAGGTGTCGTCGTTGAGTGACTGTAGGAGGATACACGATGACTTGGACAGGATTTCTGATTGGTGTAAAGAATGGCAGCTCACTGTAAATATAGATAAATGTTAATTAATGCAGACGAATAGGAAAAAGAATCCTGTAATGTCTGAATACTCCATTAGTAGTGTAGCGCTTGACACAGTCACGTCGATTAAATATTTGGGCGTAACATTGCAGAGCGATATGATGTGAGACAAGCATGTGAAACGTCCCCTTAGAAAAATTAATGAATTACTGTGCTGATAGACTTCTTACATTATTCGATTTTCAAACAGCTGAGCAGAACTGACCGTACTCAGATATTTCTCTCTTTACTTACTCTGAGCATCACTAAACTGACACACAATATTTATAGCGCAGCGCAATCTGACTTTTTATAATCCCTACAAAAGAATGGCCCTGACTAACAATAACCTATACCTTTCATGAATCACTTACCTCACAAAAATCTTCATTACTAAAGTAATACAGCGAGCGCCAATACTGCCAGCTAAATAAAAGATTCTAACTACTGAAGTCACTAACTACTGATAGGCATGGTTAGCAAATGAAAGATTTTGATTCAGAACGAACAATGTATTTACCTTAATAGTGTTCAAAAGTCATTTTATATATATATATATATATATATATATATATATATATATATATATATATATATATATATATATATATATACAATAGCAAATTTTAACAATGCCCCCCAGCCACAGACTGCACATAGCACAGCGAGTGATTTTCATACAGAGCGCCACGTGGCGGTGGCGTCACCAATATAAGAACCTAAACAGCCTACTTACATAGCCCCCATGCTCCCCTCCAAAATTTTACAAATTGTGTTCGGGCAGTGGCCAATACATATTTAAAAAAAATATAATTTCAATAACAAAGAAATCAAATGCACACACTTATTGATACACTGTTCGTCAAAAGCAAAAATTGTTCTCAGAAAGACAGTCCTGATCATTCATCAAAGTATAATTTTATTGCACAGAGTCTGATCAATAAATAAAATGCACACAGAAGTAGTGGATTTCCATGCTGCCTTGAAGAAGTAGTGTTGTCCTTCCAACGGAAAGACAGTGCGGACTCTTGACATGCAGACAGGTAATGGGCCGCAACAGAGCAAACCCACCGCAGAGTCAGTCGACGTTTTGAAGAATATTGGTATGTAGGTCATCACAGTGCAGACCCACTGTAGTCCTGGTAGGGAGTATGGTATTCGTGGGCCACCAGAGGTGCAGACCCACTGCAGTCCTTGTACAGATAATGGTATTGGTGGGTCATCAAAAGTGCAGACCCACTGCAGTCCTTGTAGAGATTATGGTATTGGTGGTATGGCATTTCATAAGGCAGTAAAAAATCTCTCAACTAGCAAGACAATAGCCGTGAAATGTTTCTCATCGTTCCATTAGTCATTTCAGTAAATATCAGAAAGTGTCGTATTTGCGATGCTTTCTACAAAGGAATGTCAATATCGAGGTTAATGGTCTCCCTTTTTTTTCACCTAATGGCTTTTTCTCCAGACAAGTGGCACAACTGGGTGCCCACGAAGCATTACGTGAAGGTCACTTAACTTTTTTACGTAATATTTACGACAACAGTTTGCACTACTGTGACAGTCTCATATAAAAAGATTTCACAGGTCGAGAATTTGCGTTACAAATGTGTAGAAACAAAATCCTATAAATATAACAGTGTCCAAAAATTTTTCGCCGGCATTGTGATACATTCACGCATTTACACACATTTCATTACTCTTAAAGTGCGATTTTCAACATTCTTTTCACAAGTCAGAGTGCCTAACCACTACTCGCTATTCCTTACCTTATTACACATATACATATTCGTCGACATTTCTTCAATATTTCATCATAATAAATACATAGCATAATCAAATTCATCATATAGCATTATCTTATTGATCATAAACACATCGTCGTCGTAATAATATCTTAACACCTCAGTAAAATCTCAAAAACGTCATAGTTTTGTGTAATAATTTCAAAACCTAAATAGAATTCTCTGCTCATTTCAATAGTGACATCTACCTCAAACGTACTTTAAAAATCATGATCCCATACCAAATACATCATTCAAAGCTCTCATAGTATAACAATGGTTCCGATAAAATATGAACAGTTCACAAAGAACAATCAAAATACGATTTCATAAGGGTGAAGTTACCCAATTATGTAATTGCGTAAACATGTGTCACTGACGTAGTAAAAAAACGTTTGTTTCTCTGTTAAATGATCAGATAGCTCTGTAATTTATGTGTTAGAGAAATATGGTACCGATGTGTAAAGTTGTGTAAGCAAGTACCATATTAGCTAGGGCTCCTTGTGCTTGTCACACACATGGTACACAAAGTAAGCGTGTACCCCCCGGAGGATTAATGTAATTATACCATAAAGTCTCCAGAATGAGATTTTCACTCTGCAGCGGAGTGTGCGCTGATATGAAACTTCCTGGCAGATTAAAACTGTGTGCCCGACCGAGACTCGAACTCGGGACCTTTGCCTTTCGCGGGCAAGTGCTCTACCAACTGAGCTACCGAAGCACGACTCACGCCCGGTACTCACAGCTTTACTTCTGCCAGTATCCGTCTCCTACCTTCCAAACTTTACAGAAGCTCTTCTGCGAAACATGCAGAACTAGCACTCCTGAAAGAAAGGATACTGTGGAGACATGGCTTAGCCACAGCCTGGGGGATGTTTCCAGAATGAGATTTTCACTCTGCAGCGGAGTGTGCGCTGATATGAAACTTCCTGGCAGATTAAAACTGTGTGCCCGACCGAGACTCGAACTCGGGACCTTTGCCTTTCGCGGGCAAGTGCTCTACCAACTGAGCTACCGAAGCACGACTCACGCCCGGTACTCACAGCTTTATTTCTGCCAGAAGTACTGGCAGAAGTAAAGCTGTGAGTACCGGGCGTGAGTCGTGCTTCGGTAGCTCAGTTGGTAGAGCACTTGCCCGCGAAAGGCAAAGGTCCCGAGTTCGAGTCTCGGTCGGGCACACAGTTTTAATCTGCCAGGAAGTTTCATACCATAAAGTGTTACAAATTACAGCAATGGAATGAAATGTATCACGGAAAACCTTTGTATCTTTGTAATTCAAAAATCTTTAAACATAAATGTTTTAAGTACAGAATTAATCACTCAAATATGTGTACTGTGGCGCTAAATGTGCGTCTTGCTGTAAGATAATTCTGTGGAAGTGTCGTAGTTCTCTGTAAGCAAAGTTCTACAGAAGTCAATGTACTTACCTCATCATAAACAAACGTGAAATGCTTTGAGTATAAATATCGTACCTATTACGCTTATTGCCGTGATGAAGAAACTACTGTACTGTAACGTATTGTTGTGCTACGGAAAGGCTGTCTCATTGTTGCTATACCACGAAAGGTACTACTAAAACGTTTTACTTTCCAGAATAATATAGAAAAACTGTGCAGATATAAAACCGATACACCGCAGAAGCAACAATGTAAGTTGTATCACATATTAGTAGCGTCGTGATATAATCGTGTAGCTGTCAAATATACTAACCACTGTGTCATCTGGTATCTCTCAGAAAGTACTTTAAATCCAGGATGTATTTTCAAGTAAACCAAAATGCTGCATTAAAATCTCATTAGCAGTATCTGTTCTAAGTATGTAAGCCGTATATTCGTTACGCAATCGTGCAACTAACAAGCAAGAATGTACAAATAACAATACTGTGTCGCCTGTTCACTATAACAATGCATTCGTAATTTCTGTTTAAATAAGTTCTCTTGGTTCTTGAATGGATAATTAACTTCAAACATTGTTGCATGTTAACAGATTCTAAGTCTGACAAAGAGTACTAGTAACGTGAAATGAAAAATTTTGTAGCAAAGACTACAGTAAAAAGCAGATTAATAAACGGTTTTACATGTGAAATGTGATGCAATCCTTTACTCTTCATAGTACCCAGAGTTTCAGCTTGAACGCAATTATCATGCTGTATACGTCGGTAAGGAATATTGGAATTTTTCTTAAGGTTAGCGTCTATGTTATTTTTCTCTGAGCCAGCTGGCGTACGCGGCTGTCTACGGTGCGAGTCATTGTCTGTCTCTTTGTTGGCACGCGTCGTTATTGGGTTTAGGAGACCTAACTTCTACAAATTCACCTTGACGAGAGGGCTCAGCCCTGTTTGAATCTTGGCAGTTCTGATGAAATTCAGGTCTGTCGTTATGATTATATTGTCTGTCGTCATGACGGTAATTTCTTCAATTAATTTCTTGTTGGTCACGTGGAGGAGAACTTCTCCCTGAGTCGTAACTGGGCGGAGGACCATTGTGTCTAAAGTTATTCTGTCTCCCTTGATAATAATTGTTTTGGTTCCCATATTGTCTGTTTCTATGGTTGTCTCTGTCACATTCATTACTATGGAAATGCGATTTTTCTCTGTAATTATTACTACTCTGCCAATGGTTGTCATACGGGTGGTGTCAGGTTTGGTCACAATTTGCGTTGTAAGAATAGCCTTCTCGTGTCCAGTTATTATTTCTTTCGCCGCGGAATTGTGACGGATTTGACCTGTAATTGTTGTGCTCCTGTTTTCGCGTTCAGCGATTGTCAGTGTCAATTTCCAATTCTTGTAACAGTCCCTGAAAAGCTTCAATGTCGTCTTTGCAACGTCCTGCCAAAATAATATGTCGTAAATGTTCAGGCAATTTGATTAAGCAAATGCGGATGAGTTCTGAGGGGCTGTATGGGTTTGACAGGTACTGATTCTTGTGCAACATGTCTTCAAAATATTTCACAAGATTGGAAAATTCAGATTGTTCGAAATGTTTCATCATTATGATGCTATGTTTTACTCGGTCTTGTGTAGATTGAGACCAATATGCTGAGAGGAAGGCATGATAAAATTCTTCTTCACTATGACAACCGTGAATGACCGATCGCATTCTTACAGCTGGTTCATTCTCCAAGTAGCCACACAATTCTAACCTGTGCTCCAAGGCCCTGTTGGGAGGAATACAGTGAGAGAATTGATGAAGCCACGCCTGTGGATGAATGTCGTTGCCAGAATTCTTAAATGTTTTGAATTTACGCGCAGTAATGAAAATCTTATAGTCAAAATCATCGTGTCGGCGGGTAGCATATCGGTCACTGTTACGTCGTGTCGGCGGTTCCATCTCAAAATTCGATGCACCTTGCCAATTTCTTTCATAATTTCCGAAATGCCCTGTGTTATTATTTTGTGGCTTTTCCGTATTTCTAAGTCCCTCTTCTCGTGTTGGAGCGCGAGTGTCCTCTGAAATATGTAATTCTTGTTTTACTTGTGCCAACTGATCTTGTACTGCCCGCATTTCTCTTTTGTGTTACGTATTACTTTGATTCTGATTTTGTTTGAATTTCTTAATTTGTTCATACTCTTCTGTGTCAGTGAAGGCTACAGGTCTTGTGTCATTCAGATCATCATCCACCTTTGTAGATACGTTAGTGAACTGATCCGAATGTTCGGCTACTTTCTCCGATAGTGAACTTATTTCCTCAGTGTCTTTTTCTGAACCAAGTTTCAGAGTGCCAATTTGTGTTGAAATCGTGTGTACTGTGTCCTTTAAGTTTTCCTAAATTTTCGCTAGTTGCTTAACCGAATCGGTAGTTGCAACTGAGTCAGTTTTAGCTTGCAAGGTGTCGTGATTTCCATGAACAATAGTTTGCAGTTCCTTTATGGCTGCTTCGTGATTCTGTAATGCGTTTTTATGACGCGAAAAAATAGGTTGGAAATGCCCACAAATTTGTGTTTTTACGTCATTACAGACTTTTTGACATTTCGATTCGATTTTAAGCAACTCAGCAGTTAAACCTTTACGTGTTTATTCAAGCGTGGTGTCTAACTTTTGGAGCTGTTGCTGTGACTGTTTTCGATTTTGTTCCATTGCGTCTAACTTTTGTAGCCTTGGTCAAATTGTGGCATTAACTGTAATAACTCTAATGAAACTGAAGTGGATATATATATATATATATCCGTTATCAAAACTCCGCCATCTCTCTTCCCACATCCACTACTGCTGGCGGCTCACCTCCAACTGCGCAATGCTACTCGCTGTTAACAGCCAACTGCCCAACACTACAATAGCAAATTCCAACAATGGCACGCAGCCACAGACTGCACGCAGCACAGCCAGTGATTTTCATACAGAGCGCTACGTGGTGGTGGCGTTACCAATAATAAGAACCTAAACAGCCTACTTACACATGTAATGGCAGTTGTGGGGAAGGCAGACAGCCAGTGATTTTCATACAGAGCGCTACGTGGTGGTGGCGTTACCAATAATAAGAACCTAAACAGCCTACTTACACATGTAATGGCAGTTGTGGGGAAGGCAGACAGTCGTCTTCGGTTGATTGGTAGAATTTTGGAAAGATGTTGTTCATCTACAAAGGAGACCGTTTATAAAACACTACTACGATCTATTCTTGAGTACTGCTCGAGGGTTTGGGAACCCTATCAGGTCGGATTGAGGTAGGACACAGAAGCAATTCAGTGGCGGGCTGCTAGATTTGTTACTGGTAGGTTTGATCATCTCGCGCGTGTTACGTAAATGCTTCAGGAACTGGGGTGGGGGTCTCCAGAGGAAAGGAGGCGTTCTTTTCGTGAATCGCTACTGAGGAAATTTAGAGAACCAGCATTTGAGGCTGACTGCAGTGCAATATTACTGCCGCCAACTTACATTTCGCGGAAAGACCACAAAGATAAGATAAGAGAGATTAGTGCTCGTACAGAGGCATATAGGCAGTAATTTTTCCTCGTTCTGTTTGGGAGTGGAACAGGGAGAGAAGATGCTAGTTGTGGTACGAGATACCCTCCGCCACGCACCGTATGGTGGATTGCGGGGTATGTATGTAGATGTAGATGTAGGAATGATTAAAGGGGATTCAACAAGAGTTAACCAAGACAAAGCTGATACTATACTCCTCACAATAGGCCTCTTGCAGCAACTAACTATACAGGTGTAAGAATAGCATACACTTTGTGGGAGGCAAATGTTTGTGCTCTGTCAATGTCCAATGAGCCTTTCCACGAGCATCGATAGACGTGTCTCGTCTTAAATAACTGCTTAAGCGAGGCTAAATGGTCTGGGGCAGCAAGCAGAGGCGGTGGCGCTCAATTGCTTTCTAGCGAGCTTGGAGGAGGGAGGACGGAAGCAGTCCTGGGTTCGGAGTGTTTGCCGAGTTGGCTTGGCGGCGCCGCCAGCAGCGCGTCCGGAGTCCCTTACTGAGTCGAGGCGTGCGGGCCCTGCTTGGGTACGCGAGTGTAGTTGCCTGCACTGGGCTTGGATTACTCGCACCTCCCTCTTGGAGTTTTCAGCCGTTTTCCGCCGTGCTTCTCGCCGTTACCTGTGACTGACTTCCTAACGCCTGTGTCCGTTACGGTTGCTGCACGGTTCTCTCATGACTTGTGTGTCTGAGTATCGCCATAGACTCTGATTATGTGGTGAACGGATTTTAATGTACTGCTTGGTGATCTACAAGCTGCTCAGACTTCTCAAAATTTTGGGGAACAGGTGATGTTAGCCGGCCCGTCAGTTCGTTGCCGTTTGGAGTCTTTCTAGTGTCGGCTTAAATTGCACTAGCGTGTTTATATCACTCTTCTCTAACAACCGAAACTTTAGTCCTGTCGCGGGAATAGCCACATATAACACTAACGTCTTTACCTCACGTTAATGTTACCTTCTGAGAGGATTTCGAATTTGGAACCGCGTGACCGCTACGGTCGCAGGTTCTAATCCTGTGTGTGATGTCCTTAGGATAGTTATGTTTACGTAGTCCTAAGTTCTAGGGGACTGATGACCTCAGACGTTAAGCCCCGTAGTGTTCAGAGCCATTTTTTTATTTCTAATTATGAGCGCGCGTGTGTCTATTGTACAAAGGTATCGGACTATAATATTGAATATGTTGAAATTAACAGAAAAACTAAACGGACTTTAACCTAGGGAGTTAATGAAAGCGGTAAAATCATAAGTGAATGAAAAAAATGCACGATCGCCAGCCCAATTAGGCACATTAATTGGGAAATGTATGCTTAAGAAAATTGAATATTGGTTATTGAAGTTACTTTCGTTGATATTTCCCTTCGAAAAGCACACAGGATACAGACTGATACTGTGTACTCTGAACTGTGTGTAGCAGCAGTTACCAATAACGCACGTACCAGTCAATTATACGAAGCAAATTTTAACCAAGCTCATACTAATGACAGCTACAATCAAGATCATTACTTAATCAATAACTGTAATGTTACTGCATGAAGTGCAGAACTAAATTTGGACATGAGGGGCTTTTATCTTAACTGACAAGGGAGAAAAAGATGAATAATATCGTAAATACACTATTTATGCTCCTATATATATATCAGTTTTCCTTAGCAACAGTAATAGTTCAATTTTCTCTCTAATAGGTGAAGAATATGATGGGGACCCATGAACTAGTATAGTTTCACTAGTCAACGCTCTCTGATTGCTACAGTAGAAAATTCAAAACGCTAATCATTCACTTCACTTGGAATGTTGTGATCCATGCCCCTATACGTTACTGAAAGTATGAATTTAGAGAAGCAGTGGCGAAGATTAGTGGCAAGCGACATGGCGGCTAACTGCACTCACGGCTCTTGATGTTAGAATGCTCTGTAAAATCTCTTCTTGGCGTCGGATTTTCAACATATTAGAGCCATTCCTTTATACCGAGAATACCCATAATAGTGAAAAGTGCCATCTTTGTTATTTTTCCTTGGCACACTGTCGATTCCTTTTGGTAGTCTGGATAGAGCATCTGCTACATGATTGTCACTTCCTTTAACATAGACAATTTTGTAGTCATCTGCTGGAGGTACAGAGCCCAACATCTTAACCTGCCGGTAAATAAGCGGCAGTCTTTAAGGAGTGTCAACGCTTTGTGTCCAGTGAGTATAATTATTTTATGCCCCCACAAATAATTTCCAAGCTTTTTCAAACCCCATATGATGGCTAGAGCTTCTTTTTGTGAAATGGTGTAACGTCTTTTGTACTTAGTCAGGGTTCGACTTGCGAAATGTGTTGATTCTCCTGTATCTATGTTTTCTTGGAAAATTTCTATGCCAATTCCATATGCATTGCTATCGGTATTAATGTAGAATGGTTCACTCAAAAAAGGGTGATGCAAGATAGTTTTCCTTATCAATTCATTTTTCAAAATTTCGAGATCTCCTTGGCATTCTTCTGTCCAAATGAATGCATTATTTTTCTTAAGCAACTCATTTAAATGAGGACTATTACATGCTTTGTGAGGTTGATGCATTAATTTGTTCTGAAAGCGGTGCTGATATTCATGATAGTAAAAGTGGGTTAAAAGTTGTGAGATATTCTGGGGAAGTTATCCTTGCATTATTGAGCAACTGTTTCACCAGGTATCCAGTCTAGCATACCAAATTGCCAACAAGACTAACATTAATTATAATCTTTTAATAGTCACATTACGACAACCAGTGATATATATATATATATATATATATATATATATATATATATATATATATATATACCCTCCCATGAACCATGGACCTTGCCGCTGGTGGGGAGGCTTGCGTGCCTCAGCGATACAAATGGCCGTACCGTAGGTGCAACCACAACGGAGGGGTGTCTCTTGAGAGGCCAGACAAATGTGTGGTTACTGAAGAGGGGCAGCAGCCTTTTCAGTAGTTACAGGGGGAACAGTCTGGATGATTGACTGATCTGACCTTGTAACAATAAGCAAAACGGCCTTGTTGTGCTGGTACTGTGAACGGCTGAAAGCAAGGAGAAACTACAGCCGTAATTTTTCCCGAGGGCATGCAGCTTTACTGTATGGTTAAATGATGATGGCGTCCTCTTGGGTAAAATATTCCGGAGGTAAAATAGTCCCCCATTCGATTCTCCGGGCGGGGACTACTCATGAGGACGTTGTTATCAAGAGAAAGAAAACTGGCGTTCTACGTATCGGAGCGTGGAATGTCAGATCCCTTAATCGGGCAGGTAGGTTAGAAAATTTAAAAAGGAAAATGGATATGTTAAAGTTAGATATAGAGGGAATTAGTGAAGTTCGGTGGCAGGAAGAACAAGACTTTTGATCAGGTGAATACAGGGTTATAAATACAGAATCAAATGGAGGTAATGCAGGAGTAGATTTAATAATCAATAAAAAATAGGCGTACGGGTAAGCTACTACAAAACAGCATAGTGAACGCATTATTGTCGCTAAGATAAACACGAAGCCAACACCTACTACAGTAGTACAAATTTATGTGCCAACTAGCTCTGCAGATGATGAAGAAATTGATGAATTGTATGATGAGATAAAAGAAATTATTCAGATAGTGAAGGTAGACGAAAATTTAATAGTCATGGGTGACTGGAATTCGAGTGTAGGAAAAGGGAGAGAAGGAAACATAGTAGGTGAATATGGATCAGGGCTAAGAAATGAAAGAGAGAACTGTCTGGTAGAATTTTGCACAGAGCATAACATAATCATACCTAACACTTGGTTCAAGAATGATAAAAGAAGGTTGTATACATGGAAGAATCCCAGAGATACTAATAGGTATCAGATAGATTATATAATGGTAAGAAAGAGATTTAGAAACCAGGTTTTAATTTGTAAGACATTTCCAGAGGCAGATGTGGACTCTGACCACAATCTATTCGTTATGAACTGCAGATTAAAACTGAAGAAACTGCAAAAAGGTGGGAATTTGAGGAGATGGGACCTGGATAAACTGACTATACCAGAAGTTGTAAAGAGTTTCAGGGAGAGCACAAGGGAACAATTGACAGCAGTGGGGGAAAGAAGTACAGTAGAAGAAGAATGGGTAGCTTTGAGGGATGAGGTAGTGAAGGCAGCAGAGGATCAAGTAGGTAAAAAGACGAGGACTAGTAGAAATCCTTGGGTAACAGAAGAAATATTGAATTTAATTGATGAAAAAGAAAATATAAAAATGCAGTAAATGAAGCAGGCAAAAAGGAATACAAACGTCTCAAAAATGAGATCGACAGGAAGTGCAAAATGGCTAAGCAGGGATGGCTAGAGGATGTAGAGGCTTATCGCACTAGGGGTTAGATAGATAGATAGATAGAACTTGTATGAATATCAAGAGCTCAGTTGGAAACCCAGTTCTAACCAAAGAAGGGAAAGCAGAAAGATGGAAGGAGTATATAGTCTATACAAGGGCGATCACTTGAGGACAATATTATAGAAATGGAAGAGAATGTAGATGAAGATGAATTGGGAGATACAATACTGCGTGAAGAGTTTGACAGAGCACTGAAAAACCTTAGCCGAAACAAGGCCCCAGGACGAGACAACATTCCATTAGAACTACTGACGGCCTTGGGAGAGCCAGTCCTGACAAAACTCTACCATCTGGTGAGGAAGATGTATGAGACTTTAAGAAGAATATAATAATTCCAATCCCAAAGAAAACAGGTGTGGACAGATGTGAAAATTACCGAACTATCAGTTTAATAAGTCACAGCTGCAAAATGCTAAAGCGAATTATTTACAGACGAATGGAAAAACTGGTAGAAGCCGACATCGGGGAAGATCGGTTTGGATTCCGTGGGAATATTGGAACACGTGAGGCAATACTGACCCTACGACTTACCTTAGAAGAAAGATTAAGGAAAGGCAAACCTACTTTTCTAGCATTTGTAGACTTAGAGAATGCTTTTGACAATGTTGACTGGAGTACTCTCTTTCAAATTCGGAAGGTGGCAGGGGTAAAATACAGGGAGCGAAAGGCTATTTACAATTTGTACAGAAACCAGATGGCAGTTATAAGAGTCGAGGGACATGAAAGGGAAGCAGCGGTTGGGAAGGGAGTGAGACAGGGTTGTAGCCTCTCCCCAATGTTATTCAATATGTATATTGAGCAAGCAGTGAAGGAAACAAAAGAAAAATTCGGAGTGGTATTAAAATCCATGGAGAAGAAATAAAAACTTTGAGGTTCGCCGATGACGTTGTAATTCTGTCAGAGACAGCAAAGGACTTAGGAGAACAGTTGAACGGAATGGACATTGTCTTGAAACGAGGATATAAGACGAACATCAACAAAAGCATAACAAGGGTAATGGAATGTAGTCGAATGAAGTCGGGTGATGCTGAGAGAATTAGATTAGCAAATGAGACATCTAAAGTAGTAAAGGAGCTATTTGGGGAGCAAAATAACTGATGATGGTCGAAGTAGAGATGATACAAAATGTAGACTGGCAATGGCAAGGAAAGCGTTTCTGAAGAAGAGAAATTTGTTAACATCGTGTAGTGATTTAAGTGTCAGGAAGTCGTTTCTGAAATTATTTGTATCGAATGTAGCCATGTATGGAAGTGAAACCTGTACGATAAATAGTTTAGTCAAGAAGACAATAGAAGCTTTCAAAATGTGGTGCTACAGGAGAATGCTGAAGATTAGATGAGTAGATCACATAGCTAATGAGGAGGTATTGAATAGAACTGGGAAGAAGAGGAGTCTGTGGCGCAACTTGACTAGAAGAAGGGATCGGTTGGTAGGACATGTTCTGAGGCATCAAGGGATCACCAGTATAGTACTGGAGGGCAAGTGCAGGGTAAAAATCGTAGCGGGAGACCAAGAGATGAATACACTAAGCAGATTCATAAGGATGTAGGTTGCAGTAAGTACTGGGAGATGAAGAGGCTTGCACAGGATAGAGTAGCATGGAGAGCTGCATCAAACCAGTCTCAGGACTGAAGACCACAACAAGAATATATATATATATATATATATATATATATATATATATATATATATATATATATATAATTTAAATAAAAAGAAATAAATCAGTTTATGTTTGGATTGGACATTTATTTTAACTTTGACCATTGTTCCGTTAAAATTTCGGCATATGAAACTTGTATCATAACTGAACTGGAGCCTTATTTAGAATTGTGAAAATATGAGTTTGTAGTCTTACGGAACTCATCAAGTATGGAGCCAAGATTAGGAGACTGCATACAACACTGCATTCATAAAATAATACACGAAGAATATTGAAACATATGCAAGAGGAAATTAACCACAACCAATCAATTCAATTTTCACCCAGAGAAGCTACGGTCATAGTGCAATCCTTTCAGTCATCAAATTACCACACACTGGTATACTAAATTCATACTAATTGTCTGTGAAATCTTCTCGAAAAGAATAGCTGAGGGCTACTTTGATGATTAGACCACATGCTTCACGTGGTCAACTTGGTTTACACAAAGAGTGTAACTCCACAATAATTTTGATAATTAAAATAAATTACATCGAAACGTAATTTACAAAAGGAAAACCTTGAACTGGTTACTATCGTCTTACTATTAACCTGATGGGTCAAACAATTGTATAAGCACGTGGTACTGGTCTCACAAAGTACACCCCACATGGGTTGAACATAAAGAAAAGTTGCTATATTGAAATATATTGTCAAGACGAGACGTTATAATCCCACACATATTAGCATTTAAGATTGATGATCTTAGTTAGAGTTACCCAGATCATCAACACGTGGTTCCACTTTGCTCACAAAGTAGTGACAAAGAAATTACTGGAAGATATTCTGAACTTCACACTCGAATTACACTGCACTGCAATTTAAGATAAGATATTTAAGATCTAAACCTGAAATAAAGGTGATTAAATTTTCAGTTAGGCTGAACTTAAGAAATCCATTGTCCTACGGACTTAGCAGAGACGCGCTTAGCCGGAGATCTTACCACTTCAGACTCTCGCCGCAGACAGACAGGCGTGGGCCCCTACTGAGAGTGCCTCGCAGATACAATCGGAAGTGACCAGAGGGGCAGCTTCCTATACCAACATGACAAGGGACAGACAGGACCATACCAAGAACAGAAACCTCTATGCTTTTAGAAACCGTAGGTAACTGTTCTCTTGCAGACAGGCTTGTCTGCTACCATCAATCATGCAACTAGAAATACATTTGCTCATTCACCCTTTCACACAGAAGGGAAGGGGGAAGACAGTATCTTATCATACACACTATACAAAGGAAAGCAGACCGAACGAGGTGGTGCAGAGGTTAGACCATTGGACTCGCATTCGGGAGGACGACGATTCAATCTCACGTCCGGCCATCCTGATTTAGGTTTTCCGTGATTTCCCTAAATCGCTCCAGGCAAATGCTGGGATGGTTCCTTTGAAAGGGCACGGCCGACTTCCTTCCCAGTCCTTCCCTAAACCGCTGAGACCGATCACCTCGCTGTTTGGTCTTTTCCCCTAAACAATCAAATCAATCAAAAGAAAGCAGATGTAGGTTCCATATGAGACTGTGTGACACGAATTACATATAAACTGTGTTTTAAAGTGTACTAATGTGACAGATCGTTCTTGTTTATGTGTAAAAGTAACATGTTCCCCTGTTCAGTCTCCTCCCAGATAGAGTCAGAAACACCACAGTAAATTTAGAAGTGGAATGTATGCCGTGTCAACAGATTTAAGAAATTAACGTGAAAGGAATCCAACAGAGACCTTTCAGCTTGCTCCTTCGCAAATTTGCGGTAAAATCGGGAGAGGTCGAGATAAGCTTTTAACTGCTTTCGGTTCGGTGGGCATTTTTCAATGGCATTTAACATCTCTGGGTCCTTTTCAGTCCCTGAAGTGGTAATAATATGTCACAAGAATTTTATTTCCTGTTTTAATAACTCGCACTTCTTCCGTTTTAGCGTAATTCCTCCTGCTAGAATATTCAAATGGCTGTAAGAACTATGGGACTTAACAACCGATGTCATCAGTCTCCTAGACTTAGAACTACTTAAACCTAACTAACCTAAGGACATCACACACATCCACGCACAAGGCAGGATTCGAACCTGCGACCGTAGCAGCAGCGCGGTTCCATACTGAAGCGCCTGGCACCACTCGTCCACAGCGGCCGGCTCCTGCTTGAAGAGCAGAAAAGGTTTTGTCTAACAATTCGCAGTGTCCTTTCCAGTTTTCCGTGGCACTCAACAAGTCGTCCACGTAACACGGAATCTAACGCCCCAATAAACTCTGAGACAGAGGTATTAATACCAAAAGGGACAACTTTACATTGGTAACATTTTCTCGCAAATAGAAATGCGGTATATTTTCGAGACTCTGTATGCAGTGGGATTTGCAATATCTCACCGTGAGATTTAAGCTAGTCAAATATCGCACATCGTGGAATTTTTGTTACAGATCGTCTAAATGTTCTGGACGATCTACTTCTCTTTTGAAAACCTTGTTTAATGTTCGTGCATCGGTTACTACTCGCATGCCTCCATCTTTTTTGTCTACAATAGTGAGAGGCCTATTATACTCACACTTGCTCCTTTCGGTATTTCCCCATTCTATCATTGTGTCGATTTCCGCCTGCACGGCTTCTCTCTTAGCTGGAGGTACTGTATAAGGTCTCATGAAAAATGGTTCATGTTCTATTGCTTCAATACGGTTTTCAGAATTCTTTATCCCAAAACACGTCCTGATTACCAGTAATAATGTTAAACTGATCGGCTTTCTGTTCATACGTAAGTCCTTGCATCTCCTTAATAATTTCTTTAAAAGTTTCTGTTTTTGTGTCATCAATCATTACGTTCTGTACATGGCATATTACATATAAATTGGACAAACTATCATATCGAGGGTGTAATTCTAATATCAATGAATCAACTATGGTGTGCTGTGAAATTTCATTTTCCTCAAATCTAACTTCCAAAATACCAGATTTATTATTAATTTTGACAATCCTGCCACCGCAATCAATGGGTACCTTCTCCCTTTCTAACCAATCGATAACTAAAATCATTTCAGTATTCAATTCCGGCATGACCAGGAAGTCGTGTTCAAATTTTCGTCCATTAATTTCAAATTCCACCAACACTTGTCTTCGAATTGGCTTGCTGGATTTGTCAGTTGCCCCTACAATTTTCACACCATTTGCTGACATCATAACTAACCCAGGTTTATTGGAAATGTGTTCAAAGAAAGACTGTGAAATAGTACTAATTTGTGATCCCGTGTATAAAAGTACTTGCAATTTAATACTGTAAATATTGACTGGTATCATAGTTTGTTTGGTCATTCTATTTTCTGAATTTTCTTGTTCCTCCCATAACAGATCTTGTTCGACCACCAGATCGCTCCAAGTTATGTTATGTAATGGCAGATCACTTATGTTTGGTGGCTTCTTCGGTTTTCTGATTTCTGCTTCTTTCATGGCTCTTATCATGTCATGCTGCGGTATCATGTCGTCGGGTGGCTCTTTCTTTTTCGGTTCGGTATTTACTGCCGGATTTTGTTTGGAGAAGACTTCATTTTGCCTTTCAGATAGATCTTCCACTATACTTTGTTCCCTTTCCTCCATTTCTACATTTTCGTCATCTGAACTATCATTTATTTCATATTCGCTGTCTAACATGAACGCTACTCTCAGACAACGAGCAAGCCCTGATTTTGACTTTTCGTGGGTTTTCTTATTTTCAAAATTTCTGTTCTTTCCTAAAATTTCTATATTTTCAGTCACAGGCGTTTCTTCGATATTACTTTTGATGACGTCAACTTTTACATCATGTTTAGTATAATCGTCTTGGATTTCACTCGTTCACATACACTCATCTGAATCTATATTCTCATGACCACCAACAACATTTAAATATGCGTGTTTTTTGTCAGCCAAGATCGCCTCATTGAGGATTTCATCTTACTCCTGATGTCTGTTTATGACCATTTTTCTGTTTCCAGCTCCAATTTATTTAGCGCCGGCAGCTCGCGTGCTTTGCGCGGTGCCTTCCTCTCCCCTACCAATCACTTCTTCTGAAATCGGTGCAAGCGGAGCTTGTGCGGCACTAACTGCTTTCATCTCCTTTTCATTTTCGGACAAACGCCCTCTTTTCAACATTTCCACTTTCGTTTCTCCCTTTTATTAATTCTCTGGCCGTATAACTCTTTTCGAAGTGTCCCCACTCACATTGCTTTAAGCTCTAAAACAAATCATCACGCCATTCCGTGACCCTTGAATACTACTTTTCGCACAAATCGTCTCTCTTTTCACTTTTACTTAATAACGTGTCGGATTCCTATCTCATCTCGGTGATATTTCCCAATAAAACAGCTCCACAAAATCCCCTTGTCATCTCTTCCTACTGCTTCCACTCCAGCCGCACTACGGACAACTGGCCACTCCGTCATGTTGAATGCACGCAGTTGCTTAGGTCGCACGCTAGCACCTGCAGGACAGTCAGTCGCCAGTGACTCATTTATGCTCGCGTGCCGTCCCGTGGCGCAGTTCTGCTGCTTACTGATGTCTTGAATTCACTTTGTTTTGGCCGGTATGATTTTTTTTTACTTTGGCAGGGTAATATTTGTCGGTGCGAATCTGACCCATAAAACACGTGGCCCCCTAGTTTTCCACGTCATTTCGGTTTTGACAGTTGTGTGGTGCAAATCCTCTACTGCGAAGTGACATATTACCGCGACCTCTGCCTCTACCTCTTTGCATCATACTTATGTGGTAACATTCGTTCTCATTTTGTTCATTATTCTCGTGATTATCGCTTTCCGGTTGTTATTATTTTGATGATAATCATGGTTCCCACTTCAGTGGTCCTTGTCTTCGACGCTTTCCAAACATGACAAGAAGCTTTTGTGACTACTTCCCACGTAACGTTTTGAATCCTCTGGCAGCTTTTTCCATAGTTCCCACAGTATTTCGGATTCCGTTCGTCTGTTTCTCAAGTATGTCAGTTTCTGAAGCCACATTTTGCAAAACTCTTTCAATGAGCTTCTGCCTCTGTTGTCATATAACCTGGCCATGATAAATTCCCGCCATAGGCAGTCCTGTTTTTGCTAAGAACAGTATTCCTCTATAAATTTCTGTTTAAATTGTCCAAATGACATTTGTTCTGTATGCAAATTTAGGTCCATCCCTTACATCACCACACAAAAGAACACACAATCACCATACAACAAAACAGTCTCATCTCCACTTCATCTCATCTCAGCACTAGGTACAGACACAAATCATATCAACTTCAAACACCCAAGTAATATCACCACTCGCCAGTTTCGAGTATAACACGGACTACATAGTAATGTGTTTTTTTAATGTGTGTGAAATCTTATGGGAC
Organism: Schistocerca gregaria; assembly: GCF_023897955.1. Taxonomy (NCBI): domain Eukaryota; kingdom Metazoa; phylum Arthropoda; class Insecta; order Orthoptera; family Acrididae; genus Schistocerca; species Schistocerca gregaria. The sequence goes on along the minus strand of NC_064920.1, from coordinate 1,154,003,636 downwards.
TCAACTGCTAAGGTCATCAGTCCCTATGGTTACACACTACTTAACTTAAATTATCCTACGGACAAACACACAAACCCATGCCCGAGGGAGGACTCGAACCTCAACCGGGACCAGACGCACAGTCCATGAATGCAGCCCCTTACACCGCTCGGCTAATCCCGCGGGGCTCTACATAGTGGGTATACACACAAAAACATACCAAACACAAAATCAAAAACACAAAAAAGAACATATGTAACGTAACCTTAATGTTCAAAAGTTATTTTAGGCACAAGGCATTACGCAAAGTCCACTGGATATTATAATTACAGCGACAAATGTCAAGACATGTTACACACATGTTGGGCATAGAGCGGGGCGCTGGCGGCCGCTGACGACGCCAGCCGCCAATTCCAAGGCGGATGGTCACCAGCGAGACAGTCTTGTAACCACCGCCGACCGGAAGAGGTACACTGAAGAGCTAAAGAAACTGGTACACCTGACTAATATCGTGTAGGTCCCCGCGAGCAGAAGTGGCGCAACACGACGTGGCACGGACTTGACTAATGTTTGAAGTATGGCTGGAGGGAACTGATACCATGAATCTTGCAGGGCTGTCCATAAATCCGTAAGTGTACTAGAGGGTGGAGATCTCTTCTGAACAGCATGTTGCAAGGCATCCCAGATATGCTCAATACCGTTCATGTCTGCGGAGTTAGATGGCCATCGGCAGTGTTTCAACTCAGAAGAGTGTTCCTGGAGCCACCTAGCAGCAATGCTGGACGTGTGGGGTGTCGCGTTGTCCCACTGGAATTACCCAAGTCCGTCGGAATGCATAATGGACGTGGATGGATGCAGGTGATCAGACAGGATGCTTAGTATGTGTCCATGGTCACGGTCGTATCTAGCAGCGTCAGGGGTTCCATATCACTCCAACTGCACACGCCCCACACTATTACAGATTGATTTGCCGTTTGTATTTGCCTTAAATGATTGGTAAACTTGTTAATGAAATAAATTTCCGCAAAATTACTGGATAACTACTTATTTAATTTACAGCAATGCTAATGAAGTATCAGTCACACATAGTACGCAGCAGAAAAGCATATACCTAGAAAAAGTCAAAGAAACAGAAGGTTGCAAGGAAAAGACAAAATCATTCGCTTTTTCTTCCTACATCAAAGGGATTCATTGACTTTACACTAGTTTTTGAACACAGATGCTGACACTGAGTCTATTCCGTCCTGCTCTGAAATAGTCCAGTTGCAGCCAGGTTGCGCCTGATTTTTTTCTTGTATGACTATATAGGGCACTGAGACTGGAGCCAAAGCCAACTAATTACCTCAAACCTATCCTTGGGTGTTTTCAACCACACGGAAATCTTTACGCAATTACAGGTTTAGTAACGTTATGAAACTGTCCGTTACAGCACAAGCGTTGAAGCCTCATATAGTTTTGTGCCTCTTCCTTCGCCGTTTTTCATCAACTTCTTTACACCTGAAACTCTTTTTCTCTTGACATTCAGCCATAATCAAGAAGAAGCATCTTGTATCTCGTATAAACTCAAATATTTGGGGAGGGAGGGGGGTGGAGGGATGGGGGGCTAGCACTACCGCGCTCCCCACCCCTATGAGGGGGTCTGACTACAGGGTACGAATTGGAATATAAGACATGACGTCAGCAGGCGGAAGGCAGGAGTCTGTCTTTGTCTGCCGGACACAGGGCTCGCGAACCCATTTTGCCGCCCTGTTCCCCTATTGGTTGAGTCCCATCAAAGCTCACATGACTTATAAAGAAATAACTTGTATCCAAAGATGCATTTCCCCAACGACTACAGAACTTTGAGGGAGACATATGACCGTGGAAGCGCGCAGGAATGTACAGGATGAAAGGTATATAGCAGCAGACACTTTTCAAGGTGAACAGGCCTGCTGAAATTTTTTAAATACTGGTGTGTTCATGGCATACTCACCGTGAGAATGCAGAAGAAAGAGCAAGTCCTTGTCACCAAGAATTTTGGAATCAATATGCTGGTGCATGTTCACGGTGATCAAAATGAGTGTTCCCAAGACATGGTAACGAAAACGACATCCTTCCGCCTGAAGTACTTTCTCCATAAAATCGGTTTAAAGGCCCAAATAGGCCATCGATCCACTCGGCCATCACTTGAAATGAGGAAAAATGGCGACTCGTTGGACCACAGTATCCGCCTCCCGTTGTGTACTGTTCAGATTCTATATCTACATCTACATTTATACTCCGGAAGTCACCCAACGGTGTGTGGCGGTGGGCACTTTACGTGCCATTGTCATTACCTCCCTTTTCTGTTCCAGTCGCGTATGATTCGTGGGAAGAACGGCTGTCTGAAAGCCTCCGTGCGCGCTCGAATCTCTCTAACTTTACATTCGTGATCTCCACGGGAGGTATAAGTAGGGGGAAGCAATATATTCGATACCTCATCCAGAAACCCACCCTCTCGAAACGTGGCGAGCAAGCTACACCGCGATGCAGAGCGCCTCTCTTGCAGAGTCTGCCACTTGAGTTTGCTAAACATCTCCGTAACGCTATCACGGTTACCAAATAACCCTGTGACTAAACGCGCCGCTCTTCTTTGGATCTTCTCTACCTCCTCCGTCAACCCGATCTGGTACGGATCCCACACTGATGAGCAATACTCTAGCATAGGTCGAACGAGTGTTTTGTAAGCCACCTCCTTTCTTGATGGACTACATTTTCTAAGGACTCTCCCAATGAATCTCAACCTGGTACCCGCCTTACCAACAATTAATTTGATATGATCATTCCACTTCAAATTGTTCCGCACGTATACTCCCAGATATTTTATAAAAGTAACTGCTACCAGTGTTTGTTCCGCTATCATATAATCATACAATAAAGGATTCTTCTTTCTATGTATTCGCAATACATTACATTTGTCTACGTTAAGGGTCAGTTGTCACTCCCTACACCAAGTGCCTATCCGCTGCAGATCTTCCTACATTTTGCTACAATTTTCTAATGCTGCAACTTCTCTGTATACTACAGCATCATCCACGAAAAGCCGCATGGAACTTCCGACACTATCTACTAGGTCATTTATATATATTGTGAAAAGCAATGGTACCATAACACCCACCTGTGGAACGCCAGAGGTTACTTTAACGTCTGTAGACGTCTCTCCATTGATAACAACATGCTGTGTTCTGTTTGCCAAAAACTCTTCAATCCAGCCACAGAGCTGGTCTGATATTCCGTAGGCTCTTACTTTGTTTATCAGGCGACAGCGCGGAACCGTATCGAAGGCCTTCCGGAAGTCAAGGAAAATAGCATCTACCTGGGAGCCTGTATCTAATATTCTCTGGGTCTCATGAACAAATAAAGCGAGTTGGGTCTCACACGATCGCTGTTTCCGGAATCCATGTTGATTCCTACGGAGTAGATTCTGGGTTTCGAAAAACGACATGATACTCGAGCAAGAAACATGTTGTAAAATTCTACAACAGATCGACGTCAGAGATATAGGTCTATAGTTTTGCGCATCTGCTCGACGACCCTTCTTGAAGACTGAGACTACCTGCGTTCTTTTCCAGTCATTTGGAACCTTCCGTTCCTCTAGAGACTTGCGGTACACGGCTGTTAGAAGGGGGCAAGTTCTTTCGCGTACTCTGTGTAGAATCGAACTGATATCCCATGAGGCCCAGTAGACTTTCGTCTGGTCGTCTGGTCTACTGAAGACCTGCAGTGATATGTGCAGCCGTAGGAAGTAACCTGTCCTACTCCAAATTGCGTACCAAGCAGTTATAGCGTTACTTTTTAATCACAAACTAAAGTATGTGACAGTATTTATTTTCTTTCTTGCATATGCGGTATTTAAAACAACAAAAACAAAATTTTAATCACTCGATAACTGAATATCAATGTATATTACTAACAAGATCAGCCTAAGAGGCAAGCCATATGCTACATTATTTTGTCTTACCAGTTATTAAACAGTACAAGGGAGTACGGTTGGCCCATAGTGCTCAAAGGGCACAATATTTTGGCATTTACACATGTAGCCGTCATCAGGTGCTTTGACAAACCGAGCTGAGCTGAGGTTTCTTTATTTAATTTTTTTTTTTTTTTTTTTTTTTTTTTTTTTTTTTTTTTTCTTCTTTGAGGGGATGGAGCGAGCTGCTTGCGGAGTGCGCTTTACAGCCGGCTGGTGTACAAGAACAATTTATTTATTTGTTTCATATTTTTTGCCTGAATGCAATTAGTCATCCTTTTTCAAAATTAACAGTTTCATGTTCGTATCTCTCTATATACATAAAATAAAAGTTTAAGATTAACTTAACGATTTGACATTTTACCACAAAAGTAATTAAATTAAAGGCTCATATGTAACATGTGGCAAATATTACTCATGTTTGCAGGGAATAAAATACTTTTGCAAATTAAATGGAGTAACCTGATTGAATAGAGCAAATGTGTATAAGAAATAAGCAGATCTAGTTGCGCGGCCGACTAATATACCCTCCCACTGCAAGCCGTTCCCTCCGCGGTCCGCGCCCGACGGCGAGCGTCGGCAGTCGCGGAGAAGGTTGCGTCGTTGTCTGTGTAGTTGTTCCGTCCGAACTGGTCGCCAGATGGTTGCGTTTGACGCGTATCTTCTTAATTATACCCAGTGTTGATTCTCATGCCTTGCTGAGATTATAGCCGCAGTCGCGATTTGAAAGATTATCCCTGGTACGAATTTCGATGGATTCTCTAACGACACTGTCCCAGTGTTTGGAAGTCTACCCTAAATTATTGGTACGTTCACTTTCCATAGCACGATACTCTGACAGTGCTCTGCAACCGACGACATTTGGGATACATTAGTCGAGTTTGCCACTTGCGTCCAAACTGACCAATATATGACTTGCCAATGTGCCAAAATATACCTTTCCACACTGGCACGGACTGTGACTGTGATATTGCCCGGTCTTCTACAAACCGAGTCATATCTGGCACCTGGCACTCCACAACAAAGCTGGTGTCTTAACTGGGGGGTGGGTGGGGGGGGATGCAAAAGCAGTTCTTAAGTTTTGCTTTTTCAGTACGTGCCCGACTTTTCCCGATAGCGCGCAGACCTACGATATCAAGGTTGTAGCCACCTCTTCCATTTCCACAGGTTTACTGTAGCCGTGGAGCGAGGAGCACGCTTAAGTTGCCATTCTGAGTATCAGTTTTTCTCGGAATGCAGTTCTGAGGTGTTCCAGTTCTTGGAGCAGACTCTCTGCACTTTAGACGGTGCGCGACTGCGTACTAGTGCTTTAAGTGCACCATACCTCTGCACATAGTAGTGGTGTGCAAATGTGTGCAAATACAGGTCCGTGTGGGTTTGTTCCCGCTACGCACCATAGCTCAAGATGCCGTCAACTCTTCTCCTGTCCATGACGTTCAGGAATAATAGTCTTCCATCTTCTTTGGTCATCATAGTGATTTTGATGTTGGCGTGTACGAATTTCAGATTACAAGAAGTTTGTCTTTTCCATGGGGCCAGATTACGAAGTGTCATCCACATAACGGATAAAGCGAGTGGGATCCCATTTCGATGACGTCAGGGCCTCTTCGTCGAACTGCTCCGTACACCGATTTGCAATCACTGGCGAGAGTAGGCTGCCCATTGTGACTCCTTCCGTATGCTCTTCTCGATTAAATAGAAAACTCGTGGACGGTCTCGCCACATTTATGACCGATGACTACTTGTGAGTCACGTAGATGCACCCTGCTGAGTAACGAAACAACGTCAAGGCTCTCCATGATATCTGAGTCCTCTAGCCTGAAGTTGTTACGGCGTTTCACAAAATCCACACAACTGTGGATGTGGACTTGGCATTTAACCACATCAGGTCTTGGTATCTATAGCAGGTATTTTGACAGCAAATATGTAAGAGCTGTGATATTGCTGCCAGTGGGTCATAACAGCACCCCACCTTTAAGGTCCTTGGGGAGTCCACAAAGTCTTGGCCGTAGAAGCCCTTGCGGTGACAAATTCTTGATGACCTCCTGCGGTAACTCTGATTCCTTGAGAAGTGCCCTGGTCTAGTTCTCCACCTTCTTATTTGGGTCAGCATTGATCATCCTGTAGGAATTGTTATTTAACAGACTCTGTGGGAGAGAACAACAGTATCATTGCCTTTGTCAGCAGGTAAGATAACAATTTCAGGGCACTCTCTCAGGCTCCGAATGGCTGTCCTCTTCTTTGCAGGTAATGTATGATTTGTAGTTTTATTTCTCTTCAGAGCTTACGTTTTAACTTCACTTGTCACATCCGTACTTACATAACTTTCTGTCTTCTTGTTGTGGAAGTAACATGTAGAGTCGTGTACTGCTGTTTACAGAGTAATAAGTTAACATTAATTGTCTACTTGTGTTTAATTTTGTAGCACCTCATGAAATACCTTATCTGAAGAACATTTTTGGATTACATGAGTTTTTCGTGATTTTCAGGAGCCATCTTCAAAATATTGATGCTGGATTGCTCAATGAACAAACGATTCAAGCTTCATTTGTGCTCCACTGTTAATCATTCTCTTAATAGAGAAAGAACCTGTCTTAGTATCGAAGTTCGATTAGAGTAATTTTTTTCAGTATAAGAATTTTATTAAACTTCCATGGTCGAGAGCCACTGAACAGCAACCGTGGACAACAAAACGCACTGGCCTGAGGTATTATCTTTTTATGGCCATGGGAATAACTATAAGTGATATTTTTATCTTTTCAGATTACGTAAGGTTTCTCGTAAAAGCAATCGTGCAGTTTGTAAGCATAAAAATTCCATCACCGTTGGAATGTACCCTCTTGACGCAACAAAACACTCACTCAAAACTTCAACACATTCACATTTCTCGTCTTCGTTCAGCCGAGGGCTTGCCTCATCAGTAACCTCCATATCATCCACGTTCTGCTTCCTGCGGAATGCATTCTTCATTGGACCAAGCAGAGGGAAGCCGGAAGGCCGTAGGGTGAATGAGGAAGAAGAGTCCAATGAACGCTTGTGAGCTCGTCTCGGGTGCATAGACGTGTCTGAAGCCTTGCTTTATCGTGGAGAGGGATAAGTTTGTTTGCATTCCTGTGGCGACGAAGACGCCGAAGTCGCTTCTTCAGTTTCCTGACGGTAGCATAATACCCTTCCGAATCGATCGTAGCACCCTAAAGGGCGACATCAAACAGAATAACCCCTTCAGAATTCCAGAAGATGGCTGCCTCGACTTTACTAGGTCAGGGTGCGTCTTCGAACTTTTTCTCTGCAGGTGAGGTGGTGTGGCGCCGCCCTCTGGATTGCCGTTTAGTTTCCGCTTTGTAATGATGAACGCATATTTCATCGCCGTTGAAGATTTTTGACAAGAAATTGTCGACATGAGCTACGTAACGAGCAACCAATTCCGCACATAAGGTCCTCGGTTGTTAAAGGTCTTCTGTTACACTGCGAGGAACCGAACAGGAACACAGCTTTGAGTAACCCAACTGGCGGACGAGTGTGTCAGCACTACAAACAGAGGCGTTCAGTTGAATAGCGAGGTGGATGACTGTGATCCATCAATCATCAGGAGTGGGAGTGTCTGCACGTTCCAACATTTCAGAGGTCACAGCTGCTTGCGGCCAACCCGCATGCGTGAGATCGGTGTGATATTTCTGGCTTAGTCAGCCATCATATTAAGCTCCAAGAAGCTGTTCCTAGAGCAGTGGAGATGCAAGGAGTATATAGATGACGAAATGTGGTGTGAGGTACCTGTGACAGACGTTAGATTCGACACCATTCCCTTGAGAAAGACCGCCTGCATAATGCTACTGCTGTGTGATTGGCTGCTGTGTTCGGAGGAAGGGCGCCAAAACACTGAAGTATAGGTATTATTGTTACTTAAACTACTCATTGGAATGACTTCACTTTTTAACATAAATATCCCTCAATAGCTGACTATCAATCAGTCATTTTAGAATTATTAAAAACAATTTAAATCAAAAACAAAAGACTGCAGACGAAGCACTTCGGAAGCGTTCCTGTCACGCCTTTTCTGGTATGGCGGGTGAAGTGTTTCGGGCTGTTCGTCACTCTGGATTAGACAGTCGAGAAGAACAGACTTTTTGTCTGTCGTAGGATGTGTTTCCAATTTTTATTTAAGTTCCTGTTCGTCACTCTGGATTAGGGAGTCCGGATTTACAGTCATGTTGTCCGTGACACGATGTGTTTGCCAGTATCCAGTATTAAAAGATTCAGTCCTGCAGTCAGGAGGGACAGACACGTGCCACAAATATTGTAAAGATGCATTTTCGTAAATATTGTGTTTGATGATGTACTTTTCTGTATCAGGAAGTGTTGTATTAAGATCATGTAGTCTTCTCGTGTGGCTATATTAAACTACGCGAGTGGCATCACAAAGGCGTGATACATTATTTCAGAACAGAACCTCGCTAAAAGTCAGTTTCAGCCTCAAGCTACAGAACAGACAGACTTGAAGACTACAGGTTAGTGAACTGTAACAGAACCTTCGTATTCAACACAGTGCAGTGCAGCCGGCCACGGCGACCGAGCGGTACTAGGCGCTTCAGTGTGGAACCGCGCCATTGCTACGGTCACAGGTTCGAATCCTGCCTCGGGCAAGGATGTGTGTGATGTCGTTAGGTTAGTTAGGTTTAAGTAGTTCTAAGTTCTATTGGACTTACGACCTCAGCTGTTGAGTGCCATAGTGCTCAGAGCCATTTTTGCGTGCAGTGGAAACAACTAGGCACCTCACGTGTACTGCATGCAGAGAACAAATGTGAACAGAGACATGTGACTTGCCGCAATGCAGAGGAGTTAAGGAGGATGATCGTAATTAACACCAACAATCAATTCATTTTTCTTTTCTTTCCGTATCGAACAGGTGTGCGCAACTTGTTGCGAAGGTGACAGACCCTTCGCCCAACGACTCAACGTGCTTTTGTTCACTCCATGTCTCGTAGGTATTCTGCAAGCGACTATGAATACCTGCGATGCTCTGGTTTTTCGTAAAATAAATTCAATGGCGCACTGCCATTACAGACGCTACGTAAGAAATTCAAGAAACTATAGGGGCAGAAGCGGTACTATCCCACGACGTTGAGTGGTGGCATGAGCCCCCTCTCATATTTCTATCTTACTCTGAGTATTTCGATTTTCCTCTCTAATTGTATGAGGTGAAAAGTTGCTATTCCTTCACAAGTGGACTTCCCACGCAGCGTCTCTCGTCACCCAGGTGTTCTGGTGACAGGCGAGTTCTGATGAGCTTCAATGGGTTAAGCCGACGGGTGTGAGGGAGTCGAGTGGATGCTTTCCAGCCACCGACATTGTCTTAATAGCGGCGGAGACACGCCCAGATGGGCCATTAGGAGCGGCTCGGCTACAGATTACGTTACTTCGCAGAAACTTACTGAAAACACTTTCTGGCGGGCTACCAGCGAGGCATGGGAATGACTTGTGTTCCCAGGCAGTCTTGGCGGGCAAATTCCCGCGTTTTCTGCCAAATCATAACTGTGATTGGCTTGCTCAGGGCTTAGTTCCGTGACGTAGCAAAATCGGCGCAGAAATTGGCGCCAAGAATCTCCATTGGTGGAATGGTAGTGCTTCGGCAATAGAGTGGAATTTTCCGCCGGTTTTCGAGTTGCTGATTGGAACGTTTAACCACGGCGACTGTCGTGGGGACGGGAATCTCCTGTGTTCGGTTTGTTCGGGTGCTCTTGATAGAGTCGGCTCTCGCCTTTCGGTCGGAGTAGGTTACAAGACTGAGCTCTCGCTGCTCTGGACAGCCTGCCTTCCGTTCGCTGTCTAATATACTTTCATTTAATTGCAACTGTTTGACGAAGTTGCTGAAGTTTCGACTTCAACGTAACTTTACGAGTAAAGTTGGCAATTGAGCGGCCTATGTTGTCTGTCTTGAGCAGTTATGGCTAAAGTTGACTGTATCGGAGTTACTGCGTGACTTCGCACGTTAAAATCAATCACTGTACCGTCAGTGATTGTGTGGCGAGCCTTCTTTGTCTCCCTCAGAGGCGCATTTGTATTGATAGGAAGTCTTTAGTCTGGAACAACCAGACCAGGACAATCTGTTTCGGGCTATACTCGCGACATTATCATCAACACGACGGGACGTCGAAGCAATCAGCCATCGCCTCCGGTACGCCAGATCGTATGCTTGCAGTTAAAAAGACAGCTTGGTAACGTATGTCCGCAGCACCGGCAGATTAGGGAATTTCGCTCTGTGATAATCAGAGTTCAGCAGAACGCGCCGGTTCGTCTTTTCTAACTTTGTTCTGTCTAGGGTGTTCATTGTCGGAGTTCTCACTACTGTAGCAGCAATTAATGTTGGGTTGGCTGTGTGTTTTTCTTAAGATCTGAGTTGCAAGGAATTGGCTCCACATACCACTTGGTCATAAATGTCACAAGCTAGTTTATGGAGAACTCCACATTCACAGCATTTATTTGAGTATGCAATTTGACGTATTGTACATGTTTCATGTGTTTTGTTTATTATTTTGAGTTAAGTCATAATAAATCAAATTGTCGTTTTGGACAGAACTTTCATTCTGTTGATCGGTAGAGCAAACCTTTTCATTTCTCACTACGTTAATGAAACTTTCCTTTATCAAATTAATTTCTGTCAAATTAAATTATTGCAGGTTCCAAACTCTTTTCTACTCCAGTTGCAGGGTCGATTCCAGTCAGTTCGCGTTGCTTACTGAACGCCCGTCGTATTTTCTTCTGTGAGATTACAAATACCGGACAAACAGAAATAGCGAACTGTGGTGGCGACGGACAAGGGCCTTCCGGCGCCGCTGGGGTGTGTGGGGCTACACAACCGAAGGGGTGCGCGAAAGGACGGTGGGGTGTCAGCTCACCCTTTATGCGCCGCCACCGGCGTGCGTACTTTATTAGAGGGGAGCTCTAGCTGGGGGTGCGCAATTTACGGGGCTGCAGAAAGCGGGCCCGCTCCGGAATCGTAAAGCAGCGGGGGAAGGCGCGCAAACGACCCCGTGTTTATGGAAGTAATAAACACGGCAAATACGCGTGCCAGCACGTCACGCATCCAGATAAGGCGCGCCGAGCGCGGAAACGCTCGACTGCGAACTGCGTGCGAATGAGTGCGCCGCCGCGCGCCTCTGGGGTAATATTTTAACGGCCGCCGGAAGCGCTGAGGGCGCGATTATAGACAAGGGAAGCGAGGCGACAGGTCGCGCAGGTAAATCAGGGAGCGGCTCTCTGTTAAGAGACCCGCCGTTAGGGCTTAAGCAGAGAGGAGGCGACCGGCAGGTGACGCCATTATCGTGTCACTGCAGGACACAAGCAGTGCGGGGTGACCCAAAGATTATCGTGCTTCACGAGAACAGAGTGTGGTTCAGCCATCGTCTAGAAGGGACCTCCTGAAACGCAGAATGGACGCTGGAGGCATCCTGCAAGTTGTGGCCAGACTCTCAGAGTACACTTTTAAGCAAGGCTGGCGGCAGATGCACGTAATTATAGAACTGTATCGGTGACATAAATCTGTTGTAGAATTTCGTACTTACGCATTATGATTGAATTGGCAGTAAGCTAGGGTCTGGGAGTACTAAGGTGCTGTGCGTAAATAAAGTAATCTTTAAAAATAATTTTTTGTTTACCACGGAAGTCAACTTCTACATTTCCAGAAACATGCTGTAATATTCGCCACTAAGTCCAAGATGAAAACGTTGAGCTATGATAAATACCCAAAAAGTTTAGCAGACTTTTAAATAGCAGATCCCGTAACTCACAGCTAGCACACAAAAAAATGGTTCAAAAATATTGAGGTTCGCCGATGACATCGTAATTCTGTCAGAGACAGCAAAGGACTTGGAAGAGCAGTTGAGCGGAATGGATAGTGTCTTGAAAGGAGCATATAAGATGGACATCAACAAAAGCAAAACGAGGATAATGGAACGTAGTCGAATTAAGTCGGGTGATGCTGAGGGAATTAGATTAGGAAATGAGACACTTAAAGTAGTAAAAGAGTTTTGCTATTTGGGGAGCAAAATAACTGATGATGGTCGAAGTAGAGAGGATATAAAATGTAGACGGGCAATGGCAAGGAAAGCGTTTCTGAAGAAGAGAAATTTCTTAACATCGAGTATAGATTTAAATGTCAGGAAGTCATTTCTGAAAGTATTTCTATGGAGTGTAGCGATGTATGGAAGTGAAACATGGACGATAAATAGTTTGGACAAGAAGAGAATAGAAGCTTTCGAAATGTGGTGCTACAGAAGAATGCTGAAGATTAGATGGGTAGATCACATAACTAATGAGGAAGTATTGAATAGGACTGGAAAGAAGAGAAGTTTGTGGCACAACTTGACCAGAAGAAGGGATCGGTTGGTAGGACATGTTCTGAGGCATCAAGGGATCGCCAATTTAGCATTGGAGGGCAGAGTGGAGCGTAAAAATCGTAGAGGGAGACCAAGAGATGAATACACTAAGCAGATTCAGAAGCATGTAGGTTGCAGTAGGTACTGGGAGTTGAAGAAGCTTGCACAAGATAGAGTAGCATGGAGAGCTGCATCAAACCAGTCTCAGGACTGAAGACCCAACAGAACATGGCTCTGTGCACTATGGGTCTTAACATCTGTGGTCATCAGTCCCCTAGAACTTTGAACTACTTAAACTTAACTAACCTAAGGACATCACACACATCCATGCCCGAGGCAATATTCGAACCCGCGACTCCAGCAGTTGTGCGTTTCCAGCCTGAAGCGCCTAGAACCGCTCGGTTACAGCGGCCGGCTGGGGACGAAACAACGAGGTCATCAGTCCTGTCAGATTAGGGAAGGATGGGGACGGAAGTCGGCTGAGCCCTTTCAAAGAACCATCCTGACATTCGCATGAAGCGATCAAGGGAAACCTAAATCGGGATGACCGGACGCGTGTTTGGACGGTCTTCCTCTCGAATGGGAGTCCTTTGAGCTAACCACTGTTCCAACTCGTTCACCAAACAGGAACTGAACGTTGTTGCTATTAATATTTTTATTAAAACTTGCCAGGACAATAACCTTATTAATTAGGTCAAATTTGTGAAAAATCTCGGAAAGATAAGGTACTTGGCCAAGGCAACCACTTCCACTTACATCTGATAGTAAAGACGTTCAGCGGCCAACTGAGATCTAGTTCCAAATCATGCCACTAGGCGGAAATGGTAAGTACACTACTGGCTATTAAAATTGCTACACCACGAAGATCACGTGCTACAGACACGAAATTTAACCGACAGGGAGAAGATGCTGTGATATTCAAATGGTTAGCTTTTCAGAGCATTTGCTCAAGATTGGCGCCGGTGGCGACACCTACAACGTGCTGACATGAGGAAAGTTTCCAAGCGATTTCTCATACACAAACAGCAGTTGACCGGCGTTGTCTGTTGAAACGTTGTTGTGATGCTTCGTGTAACGAGGAGAAATGCGTACCATCACGTTTCCGACTCTGATAAAGGTCGGATTGTAGACTATCGCGATTGCGGTTTATCGTATCGCGACATTGCTGCTCGCATTGGTCGAGATCCAATGACTGTTAGCAGAATATGGAATCGGTGGGTTCAGGAGGGTAATACGGAACGCCGTGCTGGATCCCAACGGCCTTGTATCTCTAGCAGTCGAGATGACAGGTATCTTATCCACATGGCTGTAACGGATCGCGCAGCCACGTCTCGATCCCTGAGTCAACAGACGTTTGCAACACAACAACCATCTGCACGAACAGTTCGACGACGTTTGCAGCAGCATGCACTATCAGCTCAGAGACCAAGGCTGCGGTTACCCTTGACGCTGCGCCTCGGACAGGATTGCTTGTGATGGTCTACTCAACGACGAACCTAGGTGCACGAATGGCAACACGTCATTTTTTCGGATGAATCCAGGTTCTGTTTACAGCAGCATGATGGTCGCATCCGTGTTCGGCGACATCGCGGTGAACGCACATTGGAAGCGTGTATTCGTCACCGCCATACTGGCGTATTACTCGGCGTGATGGTATGGGGTGCCATTAGTTACACGTCTCCGTCACCTCTTGTTCGTACTGATGGCACCTTGAACAGTGGACTTACATTTCAGATGTGTTACGACCCGTGGCTGTACCCTACCTTCGATCCCTGCGAAACCCTACATTTCAGCAGTATAATGCACGACCGCATGTTGCAGATCCTGTACGGGCCTTTCTGGATAGAGGAAATTGTCGCTTGCTGCCCTGGCCAGCACATTCTTCAGATCTCTCACCAATTGAAAACATGTCGTCAATGATGGCCGAGCAACTGACTCATCACAATACGCCAGTCACTACTGTTGATGAACTGTGGTATCGTGTTGAAGCTGCATGGGCAGCAGTTCCTGAACACGCCATCCAAGCTCTGTTTGACTCAATGCATGGGCGTATCAAGGCCGTTACTACGGCGAGAGGTGGTTGTTCTGGATACTGATTTCTCAGGACCTATGCACTCAAATTGTAATCACATGTCAGTTCAATATATTAGTCCAACGATTACCCGTTTGTCATCTGTATTTCTTCTTGGTGTCGCAATTTTAATGACCAGTTGTGTGTTTGACATAGCAAAGTTTTTGTCGCCAGGAGACTAATCCACGATGAAGGCAATGACCATATCACAGCCAGTGGAATGATGTGAGTCAGTTAATGGCTAGAGCAACCAAAACGAGACAGATTTGACTACACAGGGGCTGCCTCGTATATCGCAATTAACACTTAACACGCAGAAGAAATAGTGCTCACCATCGTACCTGTACCAGGGCTAGGTCAATCAAGGACGGTTTACGTAACCACGTCCACCATCGAACTCTGGAATATGCCCCCCCCCCCCCCCCCCCCCCCCCGCCGCGCAGAGAAGGTGAAGCTGCAAGTCCCGACTAGGCGAAAGAACAGTCCGTTGGGTAAATACCGGCCATCCAAACGCGGGTGCGAAATACAAGTTGAGACTGTGTCAAACGCCCATCCGTTGACAGAGCCCCGGAGTGAGGTGCGCGCGTGCACTTCAGTCGCACTCGCGGTGATGCAAAGGCGCCCTCTGCGGAGACGCCAAGGAAACCGCAGCTAAGCAACGATGCCCAAAGAGATACCGCAAGCACAGGTATCGATATAAGCAACGTGCACGGCTCAAAAACGTATTTGGAAAACTAAAAGTCTCATTTATAAAAATACAAGGGCGTATTTTTGTACCCGACATCTACGCTATACATATATATTTGACGTATAGCCGATGGCTGCTAAATTTCTGAATTGCTCCCGTCTGTCGAGTGAGACGAGTTAAAGAAAGGAAAGCTGCAAGCGACTTGCGGCTGATAAATACTTTTATAATATCTATGGAATATTCCAACGGTACATGGGGGAACATGGACATATTAATAACTTTAATACGAAGTGTTAATGTTCCATAATAATATCTATTAGTTCAGCTTTCAGTTCATAGGCCGTCGTTAGATAATACTGTAACAGATAGTCCACACAACTTCAGCTAGAATTTATAGCTGTACGAACAATGCTGTCAAAAATTTGTGACATTTTATGACTCTTTAGATACAGAACACGGGTATGATGTAATACATAAAGAGCAACAAATCTTACATTACAGTATTTTCAAATGCTAAAACTATGTGAGTGTATAAAGCAGACATTTTCTACAAATGAGTAATGGCACAGGCTACTACGTAATACGGACAAACTGATGAGTATGACGAACAAATCGAATAAAGGGAGGGGAAGAAAAAAGTCTTTGGAATGTGGGTGCGGAACGGTTATAACAACTCATTAGCTAATGGTGAGCGGAATAATAAATGGCTAACACTTTAATAAGGGTGAGTAATGGAACTGTGTTTAGTCATTAAGGACCGTGTCGGATTCTTCGATTGGTGATCATTAATGGCCACAATTTCAAGTAATGTTAGTTTTCTCCCTTCAGTTCCTTGATGGAGAGCATTACATTTCACATCACGTGAATGACATTTATTCAGAACAACAGCTTCGAGTACACTAATATTACCTTGTCGATTTGGACATAACGCAAGATTTTGCTGGGATTTTTAGTAAGATGGAGATGTGTAACTACGTAATATCAGACCACGGCTTCTGAATGGAAGGAGACCCCCAGAGAAGTCTGATTGTGGACAACGATAAGACAGTTGCGTCTGTTAACGTGGTTTAACGAAAGCGTAAAGATATGCAATGAATGTATATGTAAAACTGCAATCCTGGGAGTGGAACAAAGTTATCGCTAACCACCTTATAGATTTTATATCGTGTCCACAATACGACTATGAGAAAATTTTAGGTTTTCCTTGCCCAAACAACACGGTATTACCACCCTGGAGGCTTGAATGTATAACTACAGAAAGGGTCATGTGTTTGACCCTGTGCTACAGTGTTTAAGTGTATTAGACACCAACAAAAAGGATTAACAAATGGTTCCAATGGCTCTGAGCACTATGGGACTTACATCTGAGGTCATCAGTCCCCTAGAACGCATAACTACTTAAACCTAACTAATCTAAGGACATCACACACATCCATGTTCGAGGCAGTATTCGAACTTGCGACCGTAGCGGTCGCGCAGTTCCAGACTGAAGCGCCTAGAACCGCTCGGCCAGCATTAACAATGCGCTCCACTGTACTCTGTGCCAACTGCCTACATGTGGTGTCAGTTAATACACAACTTAAAGAACAACTGCTGTGAGGTGTTAAAACGCAGTCTACAGTATGTACACTGAGGTAATGAGAATTCCCGAAAATTGATTGGTGTAGAGATGAGTCTTCCAGATATTCAAGTCCAAGGAAAGTTTACCAGCTTTGTTCTGTCTGCATAAGTTTTAATTATTTACGAATAAACTATGTTGAGATTTTTAACACAGCCTCCAACTGGGACGATATAGGTCCCCTACAGAAATGTTATGTTAATGCTCGAGAAACATATTTTTCTCAGTTACAGACATTTTTATCCACAATACCGTCCAGTACAGATACTGCAGCGTTAGTGGTTGACACAAACAGTGTTATACCACAGATTCGCAAGTCCGAAGAAAAAGAACAAATGTGTCTAACAGACTTAAGCCATCCCTATTAAATAAATTAACCCTTGAAGTGCAATTAATCTGTTATGCACACGAGTAAGGGAACTGGAAATGGAAGACATCAAAGTCAAAAAACGAAAATTGCAGTATACGGCTATAACAGAAGAAAGGAAGAACATAAACTGCTGTTGGAAAAGGGAGAAACTACTGCACATGTCAAAGCAAAGTTTACATGACTGGAGGATATAAAATACCTACTTTTAAGTAAACAGCAACGGAGATTGGTTACATGTTGCATTCCTGGCCGAAACATAAGGATCGAGAATATTTACTACATTAAAGGATAAACGAAAAAATCTGTTTATAAAGCTCCATTCCATTTGGATCAGCTTGTAAAGGATGGTTGTATTCTATCAAATTGAAATTAGAATTATATTAATACCTTCAGCTGCTGACAGGCGTTGATATATATCAACGGGGTGAAAATTTGTGCCCCGTCCGGGACTCGAACCCGGGATCTCCTGCTGACATAGCAGACGCTCTATCCATTTTTTTTAACTGTAACAAACTATGAGAACATAAGAATTTACACAGTAAAAATCTAAATTTTATTCCAAATTATTCATTGAATGCTAATATCGTGACAGCTGCAATACACCCGTATTATCCAAATGTTACGTATAAAATGTGTAACTGACCGGGATTCGTATTCTGATTTCCCGCTTATGAAGAGCGGTGGCCTTAAGTATTCTGACTAGCCATTCAATTTCCCTGGCCCGATGCAAACCACCATATTGTAGTGAACTCGAGAAATTATTTTGTGACATCAGATACCATGAAAATTATCTATCAGGTCGCCCCACGTCGGGTGCCAAAATGTAGTGAACTCGTGAAATTTCTCTCTCTCTGCTGCTGGACGTTTATTGATATATGATGAGATTGCCCCACGCTTGGAGCCAACAATTAATTGATATCAATAATGAAATAAAATCAAACACAAATGGTTCGTAATTAAGGCGTTTATGTATGAATGTTAAAGATTGCTTATATGATCAAACCATGAAAGAAATGTATTTATTTTTCGAGCTACTTACACAAAAGAAAACAAAATTACAGATATCAGGGCCGATTTGACTAGGCGTGGACACGACTGCGGAAGGAGGAGGGGATGAATCGTCTCACCGTCCCTCATTAATAGAGTTATATATTAAGACCTTAGGCTGCTGACGGTCGTGGATACATATCAACGGGGACAGGTGAAAATGTGTGCACCGACAGGGACTCCAACCCAGTATCTCTTTGGTTACATGGCAGACGCTCTATCCACTTTTTTTTGGGGAGTGAGGGGCTTTTATTTATTTATTTTATATGAATGATGGTAGGAGGAACAGAAACCTTTATTATTCACAAAATAAACATAGTACTTCCTGACACATGATAACTGTGCTCTAAGGAACCTCGCTGCCGTCCTACCATGCAGCATGAAGTAACAACAAAATCAAAGAGGGGCCACCTCCGGCACCCTAAAGAAAAGTATTTATGGATATGAAAACAAAATTTGAAATACATCTATTCGCTAACTGTTCAAGCCTGTGTTTTTCGTAGGTCGCATACTCGCATAGTGTTCTTAGTCGATCACATTACTTGGTCGGTTTCACAACGAAAGCACCGCCGCTCATCTTTGTGCACCCGGCACACCCCAAGTGTATGGCGGGTCCGCAAAAACAGTTACTAGGAAATTAGCATACCAGTCCTTGTACTTTTGTAGCCGTAATAGTTTTGTGTGTCCATCTTGCAAGTATTGCCAGTAATCCAGGACGTTCGGTAAGTTCGTACGTGTGTCTCTATAGATGTAATGGACCGTCATACCTGTGATCCACGCCACTGCATTCGTCTTATGACGCGGAAAATACGTTTCCTCTGGAAAAATACTATGTCAGAAGAGACTGTTGTATAGATAGGGCGCCGCATGAACGCTATAATCTTTCTTGCGAGAGTCCAGACAGCCAAAGCCTCGCCGCAGACCAGCCGATGGTCGTCCGTATCCAGCACGCCGCATTGATGACACAAGGGCGAATCCGCCAAATGTATTGCGTACTTTGTATGGTATTTTCGGTTCACGACAATGTACCATGTTGATCTGACTGATGAAGGTAGGTGAGGGTGATGGACCGTGCGCCACACCACGTGCCAATTAACAGCTGGATGTTTCCGTTCCACCCTATTCCGGGCGATCTGTCGAAGAAGCAGATTGTACACGTCCTTCGATGTCGACTGTCGGGTCGTCGGTAAACGCTCTCGAACGTAACTGTGTTCCACTATGAACGTGCGCACATACGATAAAGGAGGCGATATATGGCCGACACTGAGTGGAGGAAGATGCGATGTTGGTACGAGTTCTTCGATGATCGTCCCCGTAAGCGAGTGATTCCTGTTGCGCCACCGTTTGAGCATAGTATTTATATACATGGCACGTGCCTTCTCGTGCACGTTCACTAAACCAACCCCCCCCCCCCCCCCTTTCGCTCTGTGAGGGTAAGCGTGTTGTAATGTACCTTAAAGAGTTGTCCCAGGCACACATAGTACCCAAAAGCCGCCTGAATCCTCATAGCCATCGTGCGCGTCAAAGGGAGAAGGTGTGTCAGGTGGCACATCATGGGCGCGAGATAAAGGTTGACGAGTAACACTCGCTGCAGCATATCCATCGACCGTAGGGCGTTTAGTCGCACCGCCGTGCGGACTCTGAGTAACAGTCTTTGGTAGTTGTCCGCAGCCGTTCTCACTGTCTCCTTATGAAAGGTGATACCCAAACAGCGGAGGATTTCACCCCAGGTAAGGGTCCTTCCGTTCCTGGTTCTATCTATATAAATGACCTGGGTGACAATCTGAGCAGTTCTCTTAGACTGTTCGCAGATGATGCTGTAATTTACCGTCTAGTAAGGTCATCCGAAGACCAGTATCAGCTGCAAAGCGATTTAGAAAAGATTGCTGTATGGTGTGTCAGGTGGCAGTTGACGCTAAATAACGAAAAGTGTGAGATGATTCACATGAGTTCCAAAAGAAATCCGTTGGAATTCGATTACTCGATAAATAGTACAATTCTCACGGCTGTCAATTCAACTAAGTACCTGGGTGTTAAAATTACGAACAACTTCAGTTGGAAGGACCACATAGATAATATTGTCGGGAAGGCGAGCCAAAGGTTGCGTTTCATTGGCGGACACTTAGAAGATGCAACAAGTCCACTAAAGAGACAGCTTACACTACACTCGTTCGTCCTCTGTTAGAATATTGCTGCGCGGTGTGGGATCCTTACCAGGTGGGATTGACGGAGGACATGGAAAGGGTGCAAAAAAGGGCAGCTCGTTTTGTATTATCGCGTTATAGGGGAGAGAGTGTGGCAGATATGATACACGAGTTGGGATGGAAGTCATTACAGCATAGACGTTTTTCGTCGCGGCGAGACCTTTTTACGAAATTTCAGTCACCAACTTTCTCTTCCGAATGCGAAAATATTTTGTTGAGCCCAACCTACATAGGTAGGAATGATCATCAAAATAAAATAAGAGAAATCAGAGCTCGAACAGAAAGGTTTAGGTGTTCGTTTTTCCCGCTCGCTGTTCGGGAGTGGAAGAGTAGAGAGATAGTATGATTGAGATTCGATGAACCCTCTGCCAAGCACTTAAATGTGAATTGCAGAGTAGTCATGTAGATGTAGATGTAGATGTAGTCCACGCCCCACATGCATGAATTGTGATTTTCGGTAGTTGACCGCACTTCCAGCTGCCATCCCATACGTCTGTAGCCAATCCAGTGCTGTTTGAGTCTCCCTCTCATATCGTACGAGGAACATAATATCATCCGCGTATGCTCTGCATTTGAATGACAAATGCCGTAGGGAGATCCCGGTAAGACGGCGGCGAAGGCCTGCGAGGCACGGTTCTAAGGCGATCGCATAAAGGAGGACCGACGAGGGGCAACCCTGTCTCACTGATCTTAAGATCTTAAAATACTCAGTTCTCCCTCCGTTGACCACCATCGCTGATCTGGCGCAGTGCAACAGCCGCATCACAGCATTGGTCAATAATGGCGAAACACCCATCCTGTTCATTACCGCCGCGAGGTACACATGATCCACGCGATCAAAAGCATGATCGAAATCTACTCCAACCATCGCCCCCCGGAGGCGGCATGCAGCCGCGAGGGCGACGACGGCACGATAGTCTCCCAAGGCTGTGTGGGTATTACTAATGCCGCCAAGACAAGTCTGATCGGCATGTATTCGATTCTCCAGCGACTTTTTTATACGACTTCCCAGGATGCGCATGAAGATCTTGTAGTCACTATTAAGGAGGGTCAAGGGGCGATAATTAGAAGGCCGTTTGCCACCACGGGGCTTCGGTATCGGTATCATGAGCCCTTCCGTGAATTGAATGTGAACCGGTACTTCTTTCCGCAGAAGCTCATTAAACATACATAGCCACATCGGTGTCATAATGGTCACAAAGGCACGGTAAAATTCCAACGGGAATCCGTCTGGACCTGGGGACTTGTTGCAAGCACCTCGTGTAATCGCTTCCTCCAGCTCTTCACACGTAATTTTAGATAACCCGTCCGCCTCCCCGTTCACACTCGTCGCGTCTGGGATCTCTTTCAAGACGTTCCCCAGCTCACTCTGACTTTCCCCGTTGCTCGCGTAGTACCTGCTAAAATGATCAGTGAACGCCTGTGCTATGCCCCTTTCTGTTGTAAAACGACGGCCATTACCGAGATCGATCTCATGTATTAAATTCCTGCGTCTTCTTCGTCTTTCCTTTATCACATAATGCATCGAGGGAACCTCGTTGGGCAGGAAATCCTGCGACCTCGCGCGTATCATCGCACCTGCCATCCTCTGCATCGCAAGTTGTACCAGCTTCGCCTTAACTCGGTGGACGGCCGTCTGGCGTTCTGGTGTAGGTGGTTGAGCTAACAGTTCCCGGAGAGCCGTAAAGTAAAACTCAGTGGTCGTGCGCTGCCATTGAGAAACCTCTTTCCCGTACCCTATTAACGTCCTCCGTAAAGCTGGCTTCACGCACTCGATCCACCACTGCAGCACAGAACCGAAAGAATTTCGTCGACGGAGGCAGCCATGCCACGCGTCCTCCACCATGAGTCGGCATTCTGCATCTCGCAGGTGGGAGGCGTTTATCTTCCAATTACCCCCCCGTCTCCACACTTGCTGTCTATCAAGGTTAAAGGTACAAATCTATGCCTCGTGGTCTGTAAACGCTGTCGGCCATATTTCTGCGTCCACCGTCGACATTGCTAACGCCCTTGAAAAGTAGATCCGGTCCAAACGGCCCGCGGAGGGGCTAGTAAAAAATGTATATCCTGGTACTTCAGGTCCCATGTATTGACTAATTCCATTCCGTTGATCAGCTCCATAAGTTCTTGGCTAGTAGTATAGTTAGGTTGTTGGTCCTTTCTGTCGAGCACACAATTAAAATCTCCGCCGAGTATGCAACCATCGTATCGTCCCTGGAACAACGGTGTAACCTCGTGGGCGTAAAAATCTGCTCTGTCCCTTCTCTTATCCGAGCCTGACGGTGCGTACACGTTGATCAAACGTATTCCACCTATGGTCACGGCCGTACCACGGGCGGAAGGCAAATACTCCACTTCGTCTGCACGTATCCCTTCCTATAATAGTATAGCTGTGCCAACGCCTCTCTCGTCAACGGGGAACAGTAAATGTCGTAACCGTAAAAGTCCGAGGAGGGAAGTACCCGAACTTCTTGTAATAGTGCTATGTCTAAATCCGCAGCCTTTATCATGTCACTGAGCACCTTGATTTTTACCGGCGTCCCAATGCTGTTGATGTTAAAATACCCTATCCGATAAGCTTGTTTCACGGCGGTCAACGTAAATAGGGTACCGTACCGTCGCCAATTTTGCCTTACATAGGCTGCTGTCGGACTAACGCCCCCCGCCGTCCCATCATATGGTCTGTCGTTATTCCGTGCACTCTGCCGGTCTTACACCGGGAGAGTGCGTGGGAGCAGTTCCTCCGGCATCGTCTGTTCCCCACGGGGGCGGGTCTTCTGACCAGTCCCCTAGTGTACCATTGTTGTCGTGCGGTGCAGACGCCGTAGCCTCCTCAGTAGCCCGTTGCCGTCTATCGAGCTCCTTCGCTGTGTCTGGAGCATCGTCAGCGGTAGGTCGAACCGCCGTCCCGCTGGACACCGTTGCATCCACGCTAGGCAGTTCTTCTGTAGCCATGGTCGTCTGTTCTGTACCCGTAAACTTCTCAGAATTGTGTGCTAGATCAGAGTGGTCGTTCTCCGCCGTGAGGCGGCGCTTCTTCCGGCGTTTTGGTGATCGCTGTTTACATTGGCGGGCCTCGGAATCAGAGGTCAGCAAGGTCTCCAGTTGTTCGTGGGGAGCGTCGGAATCGTGCGCCGTCGTATTATCGACGTCTCCAAGTGCCTTATCTGAAGGGGCCGCAGGCGGAACCGAAGAGAGGGCGTCCTGTGTCTGCTGCAGGCGGTCCAGCGCAACGTCGTCTTTCTGTGGCTCGCCACGATCTGCCGCTGTCTGTGTGTACTGGTACGCGTCTGTCTCGCGGCCCACGTCATCGCGTAATGCGGCGACGTAAGTCAGGGGGGCACAGTCGGATACGGCGTGAGGGGTGGATCATCCCGTGGCAGCTGTAATAACCTTCGTTGAGCACACTCAGAACGTATGTGTCCCTCCTTCCCACATCCAGAGCACGTCCTTGGTTGTCCGTCGTAAATGACAATCGCCCTACAACCGGCGATGTACAAGTATGACGGGACGTGTTTTCGGAGTTCGATCCATATTTGTCTGACGCCATTGAGGACAGGATACGTCTTGAAACTCGCCCATTTTTCAGCCACGTGGGATAGGACCGTTCCGTGAGGACGCAGGGCGTCTGTCACCAATTCTTCTGGCACTTCGAATGGAAGCTCAAAGACGCGGATCGTTCGGAGGCCCATGCCGGCGTGTTCAACTGTTACCGCTCCAACATTCCCGTCCGAATGACAGAAACGAAGTCCTTGTCGGTGTCGAAGTAGTAGTTCGTCACATGCCGCTTCATTTATGAGCGTGACCTAGACCACGCTGCTGACTATAGATAAGTGTATTCCAACTAGAACGTCAGGTTCGATTTTCACCTCGTCCCGTAAATAACTTTCGATCTCGTAAGCCTTCGGTCGAGCATATTCGTTAACGAAACTAAATTTCAGTGTCGATTTGCGGGACGACAAGGCCATGATTCGTTCTATGTATACCGCGACACACCGCTACACACGACGTGCGGTAGGGACGTAAACACCGTCCGAACCGCTGCGCCGCCGAAGGCTAACTGTCCATCTGAGCCACCGAGGGCACAGAAGATAATGCGACTGCAGGGACTATCTCCCCACACCTCTCATGAGACCCACATTCTCACCTTATATGTCCACACACTCATTACTCGTGGAAGACATTCTTATCAAGTCCCCTAAGAGTTCGGGGAATATGTGTGCATCCGCACAGAAGAAGAAGGTAATGACCGGTATTGCCAGAACTATATACTTGTATGGATATGGTGTCTGTTCTTTCGGAGATGTCCGGATAAACAGACACCATATCCATATAAGTATATCTATCTAAATACGCTGAAATGCCCATTGTTCACCTTGCAGCAAAACAACCATTTGATGAGTTTAAAACTGACGGAATAACTACATTTAAACGACGCTCGCTTGCAAAAATTGTGAACTACAAGGTAACTCCGCACAAATGTGGAGCAGAGGAGTTTTCGACATTCACACAGGAATGTGTGGAACTCCTGAATAATGATATCGTGGAGGATGTAAGAGGTAGAATTAAAATCTCCAAAATCTCTTACCTGGAAGAACAATGAGAAGGAAGGAACAGAGTAAATTTTTGAGTCAATAAAAGAGACATTTTGCAGCAAGAAAACTGGATATGTATTACAATTCGAGAAAAGTGTCTTCTCTGCATTTGTCGAATCACTGATTGGAGAAAGATATAGCTGATTCAAAGGCAGATTTAAGTTATAAGTTAAAAATTGAGCTTTATGTTGCAAAAATAAAGAAAGAGTTGTTTTCTATGTGTAAAAATGGTTCAAATGGCTCTGAGCACTATGGGACTCAACTGCTGTGGTCATCAGTCCCCTAGAACTTAGAACTACTTAAACCTAACTAACCTAAGGACATCACACACATCCATGCCCGAGGCAGGATTCGAACCTGCGACCGTAGCAGTCGCACGGTTCCGGACTGCGCGCCTAGAATTTCTATGTGTAAATATACATGCAAAATTAATAAAGGTTTTTGTACGAAACAATTTCTTGTTATTCGCTACCTGGCCAAAAATCCTAAAAAGTATCCTATGTACGATGATCTAAATGTATGTATTTTGGTTGGGGGAAGGGTGTAGTTGGGCGACATTGAAAATTAGTTAAAACTAGGTAGTTGAAAGCGTAGCGAATCCTTTTTCTTGTCTATATGAAAAGGGTCGGACGACCATGGCTGTGGGAGGTTTGTGTACTATAAATAGCATTGGACACGTGTGTATACCTTTAAATAGGTCCCAGAACACTTCACAGCACAGAGTGTTGCTATCTAGTTCTGCGTCTGTGTTGTGACCCGATTTCCGACTAGGTGTCGTGGTTCAGAGCCAAAGGTTGCGTTTCATTGGCAGGACACTTAGAAGATGCAACAAGTCCACTAAAGAGACAGCTTACACTACACTCGTTCGTCCTCTGTTAGAATATTGCTGCGCGGTGTGGGATCCTTACCAGGTGGGATTGACGGAGGACATCGAAAGGGTGCAAAAAAGGGCAGCTCGTTTTGTATTATCGCGTTATTGGGGAGAGAGTGTGGCAGATATGATACACGAGTTGGGATGGAAGTCATTACAGCATAGACGTTTTTCGTCGCGGCGAGACCTTTTTACGAAATTTCAGTCACCAACTTTCTCTTCCGAATGCGAAAATATTTTGTTGAGCCCAACCTACATAGGTAGGAATGATCATCAAAATAAAATAAGAGAAATCAGAGCTCGAACAGAAAGGTTTAGGTGTTCGTTTTTCCCGCTCGCTGTTCGGGAGTGGAATTGTAGAGAGATAGTATGATTGTGGTTCGATGAACCCTCTACCAAGCACTTAAATGTGAATTGCAGAGTAGTCATGTCATGTAGATGTAGAAGTTATAAGGTAACAAGACTTCAGGAACATATTATCAAGCTTATTTCTCACACTAAAAGAAACAGCATTTTAATGCGTCCTATGTCAGCTTTTGTGTGATGGACATTGTGTTACGATCTTCTGTGATGTGTCCACTGCGTTGCAAGAAGACCACGGCGCAAGTCTAGAGGCTGGAAAACAGTTTGTCGAGTTTCAAAACTTGTGGGTAATTCCACTTTACTGCAGTTCGTTTGCTACGGCTCTTCACTTGCATACACACTACATGGAACTCGACTACACATACTCTGACACTTTTATACTTCTACAGCCAGCTTTTATAATACACTTGTTCAAAGGTACTTACACATTTGCTTCTCCCTAACTTATTTACCAAAAGTTTATATTTATTACGATTCACAGAAAGAATTTTTAAAAATTATAGATAACTGCTGAAGATTATGAGAAATAATGTAACGACCACACTACGTAGTTTAGTGTGAGGACCCATTTCTCTTCTGTGTCGATTCCAGTTATATATGAAACTCGTAAAACGAGGATTTCGACATTCGAAGATAAATGAAAAATTTACTGTAGTCAGCTCTTAGATCGCCAAACTGAGTGTGATCAATCGAGTAATATACATTAGATACTTTCTCATTTTCGTACCCTTTTGGCTTTTTTTTTTTTCTTTTAAACAGAAGAGTGAAGAGAAATTGTTCTTTATACGACGTGTTTCTCTCAACCGACTACTTCCCGATGAGCTATTATTAAAAACTGGTGCCACAAGTTACACGGTTCATAGAACCTCTGGCAGGTAGCGGCTCCACTCATGACGACAGGACTGGAGCCACCAACATCCATCTCCTAATAATGACCTTATTACCCCCCACCCCCCCACCCCTCCATGAACCCTGTACCTTGCCGTTGGTGGGGAGGCTTGCGTGCCTCAGCGATATAGATAGCAGTACCGTAGGTGCAACCACAACGGAGGGGTATCTGTTGAGACGCCAGACAAACGTGTGGTTCCTGAAGAGGGGCAGCAGCCTTTTCAGTAGTTGCAAGGGCAACAGTCTGAATGATTGACTGATCTGACCTTGTAACAACAACCAAAACGGCCTTGCTGTGCTGGTACTGTGAACGGCTGAAAGCGAGGGGAAACTACGGCCGTAATTTTTCCCGAGGGCATGCAGCTTTACTGTATGATTAAATGATGATGGCGTCCTCTTGGGTAAAATATTCCGGAGGTAAAATAGTCCCCCATTCGGACTCCTGGCGGGGACTACTCAAGAGGATGTCGTTATCAAGAGAAAGAAAACTGCCGTTCTACGGATCGGAGCGTGGAATGTCAGATCCCTTAATCGTTTAGAAAATTTTAAAAGGGAAATGGATATGTTAAAGATAGATATAGTGCGAATTAGTGACGTTCGGTGGCAGGAGGAACAAGACATCTGGTCAGGTGACTACAGGGTTATAAACACAAAATCAAATAGGGGTAATGCAGGAGTAGGTTTAATAATGAATAGGAAAATAGGAATGCGGGTAAGCTACTACAAACAGCATAGTGAACGCATTATTGTGGCCAAGATAGATACGAAGCCCACACCTACTACAGTAGTACAAGTTTATATGCCAACTAGCTCTGCAGATGACGAAGAAATTGAAGAAATCTATGATGAAATAAAAGAAATTATTCAGATAGTGAAGGGAGACGAAAATTTAATAGTCATGGTTGACTGGAATTCGAACGTAGGAAAAGAGAGAGAAGGAAACGTAGTAGGTGAATATGGATTGGGGCTAAGAAATGAAAGAGGAAGCCGCCTGGTAGAATTTTGCACAGAGGAGAACTTAATCATAGCTAACACTTGGTTTAAGAATCATGAAAGAAGGTTGTATACTTCGAAGAACCCAGGAGATACTAAAGGGCATCACATAGATTATATAATGGAAAGACAGAGACTTAGGAACCAGGCTTTAAATTGTAAGACACTTCCAGGGGCAGATGTGGACTCTGACCACAGTCTATTGGTTATGACCTATAGATTAAAACCGAAGAAACTGCAAAAAGGTGGGAATTTAAGGAGATGGGACCTGGATAAACTGAAAGAACCAGAGGTTGTACAGAGTTTCAGGCAGAGCATAAGGGAACAATAGACAGGAAATGGGGAAAGAAGTACAGTAGAAGAAGAATGGGTAGCTTTGAGGGATGAAGTAGTGAAGGCAGCAGAGGATCAAGTAGGTAAAAATACGAGGGCTAGTAGAAATACTTGGGTAACAGAAGAAGTATTGACTTTAATTGATGAAAGGAGAAAATATAAAAATGCAGTAAATGAAGCAGGCGAAAAGGAATACAAACGTCTCAAAAATGAGATCCACAGGAAATGCTACATGGCTAAGCAGGGATGGCTAGAGGACAAATGTAAGGATGTAGAGGCTTATCTCACTAGGGGTAAGATAGATACTGCCTACAGGAAAATTAAAGATACCTTTGGAGAAAAGAAAACCACTTGTATGAACATCAAGAGCTCAGATGGAAACCCAGTTCTAAGCAAAGAAAGGAAAGGAGAAAGGTGGAAGTAGTATAGAGAGGGTTTATACAAGGGCGGTGTACTTGAGGACAATATTATGGAAGTGGAAGAGAATGTAGATGAAGATAAAATGGGAGATACGATACTGCGTGAAGAGTTTGACAGAGCACTGAAAGACCTGAGTCGAAACAAGGCTCCCGGAGTAGACAACATTTCATTGTAACTACTGACGCCCTTGGGAGAGCCAGTCCTGACAAAACTCTACCATCTGGTGAGCAAGATGTATGAAGCAGACGAAATACCCTCAGACTTCAAGAAGAATATAATAATTCCAATCCCAAAGAAAGCAGGTGCTGACAGTTGTGAAAATTACCGAACAATCAGTTTAATAAGCCACAGCTCCAAAAAATTAACACGAATTCTTTACAGACTAATGGAAAAACTAGTAGAAGCCGACGTCGGGGAAGATCAGTTTGGATTCCGTAGAAATACTGGAACACGTGTGGCAATACTGACCTTACGACTTATCTTAGAAGAAAGATTAAGGAAAGGTAAACCTACGTTTCTAGCATTTGTAGACTAAGAGAAAGCTTTTGACAATGTCGACTGGAATACTCTCTTTCAAATTCTAAAGCTGGCAGGGATAAAATACAGGGAGCGAAAGGTATTTACAATTTGTACAGAAACCAGATGGCAGTTACAAGAGTCGAGGGACATGAAAGGGAAGCAGTGGTTGGGAAGGGAGTAAGACAGGGTTGTAGCCTCTCCCCGATGTTATTCAATCTGTATATTGAGCAAGCAGTAAAGGAAACAAAAGGAAGAAAAATTTGGAGTAGGTATTAAAATCCAGGGAGAAGAAATAAAGACTTTGAGTTTCGCCGATGACTTTGTAATTCTGTCTGAGGCAGCAAAGGACATGGAAGAGCAGTTGAATGGAATGCACAGTGTCTTGAAAGGAGGATATAAGATGAACATCAATAAAAGCAAAACAAGGATAATGGAATGTAGTCGAATGAAGTCAGGTGATGCTGAGGGAATTAGAGTAGGAAATGAGACACTTGAAGTAGTAAAGGAGTTTTGCTATTTGGGGAGCAAAATAACTGATGATGGTCGAAGTAGAGAGGATATAAAATGTAGACTGGCAATGGCAAGGAAAGCGTTTCTGAAGAAGAGAAATTTGTTAACATCGAGTATAGATTTAAATGTCAGGAAGTCATTTCTGAAAGTATTTGTATGGAGTGTAGCCATGTATGGAAGTGAAACATGGACAATAAATAGTTTGGACAAGAAGAGAATAGAAGCTTTCGAAATGTGGTGCTACAGAAGAATGCTGAAGATTAGATGGGTAGATCACAAAACTAATGAGCAAGTATTGAATAGGATTGGGGAGAAGTTTGTGGCACAACTTGACAAGAAGAAGGGATCGGTTGGTATGACATGTTATGAGGGATCAAGGGATCACCAAATTAGCATTGGAGGGCAGCGTGGAGGGTAAAAATCGTAGAGGGAGACCAAGAGATGAATACACTAAGCAGATTCAGAAGGACGTAGGTTGCAGTAGGTACTGGGAGATAAAGAAGCTTGCACAGGATAGAGTAGCATGGAGAGCTGTATCAAACCAGTCTCAGGACTGAAGACCACAACAACAACAACACTCAGCAAAAGATGTTACTAAAAATCTTGGCAGAATCGGAGAGACAGTTTATCTTTCCAAGTAGTTATCTAAACATATGGCAGTGCAATTTTATACTTGTACCTGGTTTCATGTAAATGCAAATGTGAGATGTGTATGTGTATGTGTATGTGAGTGTGTGTGTGTGTGTATGTGTGTGTGTGTGTGTGTGTGTGTGTGTGTGTGCGTGTGCGTGTGCGTGTGTGGGTGCGGGTGAGTGTGTGTGTATGTGGCGTCACCTGCCACAAACGAAAGACAAAGTGAGGCTGGTGGCGTATAGGTTCAACAGAAAGGTTAGTCTTGTATTGAATTACTGTAATGAAACTGAAGCGAGCCCAGAAGTATCCTCCCGAGTGTTTGGCCTTTATCTTTAGAAGGACCCCATTACTGTTACTTACATCTGAAAAACGCGATAGAAAAAGAAAAGAAGGTGTTTTACTTTACCCCCTGACAGCAACTGCAGTGATACGTTTTGCAACTAAGATAAGACGTGCTAAGATATCTGAATAATTTTATTTTTACATGAAGGCCTGTACCTCAGTCTACGCACTGACGCCATTACAGTCTGATCCTTCTTAGTTTACGTTGTGTACTGAGTGTTTAAGATGCCTCCGATAATCGTAAGTCCCGCCGACTGTGAAGTAAGGGCTGTGATAAGATTTCTTAGTGCTAAAGGCCTAAAAGCGATCGATATTCATCGTGAGATCTGTGCAGTTTACGGAGAAAACGTTATGAGTAATGGAATGGTAAGAAAGTGGGTGAGAGCATTTAATGATGGCCGCACATTTTGATGTACAACGGAGTGGGCGTCCTTCGGTCGTTAATGATAGTTTCGTGCAGGAAGTGGACAATAAGGTGAGAGAAAACAGACTCTTTACGATTTCTTCCTTGCGGTATGACTTACGTAATCTTCCTCGTAGTGTTTTGTATGTCATTGTGACCGAGCACTTGAATTACCGAAAATTGTGCGCACGTTGGGTACCGAAAATGTTGACGGATGTGCACAAAACCAAACGTTTAGACAGCGCATCGACTTCCATTGAGCGGTACCACAACGACGGTGATGATTTCTTAAGCCAAATTGTTACGGGCGATGAAGCATGGGTGGCCTACGTCACACCAGATTCAAAGCAACAGTCGATGGAAGTTGAGCAAGGGCATCCTTTTGCTGCAAGACAGTGCCCAAGCGCATGTGGCTAATCAGACCAAAGATCTCATCACATCTTTTCGATGGGAAACTCTAGATCATCCTCCGTGCAGCCCCCATCTTGCGCCCAGTGACTGCCATCTCTTCCTGCACTTGAAGAAACACCTGGGCGGTCGGCGTCTTCAAGACGATGACGAAGTCAAAACAGTGGTGATGCAGTGGTTAACAAGTCAGGCGGCAGACTTGTATGAGGAGGGTATTAAAAAAAATGGTAAAACGTTATGACAAGTGCCTCAATATTGAGGGAAATTATGTAGAAAAGTAGATTAAGGTACAGGCTTGCATGTAAAAATTATTGAGATATCTTAGCACGTCTTTTTTTAGTTTCAAAACGGTACTTCAAAAACACGCCTCGTACATAATCAGTCAGATTGTTTCACTCTATTTACTAATGTGTAAAAAAGACTTCTTCTTTGCTAGATAACTGAAAAAACTTGAGACGTAAGATCAAACTGGGATATAACATTATTCATGTCGCTGAGATCAGCTGTCATCCTCATAATTTAGAGGCTAATGCTACAACAGTGCTACTGAAGTGTCTTGTATCTTTAATATACTAGCGGAATTTTTATTGAACTGCAGTCTCATTAGGAAGTGACAAGTTAAAAACAACACTGCACATAAAGCCTCAAGCTTCGCTTTAAAAAAGTGAAAACTGCCGCCATTAACAAGTCCCGCTCAGCTTACGACCATTGTGTCGAGAAAGCGCAGGCGTTTCTGCCTGGCAAGGGGGCAACTCGTGTAAGTTGCGATGCGGTATTAGTTGCTGAAGAATATGATAACTAAGGGTGCCGTCACATTTTTCGTGGGTGTCACATAAAAACTAAGCGAGCGTTGTGGGGCTCTGCAGTGCGCCGTAGTTTAGCGTCCCACTTGCGACCGTACTGGGAAGTCAGCCAAACAGTGGGATGTAAAAACGCGCTATTTACTCGCTGGATTGCGCCTACGATCAGCAGCATGGTTGCGGCTCCAATCTGATAAGATAAATATTCCACCATGCGGGGCCGTCGTGCTATTCAGAAAACCCAATTATCCGCTGACTGTTTATATGCAAAACCGTGCCGACAGCGACGGCTTTTAGAGTTTACGCTCGAACTGTTTGGTAAAATAACAGCCAATGAGTGCTCCAGTTGCGGATTATAGTCTTATAATAGCATCAAAGTGATACACCGACAGCTGATGGCTCTCAGTGGATATTGCGTATTGACTTACGGTGTGTAACAATATTACGTGTATTAATTCCTCGTTCTGTTTCTTTACACGTTGCAAGGGGCGTAATGGATTCTTTTCCCAGACTCAGCATCAAAACCGACTCTGTACAGTTACCTCATCCATTCTACACTTACATCGTGTAACCTCCCCCTCACTTATCGACCTTAATGACAGTGAAAAATTAAACCGCTTGTACCTAATGGAAATTTGGGAAAAGCAATCGTCAGCGAAGTTAATCTGTCGGGAAAAAGGGAGGAAAGGGTTACATCTAAATGAAACGGAAAATGCAAATGAAACTGGTGGAAATTAATTTTGAGAAAAGGGTAAAATTAATAAAGAAAGTAAATGTGCTGTCGTTACGTTAACAATTAATTGGCGTTAATTAGATATTTGAGATTTGAGGAAAATTACGTTCGCCAGTCCTATGGACAACTACTTTAATAACTGAAAATGAAAGATTAATGCACATATAATTAGCACTAAAAGCGTGGCAACTGAAGGTTGACACGTGTTGTGTGAAAACTGAATGTTTTTCAGAAGTAATAAATTTCGCTACATTCTGACTTCATTTAGCAAAAGAATTAATAAAAACCTGAAAGCTGAAAGTTAATTTAGTGACTGAAAGTAGTAGGGAACTTTGTTTCTGAAGCACTACGAAATTCAATAAAATAAGGTTAGTCTGGGGATACCTCAACAATCATTTCAAAAGCTACTTGAATCTACGCAATTTATAAATAAGATATTTAACTTTGAACTTGAATTAAATGATTCTGAACAATTAAGAATAGTAAACAGAATGAGATTTTCACTCTGCAGCGGAGTTTGCGCTGATATGAAACTTCCTGGCAGATTCAAACTGTGTGCCCGACCGAGACTCGAACTCGGGACCTTTGCCTTCCGCGGGCAAGTGTTCTACCATCTGAGCTACCGAAGCTCGAGTCACGCCCGGTACTCACAGCTTTACTTCTGCCTGTATCTCGTCTCCTACCTTCCAAACTTTACAGAAGCTCTCCTGCGAACCTTGCAGAACTAGCACTCCTGAAAGAAAGGATATTGTGGAGACATGGCTTAGCCACAACCTGGGGGATGTTTCCATAATGAGATTTTCACTCTGCAGCGGAGTGTGCGCTGATATGAAAGGTCCCGAGTTCGAGTCTCGGTCGGGCACACAGTTTTAATCTGCCAGGAAGTTTCAAGAATAGTAAAATTTAGTACGTACCAAGCCGAGCTGCAGTCACAGGTAAGCTAAAATATGGTAACAAAACTCACACTCTTAATTTGTGCTTGTGTAATCTAAATATTGTAGCCAGCTATGAATACCTTAACTGAACTTTGAAATTAAAGCAGTGAAATGGAATGATATTACTTTAATGCTGGCGTTTGAATTTCAACGATACTCGGGTTCATTCCGGAAAAGGAAGGGACCCTGCTTGGTAATGCAATTGGGACAATGAGCAACAAAGGTTCATGCTAAGTTTCTGTAATTTTGTGAGGCAAATGGGATAATTTTAAAAGCTGAGGTCCGCCATACAGTTCTAAAACTTAACGCGCTTCCAGTCTTCCTTGTTGGTTGATTGGAGGTTTGAAGTCGTCAGTCGAGGAGGTGGCGACAGTCTTTCATTGTCGGCCATCGCTGTTGCAGAAGCTGGATGTTGGCGCGCCTTCTTCTCGACACGGTCACCAGCTGAAACGGACTCCTGATGTAAGCCAGGTAATGCTTCCCGTCCGCGACACCGTGTCAGAAACTATCACAGCAAGTCGAGCGCAATTACATGCTGCCAAACCCCCGAAAGCGCGGCAACTCGCGGGAGAGTCACACGACACACCTGCTCCACCGCCCTACTCCAGCCCGACTCTCTTTGTTCTGCCCGCGCTCCACGAGGCAGAGTTAACACTACCAAAGATCCTAAACACTTTGGTTCTTCACACGACCTATCGATGTATTCGTTCGATAGCATTGTTTTCCTTAGGCAAGACCCAGCATAAAACACAAATTGTATTTACAAAACAAGCCAATTATACATCGATATATATATATATATATATATATATATACAAATAGTAAAACAATTACAATATATAAAGACACAGAAATGTCATATCTTCAGGTAACAAAATAAGGAAAATCTATAGTACAATAGATGGAAGTAGAAGAATATGCATTTCCGGCGTTACAATTGTTCGCGAGTGGTACAGAGAATGACAGAGGGGGAGCGGGCTGCTACGAGGAATAACCTCTGCCACGCTCTGTAATTAACTTTAACTGTGCACCAGGTGCAGAAGTATCAAACCGGTATTTCACTGCAACAAATACACGCCTGTCGTCAGCAACTGATAAACAATATTTTAGCCAAAATAATCTCCATTGCTATTTATACATTTCTACCAACTCTCCGGCAGCCTAAAAATGCCAAGGCAAAAAAAAAATAAAAATATTCTTCTTTTGAAGCGAACCACTCAACGAGCCATTTTCGTACAGTTTCATACAAATTGAAGCGTTATACTGCGAAATTGTGTCCCACTGATGCAAATAGGTGATAATCGGACGGAGCTACATCTGGAGAATATGCCGCATGCCCTAGACCAGGGCCGCACAAACACGGAAAACCGCACGCGCGCAAAGAGAGGTGCAGCGAGTGCCTGCACAGTGCATCGGGTCAACTCGGCATACTTCGGCTCAACTCGGCTTGCTAGGTGAGGCCGACGCTGTGCGCTGCCGAATGCGCTGCCAGACGGCTTAGTCAACATTGGAATACGTAAGCGCAAGACAATTACCGGAATCGTGGAACCATCTGCTCCAAAAAGAAGGGAAAATTGCCGAAAGTCAATTTAAACCGGAATGGGAAATTTCCTACTTTTTTGTGCGTTATGACGATAAAGCCAAATGTGTAATCTGCGGTACACTAATCACGTGTGTCAGAAAATCGTCTATTGAAAGGCACTACAGCAAACTGCATACAGAAAAGTATAGTGATATAACAAGGGATGCCAGAGAGGAAGAATTACGGAAGTTGCAAACTCTTGCAGAAGAGAATTCTGTATCTAGAAACGAAGTTTGTTGCAAGTACTTTAGCATTCGTATTTTGGTTAAAGGTCATGCGAAACGAAATAACATTTGTTTAGATTCCTTAGTTTTCGTTTTCGCACACATTCTTTCTAACGTGTCGTTTTTTCTCTACTTTAGGGTGAAGAAGATGAGGGGTGTTGCGAAAGGACTCTTCAGAGCTATTTACAAAGTTGCTCTACGTTTAGCAAGAGCTGGGAGGCAATTTTTTGGACGGGCCATTAATAAAAAACATTATGTTGGACGTAGTAGAGACAATGAATCCCACATTAGCTCCCGCGTACAGCAGAATACCAGTTTCCAGATTGACAATACATCGGAGAATCAACGACATTGCTGAGAATTTGCATGAACAACTGGTAGCCAAAAGTGAAAACTTCCTAGCGTACTCCATCGCACTTGATGAGTCCACGGATATTAACGACACGGCTCGGTTAGCAATATTTTTGCGTGGCGTGGACGACGACCTACATGTAACCTGGATATGATTGTGTTGAAGAACACTGTTACAGGGGCGGATATTTTAGCGGCTGTTGAAATGGCAGCTGAAGGAGTAGGACTCCCTTGGGAAAAGCTGCTTTCCGTAACCACAGACGGGGCACCAGCAATGTGCGGTAAAGCAAAAGGGTTTATTGGGCTACTACGGAAAAAACTTAACATGCCGAATTTACCTTCCGTTCATTGTTTTGCGCACCAAGAGGCTCTTTGTGCGAAAGTCATCGGTCTTCAAGATGTGATGAAGGTAGTGGTGCGTATCGTGAACTACATTCGTTCTCATGGACTCACCCATCGTCAATTCAAAGATTTTTTTATTTCCTTTGAAGAGGAGTATCCAGATATTCCCTACTACGCTGAGGTGCGCTGGCTGAGCAAAGGGAAAGTGATTTCCCGAATTTTTCGACTACGCCACACTGTGGTTCAGTTTTTGGAGAGCAAAGGACGTCCGGGGCCACTTTTTCATGACCCCGAATGGGTAGCTGATTTAGGATTTTTAGCAGACATTATGGCTCTTCTAAATGATTTAAGTCTGAAACTCGAAAAAGAAGACAATCTCATCAACGATATGATCAGCAAAATAAACGCTTTCCAGTATAAACTGAAGCTCCTCAAAAACAACCTTTCAGAGAAAAATACACAACACTTTCCTGAACTAGGTAAGCGAGATATAAATTGTACCTTTATGAAAACAGCCTGATTTTTATAACCGCTCTAATCAAAACGGTACTATGTTTTTGTTTGACAGCATCTGTGCAGGAAGGAGCACGCTTTGAAAAATACGTCGAGGTGCTACAATCTCTTAAAAATGCGTTTAACGACCGACTCCAGGTAATGTGCTGGTATCTGACATACAGCTAGATAAAGGAGATTGCGTTACATATGCAAGTGTAACATTACATTAAAACCAATAGCACACATTACATGTTTATTAAAATCTATCGCATTTTAGTGCTTCGAAACAACGGCTTACATTACTTTCATTTATTAACATTGGCTTTGTTATTGTTTCGGGAAATCACCTACCTGCAGCCAATTCTCGATGTTTTTGTGAAACCTTTTTCGATGGATATTGAAAGTGTGACGTCAGATTTACATTTAGAACTAATTGATTTGCAAAGCGACGTTCACCGAAAGGATGTGTTTTACAGTACAAAAGGTTTGCTCCAATTCTACCAGAATTTGCCGAAGGAAGAATTTCCCAAGTTACACAGAGAAGCAGCGAAGATTATTTCTATGTTTGGTTCCACTTGTGTATGTGAAAGGTTTTTTTTCTGTTTTGTCTTGTACAAAAACTAGATTGCGTGCGAGTATTTGTAATTGTAATTTAAAAAATTCTCTCAGAATTGCTGTCAGCCAATCTCTTGTTCCAGATCTTAGTAGCATAATTGCAAATAAAATAAAGAGCACATAGGAAGATACATTTGTGTTGAACCAAATTTAAAATTGTTACCATTACAGTTATTATATAAATCTCTTTTGTACCGGTACACCAAACTAAGCTCTCCACCTAGTGTACATTAGTATTTGGCAATAACGAAGACAACAGGGTAAAAGCTTTGAAACAGGTCGAGACAGGCGGCGCGAGCGACACAAGCTAAGGAAGTGAGAGGCAGATCTGTTGCGCAAAGCCGAGGAGTGGGGGATCTGCACCGTCGTCAACATAGCGCAGCCGTCTTCTGCACTCTGCACTGTGCGATGCACCGGTGCATGCACCTTGTGCGGTCCTGCTCAATCCCAACTGAACGCTTCGATTGTTTCCCTGACGTGTTTTGCTGTGTTTGATACGGCGTTATCATGGAGCAATATCACTTTGTGTTGCCTTTTCACATACTCCGGTCGTTTTTCACGCAATGCTCGATTTAAATAGATCATTTGCCGTTGGTAGCGATCAGTGTTAACTGTTTCACCAGGTTTTATCAACTCGTAATAGATGAACCCTTCTGATCCCACCAAACACGGGGCATTATCTAGTTTCCAAAGCGATTTGGTGTTACAGTTGATGTCGATGATTTGCCTGTATTCACCCATGACTTACAACACTTAGGATTCTCTCAAAATACATCAATTTTTCATCACCTGCTACTATTCGATACAGCAACGAATTTCTTTTGCATCTGGGGAGCAGCATTGCACAAGTGGTCTTTCGATTTGCTTGCTGTCTTTCATTCAGTTCGTGCTGAACCCATTTTCCCACTTTTTGCACCTTTCCCATAGCTTTCAACCGAATAGGAACGGCGTTTTTGCGTCTCATTGAATTGTTCCGCGAGTTCCTGTTGAGTTTGAGTATCATCTTCATCCAAGAAGGTCTGCAATTCGTTGCCTTCGAACTTTTTCGACGGTTTCCCGCGCTCGTCGTTTCTCACGTCAGAATCAACACTTTTGAGTACTCTCTGTAGAACCGAATTGGAATCCCATAAGGACCTGGCGATTTATTTATTTTAAACCCATTCAGCTGTTTCACAACCCCAGGGATGTGTATCACTACGTCCTCCATACGGGAATCTGTACGAGACTCAAACGGCGGTATGTTTGTACGATCCTCCTGCGTGAAAGATTTCTCAAATGCTAAATTTAAAATTTCAGCTTTCGTTTTGCTATCTTCCGTTGCCAGGCCAGACTCATCAGTGAGTGACTGGATGGAAGCCTTCGACCCGCTTACCGATTTTACGTAAGACCAGAATTTCCTTGGGTTTTCAGCAAGATCTTGCTAAGGTATGACGGTGGTAGTGGTTGAATGCTTCGCGCATCGCTCTATTTTACAGCAGCACGAATCTCTACTAACTTTTGCCTGTCCTCATTCTCCCGATCTTTCTTGTACCGCGAGTGCAACGGCCTTTGCTTCCTGAGCATTCTCCGAATTGCGCTGTTAAACCACAGTGGGTCTTTTACGCCCGTAACCCATTTTTCGGCACATACTTCTCCAATGCGTGATTTACAATGTGTTTAAAATTTGCCCCTAATTCTTCCACGTCCATCGTACCGGAAGTAAATGAAGTCGATTCATTTACTAAGTGGGATGCTAACAACTGCTTATCTGCTCTTCCTAGTAAGAATACTCTCCTAGCCTTCTTGACCGACTTTTTAACTTCCGTAAGCATAGTCGTAATGACATCATCATGATCACTAATCCCTGTCTCAACACTGACACCGTCGATGAGGTCTGGTCTGTTCATGGATACCAGATCTAAAATATTTCCATTACGTGTTGGCTGTCGAGTTAGCTGCTCAAGACAGTTTTCGGATAATGTGTTCAAAAGTAAATCACACTACGGCTTGTCTGTACCACCTGTAATGAATCTATAGAGATCCCAGTCTATACTAGATAGGTTGAAGTCTCCTCCGACAACAGAATATAGCATGATCCGGGTACTTCTGCGATGCAGAATGTTGACTCCCTTTCAATGATTCTAGAACTGTTACGGTGGAACCTGGTGGCCGGTAATAACACCCCACAAGTACCTTTATTTCCGCTAGCCCTGTTCAACGTGTCCAGATAACTTCACAATCACACTCTACTTCGACCTCAGTAGACACAATATTTTTGTCAACTGCAATGAAGACACCACCTCCTGCGGTGTCTCCTCACTCTGTACGACAGGAGACAGTTCAATAACCTCAGTACCCCGGTGTATGAAAGACACACCGGAAAGTGCCGAGAGTCTCACGCTCTCACGGACCAAGCAACGGTATCTACTGGGTTGTCCGCCCGCTGTCTGTTCTTTCATGAAGCGGATCTAGGCTGTCGCTAGTAGGCACTATGAGGGCAATTTGATTGAATAGTACAGAGTGTAAAGAAGTGAACGGATCCCCTGCAACTCCAACTATTCCCTTATTACACACCACAGTAGTTATTTTGTGTGGTCTGTTTGCCAAATGCCTCTCCAGTACTCGCGAAAAAATCTCCCCGTCTAGCCAGAGTGACACCCCGAACATAAAGCTTAGTGGATCGGTGCCCGACCGCTTTCCGTGGCACCAGTGGGTAGGGCTGCTATTCTCTGCCATGACAAAGCTCAACTCTAGAAAGTAGCTCTGGAGGGAGGATGCATCTTCGAGTCAGTGGGTCACCCAAAGCTGCAAAAGCTCGCCATGGCTAAACTAATTTACCAACCTAGTGCAACATGCAAATACAATAGCAAAATAATCAAAATAACGTTACTAGGGAGATAACCTCTGCAAACATCTGTACCCCAGTCTGAATATAAAATACTGCATCACTTAATCAAGGAAAAGAAAAAAATCTCTTTTTGCATGATCATAGAGGAAATAATGATAAAAAATAAAACAATGGAATGCCTCCATCCTGATGAATTTCAATTTCCCTCACAACCCAAAAGGACTGCAGGTTGACTCCTCCATAATGCGAGCCACAAACTGCTTCAGGAATTTGTCTTAAACAGTCAGACCTTCCTACAAATCACCTTCTGCAGCTGAAAAGAGACATTTTTATTGGCTCATAAAAGAACGTAGGCTTCCGCGGCCGGTGTCATAGTGATTAAAATTCTTATGGGTATTATGCCACGTCATTGCTAAAAACTAACAACAATATTAGTGTTGTTAGTTTTTAGCAATGACGCGGCATAATACCCAGAAGAATTTTAATCACTATTTTTATTGGCTTCAGCACTCTATAAAGTACTGACTCCAGCTGGGACTTCAAGAAGTTTTTTTCGACTATGTTCTGGAAAACATTTGAAATTATGGGAAAATCATAAGTCCTTACATCATCCCAGTCAATCTTGATCACAACTCATTTATGGTGATTATGGGAAGGTTGGCCCATCATTTTCAGACTGAGAAAAATCCCTGCCACACAGATACCACAATGGCCAACTCCGTATCAGCTGGGTTCCACACTGACCCATCCTCCCCTGGCTGAACAAAAACTTCTCTCATCCACTTACCAGAAACTGTCTCCGGTGGCCACAAAAGCAGGCTGGAGGTATACAGACAAAATGCGACCAGAAAATGATGTGTTGCAGATTACTTCTGAGCTATACATGTGTAATGTGACCACGTCCATTTGGGTCACTTCGAAATGAGCCACAGTTCGATACTGGATGGTAGCGGTAAATAAAGTACAGAACTATTCAAAATGAAAGAAGAGGTTTCAAACATTTATTGCTTCCAAACCACAAAATACAGAAACACAATTCCAACGTTCCAGAGAGAAGATAAAAGTTCAAATTTTTATGCATTCAATGTGAGCACCGTGTGCTACACGACAAATATGAAACATTTATTGCTTTCAAACTATAATAAATACAAACACAATTCCAACGTTCCTGGAAAGAGAAAAGTTCAAATATTTATCCATTCAATGCGAACACCATGTGTTACGTGACAAATGTCAAAAATAGGACTCATTGTCTGCCACACACGAAGCAGCCGATGTCTCGTTATCGAATTCGCAGCAGGTAAACATGCGGTCTTTTACGTAACCCCACAGATAAAAGTCACAAGGTGTGAAGACTGGAGACCTGGGAGGCCACAGACGATGAAGTTCATCATCTGCTCCTCCTCTTCCAATCCAACGTCCTGGAGTGGTGTCATTCAGGTAACGTCGGACGTGGTTAGAGAAATTCTCATGAGGAGCTACTGAACAGATTTGGGGAGACAAGGAATTTGTGGCACAATTTGACCGAAAGAAGGGATCGGCTGATAGGACACATTCTGACACATCAAGGAATCATCAATTTAGTATTGGAGGGAAGCGTATGCCGTAAAAATCTAGAGCGAGACCAAGAG
This sequence comes from Schistocerca gregaria, assembly GCF_023897955.1. Lineage (NCBI taxonomy): Eukaryota > Metazoa > Arthropoda > Insecta > Orthoptera > Acrididae > Schistocerca > Schistocerca gregaria. The sequence goes on along the minus strand of NC_064920.1, from coordinate 1,153,961,486 downwards.
GTGAAAACAGTGAGCAAATTCAGAAAGATGCAGGTGCAGGTAGTTATTCGGAGATGAAGACGCTCACACAAGGTAGAGCAGCATGGATACCAGCGTCAAACCATTCTTCGAACTAAACACCACAACAACAACATGGGAAAGTCAAAATACTGGGAGACAACTATCTCAGCCAAACAGTGGGTTTCCAGTTTGATAAATTCCGATAACCACTCATTTCACATCTACTTTCTCAGAGGATTGTTCCATGTCCTCACTGTCTGGCATTCTACCGCATGCCATACAGTTTAATAATCAACCATATAATTCGTAAGCACTATGGATTTGTTAAACAGGCTCTTGCCACGTTTCATTCTTAGACTCAGAAAGTTTGATCTATGACACGCTCGTACTCTGTCATATATTCGACACATGCACATTTTCTCCACGGTACATCACTGTATCAAGTGGTTTTAGTTCACTCACCGACTAATCTTGAAGATGACTTTACTTTCGTTGGTGTGGTTTCTACTTCTGTTGTGATCTTTATTCTGTAGACTATGACGACGCAGCTCTCCACGCTGTCCTTCCTACTTACTGTGTTCATTCCTTGGCCTCCTTCCACAACTGTTACTCCCTTACTTCCCTCCGTTATCAAGTTCTCGATTCCGACTCCTGCATCCCTCAGCGTGTATCCTGTGTACTGTGCGTTATCAGCTGAACTTCGGAGGAAGAAATATTGCTGCCATGGGTGCACACCTGAAAGATGACGGAATAATCAGACGAGTTATTGGTTTAGTTTTAACTTCCTGGTGCAATTGCTGCCAAAGACTAATAGTTCAAAAGGGTCACAACCCAGTTTTGTGCTCAATGCGGGGACAGAAAACTCTGCCACGTATATACATCACCTGAAGCACCTAGAAGGGAGGAGCAAATGAAATGAAACTTCAAGGGACTGAGAGGGTGTATGGTGTTATTGAAGTAATTAGTAAATCGAATTTACAAAGAACTTGGCTGTATGAGCCCACTTATCAGTGTGACTTTGCACCATTTGTGGCCCGAATGCATGTACCGATTCGGTCGGGGATGGTGTCATAAAGCTGTTGTATCCAGTGAAGAAAACGGATCGGAGGGTTTTACAGTTTTTGACGCGGCAGCCCTTCAGGGGGAAAAAAAGGCTCTGAGCACGATGGGATTTAACATCTGAGGTCATCAGTCCCCTAGAACTACTTAAACCTAACGAACCTAAAGACGTCACACACGTCCATGCCTGAGGCAGGATTCGAACGTGCGACCGTAGCGGTCGCACGGTTCCAGACTGAACTGCCTGTAACCGCTCGGCCACACCGGCCGGCCTTTAAGCAACTGTATGTAAGTTTCAGTAGAGAAATAACACAGCCAACCGGTTGCAAATAATTGTTTGTTACATTTACCTAGGTTTAGACGCCTCTAAGGATGTCTTCATTACAATGAATATTTAAAAGCCGTAAAGTTAAATTGCGAGAAGGCAATAGTCAAAGTTTAGAGCAGACATAATTTTAATTTTAGACTTCATCACATCTGCTTTAAACTTTCACTATTACCTTCTCGCAATATAACTTTTGAGCTTTTAAATTTTCATTCTGATGAAGGGATCTATGGAGATGTCGAAACCTAGGTAAATGTATTAAACAATTATTTGCGATCGGTTGGCTGCGCTATTTCTCCAGTGGATCAGAGGGTATCACAAAATGTAACTGTATCATCCAAAACAGCACTTCTAAACATCGACTGAGCTAGAACCGACGGTGTTCAACTACTGAGACTGATAAAACGCTGATCCGCCTCCCCTAATGTCTCGAGTCCGGAAATTTTAAAGCTACTGAAACCGGCAATATTCTATTTTTTTCTCAATTTACCTGTTATTACTTTCTGTGTAATGATCACTCTTTAGCCCAAAACAAACATTACAACTGGGAGGATATTTTCCTAATTAAACTGAACAACTCTTGGAGCGCTGCTGCCTGCTAATGTAATGGAGGTTAATGCATAGCTCACGTACTTCATCGGCACAGCACAATATGTCCCTCAAGATTGAACGCAAAACAATAAAACATTTAAAGGCAGATAAACACTTATTACCCTCATAAATAAAGAAGGGCTTTCGGGTAAAAAGCGAGCGAAAAGAAATAAAATTGTTTAATTTTCACTTAATTAGTATTGGTGGAATTGTTTGCAGTAATAAGGACTGTGTCGTACGTTAATGAGTTTGCAAAATTGTTATGATTATTGAAAGAAATTATTCAACGAAGCAAATCAAGTTTTAGTTGTTTTTTTTTTATTGTTTCTGAACAGGGTTCAAAGTAGCTTACATATGACAGTTTACAATTCAGTAAAATGACTGACCAAGAAAAGTTACTATTCTTTCTGTATATAATGAGATTTTACAACATTCGTTAGCACGAAGTAGTTCGCGGTGTCACTTAGCCAATGTCCCTTCGAAAGAGTTTCCACTCAGCTGTCGTTAGTCCATGATCCTTGAGCGTGTAATCCAATAACCATTATCTTCTTGCTGAGCTCCTTGATCATGGGCACCTGTTGCAACTGTGATAGGAACGATCGTTGTTTGCAGAATTAATTTCAGTTTGCGTATCTGCATGCAACGACTAACATAAAGCACGCTTCTTTCCGTTAAGGCATGACGTTATCTGGCATCATAATATCCGATACACAACTTATCTACAGTTTTTAGATTAATAGTTTACTCTTAGATTGCCGCTCGGCACTTTTCACAGTACATCAGTCCTTACTAAATCAAATTAATTGTACTATGAAACATTAGTCCACGGTTTACCAGGTGTAGAAATATGAAACGGGAATTTCCCTGTAGATCGCGCTTGCCTTCAGTATGGGCCTGTGAGACCGCGACTGCAGCGCCATCTCTGCTTCCTGTAACGACTGACGACGAATGTCAGCACACAGTAATACATATATTGGTATCTGTTTCAAACGTGTAAACATGTCGAGTTTTGTACCTACGAGCTACGATTAGCGGACAGAATTTGTTTTCTGTTATCATTTGAAGAAAACTGCTGCAGAACCGCATGGAATGCTCTTCGAAACTTTCGGCGAACATCCTCTTGGGAAAAAACAGTGTTTCGAGTGATTAAAAAAATTCAGAAGTGGTGATCTTGACGTGAGAAACGACGAGCGCGGGAACCTCTGAAAAAGTTCGAAGACAATGAATTTCAGGCCTTATTGGATGAAGATGATACTCAAACTCAATAGAAACGCACGGAAGAATCGAATATGATGCAGAAAGCCGATTCTCTTCGGTTTAAAGCTATGAGAAAGGTGCAAAAACTGTAAAAATGGGTTCAGCGTGAACTGGATGAAACAGAGGAAGCAAATCGAAAGACCACTTTGTGTTGCTGCTCTCAAGATACAAAAAAAGTCGTTTCTCTATCGAATAGTGACAGGAGATGGAAAATGAATATATTTCGAGAATCCTAATCGTCGTAATGGGTGAATCCAGGCAAACCATAGACATCCACTGCAAGACGAAATCACTTTGGAAGGAAGACAATCCTCTATGTTTGGTGGGATCAGAAAGGGTGTCATGTATTACAAGCTGCTAAAACCAAGTGAAACCGGTAACGCTGATAGCTGCCAATAGCAAATGATCGATTTAAATCAAGCATTAAGTGGAAAACGACCGGAGTATTGAAACCTTCCCGTCTCCTCTATAACTCTTTTGTTACGCAACCTTCCCTTCTACAATAACCTATGAAACCTTCCCGTAGGATTTCTATCTCTTGCTTAATAATAACAAATGAAATATTACCTTTTAAATTTATTCTCTTTCTCAATCTTCGCATACAAATTTAATTGCTGCTTATTAAAAGCGATTTTCTGATTATTTCGACGAAACATACAACGTGTCGTCGTCGTGGCACTCAGTCGTTACCTGCAATAACCCAAAACTGTTCGTTACCTTTTTTTTACTGTTGCTGGATCCCCATCTGACTGCTACATCGAACTGCGACATGAATATACTTACTCTGTTTTACTAAACTTTATTAGCTGCTGGTGGGCTGTTATAATAATTGGCTGTATTTATTACCAAAGCTGACGTTATTCTTTAATAGCAAAGCTGACGTTACTCTTTAATTAACTTGACTGACGTTACGTAATTCATAGTTAAACTTTTTCTTGACAACAATAAAATTTTGCAGAGTTTTACGTTGATGGTTTTTGGGATGGATTGTAATCAGTAATGCAATATTGCTGGCAAAAATTAATTATATTCTGAATGAAATGGTTTTGCAAACGTTCAAATGCGACTTACTTTTTACAATAATCTTACAACTAGCAATGCACAAACATACCTTCAGTAGTATTGAGTTTTTCAAAAAAATAATTCAATAGCATTAGTTCCTCTTATGATAATAGTTTGCTGATGACTCTGTACATCCGTTTATAATGTCTTGTAAATCATAGCTGGTGGGTGGCAGGCACACCGCTCCTCTCAACATCTCGATTCAGACCTGCTACCGACTCGCTTCACTTCTCGCTTACTACTGACTTCCTACGAACGCTAAAGTGCGGTCTCTCCCGCCAGCGATACTTTCTGGTGCAGACATTCGCTGCAACCACAATTATTTTCAACGTGACAAATATTAATTATTCCTACTTATTCCTACTAATAAAATATAAACATCTTTAATAAATTATGGTTTGACAATAGACAATTGAAATATACACGTCTTACAATATGGAAAAAGGCAACACAATGTCATGTTACTCCACGATAACGCCCCATCACACATAGCAAAACGGGTCGGGCAAACGTTGGAAGCGATCAGTTGGAAAATACTAAGGCGCGCAGCTTGTTCTCCTGATCTGAGCCCGCATCTCGTGGTCGTGCGGTAGCGTTCTCGCTTCCCACGCCCTGGTTCCCGGTTTCGATTCCCAGCGGGGTCAGGGATTTTCTCTGCCTCGTGATGGCTGGGTGTTGTGTGATGTGCTTAGGTTAGTTAGGTTTAAGTAGTTCTAAGTTCTAGGGGACTGATCACCATAGATGTTAAGTCCCATAGTGCTCAGAGCCATTTGAACCATTTTTCAACCTGATCTGACTCCGTCCGATTATCATCTGTTTGCATCGCTGGGACACACTGTAGCTGAACAACGCTTCAGTTCGTATGAAAATGTCCGAAAATGGCTCGCTGACTGGTTCCCTTCGAAAGAAGAACCGTTTTTTTGGCGTGGCATTCATAGCCCGCCGGGGAGGTGGTAGAAATGAATAAATAGCAATGGAGATTATTTTGTATAAAATATTGTTTAGCAGTTTCAAACACGGGCGTGTACTTACTGCAACCAAATTCCTGTTTCATACTTCTACAGTAGGTATAGCGAACAATCTATCGTGCACAACTCTCTCCGTAATCGTTTCAGTCACGAGGCAGACAGCAAGCCGTACATTCACAGTTACAGTTCTTCGTATCAGCAGACAACCAGAAAATGAGTTACCGCATTTTGTATTAGATTTAAAAGTCCGCGGTACGCACTAAACAGTTTGCGCTGTCTGCAATTATATTTACGGTGTGCACACAGCGTACTGGATTGCACATCAGATTTTTTTGTGCTGAATGAATCAAAACGTAGTTCACGCTAATGAGAAGCCCAACATTTAAAGTAACTAGTTCTTTAACAACGTCACACATCGGGGGGTGATAAATGCAACGCTGTTCAAACAGTGTTTTATTCACCAGCCACGAACGCAATGCATAGCATTAAACTCGCGGTCTGCCAGTCACTTCTACACACAGTTTTTTTGTTTTTTCGCTCCAGACTCTTTGTTGATGCTTTCCTCTGTCAACCTACCGGTATGGTTCTATACCGCTCATACATCTCGCTTCAAAAACGCTTTGAAAGATTTTAATTACATCGCTTTACAGTTTCATACAAAGCTGCGACTTGATATGATTCTGTTCATGCAGAATGAGTTTAAACAACACGTTAATAAACGAGGAAACATACAGCATCAGAACCAAATGAAAACAGTGATTACCTTCATAACCGCATGACGTTAACAGAAACGTAGCTGTACAGAGCGAGGCAAATAAAAGTGGCCCGAGCGAGTGGATACGGCTGGACGTGAATGTATGTATGCATATAACGACACTCCGTGACGTGCACTACACGTGCTCGCCCTCCACGTTCCACCTTGAAACACAGTTATACAGTTTTCACGCCTGACAGAGATGTTAACAGAGGTCACACTCTGGTCGAGCTCCTAGCTGACCACCCGGGTCATCTGCTTTGTCAGTGCATAATTACTTTGTGTGGAGAGCCTACAAGTCTAAGGTGTAACGCAACAACCCTAATAATCTTCAAGAACTGCGGGAGGACGCTGGACATCTATGTAGTGTCTTCTACCATAGAAATCAAGGGAGAGGATGCGTATGTAAATGACTTTGTGGATAACATCGGAAGTTCACTGAGGCTTTTTGCGGATGATGCTGTAGTATACCGACATGTTGTTACAATGGAAAAATGTACTGAAATGCAGGAGGATCTGCAACGAATTGACGCATGGTGCAGGGAATGGCAATTGAATCTCAATGTAGACAAGTGTAATGCGCTGCAAATACGTAGAAAGGAAGCTCTTTTATCATTTAGCTACATATGACTGGTCAGCAACTGGAAGCAGTTAATTTCAAAAATTATCTGGGAGTAGGCATTAGGAGTGATTTAAAATGGGATGACCAAATAAAATTAATCGTCGGTAAAGGAGATGCCAGACTGAGATTCATTAGAAGAATCCTAAGGAAATGCAGTCCGAACAGTACACTTGCTCGCCCACTGCTGGAACACTGCTCACCGGAGTGGGATCCATACCAGATAGGGTTGATAGAAGAGATAGGGAAGATCCAACGGAGAGCAACGCGCATCGTTACAGGACCATTCAGTAATCGTGAAAGCGTTACAGAGATGATAAATAAACTCCAGTCGAAGGCTGTGCAAGAGAGACGTTCAGTAGCTCGGTACGGGCTTTTGTTGAAGTTTCGAGAACATACCCTCACCGAGGAGTCAAGCAGTATATTGCTCCCTCCTACGTTTATCTCGCGAAGAGACCATGAGAATAGAATCAGAGAGATTAGAGCCCACACAGAGGCATACCGACAATCTTTGTTTCCACGAACAATACGAGACTGGAATAGAAGGGAAAACGGACAGAGGTACTCAAGATACCCTCCCCCACACACCGTCATGTGGCTTGCGGAGTGTAGATGTAGATGTATTAACAGGGTTCTTTATTTGCTTAAACAAATAGCTCCTACTTTACAGCATTCATGTGTTGTGGTACAAGCTCTTCCGTAGTAGTGTACATTAGCCTCACTGCTGATGAAGCAAAAGTCCCGCTACAAACACTACACTGATCGCAGTGTACTGATACACACCATCTTGTGGTGCTGGTTGGTGCGCCAGTGACTGAGCGGCTGTGCTAGCGACCAAGCTAGTGACTGAGAGACAGTCTGACTGAGTGAAGCCCTCTGGTCTGCGGCGGCGATCTAAATATAGGCGGTCGAGAGGGCGTTGGCGGCGTCTTGCTAGCGAGTCTGTCTTTGGCCTCTGTCCTGATACGCGCCCTTGATCCAACGCCTACTGTCCACCTTCTTGATACATCTTTGTTGACAGTGAGCTGGCGATGGCTTAGGCCAGCACACTCTGTTCTCCTGGCCACTTTTATTTATCCCAACCTGTGCAAACAAATATCTTCGTAAAACTTGTCCATAAATAATTGTTTCAATTTATCACTGAAATAAAACAGAAAGAAAAATGAAGAAAATGAACAAAAAAGGAAAATAAACCGGTATCGTTTAGTAATTTTATCTTCACACTCCTCTCCCAAGATAACGCGGCCCCCAACTGTTCTTGATATGTGTATACTGGCACTGAGAAGGAGATGACATTAGAGCTAGTCAGTTACAGATCTGGGAATCTTGCTGGCCCCACGAGTACCTGAGCATCACCCACACAGTTCATAGAGACAAGTCCCATACTTAGACGAGCACTGTCCTGTTGAAAAGTGGCGTGCAGTTGTGTTGTCAGAGTGCTCCCTATTGCTACCAGCCTTGACCCGAAGTGATACCCAATGGCTCTCTACCCCATGACGCCAGCAGAAACTGTCCCTCCACAACATTGTAAGAGTGGGACCTCTCCACACGTCGACACCATACTCGCTGACGACAGCCATCCAGGATAGTGTAGAGCCACGATTCATCGCTGAACACAACTTGACGCCGCTGATCAGCAGTCGATGCTTCCTAATCACGACACCACTCCAAACGAAGCCGTTGGTGTTGTGGTGTTAATGGCCTTCTGTGCATCTGAAATATTGAATTGCCATTTGTTAAAAAAAGGACAGGTGTCCATAAGTACTAATTTTTCGTAAAGAAACGACTTAGTTATTACTACATTTATTTGCCCAAATTTTTCATTCCACAACACAATACTACCACTGGAAGATTTGAATATGGTGAAAGTACTATTTTTGCTGAGCTTTCATCTAAGTAAGTCGACTCTCAAGCAGTCCAAGAGTGACTTTAACTCAAAAGCGGGCCAATACTTTAGCTGGTGCCTCTTCCATTGAACATATACTTCCATGCTCGGGAGTCACAGTAGATTCTCTGCTTTTGAAAATGAATGAAAAATCATATGAACTGAAAAAGATGAATCCGATCCATTGCGTATTGTTTCTATTATCTTCTTTACACTGCAATTAAAATAATTACTAACCTGAAGGATAAAGAACTCCTGGGACAGTTTTATGTCATTGTGCGATATTTCGATCTGTTTCATAGCAGATGGGTACGGGGATTCCCCTTCGACGTTCCGCTCTCTTTTCAGTTGATGGAAACATCTACTGAAGCATTACTTGAAGACCGCCACCTCTTTTCAACTATTAAAAAAAAATATTTTAAAGTGATTTTCTTGTGGAACGTGCGATTTTTCTTAAGAAAATATTCTACGTTGTCTATGAAACAGTGAATTCAGATCAACGACGTCAGAGAAATCAGCCTTTGGCTGGAACGAATCGGAGGAATCGCATTTTCAAAAGTTTATAACAAAATGAAAGCGAGGTTCGAAGCTCCTCTGAGCAAACTTGTAACCTCCCAACAGATAATTTCCGTAACCTCCGAATAAAAATCTGTCTAAGCTCCCAATGAAAATGTAACTCATACATAACATTTCAATAATTAACTGACTATGAATCTAAACTGGAAAATCTAGACGTCAGCAATGCTACGCCATCGCCCTGAAAAGTCATTCTGAATAAACGGAAGATTCTTACCTCAATTATGTCGCCCGATAACGCGTATATATCTAGTCCTATAAGAAATTTTTCTGACACAGCCCAGTGCAATAATGGCGACTAGATTTTGTTATTTATATAAAAAACAACCGATTTTTCTTTACGATAATTGGCATGACTATGGATAGGAGAAATTTGTAAAAACTTTAAATTGAGATGAAATACTGTCAAAAGTTATCTTTATAAGAAAGATTATTATTGAAAAATTATTGAAAATTATATACATGTGAGTCTGATGTAACAATACTACAAAATGAGTTGTTGCAAATTACATATGCGCGTGGCAATAAAATTAATAATAATAATTTTTGCTTGTACCTTATACTACATCGCTCAGGCACCGCCATCGTTCTCCACGACCGGCCTTGGTAATTCCATACAGGACACAAGTGCTCTCTGTGAGCTATACACTTAGACAACTGCTCTCTAAGAGCGAGCTGACCCAACCGCCCTACTGCGAGCTACTATATTACTGCCGCCGACACTGCTCTCTGGTCCGCGATTCTGTTGTAGCATACATATCGCAAGCAGCGCATGAGCAATCCATCGAAGTTACATCTGCTCGAGTGCACTAGCAATAAATTCCTTAGTCATGGACCTCTTACAAACTGTACTCTGTATCTCCATCGAACTGGAGCAGGCGCATTTTATGTTTTATTTCTGTCGTAGAATTAGCTTTGATTTGTAGTTACATATGTTAAAGGTGAGGTTATAGTTACTTTTAATTTAATAGGAAAAGTATTCCTCACACTTATTAAGTGATATACAATTTATGATTTTGAAATAGTAATTTCCGAAAAGCTAGCTGCAATGCGAGCTGAGCTGATCCTGGTACAGAGACGCAATGCGCCGACTGCAGTTGGCGATCAGCCATTGATTTAATTCCGCTGTAAGCAAAGCGATTCCCTGAGGTAATTTGCGGATCATTTAACAGTGACCTGCGATCATTTTGAGCGGGTACAAATCATACAGGGTGAAAAGCATTTAAAGCGACTATCTCTGGGAGGTTGTAGGTGACATCAAAACAAATATTTTCCCCTAATGTCATTTTTTCCTATGAGGAATATTTAAACTAGTGGATGAAGATTTCTCTGGCGGCAGATTAATTAAACCAACAAACACTCTTCCATTTTTTTATGACCAAGAGACAACACATTAACACAACCCAATTTCAATTACAGTAGAGTTTCAAAAATACCTCCATTGACACGTAAACAAAGGTTACACCGTCGGATCATATTCTGCCTGACACGGGCATAAACCCCAGGAGTATCCATGAACTGTTGCTGCTGCTGCTACTATCCGAGCAACCAGATCCTCTTCTGATGCAACACGAGTTGCGTTAACAAGGTTGTGCATCTCTCGCCACACAAAAAAATCCAGAGGGGACATATCTGGGGATCGAGCAGGCCATGGTAAAGGACCACCTCTGCCAATCCACGTTTCTGGGAACCGTCGGTCCAGGAATCGACGCACACGACGACTGAAATGTGCCGGCGCCCCGTCATGTAGGAACCACATGCGTTATCTTGTAGGGAGCGGGACGTCTTACAGCAATTCTGGCAATGCTCTGGCGAGAAAATTGTAATAGTGGCTGCCATTTAATGGACTAGGTAGCAGATATTGCCCAATTAAACAGTCCCCAACAACACCGACCCACACATTAACGAAGAACCGCACTGCATGAGCGCTAGTAACTGTGACATGTGGGTTATCCTCACTCCAAACATGCCAATTGTGCATGTTGAAGACTCCATCACGGCCGCAAGTTGTTTCATCAGTAAACAAAACAGAGGATGAAAATGTAGGGTGCATTTCACACTGTTCGTTACCACTACGAAATCTGTGCTGTGGGTGGATAATCAACTGGTTCCAGGTTGTGGACACGCTTTAAGTGAAATGCACGTAACAGTTGCTCTCGAAGGACTGTTCTTACATTCGTGCGACGGCGCCCCTGTCCAGGTAATCTACTAAATGACCCGGTCTCACGCAGACGTTGGTACGCAGTAGCAAAAGGTCGTATGATGCGGGAATCGCCGATTAGGATATTGTTGTTGATAAACCCGCTGTGCAGCTCGTCCGCTGTGGTGCGCTACGTAGTACATCTACATCTACATCTATACTTCTCAAGCCACCTGACAGTGTGTGGCGGAGGGTACTTTGAGTACCTCTATCGGTTCTCCCTTCTCTTTCAGTCTCGTATTGTTCGTGGAAAGAAGGACTGTCGGTATGCTTCTGTGTGGGCTATAATCTCTCTGAATTTATCCTCATGGTCTCTTCGTGAGATATACGTAGGGGGGAGCAATATACTGCTTGACTCTTCGGTGAAGGTATGTTCTCGAAACTTCAACAAAAGCAAATACCGAGCTACTGAGCGTCTCTCCTGTAGAGTCTTCCAATGGAGTTTATCTGTCATCTCCGTAACGCTTTCGCGATTAGTAAATGATCCTGTAACAAAGTACGCTGCTCTCCGTTCGATCTTCTCTATCTCTTCTATCAACCCTATCTGGTACGGATCCCACACAGCTGAGCAGTATTCAAGCAGTGGGCGAACAAACGTACTGTAACCCACTTCCTTTGTTTTCGGATTACATTTCCTTAGGATTCTTCCAATGAATCTCAGTCTGGCATCTGCTTTACCGACGATTAATTTTATTTGGTCATCCCATTTTAAATCATTCCTAATGCCTACTCCCAGATAATTTTTGAAATTAACTGCTTCCAGTTGCTGACCAGCTATATGTAGCTAAATGATAAAAGAGTTTTCTTTCTATGTATTCGCAGCACATTACACTTGTCTACATTCAGATTCAATTGCCCTTCCCTGCACCATGCGTCAATTCGCTGCAGATCCTCTTGCATTTCAGTACATTTCCATTGTTACAACCTCTCGATATACCACAGCATCATACGCAAAAAGCGTCAGTGAAATTCCGATGTCATCCACAAGGTCATTTATGTATACTGTGAATAGCAACGGTCCTACGACACTCCTCTGCGGCACACCTGAAATCACTCTCACTTCGGAAGAATTCTCTCCACTGGGAATGACATGATGCGTTCTGTTATCTAGGAACTCTTCAATCCAATGACACCATTGGTCTGATAGTCCATATGCTCTTACTTTGTTCATTAAACGACTGTGGGGGACTGTATCGAACGCCTTGCGGAAGTCAAGAAACACGGCATCTCCCTGTGAACCCGTGTCTATGGCCATCTGAGTCTCGTGGACGAATAGCGCGAGCTGGGTTTCACACGATCGTCTTTTTCGAAACCCATGCTGATTCCTACAGAGTAGAATTCTAGTCTCCAGAAAAGTCATTACACGCACCAAGCATATCAGTGTACTGACTCCAGGTGTATCTCTCCCTTAGTAAACAGAGTCAATGCATTACTACACTGGTGGCCAGTAGTTGCCTACAACTCAAGATCGCAATACGGCCACCGGTTTAAATAATCTTAACAAGAAAAAATTACATTAGGGAAAAATATTTGTTTTTATGTCCCCTACAACCACCCAGAGTTTGTCGGTTTAAATACTTTTCACCATGTATATGATATGGCCTTTGTCTCCGAACTGTGAATCTGCTGCTTTCGTCTCTGTGAGACACAGACCCACAGATAAGTCAAATTACTATGGCTCCTTGTAAGGCGTGTATATTTCTACTGTTTATTGTCAAATGCCAATTTATGAAAGATGTTTATAGTTTATTACTAGGATTAAGTAGGAATTATTGATATTTCTCATGTTGGAAATAATTGTGGTAGCAGGGAATGTCTGCACCAACGTATTGTTGACAAGATAGGCCGCAAATTGATATAATTTTAAAAAGGGCGGGAGAGACCGCGTGTAAGTACATTTTAAGAAAAGAGTGGGAAAGACCGCTCATTGATACATTTTGTAATGGTAGCAGGGATTGTCTGCACCAGAAAGCATTGTTGGCAGGAGAGACCGCACTTTAGCGTTCATAGGAAGTCAGTAGTAAGCGAGATGTGAAGCGAGTCGGTAGCAGGTCTGAAGCGAGAGGTTGAGAGGAGCGGTGTGCCTGCCAGCCACCAGGTATGATTTACAAGAGATTATAAACGGATGTACAGAGACATCAGCTAACTATTTTTTGAGAAACTCAAGACTACTGAAGGTATGTTTGCGCACTGCTAGTTGTAAGATTATTGTAAAAAGTAAGACCCATTTGAACGTTTGTAAAATCATTTCGTTCAGAATATAATTAATTTTCGCCAGCAATATTGCATTACTGATTATAATCCATCCCAAAAACCGTCAACGTACCACTTCGCAAAATTTTATTGTTGCCAAGAAAAAGTTTGACTATGAATTACATAACTTCACTCAAATTAATAAAAGAATAACGTCAGGTTTGCTATTAAAGAATAATGTCAGCTTTGGTAATAAATACAGCCACTTATTACGACAGCCCACCAGCAGCTAATAGAGTATAGTAAAACAGAGTAAATGTATTCATGTCGCAGTTCGATGTAGAAGTCAGTTGGCGATCCAGCAACAGTAAAAAAGGTGAGGAACAGTTTTGGGTTATTGCAGGTAACGACTGAGGGCCACGACGACGACACATACTATGTTTCGTCGAAATAATCAGAAAATCACTTTTTATAAGCAGAAATTAAATTTGTGTGCGAAGATAGAGAAAGAGAATAAATTTCAAAGAGAAGATTTCATTTGTTATTATTAAGCAAGAGAAAGGAATCCTAAGGAACGGTTTCATAGTTTATTGTAACAGGGAAAGTTCTCATTAACAAAAGAGATATAGAGGAGGACAAATGAAAAAAAAAAAAATACTAGTTGCTGCGTCACAGGCTGCTGCCCCAGGCAGCTGTGACGCTGGACGGAGCGGCGACAAAACTCGCCCCGGGGCCGCGCCGCCGCCCACCGCCGCCCCCCGCCGCCCACGACCGCCCACGTGCCGACGCGCCGGTCCGGCTAATTGCATTTTGCGGCATGCGGCGCCGGCGCTCACCTGCACGCCGGCCCACGCTGTCAGCGACACACAGTAGCCGCGGGGGCGGCGCTCCCCTCTCTCTGTGTTCGCACACACACAAGCTCCGCTGCTGCGTCCGAACATGTCGGCACTATGCGACGCCAGATGTGACGGGCCAGGAATAGTTAAGGTAAGCGAATTCTGCGGAGTGGGCCGTATTTTGAAAGTTCCTGGAAGATTAACGCTGGGTTCGAACAAGGGCTGTAAGCTGGAACCCTGCTGACAGAGCTGTCTAGCAACAAATTGTGACACGCCCACACGGTTTAACTTCTCCCAATTACGCCTTTCCTACTTTTGCACTTTCACCGTTGTTCTTCTGTGTACGTTGCGGGACTAACACTCCATGCCACAGCCATTGGATTACTTCCAGAACGAATCACTCTGCAGTGGAATGACCGCTGATATGAAACTTCCGAACAGTTTGAAACTGAGTGTGAACTGAGACTCAAAGTCGGGGCCATGCTTTTCATGAGCAGTGTTCTTACCGACAGAGCTAGCGGGAATCAACTCCCGATCAGTCCAATATGTTTAAGTTCTACTGGGTTACCCTAAATGATACATCGTGTTTGATTATTTACAAGTTGTTGTTGTTGTGGTCTTCAGTCCAGAGACTGGTTTGATGCAGCTCTCCAAGTTACTCTATCCTGTGCAAGCTTCTTCACCTCCCAGTACATACTGCAACCTACATCCTTCTGAATCCGCTTAGTGTATTCATCTCTTGGTCTTCCTCCACCATTTTTGCCCTCCACGCTGCCCCCCAGTACTAAATTGTTGATCCCTTGATGCGTCAGAACACGTTCTTTTAACCGATCCTTTCAAACTCAAGGTGTGCCACGAATTTCACTTCTCCCCATTTCTATTCAATACCTCCTCATTAGTTATATGATCTACCCATCTAATCTTCAGCATTCTTCTGTAGCACCACATTTCGAAAGCCTCTATTCTCTTCTTGTCCAAACTATTTATTGTCCATGTTTCACATCCATACATGGCCACACTCCATACAATTACTTTCAGTAACGACTTACTGGAAAATCTATACTCGATGTTAACAAATTTCTCTTCTTCAGAAACGCTGTCGTTGCCATTGCCAGTGTACATTTTATATCCTCTTTACTTCGACTGTCATCAGTTATTTTGCTCCCCAAATAGCAACTCTCCTTTACTACTTTAAGCGTCTCATTTCCTAACCTTATGCCCTCAGCATCACCCGATTTAATTAGACTACATTCCATTATCCTAGTTTTGCTTTTGTTGATGTTCATCTTATATCCTGCTCTCAAGACACTGTCCATTCCGTTCAGCTGTTCTTCCAGGTCCTTTGCTGCATCTGTCAAAATTACAATGTCATCAGCGAACCTCAAAGTTTTTATTTCTTCTCCATTAATTTTAATACCTACTCCAAATTTTTCTTTTGTTTCCTTTACTGCTTGCTCAATATACAGATTGAATAACATCGGGGAGAGGCTACAACCCTCTCTCACTCCTTTCCCAACCACTGCTTCCCTTTCATGCCCCTCGACTCTTATGACTGCCATCTGGTTTCTGTTGTAAATAGCCTTTCGCTCCCTGTATTTTACCCCTGCCACCTTCAGAATTTGAAAGAGAATATTCCACTCAACATTGTCAAAGGCTTTTTCTAAGCCTACAAATGCTAGAAACGTAGGTTTGCCTTTCCTTAATCTTTCTTCTAAGGTAAGTCGTAGGGTCAGTATTGCCTCACGTGTTCCAATATTCCTACGGAATCCAAACTGATCTTCCCCGATGTTTGCCACTCCTTAATCAATTTTGTAAGATAAGTCGGCCGACCGCGATGGCCGAGTGGTTCTAAGCACTTCAGTGCGGAACCACGCGACCGCTACGGTTGCAGGTTCGAATCCTGCTTCGGGCATGGATGTGTGTGATGTCGTCAGGTTAGTTAGGTTTAAGTAGTTATAAGTTCTAGGGGACTGGTGACCTCAGATGTTAAGTCTCATAGTGTTGAGAGCCATTTGAATTTTTTTTTTTTTAAGATAAGTCGTAGGGTCAGTATTGCGGCACGTGTTCCAACATTTCTACGGAATCGAAACTGATCTTCTCCATTCGTGTTAGTATTTTGCAGCCGTGGCTTATTAAACTGATAGTTCGGTAATTTTCATATCTATCAACATTTGCTTTCCTTGGAGTTGGAATTATTTACAAGTACACGACGTATAAAGACAGGTGATACTTGAAAAGGTAGATATACTCACCAAGTTTCTGGTACACTCTACAAATGTTCAGTGTTTGCGTCCTTGGCCACCTGGCAAACATCCAAATGGCGATAATGCAGTTCCGATCAAATGTCCACCAGCATGTTTCCGTTAATATCCGTCACATCAGCAGTGGAGAGTTCCTGTAATCTTGCAGCATTGTTAGCATTAGGGGTACATAGAGTTTGTCTTTGACATAACCGAGCGGGAAGCAGTCACATGGTCTGAGAGCTGGAAACGTACAAGGGCCGTGGCAATAGAAGAACAACATCCATACCAGCGTGTTCTATCCAGAGATGTGGCACTTCTCACGAGGAGAGCACGGCAACTACCATAACCCTACTTCCCAGAAATTTCGCTCAGTGGAACAGGGGTCAAAGTAAAAGAACACGTTTCTGATCTTATCCGCAAATACTACACTCATGCTCATAAATTAAGGGTAATGCTGGCACGTGGTGAAACAGCCCTCTGGTGGGCGTTAGCGGATATAAATCACCTCGGGGTATGGCCATATGGTGCATCTGACCTGCGGTCGCCGCACGGTGGCGCTGGCAGCAGTCCAGAGATTGATGACGTTATAAGGGTAGAATACTAAGGCAACTGGAGGCTGGTCAAACACAGCAGGTCGTAGCACGGGCTCTCCGTGTGCCACAAGGTGTGATCTCAAGATTGTGGCAACGATTCCAGAAGACAGGAAACAAACGTGTCCAGGTGCTACAGTACGGGACTTCCACAGTGTACAACACCACAAGATGACCGATATCTCAGCATCAGAGCCCGCAGACGGCCACGGAGTACTGCAGGTAGCCTAGCTGGGGACCTTACCGCAGCCACTGGAACAGTTGTCTCCAGACACACAGGCTACAGACGACTGAACAGACATGGCTTATTCGCCCAGATACCTGCAAGGTGCATTCCACTGACCCCTGGTCACAGAAGAGCCCGTTAAGCCTGGTGTCAAGAACACAGTACATGGTCATTGGAACAATGGTCCCAGGTCATGTGCACGGACGAGTCCAGGTATAATCTGAACAGTGATTCTCGGCGGGTTTTCTTCTGGCGTGAACCAGGAACCAGATGCCAACCCCTTAACATCCTTGAAAGGGACCTGTATGGAGGTCGTGGTTTTATGGAGTGGGGTGGGGTTATGATTGGTGCACGTACACCCCTGCATGTCTTTGACAGAGGAACTATAACAGGTGAGGTGTATCGGGACGTCATTTTGCACCAGTATGTCCGCCTTTCCAGGGGTGCAGTGGGTCCCACCTTCCTCCTGATGGATGACAACGCACGGCCCCACCGACCTACCATAGTGGAGGAGTACCTTGAAACAGAAGATATCAGGCGAATGGAGTGGCCTGCCTGTTCTCCAGACGTAAACCTCATCGATCACGTCTGGGATGCTCTCGGTCAACGTATTTCTGCACATCTTCAAACCCCTACGACACTTCAGGGGCTCTGATAGGCACTGCTACAAGAATGGGAGGCTATACCCCAGCAGCTGCTCGACCACCTGATCCAGAGTATGCCAACCCTTTGTGCGGCCTGTGTATGTGTGCATGGTTATCATATCCAACACTGATGCGGGGTACATGAGCAGGAATCAGTGGCATTTTGTAGCACATGTGTTTCGGGACGATTTTCTAAACTTATCACCAATACCGTGGACTTACAGATCTGTGCCGTGTGTGTTTCCTATGTGCCTATGCTATTAGGGCCAGTTTTCTGTAGTGCCACGTTGTGTGGCACCACATTCTGCAATTATCCTTAATTTCTTGAGCATGAATCGAGATTGTTGGATGAAGCTGTTGTTGTCGCCCTGTGCTGTCCCATGTGAACTCGATCAGAGATAATGCTGGCGTTTTCTCAGGCCAAATCAACATGTCGACACTGAAGAGCATGTTGTGTTACAACTGCTGTATTGAGAGCGAGCGTTTCCCTGTTGGAGAACGCCCCCTGGAATGTTGTTCATGAATGGCAATACAAAAGGTCGAATCACCAGACTGACATACAATTCTGCAGTCATGATGCGTGGGATAACGACGAAATCATACGAAATCGCACCCCAGACCATATCTCCAGGTGTTGGTCCAGGGTGTCAGGCACACAAACAGATAGGTTCCAGGCACTCAACTAGCCTCCTCCTAATCGACACCGAGGCAGAACCAGCTCTCATCAGAAAACACCACAGTCCTTCAGCCTTTCTCCAACGAGCTCCCGTTTCATGCCACTGAAGTCGTAAACGGCGGTGGTTAACGGTCAGTGGAACGCACGGTACAGGGTGCCTATTTCGCAGCTGTCCTTGAAGTAACCGATTTGTAACAGTTTGTTGCGCCACTGTGGTGCCAACTGCAGCTCAATACTCCCAGTATTTGAATCAAACCTGATTTTCGTCCTCATAATGATGCAACTAGCGCCACTCTTATGCGACTGGCACAAAATTTGACTTCATGTATCAGAAACAGGTCTATCAACTTCGTTTACGTTGCACAACTCCTTCTTGATGTTGCGATTTTTATTTAGTTTTTGTTTCCACTCAGATTTGACCAGATATGTATTTATTTGACGTCGCCCGGGTCTTCTATTAGTCCTCATTTTCCTTTCGCTCAATTTGTCCTCCTGCTGTATCCCTTAGTCTATGGCCAGTTCCTCCTAACTTACGTCTCTCTGTCAGTCTGCTCCTCCCTCACCCGTCCATCGGTTCCTTCCCTCTTTGCCCTTTCCTCTTTACCTTGTAATTCCACTTCCTCCTCTACCTCTCTTTATGGGTTTGCTCCTTTCCTATCTCTCTGTCCATCTCCTCCTCTCTCCTTTCTCTGTCCATCTCCTGACCTTTCTCTGTTCTCTTCCTTCTCGCAGTCTGTCTGTTCATCTCCTCCTTCACCTCTCGCTGCCTGCCTCTTCGTCCCCCGGCCTCTGTCCATTTCTCCCTCTTTCCTTTGTCAATCCTCTCCTCTCCCATCCCTCCAGCCACATGACCCCAGTCCTATCTCTGCCCACTTTCTCCTCCTGTCTGTGCCTATCTCCTATTTCTCTCACACTGTCCATGTCCTCATCCCCTTTCCTCTCTCTACGTTACTATGTGCACCCCAACTGGACGCCGATGGTTCTTACCCCTACTGTATTTGTTTCCAGATTGTAACTAATATACACTACTGACCATTAAAAATTGCTACACCAAGAAGAAATGCAGATGACAAACGGGTATTCATTGGACAAATATATTATACTAGAACTGACATCTGATTACATTTTCAAGTGAATTGGGTGCATAGATCCTCAGAAATCAGTACCCAAATCAACCACTTCTGACCGTAATAACGGCCATGATAAGCATGGGCATTGAGTCAAACAGAGCTTGGATGGCGTGTACAGGTACAGCTGCCCATGCAGCTTCAACATGATACCACAATTCATCAAGAGTAGTGACTGGCAGTTGCCCGGCCACCATTGAGAAGACGTTTTCAATTGGAGAGTCATCTGGAGAATGTGCTGGCCAGGGCAGCAGTCGAACATTTTCTGTATCCAGAAAGGCCCGTACAGGACCTGCAACTTGCGGTCGTGCATTCTCCTCCTGAAATGTAGGGTTTCACAAGGATCGAATGAAGGGTAGAGCCACGGGTCGTAACACATCTGAAATGTAACGTCCACTGTGTCAATGCGAACACGAGGTGATTGAGACGTCTAACCAATGGCACCACGTACCATCACGCCGAGTGCTACGCCAGTATGGCGATGACGAATACACGCTTCCAATGCGCGTGCACCGCGATGTCGCCAAACACGGACGTGTCCATCATGATTCTGTAAACCAAACCTGGATTCATCCGAAAAAATGACGTTTTGCCATTCGTGCATCCAGGCTCGTCGTTGAGTACACCATCGCCTGCGCTCCTGTCTCTGATGCAGCGTCGAGGGTAACCACAGCCATGGTCTCCGAGCTAAAAGTCCATGCTGCTGCAAACGTCGTCCAGCTGTTCGTGCAGATGGTTGTTGTCTTGCAAACGTGGCTGCACGATCCGTTACAGCCATGCGGATAAGATGCCGGTAATCTCGACTGCTAGTGATACGAGGCCGTTGGGATCCAGCACGGCGTTCCGTATTACCCTCCTGAACCCACCGATTCCATATTCTGCTAACAGTCATTGAATCTCGACCAATGCGAGCAGCAATGTCGCGATACGATAAACCGCAATCGCTATGGTCTACAATCCGACCTTTATCAAAGGCGGTAACATGATGGTACGTCTTTATCCTCCTTACAGGAGGCATCACAACAACGTTTCACCAGGCAACGCCGGTTTGTGTATGACAAATCGGTTGGAAACTTTCCTCATGTCAGCAAGTTGTAGGTGTCGCCCCCGGAGCCAACTTTGTGTGAATGCTGTGAAAAGCTAATCATTTGCATATCACAGCACCTTCTTCCTGTCGGTTAAATTTCGCATCTGTAGACGTCATCCTCGTGGTGTAGCAATTTTAATGGCCAGTAGCGTATGTATCAAATTTGACTGAACTCGTTCGAGGGCATAAGGAAGAGATTTTTAGCCATATACTTGCTCCCATAGACTCATTTCAAATTTATTTCACATAGATTTAAAGCATTTCACACATGTTTGTACATATATGTCACCTGTGTGTCTAACCAATTTCGCCCTATAGTTTTAAGTTTCACGCAGGTCAATGTTTATGACGTCGAGTATTCTGAACTATGTGCAATGCGCTGAAACAATTTTTCAAAATTTCCAGTATTATAGGTGGCCACGGTCTGCGAAATGTCTCGTGAATAGTTGTGGTAGTAAAGAAGTAGTAAAATGTATTGTCATGCATCATGCGGCAATTATTCACACGTTTGTTTATGACCTCATATATTCTGAACCATCTGACTTTCTTTTGTAGGTAAATTCAGCGGTAGATCTGGATACTGTCAGCGAGAAGTTCTGCGGATAGAATTACTAGCAACGAAGTAATAAATTTAAACGCCTCGCGTCATACGGTAGGTTTCGACGCATCTCAGTGGTCTTGGGTCCCGTATCTCCTAAACTAAGTGTCATACAATGATATTTTTATCCAGGTACTTTCAATGGTATTGTGAATATCGTCTGCAAAATGTGACACGAATACATTTAGCTACGAAAAATGAAATGAGTGTTTGGCTCATTAGCGGATAGGCCCCTTACGGGGCAGGTCCGGCCGTCTTGGTGCAGGTCTTGTTACATCCGACGCCACATTGGGCGACCCACGCGCCGGATGAAGATGAAATGATGAGGACAACACAATACCCAGTCCCTGATCGGAGAAAATTCCCGACGCAGCCGGGAATCGCACCCGGGCCCGTAGGAGGGGTATCCGTCACGCTGACCATTCAGCTATTGGGGAGGACATTTAGCTATAATGAAGCAATAAATTAAATCGTCATGCTTCATGCGGCAGTTTTAATGTATGAACAGCGAAAATTTAGTAAGCAATAAACTTTTTTACCTTATATAATTTTCTGGGGTCGTCAGTGAAAAAAAGTTTCTTACAGGTTTGAAATTATTTGTAAATTTTTTGCAAGTCTCTCAACTGCTGCCGTTCTCAAATACTGGATGTCTAAACTGTAGGGTTTCTCGCATCATAGGCTACACTGGTTTTTCGCCCCCATTCCTTTAAATAGATGGAGTATTGTTACCCCCATGGTGTTCTTTCCAGGCGGTAAGTGATTTGTGTACAAAGTTTCGTTAAAATTGACCCAGGACACGTGGATCATGCATACATTCGAACACCCATTTGTATATTTTGTATGGATTCTTGCTTTTTATCGAATATGTGGTCCTCATTCCAGGCCTATTGACTGGGCTAGACTCGGCTCCGCTGAGATTTAGACAGCACGTGGCCTTCATAGTATCCACAGTAAAGGTATCCTTACTGCAAATGACAAAATTATAGCTCGTTTCGAGTCCCGGTCTGCGATTTAGTCTGTCACAAAGATTTGTTTTATCGTAATACATGCTACAGAAAGATCTTATCGTTATCGAAGCTACTCAGGGAGAAATCGCTTTCCACAGAGGACCTGATCTTTCCCAGTCCTGACGTCTGTGTTAAACGCGCTGGGATACTCGGCGACCGCCAACAGAAGTTCTTCCCGCCGTATTTCAAACACGCAATACGTGCGTAATCCCATTACGCGCGCTCCCGGGCGGAAGGCCAAACTAACGATATTAGATTACGCCGCGGGAATGTCACCCTCCTCTCCCATCTCTACCTCCACCACCAGCCGTGCCCCCCTCCCCCCCCCCCCTCCTTTCGACCTCTCGCCCTCCAGAGCTGCCGGAGGGTATGTGCCCCAGTTGTCGTCCTCCCTGCAGCTCGCAATTTCGTTTCGGGCTGTTTCCCTGTCTCCCTCCACACAAATAACGACCGGCCTCGCTTGATCCGCTCGCGAGTCGAAGAAAATTGGGATGTTGCGAGGAGCCTATATATGTGTCGCTGAAGCAGTAAGAGAGGGTAGGCAAATGTCTGGTAATTTCCAGTCGAATAACTCTGATCAACTGGATAAAGATTCGAGAAAAAGGATGAAGGAACTTTTCCCTGCTTGATGTATCGCAGCTCAGGGAGAGTTCCGTTGTTTAGTTGCCTGATTACGTGTTTCATTTATTCCTGGGCCTTTTGCTAACTTAATTCTTTTTATGCAAACTTCGTGTATAGATACCCTCCTGAACATCAAGAAACATACTTCGCATTATTGTTACCTATTAGTCTCTACTTCTTCACAAACAGAGTGAGAGAAAGCTTACTAGATACCTCAGTAAGTGTCAAGCCAGCATATGTAATTAGTGTGTAGCCAGACAGAGATTTAACAATGCAATACTTCGTAGTATTATTAATCATTCCTCTACTGTTCTTCACTCACAAAGTAAGGGAAAATTTACTGGGCAACCCTGCACGTATCAAATGTAACCCAACAGTTAACGTTATTCTTTATTCAGACATTAAGTACAATTTGTAAGGACTTTAATTCCAGTATTAGACTATTTTATATTGGTGTCCTCGTGGAGAAAAAATTTTTTGTGGATCATGTCACGGTCTTAGAAAAACTCAGGTTTTATGGAATTGAAGGCTATACACATAGTTGGTTTGAATCATACTTAACGAACAGAAAGCAAAAAGTTGTGCTGAATAACACAAATAATGTTGGTAGGGTGGTAAATTCTAGTGAATGTGGATCCTCTGCTGTTCCTTATTCATCTGAACAACCTCTCCCCTAGCGTTCAGCAAGCAAAACTGGTACTTTTTGCAGATGACACGAGTGAGACAATAATTCCCATTGCAGAAAAAAAAAACAGCTGAACATATTGTTAAAGATGTCTTTAAGAATTATTAAGTTGTTCTCAGAAAATGGACTCTCCCTTAATTTTGAAAAAAACTCACTATATCCAGTTCTGTACACGGAATGGAGTCATACCGACAATTGATGCAGCATGTGAACAAGGCTTAGTTAACAGGGTAGATTCCACCAAATTTTTGGATGTTCACGTTGATGACAATTGGAACTGGAAGAAGCTAATTACTGAGCTTCTGAAACAAATTAAGTTCAGTTTCTTTCTCTTTTCGTATAATCGCTAGTCTTGCTAATAAACAGATCAGCCTCCTATCGTACTTTGCTAGTTTTCTGGGGTAACTCACCACTTAGACAAAGTCTTGATTTCACAAAAGAGAGCAGTGAGAATAATTAGTGGTGTTCACACGAGGTCGTCATGTAGACACCTATTCAAGGAGTTAGGTATTTTAACTGCACCATCAGTGTACATATATTCGCTAATGTAATTCGCTATAAATAATCCATCTGAATTCGCTAACAACAGTGATTTACAACACTAGAGAAAAAATGACCTTTCCTAACCATTATTGAAGTTGTCAGCTGCTCGAAAAGGAGTACATTATTCAGCAACAAAAATCTTTGATCATTTGCCCAACAACATAAAGTGTCTGGCAGGTAGCAGATCAAATTTTCAGTCTAGCTTGAAACCATTTCTTTTGGACAATTACTTCTATTCCATGGACGAGTTTCTGTTTAAAAACTGGTACGAAAATGTACCTCTAAATGTAGTTGCATGTGTAGAACTAAAAATTTCGGTAATATTAATATTAGCACTATTCATGAGTCTACACTCCTGTAAATGAAAAAAAGAACACATTGACACCGGTGTGTCAGACCCACTATACTTGCTCCGGACACTGCGAGAGGGCTGTACAAGCAATGATCACACGCACGGCACAGCGGACACACCAGGAACCGCGGTGTTGGCCGTCGAATGGCGCTAGCTGCGCAGCATTTATGCACCGCCGCCGTCAGTGTCAGCCAGTTTGTCGTGGCATACGGAGCTCCATCGCAGTCTTTAACACTGGTAGCATGCCGCGACAGCGTGGACGTGAACCGTATGTGCAGTTGACGGACTTTGAGAGAGGGCGTATAGTGGGCATGCGGGAGGCCGGGTGGATGTACCGCCGAATTGCTCAACACGTGGGGCGTGAGGTCTCCAAAGTACATCGATGTTGTCGCCAGTGGTCGGCGGGAGGTGCACGTGCCCGTCGACCTGGGACCGGACCGCAGCGACGCACGGATGCACGCCAAGACCGTAGGATCCTACGCAGTGCCGTAGGGGACCGTATCGCCACTTCCCAGCAAATTAGGGACACTGTTGTTCCTGGGTATCGGCGAGGACCATTCGCAACCGTCTCCATGAAGCTGGGCTACGGTCCCGCACACCGTTAGGCCGTCTTCCGCTCACGCCCCCACATCGTGCAGCCCGCCTCCAGTGGTGTCGCGACAGGCGTGAATGGAGGGACGAATGGAAACGTGTCGTCTTCAGCGATGAGAGTCGCTTCTGCCTTGGTGCCAATGATGGTCGTATGCGTGTTTGGCGCCGTGCAGGTGAGCGCCACAATCAGGACTGCATACGACCGAGACACACAGGGCCAACACCCGGCATTATGGTGTGGGGAGCGATCTCCTACACTGGCCGTACACCTCTGGTGATCGTCGAGGGGACACTGAATAGTGCACGGTACATCCAAACCGTCATCGAACCCATCGTTCTACCATTCCTAGACCGGCAAGGGAACTTGCTGTTCCAACAGGACAATGCACGTCCACATGTATCCTGTGCCACCCAACGTGCTCTAGAAGGTGGGACTGGATGAAGCGTCGTCTCACGCGGTCTGCACGTCCAGCACGAACGCTGGTCCAACTGAGGCGCCAGGTGGAAATGGCATGGCAAGCCGTTCCACAGGACTACATCCAGCATCTCTACGATCGTCTCCATGGGAGAATAGCAGCCTGCATTGCTGCGAAAGGTGGATATACACTGTACTAGTGCCGACATTGTGCATGCTTTGTTGCCTGTGTCTATGTGCCTGTGGTTCTGTCAGTGTGATCATGTGATGTATCTGACCCCAGGAATGTGTCAATAAAGTTTCCCCTTCCTGGGACAATGAATTCACAGTGTTCTTATTTCAGTTTCCAGGAGTGTATATATATCTTGTAATCTGACTTGTTCCACATCATACCGATAAAATAATCGTGAAAATGATCTACGGAACATGACATAACTAAACCAATCCAAACTAGTGGACAACCTGAACATTTTCAACCATTGTATTTATTCATACTCTCCCGAGTTGTCGTTTAGTGAGCAAAAGACGAAGTTAGCGAATATCGGACCAGATTTGTAACTGGATTCGGATCTAAAATATAGGACTCAACATGTTATTCTTGACGGAACGAAATCGACAGATGTAAAGGTAATGTCTGAAGTACCCCAAGGGAGTGTTTAGGCCCACTAGTGTTAACTATACACCGACTGTCCCAGAAATGTTGCGATCAACTTTGAAGGACTGTAGAGGGTGTCTCGAGAAAGAAATCGAGGGTGGGAACCCATTTCCAAAAGGTCACCCAAAGACGCTACAGAGCGTCGAAGTTATAGGCGCCGGCGCCTGCCAGTAGCCCATCTCCACAACAGAAGACGTGACTGTGCACTGACAGAACGTAGGCGATACGTCTCGCTATGTTGTTTCTTATTCAGTGATCGCAATTGATTGGCACGATAGCCAGTGGAGAAGATGGAGCTAGCGTCTACACAGATAGGCCTTGTCTCCTAGGAACGAGATGCTCTGTTGCCTCGTTGAATGACGATTTCGGACGCGGTTTTTCATCCGCAGTTAATTTTTCTCCTGCAACTCACTGAATAAACTGCAGAGGCAAACCTGTGTCCGAAACCGCCATCCACCAAGGCAACAGACCATAGCATTCATGGGAGACAAGCCCTGTCTACACAGAAACTAACCCCATCTGCTCCACTGGCAATCACAGCAATCAGTTACGATCCCTGATAACAAACCACATGCCGGCCGCGGTGGTCTCGCGGTTCTAGGCGCGCAGTCCGGAACCGTGCGACTGCTACGGTCGCAGATTCGAATCCTGCCTCGGGCATGGATGTGTGTGATGTCCTTAGGTTAGTTAGGTTTCAGTAGTTCTAAGTTCTAGGGGACTAATGACCACAGCAGTTGAGTCCCATAGTGCTCAGAGCCATTTTGAACAAACCACATTGAGCCGTCCACGGCTCGCATTTATTGTTTGTCATCTTCTATTATGGTACTGCCGCTTCGTTTTCTTATTCCATTTACTGATGTCACCAAGTTCCTGCCTTACTTTCCTGTGAGCAGCAGCAGCAGTGCGTATCGATAACTGCAGTGTCGAACCATCTCTGGGGCGACCGATAGTATTTCCGGGTCGCCATATGTCTGTCAGTCAGTTCGGAGACGGACCAGCAGTTGAGTCGGAAGGCAGCAGCAGTGAAGTCGTGGACGGAGCGCCGGCGAGGCCGACACACATGAACTGAACTGTCCGACGGAGGGAGATTGGAGTGGGACGGCGGCTGGTTGATCGTTCGCTTGGTCGTCTCATCGGCTGACGTATATTTGGTCCTCTCACCATTCCCGGGCCTGGCAGCCAGTCGGTTGCCGTGGAGTAGCAAGGAATTCTCCACTGGACGTACTTTGGCCGGGGGCGCTGGCGGTCTCTACGCGGTGACAGAGTGTGTGTTTCTCTTCCCATTGCTAAGAGGTCCGTGGCTCACCGACCCTGGACACAAAAGTTGAGTTTTTATTTAATCTACGAGCAAGTCAAGACTGTTCACATTATGTCGTTTGAAGTTCGTTGTCGGCTGTTGGGATTACCGCGAGCAACAAGGTGGTTTTCAAGTTGGAGAATTCTAGCCACGCTCCGGTGGATGGTTCAAATGGCTCTGAACACAATGGGACTTAACTTCTGAGGTCATCACTCCCCTAGAACTTAGAACTACTTAAACCTAACTAACCTAAGGACATCACAAACATCCATGCCCGAGGCAGGATTCGAACCTGCGACCGTAGTGGTCGCGCGGTTCCAGACTGTAGCGCCTAGAACCGATCGGCCACTCTGGTCGGCGCTCCGGTGGAGTTTCACTATATTTGGTTATTTTAATTGAAGTGCAACAGCGGAATCTTCTGCCTTGTGGCCGTTAACGTTCCGGCTACCTGACCTGACCGTTGACGTAAATTTCAGGCAGTGTAGTTTCCTCATCGTGTTGTTGCTGTCCATCACGGTGTGTAGTTTGACACCTCCATGTATGATTGGCCATGGACGCCAATATCTTCTACGTTTTTCCTTTGAACCCCCTGTTGGGCCGTGGTCGGGCGATGTGGAAGTTATCCTGTTTATTGTCGGTTGGTTGGGTTGTCATCGGCTCGTGAATGGTTGACCCGACTGCCTGTCTCACCTAAGCGAGCATTAGTGTTTCAATTCCAGGCCTACCGTCTAACATTGAGCGCCCTTGGGTGTACTTTTTTTATTTGTTCTTGTTGTTTATCCTTTTATGGCTTCCATACGATTTTTTTTAAAATTAAGGTTGTTTTAGTCTAGAGGCGTAAGATTCTTTAGGTCTTCAGCCAAATCTAAAGAACTGTTTTATGTAAGACCTTTGGTATTTTAAAGGTTTTAATGTTATTGAATTTTTAGTGTTGGGCTTTCAGCCGGTTTTGAGTTTGAGTTTTTTTTGCGCTTAAGGCCTTCAGCCTAAATTAAAGATCTGTTTCATGTAAGCCTTTGGTATTTCGAAAAGATTAATGTTATGGAATTTTAAGTCTTAGACCTTCAGCCGATATGAATTTGTTTGCTCTTGAAGTATCTGATTCTTTGGGCCTTCAGCCTAAATAGAACGGTTTTAGGATAAGGCTTTGCCTTTTAAATTTCTGTTTTCGTTGCGTTTTGCCTATTTAAGAACTGTTTTACGTAAAGCCTTTGTTTTTTTTTAATTTAATGTTGTTGAGCCTTAAGTGCTGGGCTTTCAGCCGATTTTGAATTCAAATTGTTTGTTCTGAAAATCTCAGGTTCTTTGGGCCTTCAGCCTAAATAAAGAACTGCTGTAAGAAAGATAAGGCTTGCCTTTTAAATTTCTGTTTATGCTTGCGTTTTAAGTTATTGGCCTTCAGCCGTTTTTAAATTAAAGTGGCTTTCAGCTGGTCGATTTTCCCACAAACCATTCGCAAATGAAACAAAGGACCGGAAGAAAGGTAATGGTGCTAGAGGCACCCTCCATCGCACATTGTAATGTGGCATGAGAAGTGTAGACGTAGATTCAGAGATTGATAATTTTCGTTATACCGTACAGCACTACAGAACAAGCGAACAAAGGGTGATTTCAGCTTACTGGAGCCTTTTCCTGTGGGTCGCCGGCAGACAGAGACAACTGTTCGGTTAGAGGGTTTAGCTACCCTCGTTAATAAAAAAGTGAGTAAACGGATCAACGAGCAATCTGAGCGAGTGTCATCGGACGTCCGCAACGAACAAAGTCAATGGACAATAGAGAAGAAAATGAGATTTAAAAAAAGTGGTAGAGCACTTGTCCGTGAAAGGCATGGGTCCCGAGTTCGAGTCTCGGTCCGGCACACAGTTTTCATCTGCCAGGAAGTTTCATAACAGAGCACACTCCGCTGCAGAGTGAAAATTTCATTCTGGGAACTAACAGGTGAATAGTAATTTTACAAATCTTTTGTAAATATGTTTCCTTGAACAGTGCTGGACACAGACGGCCTGTCTTTTTGTTAGGTCACGGGGCCAGTGATATAATTCGATCAAATGTCTGGTGAGTTAGGAGTTAGACCCAATGGCCATTGATTCAGTAGACGACACAACAAGTGGCAACGATTGCACTTTTGCCTGTCCTAGGCACGGCAGGTATTGCATTTTATATAGGTAACAAGAAGGATCGGCTGTCTCTTGATAGTGAGAATCAGTGCGTAGTATGGCAGAATTATAGGGAAAGGCATTTTGACAGTTAAAAGTTGGTACCAGGTGTAACTCATTTATATGAACTGACGGAAAAAATCGCAAAACCAAGAATGAATTTCTGGCACAAAAGGAAGTTGATTGGGGTGTTTCTACCTCTGAAACATGATATCTGTTCAAATTTTGTGCCATTCGCATAAGAGTGACACTAGCAGCGCCGCTATGTTGATACAAATCAGGTTTTCTTTAAATAGACGCTGTAACGGTTGTGAGCGCTAGTTACGTTTCAGTCATGATGAGTTGATGTTAGTCAGGAATGCCTTTATTGAGTCATACGCGGCTCGCGCTCATGCCGTTTACTGCGCGCCATCTTGTTTTGTCGTTCTGTTGTCTCGTCTTCTGGTCGGGGAAGGACCGGCAGTGATATCGGGGCCGGGGCTTCAGTGAGGTGCGGTCAGGCAGTGCTCGCCGACTGCCGACACACGTGAACTGTTCGACGGAAGGAGATGGGAGCGGGTCGACCGCTCGTCGATCGCTCGGTTGGTCGTCTCATCGGACGACGTGTATTTGGTCTTTTGACCCTTCTGGGCCTCTTCAGTTGGTCGTCGTGCCGGACGTGGGTCGGTTCGTTCCTTGTGCAGAGATGTCGGGTGGCCAATGGGCAAGCGTTACCTCTGCGTGGATGGGTCTGAGCCAGAGTGTCCGAGTCGCCGTGTCTCCGAATTCCGAAAGGGCATCGAGTTGAGACGAGTTTGTAGCTGCAGTCAGCTTCGGATAGCCAAGAATCGCCCCACTGTTGCCGACACACGTAACTTAAGTGGCAACGACCTGGGTTGTCCGTTCGGTCGGTCGTCTCATCGGACGACGTGTATTTGGTCGCTGACAGCTTCTGGAAACTCTCTGTGTGTCGAATTCATTCGTCCTTTTTGTTCCACAGTGCATGCTTTTACGGTTGTTCGAGTTCTTGTACAAGCTTGTTTACGTGGAACCGTGTGTAGCTTCTTTGATTTCCAGTGGGCAGATGAATGCTGTCTGCGTACTGTAGTACCCAGTCGGTCGGTTGAAATAGAGCAGCGAGTGTGTCGGGTGGAAGGGAACTGACGGAATTGATTAGGCTGTTGGTTGGTTCTTCACCCATCCCTAGGTCGTGTTGACACCCGATTGTTCAGTGTTACGCTTGGGTGCCTGTCTCACGTAAACTGTTGTTAGAATTTCCGTCGCCGACTCTTGGAACACTTCTGAGCACCACGGCTTGTTGTTTGTAATTGTCATTTCACTTGGTCACAGGTACTGTGCCAGGCCTTCAGCCGTGAATTAATATTGTCTGTTTTATGTGTGGCATATGGCCTTCAGCCGAACTTCGTGTCAACTATTTTAAGAATAGGCCTTCAGCCGTGTTTTAATTAAGATTCTTGTTTGCTCTTTATTTAAGCCTTGAGACGCGTTACTTTTAAAATCTGTGGCTTTAATATATAAATCCTTGTCTGTATGGTTTCTCTTCAATTATCTTGAATTCAGTCGTCTTCTGCAAATGTTTATCTTAAGGTTGTCTCTAATTATCCTTGAATAACTGTTTGGGCTTTCAGCCGACAAGGTACTTCAAGTTTTTTTAAAGATGTTTTTCTGTTGTACTGTGTAAAAGCTTATCTTTAAAGTCTCTCTTTTATTATGTAAGTTTTTTTTTAATTGGGCTTTCAGTCGAAGAATTACTTTGAATTTCCCTTAACATGGCCTTTAGCCCGACTTTGTAAACGCTTGGCTTTCAAACAACTTCCTTAGCTGATCTGAAACATTATTTCGGCCTACAGCCGAGTATATATTGTAATTTTACTTAAATACCGCTTTCAGCCGTTACTCTAAATCGTGATGTTTCAAAAGGAAGGCTCTCAGCCGTGAATTAACCCTTGTTGTTTTAAAGAGAAAACTGTGCTGTGGTTAGAGCAATAAAGTAGTGTATTCTTGTATAACTAACAGTAATTGACCTTGGCCCCCTTTCCACAACCTGATCCGCTCTTTCCTGCGAAACCAGCTTTCAATTATCAACAGCTCACTCAGTATGAACGAGGTAGTGTAGTAGGGCTACGGGAAGCTGGACTTTCCTTCTGTGATAATGCAGAAAGACTTGGCACGAATGTAACCATTGTGCATGATTGCTATCAGTGGTGGTTACGGGAATATGCGCTCGCAGCAAAGCCGGGCTCCGAGCTGCTCAAAAAATGGCTCTAGGCATTATGGGACTTATTGCTGAGGTCATCAGTCGCCTAGACTTAGAACTACTTAAACCTAACTAACCCTAGGACATCACAAACATCCATGCCTGAGGCAGAATTCGAACCTGCTATCGTAACGGTCACGTGGTTCCAGACTGTAGCGCCTAGAACCACTCGGCCACTTCGGCCAGCTCCGAGCTGCCACGTGGCACTACCGAGAGAGAAGACCCTGGTGTTCGACGCATGTCCCTGGCGTATCGTATGGCATCTGCAGCAGCAATGTGAGCGGAAATTGACAAAACGGTGATACAACGAACGGTTAAAAATCGGTTAGCTCAAGGACAGCTCCGAGCCAGACGCCCTGTACCGTGCTTTCCATTGACCCCAAACCACCGCCATTGGCGCCTTCTGTGGTATCAAGTGAGAGTTCGTTGGAGGGCAGAATGGATGTCTGCCGTGTTTTACGATGAAAGATGGTTCTAGTTCGGTGCCAGTGATGGCCATGTATTTGGTTAGAAGCACGTCATTTGAAGGCCTTTCTCGGTACAACACACACTGGACCTACATCTGGAGTTGTGATCTGGGATACGATTTCGTATGACGGCAGGAGAATTCTGGTGGTTGTCCCACGCACCCTGACTGCAAATTCGTACGTTAGTCTGGTGATTCAACCTGCTGTGTTGCCATTCATGAACCGCATTCCAGGTGGCACTTTCCAACAGTATAATACTCGCCCACGTACCGCTGTTGTAATTCAACATGCTCTACAGAGAGTCGATTATGTTGGCTTGGCCTGCTCGATCACCAGATCTTCCTCCAATCCAGCACATATAGAACATCATCGAACGACAACGCCAGTGTCATCCGCAAAACAGCATTAAGCGTCCCTGTATTGACCGACTAAGAGTAACATGCGTGGAATTGCGTCCCTCAAATTGACATCCGACACCGGTAAAACAGACGCAAACACATTTGCATGCTTGTATTCAACATTCTGTCGGCTACAGCGGTTAATAATGTATCAGCATTTCGCAGTTGCAATAGTTTATCTCACGTGCACGTTGACTTGTGATGCTGCATTCTTAATCACTAATTAATTATTTTTCGGTGGCGCAATTCTTTTCTGTCAGTGTATGTTAGTTGGTGGGACACCTCATGTACAAAATACGTATAATGATAAATGCACTTATTTGAATATTTTATGTCATCTTGCTACTTTTGCAGATTAAAATCTCAGTCAAAGATCGTTCTCTGTTCTCAAACACCAACCGGAAAATGAACAACAAGTATCTACTCCGTCTCGACTCCATTATAAAAGTTAATTAAGATACAGCCTACAAGAAAATTAAAGTGTCCTTTGGATGAAAAAGAGAGCCACTTGAATGAATATCAAGAGCTCAGATGGAAACCCAGTTCTAAGCAAAGAGGGGAAAGCAGAAAGGTGGAAGGAGTATATACAAGGCCTATACAAGGGCGATGTACTTGAGGACAATATTATGGAAATGGAAGAGGATGTAGATGAAGATGAAATGGGAGATACGATACTGTGAAGAGTTTGACAGAGCACTGAAAGACCTGAGTCGAAACAACGCCCCAGGAGTTGACAACATTCCATTAGAACTACTGAGGGCCTTGGGAGAGCTAGTCCTGAAAAAACTCTACCATCTGGCGAGCAAGATGTACGAGACAGGCTAAATACCCTCAGAAATCAAGAAGAATATAATAATTCCAATCCCAAAGAAAGCAGGTGTTTACAGACGTGAAAATTGCCGAACTATCATTTTAATAAGTCACAGTTGCAAAATACTAACACGAATTATTTACAGACGAATGGAAAAACTGGTAGAAGTCGACCTCGGGGAAGATCAGTGTGGATTCCGCAGAATTACTGGAACACGTGAGGCAATACTGACCTTACGACTTATCTTAGAAGAAAGATTAAGGAAAGGCAAACCTACGTTTCTAGCATTCGTAGACTTAGAGAAAGCTTTTGACAATGTCGACTGGAATACTCTCTTTCAAATTCTAAAGCTGGCAGGGGTAAAATACAGGCAGCGAAAGGTATTTACAATTTGTACAGAAATCAGATGGCAGTTACAAGAGTCGAGGGACATGAAAGGGAAGCAGTGGTTGGGAAGGGAGTAAGACATGGTTGTAGCCTCTCCCCGATGTTATTCAATCTCTATATTGAGCAAGCAGTAAAGGAAACAAAAGGAAGAAAAATTTGGAGTAGGTATTAAAATCCATGGAGAAGTAATAAAAACTTTGAGGTTCGCCGATGACGTTGTAATTCTGTCAGAGACAGCAAAGGACTTGGAAGAGCAGATGAATGGAATGGATAGTCTCTTGAAAGGAGGATATAAGATGGACATCAACAAAAGCAAAACGAGGATAATGGAACGTAGTCGAATTAAGTCGGGTGATGCTGAGGGAATTACATTAGTAAATGAGACACTTAAAGTAATAAAGGAGTTTTGCTATTTGGGGAGCAAAATAACTGATGATGGTCGAAGTAGAGAGGATATAAAATGTAGACTGGCAATGGCAAGGAAAGCGTTTCTGAAGAAGAGAAATTTGTTAACATCGAGTATAGATTTAAGTGTCAGGAAGTCATTTCTGAAAGTATGTGTATGGAGTGTAGCCATGTATAGAAGTGAAACATGGAAAATAAATAGTTTGGACAAGAAGAGAATAGAAGCTTTCGAAATATGGTGCTACAGAAGAATGCTGAAGATGAGATGGGTAGATCACGTAACTAATGAGGAGGTATTGAATAGAGTTAGGGAGAAAAGAAATTTGTGGTAATCCTTGACTAGAAGATCTTCTTCTGGCCGCAGCGATGACGGAGATTTGATGTTTTACCAGTTTCCTGATATTCCCGGTCGTACGGGAAAATCCCCACTTCAGCGCTACCTCGGAGATGCTCTGCCCCATCCTTCGTGCACCTACTATAACACCACGTTCAGTCTCACTTAAATCTTGATAACCTGCGATTGTAGCAGCTGTAACAAATCTAACAACTGCACCAGACACTTGTTGTCTAAAATAGGCGATGTCGTCCGCAGCCGCCGTATTTTGCCTGTTTAGCTATCTCTGTTTCAAATATGCATGCCCAATACCAGTTTCTTCGGCGCTTCTATGTACCCAGTAACCAAAGAGTAATAAACTGCCGTTTTCCAAGCACATCAAGCATCCCGTAATTTTGTAAAACTCCTGGGATAGACGAGTACGCTGTGAGCGATCCAACCAAGGCTGTATTTTCAAGGTAGTTGTCAGTTCCACTCAGGAATTAGATCATAGGCCTATTCCGACTACCCGAACTATGGTCGCGTGATGTATGATGAACTAGACGCCAACCCCTCCAACCGTTATTGCCAATAGGTGACACCTGTTGGCGCCGCTGCTTCTTCATTGAAGCAGCTCCTCATTTGACCTCACGAGCCTGAGGGCATCCCGTTTCAAATCTCTCTACCCCAGAAAAATTAAAAGAGATACCGGGAATCGAATCAGGGTTCTTCCAAACCGTAGGGACCGACATTAAATTTCGTTACAGATGCTGTCGCATTGCTGATGGAATTAACTCTATCCATGTATTAGCAAGAAAGTAAGAATAACTCTCTGTTTTCTTTTTTTTTTTTTTTTCTAAACGCGGTGGTGCGTGCAGTCATTTCTGCAACTTTTGTACACTAGTGCCTGACAGCCCACAATCCACTGCGATGGTCTCCGCTGGGATTCCAAATCTAAATCGTTGAAGGTCATTGTAACTTAACATTTAGGATTGATCTACAGGGGTTGGACAAAAATATTTGAACTTGAACACAAATGCGGATGGTAGCCATGCGTGCAGTTTGTGCTGTCCTATTTGAACATGAACGGCTCTTGTGCAATGCCCTCAATACATTGGGAGTGTCAGCCGTTGTGAGAAGAAACTACCGCTTAATTGTGAGTGTAGCACGTTGGAGCTAAACAGATTTGAAAGTGGGCAAATTGTTTTTGATAGTATTGTTGGAGGTTCCGTAACGAATGTAGGGAAAGCGGGAAAATATCACCCGCTAAGTCACAACGCGGACTAAAGTGTGTGTTGCGTGACCGTGACAGGCGGTCATTGAAGAGGTTTGTGACGAAAACTATAAGGAAGGCAGCTACAAAAGTCACTGTAGAAAAGAACTTCGCACTCGCGAATGATATAAGGTTCTCTAGGAAATCATACAAGTTCCGTATTTGTCCATTACAGTTCAACTGGAAACTGTTTTGAATGCCAATGGTTTTCCTGCACCGTATTAGGCCTGGTAATGTGTTGTTTTTCCGATGATTCCATGGTTCAAAAGGCTCGGAGCACTATGCGACTTAACCTCTGAGGTCATCAGTCGCCTAGAACTTAGAACTAATTAAACCTAACTAACCTTAGGACATCACACACACCCATGCCCGAGGCAGGATTCGAACCTGCGACCAAAGCGGTCACGCTTTTCCAGACTGAAGCGCCTAGAACCGGACGGCCACACCGGCCGGCGATGATTCCTTACTTTGTCCACCGTCCGTATTTAGCGGTATAAAGCAGATGAATATGCGGATAGTGTATGAACTGCTATGATGTTTCACTCCTCTTTGAACAATCTCCTTTGGCTTATTTCAAATATTATTAGACACGACCCCACCACGACCGCCACTT
The DNA here is from genome assembly GCF_023897955.1 of Schistocerca gregaria. Classification (NCBI taxonomy): domain Eukaryota; kingdom Metazoa; phylum Arthropoda; class Insecta; order Orthoptera; family Acrididae; genus Schistocerca; species Schistocerca gregaria. Next base: position 1,153,924,724 of record NC_064920.1, on the reverse strand, counting down.
CGATCCTCAGCCAGTACCTGGTCAGTCCAAAACAGTAAACTGAGAGAAGCGTCTATGTACAGTGCAAGTAATGTTGCGTTCCTTCCAGCTGTTGGCTGACGCAGGAATAGTCTTCCAGGCACCCAAGCCTTCCCAGATGTCCGTAATCGGCTTACTACGTAACACGTACAACCCTATTTGCTTTTCTACCTTCCACAAAATAAAAAATACAGGGAATCCAAAAGTTTTCAAGTCAAATGCTGTCGAGATTGTACTACTGTAGTAACTGAAGATCCATGTAATTTGCCAGCTGAAGATGGGTGCAAACCCGAAATGCATATTGGCGTAAATAAAAAACGCATTAAAAAGTGGCTGGTTGCTGTATTTTTTCAGTGGAATATCATTATCGACGGCCACGGAGCTCAACAGTCCAAATAAAATGGACAAACTGTTATAGAGATGGTAGTATTCACAAACTGAGTGCTTGAGATTATAAAACAATGGTAGAAAATGACTCTAAGTTTTGTAAGTAGGCTGTTATGGTTTTCTTATTGATAACCCCACGTAGCGCTCTGTATGAAAATCACTTTTAGTGCGTGAGTAGTGAAGGAAATTAAATCACCTAATACACTCCTGGAAATTGAAATAAGAACACCGTGAATTCATTGTCCCAGGAAGGGGAAACTTTATTGACACATTCCTGGGGTCAGATACATCACATGATCACACTGACAGGACCACAGGCACATAGGCACAGGCAACAGAGCATGCACAATGTCGGTACTAGTACAGTGTATATCCACCTTTCGCAGCAATGCAGGCTGCTATTCTCCCATGGAGACGATCGTAGAGATGCTGGATGTAGTCTTGTGGAACGGCTTGCCATGCCATTTCCACCTGGCGCCTCAGTTGGACCAGCGTTCGTGCTGGACGTGCAGACCGCGTGAGACGACACTTCATCCAGTCCCAAACATGCTCAATGGGGGACAGATCCGGAGATCTTGCTGGCCAGGGTAGTTGACTTACACCTTCTAGAGCACGTTGGGTGGCACGGGATACATGCGGACGTGCATTGTCCTGTTGGAACAGCAAGTTCCCTTGCCGGTCTAGGAATGGTAGAACGATGGGTTCGATGACGGTTTGGATGTACCGTGCACTATTCAGTGTCCCCTCGACGATCACCAGAGGTGTACGGCCAGTGTAGGAGATCGCTCCCCACACCATGATGCCGGGTGTTGGCCCTGTGTGCCTCGGTCGTATGCAGTCCTGATTGTGGCGCTCACCTTCACGGCGCCAAACACGCATACGACCATCATTGGCACCAAGGCAGAAGCGACTCTCATCGCTGAAGACGACACGTCTCCATTCGTCCCTCCATTCACGCCTGTCGCGACACCACTGGAGGCGGGCTGCACGATGTTGGGGCGTGAGAGGAAGACGGCCTAACGGTGTGCAGGACCGTAGCCCAGCTTCATGGAGACGGTTGCGAATGGTCCTCGGCGATACCCCAGGAGCAACAGTGTCCCTAATTTGCTGGGAAGTGGCGGTGCGGTCCCCTACGGCACTGCGTAGGATACTACGGTCTTGGCGTGCATCCGTGCGTCGCTGCGGTCCGGTCCCAGGTCGACGGGCACGTGCACCTTCCGCCGACCATTGGCGACAACATCGATGTACTGTGAAGACCTCAAGCCCCACGTGTTGAGCAATTCGGCGGTACGTCCACCCGGCCTCCCGCATGCCCACTATACGCCCTCGCTCAAAGTCCGTCAACTGCACATACGGTTCACGTCCACGCTGTCGCGGCATGCTACCAGTGTTAAAGACTGCGATGGAGCTCCGTATGTCACGGCAAACTGGCTGACACTGACGGCGGCGGTGCACAAATGCTGCGCAGCTAGCGCCATTCGACGTTCAACACCGCGGTTCCTGGTGCGTTCGCTGTGCCGTGCGTGTGATCATTGCTTGTACAGCCCTCTCGCAGTGTCTGGAGCAAGTATGGTGGGTCTGACACACCGGTGTCAATGTGTTCTTTTTTCCATTTCCAGGAGTGTAAAAGCAAGTCTTCTGGTCCAGACTGTATACCAATTAGGTTCCTTTCGAAGTATGCTGATACATTAGCTCCATACTCAACAATAATATACAACCGATCTCTGGATGAAAGATCTGTACTCAAAGATTGGAAAGTTGCACATGTCTCACCAATATGCAAGAAAGGTAGTCGGAGAAATCCATTAAAGTACAGGCCCATATAGTTAACGTCGATATGCAGCAAGATTATTGAACATATATTGTGTTCGAACATTATGAATTACCTCGAAGGAAATGGTCTATTGACACACAGTCAACACGGGTTTAGAAAACATCGTTCTTGTGAAACAGATCGATTCCGTATTTCTGGATTCCCAAAAGGCTTTTGACACTCTACCACACAAGCGGCTCGTAGTGAAATTGTGTGCTTATGAAATATCGTCTCAGTAGTCAGACTGGATTTGTGATTTCCTCTCAGAGAGGTCACAGTTCGTAGTAACTGACGGAAAGTCATCGAATGAAACGGAAGTGATTTCTGGCGTTCCCCAAGGTAGTGTTATAGGCCCTTTGCTGTTCCTTATCTATATAAACTATTTTGGAGACAATCTGAGCAGCCGTCTTCGGTTGTTTCCAGATGACACTGTTGTTTATCGACTAATAAAGTCATCAGAAGATCAAAACAAACTGCAAAACGATTTAGAAGACATATTGGAATGGTGGCAGTTGACCTTAAATAACGAAAAGTGTGAGGTCATCCACATGAGTGCTAAAAGGAACTCGTTAAACTTAGGCTACACGATAAATCAGTCTAATCTAAAAGCCGTAAAATGAACTAAATACCTAGGTATTACAATTACGAACAACTTAAATTGGAAGGAACACAGAAAATGTGAGGAAGGGTAACCAAAGACTGCGTTTTATTGGCAGGGCACTTAGAAAATGTAACAGACCTACCAAGGAGACTGCCTACACTACGCTTATCCGCGCTCTTTTAGAATACTGCTGCGCGGTGTGGGATCCTTTCCAGATATGACTGACGGAGTACATCGAAAAAGTTCAAAGAAAGGCAGCACGTTTTATATTATCGCGAAATATGGGGCAGAGTGTCACAGAAATGATACAGGATTTGGGATGGACATCATTAAAAGAAAGGCGTTTTCCGTTGCAACGAAATCTTCTCACGAAATTTCAATCACCGACTTTCTCCTCCGAATGCAACAATATTTTGTTGACACCGATTTACATAGGGAGGAACGATTACCAAGATAAAATAAGGGAAATGAGAGCTCGTACGGAAAGATATAGGTGTTCATTCTTTCCGCGCGTTATAGGAGATTGGAATAACAGAGAATTATGGTTCGATGAACCCTCTGCCAGGCACTTAAATGTGATTTACAGAGTATCCATGGAGATGGAGATGGAGATGCAGATGTAGTACTCTGAAGCGTAAAGGATCCACAATCTTCTTTTTAATTCCACAACTGCCGTCATGGACCATGTTAGGTGCAATTAGGCATTACTGTAAGTCTTTGCAGTCCAAATTTTAGTATTCTTTCTGTGGCAGTTTGTCTAAAGTTCCTGTTTTAATTGTTTTTTCATTAATAAATAATTTTACGAAATTCTTACACACTACTAGTTATTGATTGAATGAAATGTCCCTTTCATTTTGTTTGCATTACTCTACAGCTTCCGCTGTGTAATCATTTTCAAGTGCTCATCAATTCCCACGTGTTATACGCTACTCGATGCTGAAGGGGCACATTCACAGTCAAAGAGAATGACTACTAGTGTACATTACGATGGAGCCCTTTAAATCCACAGAATAACTGCTAGACTTGTTTTAGGTGATAACACGACGAGATGTGCTCGTTATAAAGTAACTTGCCTCATATAATATCCAACACAAAATAGGTCAGGATAAAGAGTAACAAACATCGCATGTTATCTTCGCCTTTGTCTAGAGCTGCCTCTGGATCGATCGAGTCATTTTTTTAAAAAAATAACTATCAATATCCAGTTAGTGACAGCAACGTAATCAAAACATGTTTTACCAGAGGTGCGCGTTTGAGAATCCCTGTACGTAGTGTCGTCTTAAAGGGTACGGCGTACGAGAGATGCAGCAGCCGTTGTATGTAAATGTGCTGGCTTTTGTGTTTAGATGGAGGATGATAAACTAGTCGCTAATGGTGACTTGTTTCCTAACGCGGCTAAATGAGTCACGCCTCGTTTTCATCTGCGTGTGATGAAGGGAAAAAGCGAAACCGGTTAGCGAGGCACTCTTGCGTACAAATACCTGTGTAAACAGTTGGGTCGTGGGGATTCTCACTGTAAAGCGAAGAGCAGGTAGGCAGCAAAGGCCGAAAGCCTTAGTTTCTCCGATTCTCATTCGACAAACACCACAAATTTTCATGAGCGATGTAGCACAAACTGACTTCTGAAAATTTAAACATTCACTAAATACGGCCAGAATAAATCCAAACTCGAGATATAACAACAAACCTCGTAACACCAATAAGTGATTAATATTGTGCAGAAACGATCTTCCACTATCCTGAACCAACCGCGTTAGCTTCTTAGTTCATTAAATGTCTTATCAATCATTTACATGATTTTAATCGGAATGTATCGAACGAGTGAGTAAACACCGTAAGAGGTTTTGGTCGTACGTAAAATCAGTAAGAGGGTCAAAATCATCCATTCATTGTCTCAACGACCTCACCGAAACGGAAGATAACAGAGAGGCGGCCGAAACACTGAATTCAGTCTTCCGAATTTGTTTCACCGCGGAAGATCGTAACACTGTCCCTCCTTTCAATCGTCGTGCCAACATCGAAATGGCACATGTTGGGATAACCGGTCGCGGAACTGAAAAGCAGCTACAATCGTTTAGTAGTGGAAAGGCGTCAGGACCAGAAGAGACACCTTCTCTCCTTCCAGCAGTAATTTATCGTAGATGGCATGAGCAACGAGAGGTACCAAAAGATTGGAAAAAGCGCAGATCATTCGAGTTTTTAAGAAAGGCCGTAATACAGATTCACACAATTATAGACCTATATAGTTGACGTCAATCTGTTTTAGAATTATGGAAAATATTTTATGCTCAAGAATTATGACGTTTCTGGAAAATGAACATCTTCTCTACAAAAATAGACATGGATTCCGCGAACAGAGATCCTGCGAAACTCGGATCGCTCTGTTCCTCCATGAGATCCACAGCGCCGTGGACAATGGCGCTCAGATTGATGCCGTGTTGCTTTATTTCAGTAAGGCATATGGCACCGTCCCGCATTTCGCTTTAATGAAAAAATTACGAGCTTACGGAGTATCGGAGCAGACTTGCGACTGGATATAAGACTTTCTTTCAGATAGAACTTAACACGTCGCTCTTAACGGAATACAATCGACAGATGCACTGATAATATCCGGAGTACCACAGGGAAGTGTGATAGGACCGTTGCTGTTTACAATATATATAATCTAGTAGAAAGCGTCAGATGCTCTTTAAGCCTATTTGCAGATGATACAATTGTCTGCACCAGAGTAGCAACGTCAGAAGATAGTAAGAATTTGCAGAACGACCTGTAGAGGACTGATGAATGGTGCAGTCTCTGGCAATTGACCCTGATCGTAAATAAGTGCAACGTATTGCGCATACATGGGAAAACAAATCCACTACTGTACCGTTACACTATTGAAGACAAACAGCTGGAGACAGCGTCTGCCGTAAAATATCTAGGCGTAATTATCCGGAGCGACCTTAAGTAGAATGACCATATGAAACAGATAGTGGGAAAAGCAGACACCAGACTCAGATCCATAGGAAGAGTCTTAAGGAAATGTAACTCATCCATGAAAGAAGTGACTTATAAGGCGCTTGTTCGGCAGATTCTTGAGTACTGTTCATCCATCTGGGATCCCTATCGGGTAGGACTGATAAAGGAGATAGAGAAGATCCAACGAAAAGCGGCGCGTTTTGTCCGGAGATGTCTTAGCTAGCGAGAGAGCGTTACGGAGATGCTAAACAAACTCCACCGACAGACGTTTCAAGAGAGGCGTTGCGCGTCACGGAGAGAGTTACTATTAAAATTTCGGGACAGTACATTTCAGGAGGAGTTGGACAACATATTGCTTTCCCCCACATACATCTCTCTTATTAGCCACGAGGAGAAAATTCGATAAATTAGAGCCAATACAGAGGCTTACCGACAATCATTCTTCACACACACTACTCGCCAGTGGAACAGGGTTGGAGGGATCAGATAGTGTTGCCGCCACACACAATTAGGTGTGTATGATGTAGATGTAGATATTGACTACGCATTGATATTGAGTTAATGTGTCGCTTAAAACTATAGCCTGTCGGTTTGCAGACTGTTGGACTAATAATATAAGGACCGAAGAGGTTCTCTGCAGAATCTGCGAAGAAACAAGCATCGGAAATCTCTAAAAAGAAGGATGTACAGGAAAATAGGACATGCGTTAAGACATCAGAGAGTAAGCGCCATGGTACTAGAGAGAGCTGTAGAAGGTAAAGACTGTAGCAAAGGACAGAGATTGTTGTACACACAACCAAAAATTGAGAATATTATGTGGAAATGCTACTCAGAGGTGAGGAGGTTGGGTCAGGAGAGAAATTCATAGCGGGTTGTATGGATCGGCTCAGAAAATGACGATCCAAAAGAGAACAAAAATGACGTATTTAGGAGCTGCCATGAGAAGAAGTCCCAGAAAACCACATGCAGCTGCCGTTCCACTGGCATCTGCTCACAGAGCTCTCCACAAACTGACGCTGACAGTTTAACGAATGACTGGTAGCGCATCGGCTAAATAATGCAGACATAAATAATGCAACTGGCTATTGAAGGTTGTGCTTGACGGAAAAGTTGATCCAGAAATACTCTATTTGCTGACGGAGCGTGCCTACGTTTTTGTCGGTAGGTGAAATCGCATAATAATTGAGGTTCGAGTTCTGAAAATTGTCATCCCTTCCGCCAAACACTTCGCCTGCGTCTTACGTACTGGTCCTGCAGATTCTGGTGGTGGACCCGCCTCCGGGGAGAGCCAGATTTTAGTCCCTCCCACTCATTAGGATTTGGGTTTCTTCAGTTAGCTGACATTTCGTGTTCGGTGACCTGGAAGCTATTTTTTATTTATTATTATTTTCATTATTTTGAGCTTTTCCTCATTACAGAGGCTTACCTCCAACATAATAATTTACTTGCAAATTACAATACCAACAATAAACGTTCTTAAACTATATTTTCAAAATATTCCTCCAGTGGTTTCGATCTTGTGTGTCCTCTTCTTCTGCGCCCATTCTCTTCATTGTGTGCTGTACATTTTTGAGCCATGTGGTCATAGGTCGTACTCTTCTTCTCCTCCCCTCCGGTTCCCACTCCAGTATCAGTTTTGGTATTCTGGTTTTCTCCATTCGTTGTACATGCCCGTAACACTGTAATTTCTTCCTATCCATTACGTCATATATTCTTTCTTTTATTTCCATTCTCCTTATTATTTCGGTGTTTCTTATCTTTTCATTCCTGGAGATTCTTGCCTATCTTCTCCAGACGTCCATTTCTAGAGCTTGTAATTTTTTAGGGTGCTTCATGTTAATTGCCCAGGTCTCCGTTCCATACAGAACCACACTCTCTAATATGGATATGTATATTAATTTTTTTTAAAAAGTAAGTTTCTGAATGCTACCTTAGGCCACGCTTGCTCTATCTCCGATTACCGTCCCTTCTACGAAATATTAAACTCTCATCTCTCTTCCTTCTAGTCTCTAGAAGATACAAGAAGACTGAAAGATATAAGAAAACAGATGTAATCCTGTTGTTGTTGGTTGTTGTTGTTATGGTCTTCAGTCTGAAGACTAGTTTCATGCAGCTCTCGATACTTCTCTATCCTGTGCAAGCCTCTTCATGTCCGAGTAACTACTGCAACCTATATCCTTCTGAATCTGCATGCTGTATTTATCTCTTGGTCTACCTCTACGATTTTTACCCTCCACACTTCCCTTCAGTACAAGCTGCTGATCCCTTGATGACTCAGAATGTGTCCTACCAACCGATCCCTTCTTCTAGCCAGGTTGTGCCACAAACTTCTTTTCCCCCAATTCTATTCAGTCCCCCCTTCATTAATTAAGTAAGCTACCCATGTAATATACAGCATTCTTCTGTACTAGCATATTTCGAAAGCTTAGATTTGCTTCATGTCTAAACTTTTTATTGTCCATGTTTCACTTCCATACATGGTTACACTCTACACAAATGCTTTCAGAAAAGACTTCCTGACACTTAAATCTATACTCGATGTTAACAAATTTCTCTTCTTCAGAAACGGTTTTCTTGCTATTGCCAGTCTACATTTTATACATTCTCTACCTCGACCATCATCAGTTACTTTGCTATCCAAATAGCAAAACTTATCTACTACTTTAAGTGACTTATGTTCTAATCTAATTCCCATAGCATCATCTGGCTTAATTCGGCTAAATTCCACTATCCTCGTTTTGCTTTTCTTGATGTTCATCTTATATCCTCCTTTCGAGACACTGTCCATTCCGTTCAACTGCTTTTCTAAGTCCTTTGCTGCCTCTGAGAGAGAGCCCCACTAAAATGTGCATTATTATTATTATTATTCACGTTTAGTACTTACTGAACCACGCGTTGCACAACAAAAGGCATTTCAGAGTTTTGTTTAAGTTTGTCTTTTTGTCCGTATTATTTTCGTTCTCTCGGTATCGGCTACTTTCGTATCCTCACACCAAGAGATTTCAACCTTCCAGCGTTTTGTGCCCAGTAAACTGCTCGGTCTTATATTTTCTGTTTTGTTACCTATCATTCTTTCAGATATTCTTTTACTGCTGCAATTCATTTTGCTGTTAGAATTATTGTTTTACAGGAAATTTTGTAGAACTCAATTGCCTATCTACTTAACTTCATTTCGTAGGTTCGTAGAATTTTAGGCTACATTTGTGTACATGAATAATGTCAATACAGTTTTGACCTTGAGTATTTGTCATTCATTGAATTTTAGACCCTAAAGTCTTCTGGTTACTTTTCATTGTTACTGGATTTTCTTCGTTCGAAAACCAAATTACGGTGTCTCAGTTTTGTATATTTTGACATTTTATCGTTGTAAATGTATTTTTAACAGTTTACTCAACGTTTGTATCACAAAGTTCTTTTAATCAACAGCGAATAAAAAGAACCTTTGTGATCCAGACGATTAAGTAACTGCTACAATTACAAGGATCACGGATACCAAGACAAAATGTCACAATGTAACAAATGTCTGTTTTAACTCTGGATGTTGCTTCCATTTTTTAGCAACCAGTTATATAATCATTTTTTTCTATGTTAGTCTCACAAATGGTATAGTCTAAATATCTAAACTGTCATACTCTATAGAGTTATTCGGAATACATTTTCTATAACTGTGGCTGCCGTTTTAATTCTAGTTATGTAGTTAGCATTTTCAAATTTCACCCCATGATGTACTTCTTCCAATGTAAATTTTTTTGCTTATTTGGTTTTTTTATTCGTTGTTTGAATGTTCTAACTCCGAAAAGCTAAACATTCTATTATTAATTCTTCTGGATTTGATTAGTTAGTTAATTGTAGGCTTCTAAGAGCCGTCCTAGGGCATCTTGTCTTATGTTTAGGCAGATATTTACAATGTCGTCTGTGCAGTGTATAGCTGTAGTCAGCCCACACAAATGCTGCTCACCACGGTTTACCTGTGGCACCCAGCGTCGATAGGAAGCGTCGATTTGTTTCCCGCTGCAAACGTAACTATTTCAAAGTGGAATTTACGTGCCCATTCGTTAGCGAGGTCCCAATTTACTCTACTGCGATATTCGTTTGATCGATATGTACTCCTTACTTATGGGGTGACAATCATTGAAATATATCAAAAAAACATAAATCAGTTACAAACTATAGCGTCCACACACTTTATTAACATGTAAACGTCACAAGATTCAGATTTAGATCATGACATGTTCAATATGTCTGCCACCATTGGCGATGATGTGGCGTAGACGAGTATTGAAATTCTGCATGACCTGCTGAAGCGTCGTAACATCCCAAATGGCTGTTTTCAGCTCAGCATTGGTTTTGGGGTTATTACAGGACACCTTGTCTTTCATATAGCCCCAAAAAATGGAGTCGCATGTGTTCAGTCTAGTGGCCTCTACGTACCCCAGAACCAGAATGCGGTCCCCAATGTGCTCATCCAGGACATCAGGTACTCTCTGGTAGAAATCAGGATCACTTTTGATAATGCAGATGAAACAGTCTTCCAAAACCTTCACGTGCCGTTCGGTATTGCCATCAAGGAATATCGCACCCATTATTCCGTGACTGGGCTTGAAAACCACACAGTCACCCATTGAGACTGAACAGACTTCTCAATCGTGAAATGCGATCTCTCAGTCCACCAAAGGCGCCACTTTTGTTTATAGATGAACCCATCCAAATGAAAGTGGGCTTCGTCGGTAAACCAAACCATACTGCGCATACGAGTTCCCGGGCCAAACGTGCAGTTTGTACGTCCTAACGCAGACAGTTCATAAGTTATAACGATTTTATTTCATATAGGTCAATAATTGTTACCATGTACTTATTTCTTTGGGCTACAGCCTATGTAGGGCCTTGACCTCTCTGACTATCGCAGCCCAATCCTGACGGTCTTCTGCTCTGTTCATCCATCTCCTTACTCCCACCTTTCTCAGATCCTCCAGCCATCTTTTCTGGGGTCTCCACTTGTACCCTCAGCCACTTGGGTTTCCTTTGCACTCCTTCTTGACACATCTATCCTCCGACAATCGCTCTACATGGTCCACCCGTCTCCGTCTGTTACACTTTATTTGCGTAGCTAAGTCAGCACTAGTGTACAGTTCTTCCAATTGCTTGTTTCTCCGTATTCTCCATTGCCCCGCCTCAGCCACAGGTCCCAAAATCTTTCTTAATATTTTCCTCTCCCATCTCCTCAAGAAACTCTCTTTTACTACTGTTACTGTACGTGTATTGTTTTGCGAGGTGCTGGGGCTAGCAGTGTATTTAACACTAAATTCTTCTCGAATCTTCATATGTAAATGATGCTCTAAGTCCCCCCTCCCCTTTTTCTAACTCCGACTTTCGCTGTTGCACATGGATTAAGAAGAAACGCGAACTGACTGTAATCGACCCTGCAAGTGGAGCAGAAAAGAGTTTGGCACCTGAAATAATTTAATTGGATAGAACTCAAGGAAAGTTTCATTAACGTAGTGAGAAATGAAGGGTTGCTCTACCGATTAACAGAATGAAAGTTCTGTCCAAAATAACAACTTGATTTATTATGACTAAACTCAAAATAATAAACAAAACACATGAAACATTTACAATACATCAAATTGGATACTCAAATAAATGCTGTGAAGGTGAAGTTGTCCATAAACTAGATTGTGACATTTATGACTTAGTGGTATGTGGAGCCAATTCCTTGCACCTCAAATCTTAAGAGAAAAACCCAGCCAACCCACCATTAATTGCTGCTACAGTAGTGATAACTTGGACAATGAACACCCATGACAGAACAAAGTTAAAAAAGATGAACAGGGCGCTCTGCTGAGCTCTGATTATAACCTAGCAAAATTCCCTGATTTGTCGGTGCTGCGGACGTACATTACCTAGCTGTCTTCTTAACTGCAAGAACACGATCTGGCATACCGGAGGCGATGGCTGGTTGCTTCGACGTCCCGTCGTGGTGATGATAATGTCGTGAATGTAGCCCGAAACAAATTCTCGTGGTCTGATTGTTCCAGACAAAAGACTTCCTAGCAACACAAATACGCCTCTGAGGGAGACGAAGAAGGCTCGCTACACAACCACTGACGGTACAGTGAGTGATTTTAACAAGAGAAGTAACAAAGTCACTCTGGTCCAGTCAACTTTAGCCAAAACTGCTCAAGGCGGACAACATAGGCCGCTTGTACTCGGAAAGTTACGTTGAAGTCGAAACTTCGGCAACTTCGTCAAACAGTTACAATTAAATGAAAGTATATTACACAGCCAAAGGAAGGCAGGCTGTCCAGAGCAGCGAGAGCTGTCTTGTAACCTACTCCTATGAAAGGCGAGAGCCGACTCTCTCAATAGCACCTGTACAAGCCGAACACAGAACATTCCCGCCCCCACGACAGTGGCCGTGGTTAAACGTTCCAATCAGCAACTCGAAAACAGGCGGAAAATTCCACTCTATTGCCGACGCAGTACTATTCCACCAATGGTGATACTTGGCACCAATTTCTGCGCCGATTTTGCTACGTCACGGATCTATTCCCTGAGTAAGTCAATCAAAATTATGATTTTGCAGAAAACGCGGGAATTTGCCCACGAAGACTGCCTGGGAACACAAGTCATTCCCACGCCTCGATGCTAGTCCGCCAGAAAGTGTTTTCACTAAGTTTCTGCGAAGTAACGGAATCTCTGGCCCAACCGCTCCTAATGGCCCATCTGGGCGTGTCGCCGCTGCTCTTATGTCAATGTCGGCGTCTGGATAGCATCCACTCGACTCCCTCACACCCGTCGGCTTAACCCTTTCAAGATCAGCTGAACCCGAGTGTCACCGGACAACCCAGGTGACGAGAGACGCTGCGCGGGAAGTCCCCGTGTGAAGGAATAGCGACCTTTTACCGCATGCAATTAGAGAGGAACATCGAATTACTCAGAGTAAGATAGAAATACGAGAGGGGGCTCATGCCACCTCTCAGTATGTGTCAATATGTATTACCGGAGACAATAAAACACGAAGAATAACCAGTACGTCAGCAGTGACTAAGTAGCGCATTTGCGTTGCCATAGAAGTCATTACGTACCGGGGCGGTTCATGAATACCTGCAGTGGTATTGGTTAATTTTCGTGTTTTACTGTCCCTGTTAATACATATCGACTAAAAGCATATCGCACTAGACGGATCTGGGAGCTCTGTATCGAATCGGCACGTAATATTCTGCTTCAGAAATCAATTTGTTTGTACAGGAAGCACACCCGTCGATGCTGGGCGCCGCATGAAAGACGTAATGGGCAGAATTTGTTTGCGTTGACTCCTGATACACACTGCGAAAACAAAACTGCAGATACACTACTGGCCATTAAAATTCCTACACCAAGAAGAAATACAGATGATAAATGGGTATTCATCGGACAAATATATTATCCTAGAAGTGACATGTGATTACATTTTCACGCAATTTGGGTGCATAACTCCTGAGAAATCAGTACCCCGAACAACCACCTCTGGCCGTAATAACGGCCTTGTTACACCTAGGCAATGAGTCAACAGAGCTTGGATGGCGTGTACAGCTACAGCTGCCCATGCAGCTTCAACACGCTACCACAGTTCATCAAGAGTAGTGACTGGCGTATTGTGACGAGCCAATTGCTCGGCCACCATTACCCACACGTTTTCAATTGGTCAGAGATCTGGAGAATGTGCTGGCCAGGGCAGCAGTCGAACATTTTCTGTATCCAGAAAGGCCCGTACAGGACCTGCAACATGCGGTCGTGCATTACCCTGCTGAAATGCAGAGATGGAACGAAGAGTAGAGCCACGGGTTGTAACACACCTGAAATGTAACGTCCACTGTTCAAAGTGTCGTCAGTGCGAACAAGAGGTGACCGAGACGTATAACCAATGGCACCCCATACCATCACGCCGCGAAATACGTCTGTATGGCGATGACGAATACACGCTTCCAATGTGCATTCACCGCGATGTCGCTAAACACGCATGCGACCATCATGATGCTGTAAACAGAACCTGGATTCATCCGAAAAAATGACGTTCTGCCATTCGTGTACCCAGGTTCGTCGTTGCGTACACCATCCCAGGCGCTCCTCTCTGTGATGCCGCGTCAAGGGTAACCGGAGCCATGGTCTCCGAGCTGATAGTCCATGATGCTGCAAACGTCGTCGAACTGTTCGTACAGATGGTTGTTGTCTTGCAAACGTCCCCATCTGTTGACTCAGGGATCGAGGCGTTCCTGCACGATCTGTTACAGGCATGCGGATATGATGCCTGTCATCTCGACTGCTAGTGATAAGAGGCCGTTGGTTCCAGCACAGCGTTCCGTATTACCCTCCTGAACCCATCGATTCCACATTCTGCTAACAGTCATTGGATTTCGACCAACGCGAGCAGTAATGTCGCGATACAAAAAATGGTTCAAATGGCTCTGAGTACTATGGGACTCAACATCTTAGGTCATAAGTCCCCTAGAACTTAGAACTACTTAAACCTAACTAACCTAAGGACATCACACACACCCATGCCCGAGGCAGGATTCGAACCTGCGACCGTAGCAGTCCTGCGGTTCCGGACTGCAGCGCCAGAACCTAACGGCCACCGCGGCCGGCTGTCGCGATACGATAAACCGCAATCGCGATAGGCTACAATCCGACATTTATCAAAGTCGGAAACGTCATGGTACGCATTTTTCCTCCTTACACGAGGCATCACAACAACGTTACACCAGACAAGGCTGGTCAACTTCTTTTTGTGTATGAGAAATTGGTTGGAAACTATCGTTATGTGAGCAGGTTGTGTGTGTCGCCACCGGCGCCAACCTTGTGTGAATGCTCTCAAAATCTAATCATTTGCATATCACAGCATCTTGTTCCTGTCGGTTAAATTTCGCGTCCGTAGCACGTAATCTACGTGGTGTAGCAATTTTAATGGCCAGTAGTGTATATGCTGAAACATGTCTGATGGCTATTAAAAAACACATGTCATGTTTCATATGTAATTAAATATGCTAAAAACGTTAAGAAGGTTGAGGAAGGAATTCGAATTGTGTTCTGTTGAGTGGAACAATTCCAGAAATTCCTTAAGAAACCCCGAACACCGTAAATCAGTATCTCAGCACTGAGATTTGAAATCCCGTCCTCGCAAAAGCGATCCCAGCGTCTTAACAGTCCGTAATGTAGTTTTTAATATGCAGTCTGTTGCAACAAAAAGAAAACTGAAACACTGCTACTCTTGATTGAACAACAGTGTCGGACATTGTACGTATCGATTTAATGCGCGATAGAAACACTCAATTATAATGTTATCTCCCCGAGTCACTGGTTTAGTGAGTGATGCTGTAGTGATAATAGCACTAATTGGAGACGAACCGGCAGCAGAGATACCAATTAAAGTAACGATGTACACAGAACTTCACCAGGGCCTTCTTTAAAGGCAAGAAGCTGTTAGCTCGACACATTCCGCTCCCGAGGCATGTTGGCTGAACTGATTACACGAAATATGAATGATCTAATCTGCGCTTGTAATCTAATCTAATAATTTCCTGCACACTCCGGCGTCGTCTTGGAGAAGCCAGTAATACCGACGTCGTGGGGTTCACCGTGCAGCTGCGCGCACGAGAGGGAGCCGACGAAGAAGAAGAAGACGACGAGGAAGGAGAGGTATAAGAGGGCCTCTCTGCGAGTGGGAGACGATTCAGAGCTGGAGAAGAGGCAGAGAGAAGGGGAACTGATGCTGTAGGGACGGGGGGAGACGAGTGGATGTGAGTGGCGGCGGCCGTAGAGCGGCAAGGAGGCCGGGGAGGGGGTGGGGGTGGCGGGGAGGGGCAGTCGATATCTGTGGTGGGGAGAGAGGGGAAGCGGGGAGGGGGGGGGCGTAATTGTGGTCGGCAGCGTCGGCCGCTAATTACACTACACGCGCGGTATTAATCGGCTCCATCTCTGCCCGAGGCACAAGGCGCAGCCGGGACGGGCTGTTTGCAAACGCGGGCAGCGGATCACGTGTGCAGCGCTGTGGCCGCGGGCAAACAGGCCGGTGACACGGGCAACGCAGGCAGGCAGGCGATCAGAGGCGCGCAGTTCCGTGCCGACTCTGTGGCAGTGGAACGGATGAGCAAGGGGAAGGGTTTTCTGGACATGGACTCCAACGATACGACTTTCGTTATCAGGAAAAGTTATTTGATTTAACCTATAGACGCACTTCTATTTTATTTAAAGGCTACCTTTTTCGGTACCAAGTATCATCATCCGGTCAGCCTATGATCGAAATATGACAATACGTTGCTAAAATAATTCTTTAAGAAACAATTACAAAGTTGTATATATGGTTCTCGGGCGAGACGTCGGATGTCATAGTGAAAACTCCACAATATTTCGTCAGCCCAATTGGCCGACATCTTCAGGTGCGACGAAACACACTGCTAAGACAGGACCAGGGCCCCCTATTTATGCCAGTCTTAGGCAGGAAGTGCGCATGCGTGGAGGCGCCAAATTCGATGGCCAATAGCGACGATATCAACTGATAGCTGGGAGGACAGCAGCGCCACCTACAGGATGAAGAACCAAAGACTTGGGCGGACGCGCGGAGGCTGCCGCCGCTGCTCTGCGCTGCCATCGGCCGCCCCAGCGACCTCTGTCGGAAGCCGCAAGCAAAACTGCGCGTCCACGTAGGCGCCTTGATTATCCTCCCGTTGCCAACAGAATATTTACGTTGCTGGCGAATCGTTGTCAGTCTTATGACCAATGGCATTCCTCTCTGCTCGAGGCGACTTCAATATGGCCAGTACTGGATCCCAAGCTGGACTAAGCTGAAAGCCCGTGTCTCTGTTTACAAGATTCGTCGAGCTACGTATTTCCACTGCTTCCTTAATAACACTGTCCCAGTACGAACTCGTCGATGCGAGAATTTTTGTATGTTGATAATTCATAGAATGGCTTGTACTGAGACAATGCTCGGCCACTGCAGACTCTGTTTACAAGATTCGTCGAGCTACGTATTTCCACTGCTTCCTTAATAACACTGTCCCAGTACGAACTCGTCGATGCGAGAATTTTTGTATGTTGATAATTCATAGAATGGCTTGTACTGAGACAATGCTCGGCCACTGCAGACTTTTCTGGTTGCTCCAGACGAGTGTAGCGTGCATCTCTCTTCTACAGTGCGACAAGTTTGTCCGATGTACGACATGCCGCGGCTACAAGGAATCTCGTAAACACCGGGTCTTCTTAGGCCAAGGCTGTCCTTAGATGAGCCCAAGAGAGCTCTGAGTTTTGCCGACGGACGGAAAACACATTTAACTTTATGCCTCTTTATTAATCTTCCTATTTTTGAAGAGACACCGCCGATGTATGGCAAGATGACCGTTCATCTTTGTTCTTCGCCTTCTTCCACTTCCTCACGCTGGGTAACCCGCTTCGGTTGTAAGGCACGGCGAATCTCCCGTTCGGAGTATCCATTTTGTTGGAAAATGGTACGCAGATGGACTAGCTCATTGGATAAGCTGTCTGAGTCTGATATGGCTCGTGCTCTGTGGACCAACGTCCTCAGTATGCCACTTCGTTGCGAAGGATGGTGACAGCTGGTGGCCTGTAAGTATAAGTCCGTGTGCGTTGGTTTACGGTACACAGCGTGACGCAATGTGCCATCTTCTTTTCTCCGTACCAACACGTCCAGGAATGGAAGTTCGCCGTTTTTCTCCATCTCCATCGTGAACCTGATGTTGGGATGAAGCGAGTTAAGATGCTCAAGAAAAACATTCAGCGATGCAATGCCGTGAGGCCAGATTTTTCCTGCCTAAAACTGGCATAAATAGGGGGCCCTGGTCCTGTCTTAACAGTGTGTTTCGTCGCACCTGAAGATGTCGGCCAGTTGCGCTGACGAAATATTGTGGAATTTTCACTATGACATCCAACGTCTCGCCCGAGAACCATATATACAACATGTCCGTCGAGAAAGCCTCAAGCAACACAATTACAAAGTTAGATGATTCTCATTTATTGTTCCGGCTCAGTTTGTATGTGTACTGTCATTTGGCTTGGTTGAGGACTATCTTTGCGGGCAGCGCGTTTGCGGAGTCGCGCACGCAACACGGAACTACTGTGCTGTGTAGTGGGTAGCTCTGCATGTGCGAGGCATTGTTGGTATGGACTTTGAAGTGTTGCTACAAGTGCTATTACAGTAAAGTGATGAAATATGGAATTTATTCAGAGGAAAGCGCGTCAAGAAGTAATTTCAACGTGTTTGTGTAGCTTCTCGTTGCGTGTCGTACCGTACAGTATCAATCATCCGCGCCGTGTTCGGTCTCTCAGAATGAACTAATGTGAACCAGTAATACTACACTCCTGGAAATTGAAACAAGAACACCGTGAATTCATTGTCCCAGGAAGGGGAAACTTCATTGACACATTTCTGGGGTCAGATACATCACATGATCACACTGACAGAACCACAGGCACATAGACACAGGCAATAGAGCATGCTCAATGTCGGCACTAGTACAGTGTATATCCACCTTTCGCAGCAATGCAGGCTGCTATTCTCCCATGGAGACGATCGTAGAGATGCTGGATGTAGTCCTGTGGAACGGCTTGCCATGCCATTTCCACCTGGCGCCTCAGTTGGACCAGCGTTCGTGCTGGATGTGCAGACCGCGTGAGACGACGCTTCATCCAGTCCCAAACATGCTCAATGGGGGACAGATCCGGAGATCTTGCTGGCCAGGGTAGTTGACTTACACCTTCTAGAGCACGTTGGGTGGCACGGGATACATGCGGACGTGCATTGTCCTGTTGGAACAGCAAGTTCCCTTGCCGGTCTAGGAATGGTAGAACGATGGGTTCGATGACGGTTTGGATGTACCGTGCACTATTCAGTGTCCCCTCGACGATCACCAGAGGTGTACGGCCAGTTTAGGAGATCGCTCCCCACACCATGATGCCGGGTGTTGCCCCTGTGTGCCTCGGTCGTATGCAGTCCTGATTGTGGCGCTCACCTGCACGGCGCCGAACACGCATACGACCATCATTGGCACCAAGGCAGAAGCGACTCTCATCGCTGAAGACGACACGTCTCCATTCGTCCCTCCATTCACGCCTGTCGCGACACCACTGGAGGCGGACTGCACGATGTTGGGGCGTGAGGGGAAGACGGCCTAACGGTGTGCAGGACCGTAGCCCAGCTTCAGGGAGACGGTTGCGAATGGTCCTCGCCGATACCCCAGGAGCAACAGTGTCCCTAATTTGCTGGGAAGTGGCGGTGCGGTTCCCTACGGCACTGCGTAGGATCCTACGGTCTTGGCGTGCATCCGTGCGTCGCTGCGGTCCGGTCCCAGGTCGACGGGCACGTGCACCTTCCGCCGACCGCTGGCGACAACATCGATGTACTGTGGAGACCTCACGCCCCACGTGTTGAGCAATTCGGCGGTACGTTCATCCGGCCTCCCGCATGCCCACTATACGCCCTCGCTCAAAGTCCGTCAGCTGCACATACGGTTCACGTCCACCCTGTCGCGGCATGCTACCAGTGTTAAAGACTGCGATGGAGCTCCGTATGCCACGGCAAACTGGCTGACACTGACGGCGGCGGTGCACAAATGCTGCGCAGCTAGCGCCATTCGACGGCCAACGCCGCGGTTCCTGGTGTGTCCGCTGTGCCGTGCGTGTGATCATTGCTTGTACAGCCCTGTCGCAGTGTCCGGAGCAAGTATGGTGGGTCTGACACACCGGTGTCAATGTGTTCTTTTTTTCCATTTCCAGGAGTGTAGATGTTCATATCAGATGTAGAACAGTGTTGCGTTTGACGTCGAGTGGCTCCCCTAAACCCGCTTGAATAAGTAAATTCATAATTCCATGTAAGCCAGCAGCAGTGTGGAGTAGAACAGTGCGACCGCCGCGGGATTATCAGGTACGTGGTATGGACAGGGTGCACGGTACGAAGTGAAAAAAGCAGTTAAAGGGTCCCCCATTTGTACTCCCGGGCCTGTTACAAGTCGCACATTTTAAATTAGATTTCGATCACTCTAGATTAATGGTGCCCAACCTGGGGGTTATTATCCGCTGAGTGGTAAAATGAAATTTTCTGAGGCGTAAAAACTAGACGATTCAGTTTTGTTTCAGTCACGAAACTAAATTATTTCGAAAGGATCATTATTATTATCACAATTTTGTAAAAGTCTAATATTAGTGAAATAAGTTATCAATAATTACTTTTTCTCAGTTAGTAGCATTAATGAGGCGGAGGTTAGAGGTTGCTCATACAGTCCACCCATTACGCACATATGTTGTGCTCTGTCCCGTACATCACTGATGATAAAAGTCAGACATATACGTAACAAATGCTAAATATTTCAAAGAAATATCTTCTCCGAGTTGTAGAGAGTACTGCAGTAGTTCAAAACTTGCTTTATTACTCGCTTCCAAAAATAAATGAATCAACTGGCAGTATGACACAGCAGGAACTATGTAAGGGCTACAATAGTGCTGTACACAGTGTTACTACCATTATTATTGTTATTATTAGAATTACTGTGGCTATGGTCAGACACAAAACATTAACAGCCTGAAGTCTTCCAATTTCTGCCACTTCAGAAGAAAGGTGTGCAGCAATCAAGCGATTTACAAACAGTAAGTGTAACGCACAATTTTAACTTGGTTGATTTTAAATGGGATTGCAGTGTGGGGATCAGGCAAGTGGCGCAACGGACAGGAATAATGCACGGGAAGTTTGTTTTGTAACAAGTGGCTAACATCAGTGTGGATAGTTAGCTTTCTTATCTGAGAATGAGTTGTGTATAGCACTTGTGATGCGCCACGAATTCCTTTGTCATTCATTCTAACACACACACACACACACACACACACACACACACACACACACACACACACACACAAACACAAACAAAATATAAGTCTTTCATTCTACATTTAGTTAGGTACTAAAGTTGGGGAGGGTGGGGTACTAGCTAACCTCTAATTGTCTAACATATACCTGTTTGAAACACAGACCACAGCTGCAAAACGCAGTACTTTGATACGTGGTACTGAATACGCGAGACGGTTTGCTGACGCATCTACTTAGATAAATTTGACGCCTATGTACAGTTCTTTTCATTTCTACTTGCTGTAGATGCGAGTTCCCTCTACGTTGATCGACCCTTTTTCCGTCTGAAAAATAGTTTTAACATGACGGGTGCATATAGGTTGACCTTTCTGTATCAGCAAAATTACATTTACTTTCATAAATAAAAGCGGACAGTACAAACTTGGTTAGAGAATCGTGTCATCACATGCACAGGAAAAAAAAACTTAATAATGAAAATAGGGATGTCAAATGGCACATTGCTGCTAATACAAAACGAATTAACAAGGAAGCAGTTTAAGTAAAGCATAATATTAACGTAGCTATAGCTCGCTTGTCTCATCACAAAGTGAAGACTAGCACACGTTGCCCATCAGACGTGCAGTACGTCAACTTTTCATATCCTCAATATAATACTAAATTATGTCCAACAAATGATAAGTTATAACCATAAGACACACTACCAACTGAAACGCAAAGTATGTGTAAATGAAGCCAACAGTTTGTGGAGTAGTTGCGAGAATGATAATAATATGGACGCAAAGAAAAGCTAAAACAAAGCCTTGAAAATTCTCCTTGTTGAACATCGCATGGTCCAGAACGGTTCGAGTTAAAACAATAACCATATAAATACAGTGTGATTTAACTGACCCTACCGTTGGGTTTCACGTAGTCTGCAATGCTCTTCACACCCAAACTATCAGTCCTACAGAAAAAATTAACAGGGCCTTTTTATAGTAATTTTAATGTAGTTAAACTGTGTACTGGGATGTGGTTTTACTAGAGGCCATTGTTTTCCAATTATTCAGGAAAAGCGTACAAAAATGACATTCAAACGCGTTTTTCCTGATTAACTCGAAAGCTGTGGCAGCCAGCAGAAACGTATCCAAGTATAAAAGGTAACGTAATCGAATTTCCCACAAAAAGGCCCTGTTCACGTTTTCTGTTTGCACATAGCGATTGAGAGAAAGTGAAAATCTCGAATATGGTCCTCGAAGGTGTTGCAGGTTGCATAAATCTGGTAAGAGCTGGGGCAGCTATACAGGTTGAGTCACCTAACATTACCGCTGGATACATTTCGTAAACCACATCAAATACTGACGAATTGATTCCACAGAGCCAACGTGAGGAGAGGGGCTAGTGTAATTGTTTAATACAAACCATAAAAAAAAATGCCCGGAAGTATGTTCTGTAACATAAACCTACGTTTTTTTTTAATGGAACCACGTTAGTTTTGTTAACACATCTGAACATATAAACAAATACGTAATCAATGCCGTTTGTTGCATTGTAAAATGTTAATTACATCCGGAGATATTGTAACCTAAAGTTGACGCTTGAGTACCACTCCTCCGCTGTTCGATCGTGTGTATCGGACAGCACCGAATTACGTAGGGATCCAAAGGGAACGGTGATGGGTCTTAGGTACAGAAGAGACTGGAACAGCACATTACGTCAACATGCTAACACCTTTTTATTGGTCTTTTTCACTGACGCACATGTACATTACCATGAGGGGCGAGGTACACGTACACACGTGGTTTCAGTTTTCAATTACGGAGTGGAATAGTGGAATAGACTGTGTCCCGACATGTCAGGCCAATAGTTGTTCAATGTGGTGGCCATCATTTGCTGCACACAATTGCAATCTCTGGCGTAATGAATGTCGTACACGCCGAAGTACATATAGTGTTTTGTCGCCGCAAGCTGCCACAATACGTTGTTTCATATCCTCTGGGGTTGTAGGCACATCAAATGGTTCAAATGGCTCTGAGCACTATGGGACTTAACATCTGAGGTCATCAGTCTCCTAGACCTTAGAACTACGTAAACCTAACTAACCTAAGGACATCACACACATCCATGCCCTAAGCAGGATTCGAACCTGCGACCGTAGCAGCCGCGCGGTTCCGGACTGAAGCGTCTAGAACCGCTCGGCCACCGCGGCCGGCTGTAGGCACATCACGGTACACATTCTCCTTTAACGTACCCCACGGAAAGAAGTCCAGAGGAATAAGATCAGGAGAACGGACTGGCCAATTTATGCGTCCTCCACGTCCTATGAAGCGCTCGTCGAACATCCTGTCAAGAGTCAGCCTAGTGTTAATTGCGGAATGTGCAGGTGCACAATCATGCTGATACTACATACGTCGACGCGTTTCCAGTGGGACATTTTCGAGCAACGTTGGCAGATCATTCTGTAGAAACGCGATGTATGTTGCAATGCTCTCCGTTACACACGATCGAACAGCGGAGGAGTGGTACTCAAGCGTCAACTTTAGGTTATAATATCTCCGGATGTAATTAACATTTTACAGTGCAACAAACGGCACTGATTACGTATTTGTTTATATGTTCAGATGTGTTAACAAAACTAACGTGGTTCCATTTTTAAAAAAAACGTAAGTTTATGTTAAAGAACATATTTCCGTGCATTTTTTTAATGGTTTGTATTAAACAATTACACTAGCCCCTCTCCTCACGTTGGCTCTGTGGAATCGGTTCGTCAGTATTTGATGTGGTTTACGAAATATATCCAGCGGTAACGTTTGGTGACTCACCCTGTATATATGGTTATATTTGAGACGTGGTAGTACTTATCGAAACAAAAAGTCCGCCAGACCCGATTCCAAGACAATGCACCCTTCTGTTCTCCGGCATAAGGAATGACGCACCATTTGAAGTATATCCAGTTGTTGTACCTGCTGGCATGCAAAGAAGATGTAACCCTGTGGGGTCCGCACATCGTTGATTGGCATGGTGCAGACCAGTTCCTTCCAAGTGTCCCCATAACCAAAACTCTAGGGAATTGAGGTTTGCATAAAGAGTTAGCCAAGGCGTGGCGCCCACTCGACAAATCCAGCTGTCCTGAAATGTCTGCGTCAAATGTTTGTGCAAATTGTGAAGAAAGTGTGCTGGTGTGTCATAATGCATGAATCACATTTGTATTCTTCGCTGCAATACCGCAGCCTCCAACCAGATGCGCAGTACATTAATGAGAAAGTCCAGATAATGTGCCCCAGTTAACCTTTGTGGTTGCACGTATCTCTCACTCTCTCCTTAGCGTTCACAGGCTCAGTAGACGACGCGCTGACGTCAACGATCTGCTTTCACCGCCTTCTATCTCTCGCAGCCTCTCTCCACCCTGCGAAAATTCCCAATGCTGCGATGTCCTTCTCTATGTCATCTTTCCACCTTGTACGGGGTCGTCCCAATGGTCTTGTTGTCTAGAGAGCTCCATCAAATGCTTTCTTGGTGATTCTGTTGTCTGCCATTTGAGCCAGATGTCCAGCCCACTGCAGTCTCGTACTTTTTAGTTTCTGGATGATAGTGGGTTGCTTCATTAACTAATAGATTTCATCGTTCTTTCGAATTCTCCATACACCATTCTCCAACACAGGTCCCCAGATTTTTCTCATTACTTTTCTTTCGAAAACATTCAGTTTTTCTCTTTCAGTTCTTTGTAAGCGTCCAGCTTTCTGAACCGTACGGTACTGTGGGGCAGATGATAGTGCTGCCTAGTAGAGATGGGTAGTAAGTGAACGAGCGGGTGCAAAGGAAGGGTTCACCAAAATGAACGAAAGGACCGAGGAACGAATTCCAAGGATCGATCGGTTCATAGTGCACGTCGGTCGCGGCGGCCTACTTATACTTCCTGGGAACGAGGAACGATCGGTTCATAGTTCACGGCGGTCGCGGCGGTCTACTTATAGTTTCCGTGAACGAGAAACGATCGGTCCATAGTTCACTAGTTCACTTCGGTCGCGGCGGTCACTTCGGCAGTTCTCGTTCCAGCCTCGGTCGCGTGCTCGTCTCAGTCTCGGTCTCCCTCGGCAGCACCCGTCGTTCTTCGCATGACCACCTGTCTCAGTTCCACTGTCGACTGCTCCTAGTTAGTTCAGTATCCAGTTGATCGTTTCGTTCACTGCGCTCGCCTATTTTACATGTGTAGCAAACTGTTCTTGCACTTGGTTCTGGCTATTCAGCGTCCACGACCGGTAATCAAAAACTACTTTATATTTACGTAAATTACATAAAAATTATGTTGTATGTAATAGGTACGTCTTTTTAGGTAACAAAAGGGCATATCAGCTCACTTCATTATATTGATGAACAGCAGAAGACATACTTATAACAAGGCAGGGTTTTTTTTTGTTATTCATACATTTTTTGGTTTCATCGACTTGATTTAGCAGCTGTCTTTCAATAATTTGCTTAATTTTTAGTGTAAGAAAACTCATATAAGAAGATTTTCGTGTATCTTTCATATACAAAACTTTACATTTAGGAAGGCTCTAATTATTTTTAAGTTTGGTTGTTTCTCATTTGCATTACCTGCTAGTTTGGTTTCTTTGAAAAAAAAAAGTGGGTTGTGGGTTATTTTGGCCCCGTACGAAAAGCGGTGCCTCTCCATTTGAAAAGATATACATTGCCATAAAAACGTATTTACATATTATCTCAAAAACAATTGTTCAGAAGGAGCTTTCAAACCAAAAACTTTATTACTGAGAACTTTATTATTATTATTATTGCTGCATTAACTTCAATAATGCAACATAAAAACCTAATTTTTACTAAGCGTTTGACGCAAGTATGAGAAAACCACATTTTATTTTATGCTTCCGTAATGTCTCTACTTTGCCTACGAACTCACAGACAACGTGAAGTATATATAGGGTGTAAACGATTATTGTTTGCAACGTAGCATAGCTATGTAGTGGAAGTCGAAACGAAGAATTTTATACAAGACACTTGTGGTCTATGAAGTTGGGAAACAGCCACCAACAGGTTTACAAGACTACACGAGCAATAGCAAGTGCGCGTCGCATGATATTTTCATGTTCTCTTCTCTTGAAAGCCAACAGCGGACACGGAAATGGACAATAGCTACTCGAGAGGAAAAAGAGCAAGCGTGTTACTGTGAAAAGTACACTACTGGCCATTAAAATTGCTACACCACGGAGATGACGCACAACAGACACGAAATTTAACCGACAGCAAGAAGATGCTGTGATACGCAAATGATTAGCTTTTCAGAGTACTCACACAAGATTGGCGCCGGTCGCGACACCTACAACGTGCTGATATGAGGAAAGTTACCAAACGATTTCTCATACACAAAGAGCAGTTGACCGGCGTTGCCTGGTGAAACGTTGTTGTGATGCCTCGTGTAAGGCGGAGAGATGCGTACCATCCCGTTTCCGACTTTGATAAAGGTCGGATAGTAGCCTACCGCTATTGCGGTTTATTGAATCGCGACATTGCTGCTCGCATTGGTCGAGATCCAATGACGGTTATCAGAATATGGAATCGGTGGGTTCAGGAGGTAATACGGAACGCCGTGCTGGATCATTAGCAGTCGAGATGACAGGCATCTTATCCGCATGGCTGTAACGGATCGTGCAGCCACGTCTCGATCCCTGAGACAACAGATGGGAACGTTTGCAAGACAACAACCATCTGCACGAACAGTTCGACGACGTTTGTAGCAACATGGACTATCAGCTCGGAGACCCTTGACCCTGCATCACAGACAGGAGAGCCTGTGATGGTGTACTCAACGACGAACCTGGGTGCACGAATGGCAAAACGTCATTTTGTCGGACGAATCCAAGCTGTGTTTACAGCATCATGATGGTCGCATCCGTGTTTGGCGACATCGTGCTGAACACACATTGGAAGCGTGTATTCGTCATCGCCATACTGGCGTATCACCCAGCGTGATGGTATGGGGTGTCATTGGTTACACGTCTCGATCACCGCTTGTTCGCATTTACGGCACTTTGAGCAGTGGATGTTTCATTTCAGATGTATCACGACCCGTGACTCTACTCTTCATTCGACTCTGCGAAACCATACATTTCAGCAGGATAATGCACAATCGAATGTTGCAGGTCCTGTACGGGCCTTGCTGGATACAGAGAATGTTTGACTGCTGCCCTGGCCAGCACATTCTCCAGAGCTCTCACCAACTGAAAACGTCTGGTCAATGCTGGCCGAGCAACTGGCTCGTCAAATTACGCCAGTCACTACACTTGATGAACTGTGGTATCGTGTTGAAGCTGCATGGGCAGCTGTACCTGTACACGCCATCCAAGCTCTGTTTGACTCAAAGCACATGCGTATCAAGGCCGTTATTACGGACAGAGATGTTCTGGGTACTAATTTCTCAGGATCTGTGCTCCCAAATTGCGTGAAAATGTAATCAAATGCTTCAAATGGCTCTGAGCACTAAGGGACATCTGAGGTCATCAGTCCCCTAGAACTTAGAACCACTTAAATCTAACTAATCTATGGACATCACACACATCCATGCCCGAGGCAGGATTCGAACCTGCGACCGTAGCGGTCATGTGGCTCCAGACTGAAGCGCCTAGAACCGCACGGCCCTACCGGCCGGCGAAAATGTAATCACATGTCAGTTCTAGTATAATATATTTGTCCAATGAATACCCGTTCATCATCTGCATTTCTTCTTGGTGCAGCAATTTTAATGAAGAGTAGTGTAACATCAGCGATCGAGAAAGGTAAAATCAGCAGAATTGGACGAGGAAACCTGGCACACTTTTCCTCCTGGCTTACGCCACCAGAAGGTCCTGTCAAGTGACGCGTAGTCCTCACTGCTTGTGCTGTGGGCGCTAAAGTGGACAGGTCTGGATACCCAATGCTGGTGCGTCATCGCGATCTCGATGTCCGAGTCTGGCGATAATATTTACGTTTGAGGTACTATTCATATTTGGGGAAGTGTCCCAGTGTAACTTTCCTGCAGGAAATTCCACATCTGCTCCAGGACTCGACACGGTTTCAGTCTGCTTCGTCGGACAGTGCTGTGGGAAATTCGGCGTTGTAAATCAGTTCCACTTGCCGGCGGACGAGCGCCGAATTGATTGCACACAGTGGGGACGTCATATGAGCTGCCTCGTAATCGGAAACGATAAACATTAGTGCGCCGCTAAATGTCAGTGGCGCGGCCGTTTACGAACCCGTTCCGCCGCGTTGCGTGTGGGCAGCGAGTTATGCGTGGCGGCGCTGCCCGGCTGTGCGCACCCCGGCACACCTCGGTGCCCGCGTTAAGCGCGCCTCTAGCTGCCGCTGTTTACTGCCGACGCGTTACGCTCTGTCAGCACACGGCGTTATGCAAGGTGGCTACACAACAACTTAGGCGTGTTGTCCTTTTGTCCCTCTTGTACAGTCGCTTTGCGTCTTTTATTTGAAGGTGAAAGGTGGTAATGTGTCCGCGAACAACCATCACTCTTAACAGTTTACGTTAACTTACCGATGGGTACAATGACCGAGATTCGAAACCGGGTCTCCTGCTTACTAATCACGTGTGCTAACTACTACGCCACCCTGGCACAGTGGCTTTGGTCAACTGCATGGACTACACGTCTCCCCCCTCAATCCAATTTCCCATTCACACCCCCAACCCACTTGGTGTTTCCCCTCACTTGGAACGTCATTGCAGAAGCTCCCCGACTGCATCAGAAGAGCACCTCAGCGTCTGTCAAAACTGGGGACTCTTACCGAAAACCCAGGTATAAGTGCTTTAATCTAAGGAAACTGCATACCGGGTGACCAAAAATTCAGTTTAAATTTGAAAACTTGTTGTAACCGCAGAAAAGCCAAGTCTAAATGCAGTTGTTCTCAGACGATACACCAGAAATCATACGGGGAGATAGAGTTAACAGGGGACGCCAGGCGTGTCAGAGGGGTCACAAAAGATAACGACGCAGCCAGATAGCCGAGGCGGCTGTCCAAGCGGCCAGGCAACTGCGCGTGATAAGCAAGGAAGCAGACTCAGCTATTAAGATAAAAAGGGCGCTCTGGGCAGGTCCCTTAATAAGCAATAACTTACAGTGTCAACACTCTTGGCTAGAGGGAGAAGTCTGGGAGCGGAGAGAGAAAGAAAGAGGGCCCTAGGTGGGGACCGCACTACGTCATGAGGAGCCAATGAAGGGCTCAGGACGCAGTGCGTGACCATATAGGGAGAGGCCCCTCTACCCCTCCACCCAGCTTCTGAAGAAAAGTACTGAAGTTAATACTAAAACAATCCCTAATAAGGAAAAGTTGCACTCGACGCTACGTCATGCCAAGCGCTGGCGGGGTCGAAGGGGAAGAGCTAACAAAACTCGGAGGCACGCCGCTCCGGGGATTTCTCTCTCTCTCGGGTTTAGGCAGCGACGGTAGTCAGCGTGAGTAGCAGCCGACTTGGGCTGAGGGCGGGCTGCAGGCAGACAGTTGGAGATAGTCGCCGATGAGCGTTTAGGCAGCGACCGCGGGACTCTGACGTAGGGTGCTAGTGTGGGCAGCAAAGTGCTGGAAAGTTCTATCAGGCAGCCAGAACGGTGGAAGTCAGTCACTGTCTCTGTAATGGGCTTGGCTATTCTGTAGGTACAATCACTACGCAGTTAGGGTGATCTGTATTCTTTATGAATAAATTAGAACTTTTATAACGTCCATACGAGTTTACTTCTACCAACATCCTAGCCTTGTACCTTCACACCAGGGAATTTAACATCTTAGCCAGATCAAAAGTCTCCCTCTCAATTAGGTCAACCGGCTAATTCCCGTTTACGAACCGTGTCGCTCAATCCCTCGCAAAACCCACGCTTGGGACGCGACAAACTTAATAAAACACGGAATAATGTAGATAGAGAGGTAAAAATTGACACACATGCTTGGAATGACATGGGCTTTTATTAGAACCAGAAAAAAGTTCACAAAATGTCCGATAGGTGGCTCTGGATAGCAAAACGTCAGTGACTGCGCATGACAATCGTGTATAAAAGGAGCTGTAATGAGAGAGAGAATCAATCCTTCCAAAACCCAGGCGATCATTGTAGGCAAAACCACCCTTTTCTTCCGCCTCCTTGATTTCTATCTCACCATCTATGGCCGTCCTATCACCCTCACCCCCACCCCTTAAGGACATTGGCGTCACCCTCGACCGTCGACTCTCCTGGACCCCCCATCTCCCAATCCAAGCCAAGGCACGCTCCTGACTCCGTATCCTCAAGCTCCTTTCCGGCTGTATGTGGGGTCTGGACCCTCCACCATCCTCCACACCTATAAATCCCTCATCCGCCCTATCCTTTGTTATGCCCATCCCGGCTGGATCTCCGCCCCCCCCCCCCCTACCTTTCATAAATCCCTTCAAATCCTTGAACGCAATGCTCTCCGCCTCACCTATCGCATCTGTCTCTCCTCCTCCTCGCGGATCCTGTACGATCTCATTCCGTTCCCCCACCTCCTCCATTTCCTTGAAAGGATACAGATCCTGTACACCTCCCACAAACTCGATCCTCCTCACCTGCTTGTCTCGCCCATCCTCTCCCGCCCCCACCCACTGCTGCACCTGTATTCCCACGTCCCACCCGGTCTCCATCTCTCCACCCTCCTTACCCTCTTCCAAAGTGGCTTCCGCCAGCTTCCCCTCCCTGATGATGTCCTCCTCCCCTCCATATATCCCTCCTACCAACTTTGATCCTCCCTCCCTCTTCCTGTATATGTTCCTTTGGGCACCCTCCCTCCCTCCTCCCTTTCTCCCCACTCCTCCCCTGGGCTTCCCCTCACATGCCCCTCTACTCCTCCTCCCATCTCCTTAGCCATTGGCATCTTTGTTCTTCCCTCTCCACCCTCTCCACCCCCCCCCCCCCTCACCCTTATTCCCCTCTTGGCAGGTCCCTGGACTCGCACACGCTGCTTGGACTTTCGCGCGCCGGAGATCATTGCCATCAGTGTCTCGTGTGTGCCGTTGTGTTTAGTGTTCAGTGTTCATCTTCGCACTCCATAGTTCACATGTGCCATCGCCATCTGCAGTGTTTGTGTCAACAGTTTGCAGTGTGGATTATCGTCGAGTGTGAACGGCTCCATGTTTGTCTTTATGTGTCAACTGTTTTATTGCCCACAGTTCTGTAACTTATATGTATTCCTTCTCTTTTTTTCTCATTGTGCATTCTATGGCTGAAGAGTAACATAGAACGCTGCTGACAGCCTGCTTGTTGTACAGGTTTTCAAATAACAATAAAGAAGAAAAAAGAGAGAGAGAGAGAGAGTCAGAGTCCGCAGCTCATGGTCGTGCAGTAGCGTTCTCGCTTCCCGCGCCCGGGTTCCCGGGTTCGATTCCCGGCGGGATCAGGCATTTTCTCTGCATGATGATGACTTGGTGTTGTGTGATGTCCGGGTTAGTTAGGTTTAAGTTGTTGTAAGTTCTAGGGGACTGATGACCATAGATGTTAAGTCCCATAGTGCTCAGAGCCATTTGAAGAGAATCAGATGCGCCAGCAGTCGCAGCATGTTAACGTTACCTGAAAAGGTGCTTTTAGAGAAGCTGTATTATCGGAAGGGAGAATGTGCTAGTTCAGCCTTACGATCCTATCGCCTTAGGAAAGGGATTCGAACGGGTAAAGGTCCGTTGAAAAAATGCAGCTGTGGCGAGAGTGATTTCGAATTTCGAAGCCACGGGTTGTTTAGGCGATAGACCCCGTAATGGCCTGAAAGCACAAGGCGTAATGCTGCTGAGACAGTTCAGGAAGAAATGGAGACTGTAGCGGTTTCGCCTTTGCACGGGGAAGTAAGCGCTCGTGCAGTCGCACGTCGCACCGGCATTCCATACGCTACTGTTTGGTTGGCACTTAGGCGTGCCCTCCGATGCTATCCGTACAAAATCCATCGGGATACTGAACTGTTAGTTGTCGATTTAGTGAGTAACGTGTTGTGGACCAACGAAGCTCATTTCACGCTCCGAGGGACTGTCAACGCCCACAACCGCAGAATTTGGGATACCGAAAATCCTAGAACTGTCGTGGAAACTCCATTGCACGACGAGAAAGTCACGGTATGGGTTGGATTTACTACATCTACCGTTATAGGGCCTTTTTTCTTCGAGGAAATGCGTGATTCTGGTTTTGTAACTGCTACCGTGACGGGTGAGAGGTATGCCGATATGTTACGGAACCGCTTCATCGCCAGCCTGGCTGATAAACACCTGCTGGAACGTGCGATGTTTATGCAGGATGGCGCTCCACCCCATAGATGCGTGGTAGATCTCCTGCGGGTGTCGTTTGGTGATGATCGTGTGCTCAGCCGCCACTTTCGTCTTGCTTGGCCTCCCAGGTCCCCAGACCTCAGTCCGTGCGATTATTGGCTTTGGGGTTACCTGAAGTCGCAAGTGTATCGTGATCGACCGACATCTGCCGGCCGCGGTGGTCTAGCGGTTCAGGCGCTCAGTCCGGAACCGCGCGACTGCTACGGTCGCAGGTTCGAATCCTGCCTCAGGCATGGACGTGTGTGATGTCCTTAGGTTAGTTAGGTTTAATGAGTTCTAAGTTCTAGGGGACTGATGACCACAGATGTTAAGTCCCATAGTGCTCAGAGCCATTTGAACCATTTTGACTGACATCTCTAGGGATGCTGAAAGACAACACCCGACGCCAATGCTTCACCATAACTCCGGACATGCTTTACAGTGCTGTTCACAATATTATTCCTCGACTACAGCTATAGTTGAGGAATGATGGTGGACATATTGAGCATTTCCGATAAAGAACATCATCTTTGCTTTGTCTTACTTTGTTGTGCTAATTATTGCTATTCTGATCAGATGAAGCGTCATCTGTCGGACATTTTTTGAATTTTTGTATTTTTTGGTTCTAATGAAACCCCATGTAATTCCAAGCATGTGTGTCAAATTTTTACATCTCTATCTACATTGTTGCGTGATTTATTCAGTTTTCAAAATTATAGTGACTTTTCATCACCCAGTAGTTTCAGAAACATTTTCAACTCTCAGCCATCTATGATAAGCCTACGCACACTGAAGCGACGAGTGAAAATTTATACCAAGCTGGGATTCAAACACAGGTCTCCTGCTCTCTGAGCAGATATTATAACTACTACATCAACCTGATGGCAGGTTTTGCACAACTGCACTGACTATTCTATAACGCCACCTTCCTCAATATGAATTTCCTACCACGCTTCAGCCCACTTGGTAATCCCCAGAGCCACTGTGCCTGGGTGGTCAGTACATCTACCTAGCGAACGGGGGACCTGTGTTCAAGTACTGGCATTGACACAACTTTTCAGCTATCGCTTCAGTCCGCATATACAGGATGAAGAAAAATCCGCGGACTCGGAATTCGCAGCACCAGTCCTCACATACTAGCAATACAAAAATGTCTCTCACGAAATTTCATCCTCCGCATATTCTTGGCAGTAAATGGACGGTAAAGGTTGGCAATCTGGCAACACTGTGATTTCGTGTACGGTAATTACCTCTGTTAGAACGTGATGGAAATATATTTCAGTTGATGCAGAGGATAGCCTTTTAGGTTAGCATGCATGAGGTCCAGGGTTCGATTCTGGATCGAGACTTATTTGTTTTTATTTGTTAAGAGTTTGTCCTACCCCAATAGTCCCGTCGATTAATACCAACTACAGGATGCGTCAAAAAATATATACACACTTTGAACAGTCATAGACAATTTATTTCCTGTTCTACAAGCTTAAATATCTGTGAGAAAGTAATGTTATGTTTCTTCAACAGGTGGCAGCAGTTGCAAGGATGTAACTGCAACATGGCGTACGTACGTTTGAGCTTTGAAGCGCGGAAGCAGATAATTAAGTGATACTGGAAATTTGAGAATGTAGCTGCGGATCGAAGGCAGTGGAGAAGTGAGTATGGTACAAAACCACTTTCAAGGTTAACAATTACACGTCTACGAGACAAATTCGAAATTCATGGAACAGTGTGTCATGTGCATAAAGGTCGACCAGGGCGACCTCTTACAGCTACAAGTGATGATTCCACAACTGCGGTCTTGGAACTGTTTCAGCGTTCGCCTCAAAAATCTTCAGGGCAAGCGGCACGTGAGAGTAATGTAAGTGTTAGTAGTGTGCTGCGCATTCTGAAGAAAGGCAAGTTTCGTGTGTACATTCGAAGACTGGTGCAACAGCTAAGTGACGATGATCCAGATCGAAGGTTAGAATCTTGTGAATGGGTTCAGGAGATGGTGAGACGTGAACTGGGATGTATGGATGGCATAATTTGGTCGGATGAAGCCCAATTAAAACTCAATGGAGCTGTCAATAGGCACAATTGTGTGTACTGCGTTGAAGATAATCCTCACATTACAGTTGAAAAGGCTGTGAATTTGCCTGGTGTAAATGTGTGGTGTGGTTTGTCTGCAAGGGGACTCATTGGGCCTTTCCGCTTTGAAGGTACTGTTACTGGAGAAACGTACCTAACAATACTTGCTGACTCCATATTCCCTGCCATTCGTGCATTATACAGTAATGATGAGTTTTATTTCCAACAAGATGGCGCCCTGCCGCACTATCATAGGGACGTACGAGCATACCTGGATTGCAATGTGCCAGACCAGTACATAGGACGCAGGGGACCAATCGAGTTTCCTCCACGCTCTCCAGACCTCACGCCACTGGATTTCTTCTTTTGGGGCACAGTAAAAGATGAGGTTTAAAAACGTAAACCACGTAACCTAGACACACTTTGGAATGAGATTCAGGCGGTGTGCGCAGAAATCTCATTGGACACTTTGGTACGATGTACGGAATCAGTGGTGACTCGTACTCAGAAATGTATTGATGCTGAAGGCACCAGTTTGAACATTAATCACATTTGCAAAGTACATTTATTTTTCCAACTGGACTTTAAGCTTTCCACATTTGCAAAGTACATTTATTTTTCCAACTGGACTTTAAGCTTTCCATTTCCAGAAATTTAACACTGTACAACGGGAAGTAAATTTTCTATGAAGCTTCAAAGTGTGTACACATTTTTTTGACGGACCCTGTATTATTCTTGCCACTTTCAGGTCCATTACCGTCTTACATCACCAGTAGGGCTAGCAACGTGTTTTGCAAATAATTTTGACGGGACTATTGGGGAGAGGGTACACAGAAAACAGGTTTCGGATCCAGTAGATGAAGTGGTCCGAAACCATTCACTTCCAAGACGTGCAGAAGGCTTCATTAAAAGCTGACCAATGAAAAAGATTGTATTTCCACTTTTGTGTTCGTGGTACGTAACTAAATGTTTTGTAGAAGATCCACTGTACTCATGGTATGATGATTAAGACGCCAGATGCCGTACCACACAGACTACTTTTAGCAAATAAAAACAAATAAGCTTCGATCCAGAATCGAATCCTTGATCTTCTGAATGCCAACCCCAAACACAATCCACTGCACAGCCCTACTGCTATGTCAGAGGCGGTTACCAATCACGTGAT
Organism: Schistocerca gregaria; assembly: GCF_023897955.1. Taxonomy (NCBI): domain Eukaryota; kingdom Metazoa; phylum Arthropoda; class Insecta; order Orthoptera; family Acrididae; genus Schistocerca; species Schistocerca gregaria. Next base: position 1,153,889,601 of record NC_064920.1, on the reverse strand, counting down.
TACAGCCTCTGTATATATATGAGACTTGAAGAGGTTTCTGAAACCATAATTTGAAAATGATTTATTCATTGTCATCCAAAGCATCTTACCTGCTACGCAACCGACGTCACAAAATAATTGACCAAGGAAACCATGTGTACGTTTGCACATGACACTACTGTTCGGAAAATGCTACATCTTTTGCTAACACGTCGGTGACTGAATACCCGCATTCGAGTTACTCTGCCTTGTATATATGCTGCAAAGTCCTCAAACGGAAACTTTTTCATCGCCCCTTATATTTGCTAATCCTAATGCAACATTATGTTCGAGGCGACATATTCCTTTCAGGTTTAACACCAGATCTTGCAGAGTGACGATCACTATCCAGGATTACGTACCACGAACACAAAAGTGGAAATACAATCTTTTTCATTGGTCAGCTTTTAATGAAGCCTTCTGCACGTCGTGGAAGTGAATGGTTTCGGAGCACTTCATCTACTGGACCCGAAACCTGTTTTCTGTGTACCCTCTCCCCAATGGTCCCACGCAGATGCCAGATCTGATATTCGTAAGAGTAATCCTCAGGTGTAATCCACCTACGAAGGAGATGGGTTACTAAACAATCGTGCTACTGACACTCGAGTTGTTCATCTGTCTTCGATCCTCAATAGATAGGATTTATACAGGAAACCGAATGTAGAGGAGTACGTTTGGTGTAGCACAATCTGTAACCGTGAAAGAATCGCAGAGGTGCTCATACCGGGTAGGCCATTGACGTCGACAACTGAGGACAATTTGGAAGTTGTTGAGTGTATGTTCATGGAAAACAGAGGAATCACAGTGGACGAAATCGCCAAATTTTACATATCGGTCATGGATCAGCGAATTCCATCTCACACGACAGGCTACATTTTCGGAAAGTATGTGCAAGGTGTGCACCGAAAGAATCATCAGCGCAGAGGCGAAAAGGGTGGACATTTCTCGTGAGCATTTGGCTCTTTATCATGGCGAGGGAGATGGGCTGTTGTAGCAAATCATTACTGTGGACGAAACGTAGGTGCGTCATCACGAACGGGAAAGCAAGGCTGCAATCTGGTTTGGGGACATGCACCGCCACCAGCAGTTAAGAAATTTAAATGTCGATCAGCAGCTGGTAAGATTATCCTAACAGTATTCTGGGACATGGAAAGTGTGGCACCCTTTCATTTCATCCCAAGAGGAGAAACTGTGAACAATGAGATCTACTGTGATGTGTTGCGAACTAAACTGAAACCAGCAATCAGATCCAAGCGTCGCGCAAAACTACGAAAAGGTGTCAACCTGTAGCGAGGTAACTATCGGCCACATTCTGCCAAACGGACGTCTGAAACAGGAAGGGACTTGGGATTCGAATTGCTGGAGCACCGCCATAGTGTTCACATCTGACTCCAAACGATTTCCGTATGTTTGGAACATTGAAGGAAGCGCTCAGGGAAGAAGATTTGTAACCGATAAAAGTCAATCATGCGGTGCCAAGTTGGTTACAGGTGCAATCAAAAAACTTTCGTTCCAACGGAATCAAAAAACTTGTGAAACGTCGGTGTAAGTGCGCTGAAGTGCAGAGAGGTGATGTAGAAAAATAATGTCTGTTTCAATTTTGTAATGTATGTTTCCTTCTCTCAAAAGTCCCTCTACTTCTTGACTTTCCGTCGCATATTTCGTGAAAAGACGAGGAAGTTAAAATTACAGCTACTCGAGCCCACATGGACCGTTACTAACAATCGTGGTTCTCACGCACTGTTTGCGACGTACAGCAAAGGCGGACGTTACAGCAGTATATTATAGGATGGCTTGCGGAATGTAGATGTAGCGATAGAGGTTATGTTCAAAATATCTTATACACGTGCTTTTTCGCAGTCCACTGAAAACACTGCACCTCTGCTACACTAAAGATCCAAAGAAACTGGTACAGGTATGTGTATTCAAAAACAGAGATATGTAAAGAGGACTACGGCGCTGCGGTCGCAACGCAACGCCTATACAATACAACATGTGTGTAGCGCAGTTCTTAAATCGGTTACTGCTGCTAAATGGCAGATTATCAATATTTCTGTGAGTTAGAACGTCGGTGTACGAGTGATGGGACACAGCATCTCCGAGGTAGCGATGAACTGGAGATTTTTCGGTACGACCATTTGATGAGTGTACCGTGAATATCAGGAATCGGCTAAAACATCAAATCTCAGACATCGCTGCGCCCGGAAAAGGATCCTGCAAGAACGGGACCAACGATGACTGAAGAGAATCGTTCAACGTAACCCAAGAGCAACTCTTCCACAAATTGCTGTTTATTTCACTTCTGGACCATCAACAAGTGTCAGCGTAAGAACCATTCAAAGAAACACCATTGATATGGGCTCTCGGAGCTGAAGGCCCACTCGTGTATCCTCGATGACTGCACGACACAAAGCTTTACGCCTCGCCTGGTCGGACGAGTCTCGTTTCAAATTGTATTGTATTGTATGGACGTGTACGGGTATGGAGAAAACCTCATGAATCCATGGAGTCTGCATGTCAGCAGTGGACTGTTCAAGTCGGTGGAGGCTCTGTAATGGAGTGAGGTGTGTGCTGTTGGAGTGATATGGGATCCCTGATACATCTAGATACGGCTCTGACAGGTGACACGCACATAAGCATCCTGTGTGATCACTTGCACCCATTCATGTCCACTGTGCATTCCGACGGACTTGGGCGATTCCAGCAGGATTTTGTGACACCTCACAGGTCTAGAATTGCTACAGAGTGGCTCCAGGAATACTCTTCTGATTGTAAACACTTTTGGCTGGCCACCAAGCTTACCAGACATGAACATTACTGAGCATATCTGAGTCGCGGGATGCCTTGCCTTGCAACGTGCTGTTCAGAAGAGACCTCCACCCCCTCCCCCCCCCCGCCCCCTCTTACTCTTACAGAGTTATTAGAACAGGTGGTACGTTTCAATTTACAGTCAGGAGTATAGTTAATTACAACTCGTCATAATCAGCTATTTGACAACAAAAAATGGATAAAATTCTCTCTAGAGTTTTTCGGGCATTACGGTTTAAAGTTATACGAAGTGAACTCGGTTTCGGGCGAGAAAATTTTGGCTGATGTTTAGGGATACCCCATCCTTGTTTTGGTATAAGGGGCCCTTCTGTGTGCGCCGGCTTCTTGTAGAATAACTGCACTTTGTCCCTTTTCTCGCCCCCATTTTGTCTTCTGATCTATGTTGCACGGAAAAATCTGTAAAACATTGCCAATGTAAACACTACGCACTGTGTGTCTTATTAGAAAAGGAACTTGTTGCATTCGCTCTCGGTACTTAATGTTGACAACAGTAACGCACAACTCACTCTTAGCTCTGAAACTCGCGTTCAGTACTGTTAGGTTGTGTCTCAGATCTCTGTCCCCAGCAGTTTAATGTTGCCTTGCGCCTAGTCGTTTGCCATTCACGTAAGAAGAGGCATGCGTGCTGACGCACGCCTTTTCTCGATATGCGCGCGTGAGTGACTCCCTTCACAACTAGATACAACCGTGCACACTATTGCACAGATATAGACGTTCGCTTTGCTGGCAGCAACTGTCGACGCAGCCGGTGTATTTTGAGACAAAGATGTCGTAGACAGAAGCCCGAGTACTGCGGCAACTATGTGAGATGCACGCGTGAACGTGGTGAAAGAACTAGAGACGGCAAGGAGAATTTCGATTAATATATGTACCCGTGACTTCGAAGTAATACTTCATCCCGTAGGACCACTGACTGCGTAGGAGAATAAAAAACACAGGAGAGAGCACTAGTGATAACAAGGTTAACTCCGAGGCATCGAATTCTTGCTACAGGAGACAGTTACACTTGTTTGAATCTCCAGTTTAAGGTATTTGCTGTGTCGAAATGTCACATCATCTCATTGGTTTTCACGGCTATGGTGAAGTCCCCAGGAAACTACATCACATCACTTTTCTGCGGAAAGCATCTTCTTAGACCTTTTCGCTTATTTTCCGTTTACCTACAGCCACCAAATCCTGGAGAAGGGGGGCTGGAAATCGCATAAAATTTTGAAGTGACGTGGAATTTCACGCACTGTTTGGGGACTTTACACGGCAAATATATAGTTCAAATAGTTCTGAGCACTATGGGACTTAACTTCTGAGGTCATCAGTCCCCTAGAACTTAAAACTACTTAAACCTAACTAACCTAAGGACATCACACACATCCATGCCCGAGGCAGGATTCGAACCCGCGAGCGTAGCGGTCGCGCGGTTCCAGACTGTAGCGCCTAGAACCACTCGGACACTCTGGCCGGAGGCTAATGTATGGTTCTGCAGGACTCATACTACTGTAGAATCAGCTAATTGAATTAAAAACATGATTTCAGTTTTCTTTTATTTGCTCTCGTCGATGCAAACCATTTATGAATGAAATCGCCTCGTGTTTCGGCACATGAGATGCCCCGAATCTCCACTCTTATTCGTCTATTTTTAGAAAGTATGAAGGAAGGCTTTTCTTAATTTCTTCAGGTTTGCCTTTCTTGTTTCCACGTTGTCGTTATGTGTCAGGAACTGTTGGTAGTCATTTCGTTTTACTCAGCCTCTGTAATCCGCGAAATTAATAAGCCACAAAAAAGAAACTTTACAACAACACTTTACGAATTTCCATTGTTTCTCGTGACACCACAAGACCAAAGTTATAAATGGAGAAGCAGATTTGAAAGCGTGCGTAAAACTTAATTGTTTAACACCCCGAGGCGTAGAAAAACAATGCAGCAAACGAACAGAGCAACGGACAGCAGCGCGACTGCTTCACGTGTCTCCCCCATCTGGGATGGGGAGACAACTGCACCTGCGCACGGGAATATACCAGAGACGTTCGTGACTGCGGACCGTTGCAAGTCCGCTCTTGTGTCTTCGTGCAGCGGCCACATGCTCCCAGCGTGCATGGAAGCTTGCCCAGGTGTAAACACACTTTTAGTTCTACGTTAACAGTGATAATTATTAGAGTACAGTGGATAGTTGTACGATGCTACGTAATTAAATTTATGTCTGTTTGCAGGTATGTGCTTACAGTCCTGCAACACAGTGATATCCGCACAACTGCAGCGCAGCACGCCGCTGGAAGAGCCCAAACAAAATGACTCAGTCCACTGATAAACACGAGTAACGTGAGGTAATTCGTTTTCTGCAATGAAGGGCAACAACGCTGGTATAATCCGTGCTGAGCTATCAGAAATGTATGGCAACATTTGAATGTTATAAAAAAAAAGATGAAAGTTGCATTCTGTAGCGTCGCTGCTATTACGCAACTGCAGATTTTTGCAGTAAGTTTTGTTACGTTATAGCAAGCTGTTTTGGAAGCCTGGAGTACAGCGGCCTTCGGAGACGGCTGACTTGTGTGGCCTGCCGAATGCGTCATAGCCACACCCGTCGCTAAAGCAGACCGTGAGAAAGCTCACTGTGGCCCGTACTAAAATCACTTATTCACCTCACCTAAGAAACAAAATAACTATGTTAAATATTATCTGTTTTATTCCAAATTTGGTACATGACCTTTTATTGTTAAGACGAACTTTGTGTCAAACCGAGCGAGGTGGCACAGTGGGCCTCGCACTCGGGAGGACGACGGTTCAATCCCGCGTCCGGCCATCCTGATTTAGGTTTTCCGTGATTTCCGTAACATTGCCCCAGGCAAATGCTGGGAGGTTCCTTTGAAGGGGCACGGCCGACTTCCTTACCCATCCTTCCCTAATCCGACGAAACCGATGACCTCGCAGTTTGGTCTCTTCCCCCAAACAATCCAATCCAATGTTTGTGTCAAAATTTGATAGCGCTTTCTATAAAAGTTTCGGAGATACAAAAAAAAACATTAAAAAGTACTTAACTGACACTTAAGAAAGTAAATTCAGTTAGGAACCATGACAGTTTGTATTTCTTTTTTTTATCTGAAAACAGTAATAGCACTGTCAGTGGGTCGATTTATTTTATAAAGGTTTTCAATTCTAAACTTTCGATAATTTTTCTTTGGTAATGAAAATAACAGTTTAAAAGTTAATATTTACATTTTGTGTTAGGGTGAGAGTAAATGGGAATGAATGTGACGATGTATGTGCGACATACATCAAATTTTAATTCTGTATTATATTACACCTTACATAACTGTCAAGTGTTACGCCACCAGGGTGTCATGAAAACTGTAAATACCCCTAACTGGCGGGTGACGTACGTCTACGAGTGTTTGCTTTTGTAATAAGTCAGCCAGAAAGGCAATAAGAGGATAATCTGTTAAAGTATATTCAAACATAGTTTTCTCTTAGTTTTCTTTAGGTTTCGTTTGGTGGAACATTTTGTTGATATTTGCAGCATAAAATGACGTAAATTCATGAGCGAATGTTGATTGGAGTAAAACAGTTTAAGTGCGAACATGATTTTGAAAGATTGATCTCATTGGCTGTTCGTTTTGATCAACCAATCAGAGTAAAGTGTTTCCCGCGCATTGGAATGAGTTGTTTGCCATGAAAGTAACGGCATTCAGACAGCCGTGGACTAGCCGTCGGACGAGAAGGTTATGTTAGACGTAACCGAAAATGTTATTTGTAAAATGAAGAAGTGACTGTTATTTCACGTTCGGTTTATATCGCTGTGCAAGCAGATGCATTTACGGACAGTTCTGTGAAGTTTGATGGATTTTGGAGTTTTTTTGTAGAGAAAACGGCATGTGAAACTATTGGCCTTTGTGATGAATTCTGCGTGGCGTGTTCATTATGGATGTACAGAACATTTTTTGGCGAGCATCTTCCTTAGAAGAATCCATTGAAAAGGACCCAGTGTGAAACCCATTTCGTAGCAGAGTATTGGCTATTAATCTCGTAATATTTCGGGTTGGACTTAGTACATTTCTGGCGTGTGATATAAGCTGTATGAACTAATAGTAGAGATTTGCAGGTTCATTTTGTTACCTGAGTTAAGCGGACTATGCAATCGTAAGTATGGACGAAGGGTTTTTTAAATGCTGCTTTTAACATCCTCTACGTAGTACCTACGAATGCAGAACAACGGATGGTGAACGAACACTGTACTGAGGTAGGTGTACATTAATTACAGCTTGCTGTACTCAGTGCTAGCCAACTTTTCAACACCGCCCCTCCGCAATTTTACGCCCTAAGATAAAAAGAAAAAAGAAAAAAGTGAAACACGCACCAGAAACGAATTATCCGAGTGAGACATATCGGTAGATGTGACGGACATCTACAAGTGGTTACAATTACAGAAAAACTGGGTGATTTATTCAAGAGAAAGCGCTTCACAAATTGAGCTGTCAATAATGGATTGGTCTACCTGTGGGCTTTGTGCAAGCAGTTATTCACCCTTACATTGATTGGTAGAGATGGAATTTCAATGCCTGGGGTAGTATTGTCTTCAGATATGCGTCCCGCTTCGAACTGAGCTCGATGACCGGCGAAGACATGTATGTAGACACCACCTGCGGGGTCGGCCATGGTGGCCGAGCGGCTTTAGGCGCTTCAGTCCAGAAGCGCCCTACCGCTACGTACGCAGGTTCAAATCCAGCCTCGGGCATGGATGTGTGTGATGTCCTTAGGTTTAATTGGATCTATGTTCTAGGGGGCTGATGACCTCAGATGGTAAGTCCCATAGTGCTCAGAGCCATTTCAACCACCGACGGGGATGCCTTACCAGCTTGACTATACGGCCCGTCAACCAAGAGTGATGGTCTATGGTGCCATTTATTTTCATAGCAGCACCCCTTTGGTTGTCATCTGCGGCAACCTTATTGCACAACGGGAAGTCGACGATATTCTACCCCCACTGTTTTGTTGTCCTTCATGGTAAGCCATCCTGGGTTACATTTCAGCAAGATAATGCGCTTTCGCACACGTCGAGAGTTTATACTGCTGGTTTTCGAGCTTGCCATGCCTCACCTAGGTCAGCAAGATTGCGGGATATATGGCCCAATTGACAACGTTTGGATCTTTGTGGGTAGAGCCCTCCAACAAGCTCGGGATCTTGACCATATAACGCTTCAATTGGACAGCATTTGGCACGATACCCCTCAGGAGCATATGCAACGACTCTATCGATCAATTCTGAGCCAAATAACTGCTGGCATAAGGCCCAGAAACGAACCTACGCGTTATTGATTTGCTCAATTTCTGAAACTCTGTTTCTTAAGTAAGTCATCCACTTTTTCTGAAATTGTGATAATTTATTTGTGCATCGCATCTATTGATATAGATAATTCGTTCGCGCTGCGTTTTTATCTCATAGCGCTTATTGCAAGTCGGAAGTTTTAACTGTGAATAGAATATACAGCCACATCAGAGCGATGATAATTGTACAAACACATCTGACTTGCACTGAAAATAACAATATCATAGAAGGAAAGTTGCTATTCACCATATAGCGGAGATTCTGAGTCGCGATAGGCACAATAAAACGATTCACACACTCATAGCTTTCGGCCATTAAGTCCTTTGTCAGCAGTAGACACACATACACACACACACACACACACACACACACACACACACACACACACACACACACACACACACTCACGCAGACGCAACTTGCACACACGTCTGCAGTCTCAGACAACTGAAACTACACTGCTACATACCATCCTGGATTTTCCATTGTTTGTACTGAAAATAGAAGCACAACGGCCTCGTACTGAAAACAGTGGGACGTCCGACTAATAACGAATATTTCATTGGAACTAATCAACAATGATGTTAAAGCACTCCTTATTAATAATTTATATAGCATCTGGCTAAGATTGAGTAGTGGAATACCGCCTCTGAGACTATCTGTCTAGCACGAAGGAAAATAACACCAAAATCTTAATTAGTGGGGCCCCCTAAATGAGTACTACAGATAAATTTGTGAGTTGGAATCAACCAGAAGCACACATCAGATATCATATCTGATTACATTAAGACAGTCCATAGCATCTGCTCTGCTATGTGTACCTAATCACATCCGATACTCCCTAACAGCTCTGTGGAGAGGACAATTTTCCTCCTTTATGTTATTTTGCTCTGCTTGGCACTGAAAAAAAAGCTGAAGGAAAAGTGATTGTGTTTTGGAGTACCTTGGGAAACACGAATACATTATTCTCATGCTTCAATTCCTCATCGTTGGAAAATGTCTTTCGCGACATATTTTGACGACGTTTACAGTGAGTGAAACTGATCGTGCTTTGGAGTACCTTGGTCCAGACAAGATGTATTCTAAAACGAAGCAACTCTTAATGTAAATATTTTGCTACTAATTCCCCGGTCGAAAATGTATATAAACCGTAAGACAGATCGTTATAACAAAAAATTTAGAAACTGCAGTCGAAGGAAGGAAGGTTAGGTTTAACGTCCCGGCAACGTCGAGGTCATTAGAGACGGAGCACAAGTTCGGATTGCGTCAAGACGGAGAAGGAAATCGGACGTGGCCTTTCGAAGGAACCATCCTCGTGCTTGCCTGGAGCTATTTAGGGACATCACGGAAAATCTAAATCTGGATGACCGGACAAGGGTTTGAACTGTCGTCCTCCCGAATGCAAGCCCAGTGTCCTAACCACTGCTTGGAGTCTTGGACGCTATTTAAACACAAGTGCAACACCTACCTTTCTCGATAGACAGACCAGATCCAACAACGGGGAAACACGAATATATTATTCTCATAGCGCTCACTAGTTGCCAAGACCTGGTTTTATGCATTTCGTGTACTGTGAACTGCCTTATCTTAGTGTCTGCTTTTCCTGTGTTTCCAATGCGCCTGTGTGACAAATTACTGCAGTGGCTTGTCCGTACAAAATGTCCGAAAATACACTCCTGGAAATTGAAATAAGAACACCGTGAATTCATTGTCCCAGGAAGGGGAAACTTTATTGACACATTCCTGGGGTCAGATACATCACATGATCACGCTGACAGAACCACAGGCACATAGACACAGGCAACAGAGCATGCACAATGTCGGCACTAGTACAGTGTATATCCACCTTTCGCAGCAATGCAGGCTGCTATTCTCCTATGGAGACGATCGTAGAGATGCTGCATGTAGTCCTGTGAAACGGCTTGCCATGCCATTTCCACCTGGCGCCTTAGTTGGACCAGCGTTCGTGCTGGACGTGCAGACCGCGTGAGACGACGCTTCATCCAGTCCCAAACATGCTCAATGGGGACAGATCCGGAGATCTTGCTGGCCAGGGTAGTTGACTTACACCTTCTAGAGCACGTTGGGTGGCACGGGATACATGCGGACGTGCATTGTCCTGTTGGATCACCAAGTTCCCTTGCCGGTCTAGGAATGGTAGAACGATGGGGTCGATGACGGTTTGGATGTACCGTGCACTATTCAGTGTCCCCTCGACGATCACCAGAGGTGCACGGCCAGTGTAGGAGATCGCTCCCCACACCATGATGCCGGGTGTTGGCCCTGTGTGCCTCAGTCGTATGCAGTCCTGATTGTGGCGCTCACCTGCACGGCGCCAAACACGCATACGACCATCATGGGCACCAAGGCAGAAGCGACTCTCATCGCTGAAGACGACACGTCTCCATTCGTCCCTCCATTCACGCCTGTCGCGACACCACTGGAGGCGGGCTGCACGATGTTGGGGCGTGAGCGGAAGACGGTCTAACGGTGTGCGAGACCGTAGCCCAGCTTCACGGAGACGGTTGCGAATGGTCCTCGCCGATACCCCAGGAGCAACAGTGTCCCTAATTTGCTGGGAAGTAGCGGTGCGGTCCCCTACGGCACTGCGTAGGATCCTACGGTCTTGGCGTGCATCCGTGCGTCGTTGCGGTCCGGTCCCAGGTCGACGGGCACGTGCATCTTCCGCCGACCACTGGCGACAACATCGATGTACTGTGGAGACCTCACGCCCCACGTGTTGAGCAATTCGGCGGTATGTCCACCCGGCCTCCCGCATGCCCACTATACGCCCTCGCTCAAAGTCCGTCAACTGCACATGTCACGTCCACGCTGTGGCGGCATGCTACCAGTGTTAAAGACTGCGATGGAGCTCCTTATGCCACGGCAAACTGGCTGACACTGACGGCGGCGGTGCACAAATGCTGCGCAGCTAGCGCCATTCGACGACCAACACCGCGGTTCCTGGTGTGTCCGCTGTGCCGTGAGTGTGATCATTGCTTGTACAGCCCTCTCGCAGTGTCCGGAGCAAGTATGGTGGGTCTGACACACCGATGTCAATGTGTTCTTTTTTCCATTTCCAGGAGTGTAGAAAGTCGGGCGTCCTAGAAACCACAGTCCGAAACCATCTTTCAAGAAAGTTGGACAAGGAATACCATTGCGAGGACAATCGCATACATATGTCAGCAACATAAGCTGCCAACTTCATAATCGTTATTTGTGTATGTATTACGAAAATTACTTAACTAGAAGTCCTTTCCCTCTCGAAGGTATAGTAAATATTCTGTCTGTTTGAAGTATGTTGTAATTTGTGCGAAAATTTGCAATCCAAGGACAGAATATGTATCAGGGGTCCCATATCACACCAAATACACACGCCCCACACCATATCAGGGCCTCTACCAGCTTGAACAGTCCGCGACTGATACGCAGGTTCCATGGATTCATGAAGTTGTCTCCATAACGTACACGTACATCCGCTAGATACAATGTGAATCGAGAATCGTTCGACCAGGCAAAATGTTTCCATTCGAATGTCGGTGTTAACGGACCCAGACGAGGCTTAAATAAAGCCTTGTGTCGTGCAGTCATCAAGGGTACTCGAGTGATCCTGCGGCTCCGAAAGCTCATATCGATGATGTTTCTTGAATGGTTCGCACGCTGACACTTGGAGATGGCCCAGCATTGAAATCTACAGCAATCTGCGTTAGGGTTGCACTTCTGTCACGTTGAACGATCTTCTTCAGTCGTCGTTGGTTCCGTTCTTGCAGGATCTTTTTCCAGTCGCAGTGATGTCGGACAGCTGATGTTTTACCGGACTCCTCATATTAATAGTACACTCGTGAAATGGTCGTACGGGACTCCTGATACGTCTAGATACGTCTCTGACAGGTGACTCGTACGTAAGCACCCTGTCTGATCAGTTGCATCCATTCATGTCCATTCTGCATTTCGACGGACTTGGGCAACTCCGCCGGCCGTTGTGACCGAGCGGTTCTAAGCGCTTCGGTCTGGAACCGCGCGACCGCAGTTTCGATTCCTGCCTCGGGCAGTTAGTTAGATTTAAGTAGTTCTAAGTTCTAGGGGACTGATGACCCCCGATGTTAAGTCCCATAGTGCTTAGAGCCATTTGGGCAATTCCAGCAGGACATTGCGACACCCCAAAAGTCCAAAATTGCTACGGAAAGGCTCGAGGAACACTCTTGTGAGTTTAAACACTTCCGCTTGCCACCAGACTCCCCAGATACGTACATTAATGAGCATATCTGGCATGCCTTGCAACATGCTGTTCAGAAGAGATCTCGTACTTAGTGGACAGCCCCGGAGGATTGACGATATCAGTTCCTTACAGTACTACTTCAGACACTTGTCGAGTCTATGCCACGTCGTGTTGCGGTACTTCTGCGTGCTCACGGAGGACCTACACGGTATTAGGCAGGTGTACCAGTTTCTTTGGTTCTTCAGTGTATATAGGATACTATCGTTTCCCCTGTTCGACGACGGAACTGTCTTCCGGCGACAGTGCAGCAGCTGTTGGGACACATCCACTGCGGGCCTGAGGAACAAGACGTCAGGGGGACCTCCCTGTGCGGTGCGGTTACCGCGGGCGTTCCTAATTGAATCTGTTGAGGCAGCCCCGACTGGGGCCACAAAGCGGCGCGCGGCCCGCGATAAATACGGACAAATGACGCCGTAAAGCCGGCGGACCGCCTAATGGCGCTCCGGGCGGACCCGATCGGCCTGTTTACTGCGGCCCCTAGCGCCGCCCGTGTCGGCGTAAGGGCCCGCCGCAATTACATAACTCCACAGCCCGGTACCTGCCCCGCTGTGGACACACACGCACACGCTGGGTGTACCCAGGAACCTCACAGCGCTGCGCGCTGCAACTGTATGAAGAACGCTTCCAGATGAAATAAACTCCACATGGTGTTATTAATGGCAGCTCTCTTTAAATGTGAATAAAGATAAGATAATCCCCATAATCTAGAGGGGCCTATAGAAATGAAATATCACGATTTCAGAGACTTCACTGGTCTCGTACATATAGGATTTTATGACTGAACTGGTGAGTGAAAATATGTACCAAGGCCGAAAACAGAACACAGGTTTCCTGCTTACTAGGCAATGGAAACCACTGCATTAAAGACACTTAACGTGTATCCACAGGACATGTGGCCTGTAGTTGAATAAGTGTCATGATGACCTCTCCATTGCCAAAAGATTCTGGAATAGTCCCCCATTCGGATCACCGGGAGGGGACTGCCAAGGGGCAGGTTACCATGAGAAAAAAATTGAATAATCAACGAAAAGGTAATGTTCTACGAGTCGGGGAGTGAAATGTCAGAAGCTTGAACGTGGTAGGGAAACTAGAAAATCTGAAAAGGGAAATGTAAAGGCTCAATCTAGATATAGTAGGGGTCAGTGAAGTGAAGTGGAAGGAAGACAAGGAATTCTGGCCAGATGAGTATCGGGTAATATCAACAGCAGCAGAAAATGGTATAAAAGGTGTAGGATTCGTTATGAATAGGGAGGTAGGGCAGAGGGTGTGTTACTGTGAACAGTTCAGTGACCGGGTTGTTCTAATCAGAATCGACAGCAGACCAACACCGACAACGATAGTTCAGGTATACATGCCGACGTCGCAAGCTGAAGATGAACAGATAGAGAAAGTGTATGAGGATATTGAAAGGGTAATACAGTATGTAAAGGGGGACGAAAATCTAATAGTCATGGGCGACTGGAGTGCAGTTGTAGGGGAAGGAGTAGAAGAAAAGGTTACAGGAGAATATGGGCTTGGGACAAGGAATGAAAGAGGAGAAAGACTAATTGAGTTCTGTAACAAGTTTCAGCTAGTGATAGCGAATACCCTGTTCAAGAATCACAAGAGGAGGAGGTATACTTGGAAATACGGGAAGATTTCCATTAGATTACATCATGGTCAGACTGAGATTTCGAAATCAGATACTGGATTGTAAGGCGTACCCAGGAGCAGATATAGACTCAAATCACAGTATAGTAGTGATGAAGAGTAGGCTGAAGTTCAAGACATTAGTCAGGAAGAATCAATGCGCTAATAAGTGGGATACGGAAGTTCTAAGGAATGACGAGATACGTTTAAAGTTCTCTAAAGCTATAGATACAGCAATAAGGAATAGCGCAGTAGACAACACAGTTGAAGAGGAATGGACGTCTCTAAAAAGGGCCATCACAGAAGTTGGGAAGGAAAACATAGTTACAAAGAAGGTAGCTACGAAGAAACCGTGGGTAACAGAAGAAATACTTCAGTTGATTGATGAAACGAGGAAGTACAACCATGTTCCGGGAAAATCAGGAATACAGAAATACAAGTCGCTGAGGAATGAAATAAATAGGAAGTGCAGGGAAACTAAGACGAAATGGCTGCAGGAAAAATGTGAAGACATCGAAAAAGATATGATTGTCGGAAGGACAGACTCAGCATGCAGGAAAGTCAAAACAACCTTTGGTGACATTAAAAGCAACGGTGGTAACATTAAAGAGTGCAACGGGAATTCCACTGTTAAATGCAGAGGAGAGAGCAGACAGGTGGAAAGAATACATTGAAAGCCTCTATGAGGGTGAAGATTTGTCTGACGTGATAGAAGAAGAAACAGGAGTCGATTTAGAAGAGATAGTTGATCCAGTATAAGAATCGGAATTTAAAAGAGCTTTGGAGGACTTGCGGTCAAATAAGGCAGAAGGGATAGATAACATTCCATCAGAATTACTAAAATCATAAGGGGAATTGGCAACAAAACGACTATTCACGTTGGTGTGTAGAATATATGAGTCTGGCGACATACCATCTGACTTTCGGAAAAGCATCATCCACACAATTCCGAAGACGGCAAGAACTGACAAGTGCGAGAATTATCGCACAATCAGCTTAACAGCTCATGCATCGAAGCTGCTTACAAGAATAATATACAGAAGAATGGAAAAGAAAATTGAGAATGCGCTAGGTGACGATCAGCTCGGCTTTAGGAAAAGTAAAGGCACGAGAGAGGCAATTCTGACGTTACAGTTAATAATGGAAGCAAGGCTAAAGAAAAATCAAGACACATTCATAGGATTTGTCGACCTGGAAAAAGCGTTCGACAATATAAAATGGTGCAAGCTGTTCGAGATTCTGAAAAAAGTAGGGGTAAGATATAGGGAGAGACGGGTCATATACAGTATGTACAACAACCAAGAGGGAATAGTAAGAGTGGACGATCAAGAACGAAGTGCTCGTATTAAGAAGGGAGTAAGACAAGGCTGTAGCCTTTCACCCTTACTGTTCAATCTGTACATCGAGGAAGCAATGATGGAAATAAAAGAAAGGTTCAGGAGTGGAATTGAAATACAAGTTGAAAGGATATCAGTGATACGATTCGCTGATGACATTGCTATCCTGAGTGAAAGTGAAGAAGAATTAAATGATCTGCTGAACGGAATGAACAGTCTAATAAGTACACAGTATGGTTTGAGAGTAAATCGGAGAAAGACGAAGGTAATGAGAAGTAGTAGAAATGAGAACAGCGAGAAACTTAACATCAGGATTGATGGTCACGAAGTCAATGAAGTTAAGGAATTCTGCTACCTAGGCAGTAAAATAACCAATGACGGACGGAGCAAGGAGGACATCAAAAGCAGACTCACTATGGCAAAAAAGGCATTTCTGGCCAAGAGAAATCTACTAATATCAAATACCGGCCTTAATTTGAGGAAGAAATTTCTGAGGATGTACGTCTGGAGTACAGCATTGTATGGTAGTGAAACATGGACTGTAGGAAAACCGGAACAGAAGAGAATCGAATCATTTGAGATGTGGTGCTATACACGAATGTTGAAAATTAGGTGGACTGATAAGGTAAGGAATGAGGAGGTTCTACGCAGAATCGGAGAGGAAAGGAATATGTGGAAAACACTGATAAGGAGAAGGGACAGGATGATAGGACATCTGCTAAAACATGAGGGAATGACTTCCATTTTACTAGAGGGAGCTGTAGAGGGCAAAAACTGTAGAGGAAGACAGAGATTGGAATACGTCAAGCAAATAATTGAGGACGTAGGTTGCAAGTGCTACTCTGAGATGAAGAGGTTAGCACAGGAAAGGAATTTGTGGCGGGCCGCATCAAACCAGTCAGTAGACTGATGACCAAAAAAAAAAAGGCAGGTGCGTTAGCCACTGCTCTCCTTTGAAAATTCTGTTCCTTTGAAAGGGGGACTTCAAAGTAGACTGGGACGGCGGTGAGAATTTGTGTTGAGGAAGGAGGCGGACCAGGGTAATCCCTGCAGTTGTAAAAAGTGCTGTGCCAAGGTGGCTTAGTGGCTAACGCACCTGGTTCGTCAGCAGGAGACCCGGTTCCATTCCCGGTCTTGATATAAATTTTCACTTTCCACTTCAGTCTCTATATCTGCGTAAAATGCAGAGGGTGTATATTTTTTAATTTGCCATTTAGAATATAACTGATTTTTTGAGTTTGAGAACATTTCATACCTTACGAGAAGTACACAGAATGTATCATACGAGAAGTAGTTATAGAGTTTGAAATATCACCTAAGAAAATCAAGCTGCGACCATGAAACTTGGTGATCGTGTTTGTCGTTCGCTGCTTGTCCATCCGGCAACGTGGCATTTTATCCAACGGTGGACGACGTAACGGAGACCTTGGTTGCTCAAAACTACATTACGGAAGCTTGGGAAATATTTTAAAGAAATTGTTCAAATGGCCCTAAGCACTATGGGTCTTAACATCTGAGGTCATCAGTCCCCTAGACTTAAAACTATTTAAGGGGGGGGGGGGGGGGGGTAGGACGTCAAACGGGCCGACTTGGAGCAGGAGAGGCATCACACGACATTTTAATTTCCAGTGTCTATACTTTTACAAATAAATTGATAAAACTTTGTCTGCATCACCAGGAAGGATTCAGGATTCACACTCATTGCAGTGGAAGTTCGAAAACATAATAAAACATTTTTTTACGTGTGACATTTCATCATTTTTTTCAATTACTACTAATGGCTGCATTTGTTGCTATAGTTACACTTTTCTTCATAAGTTAGAGAGATTCTTCGAAGAACTTTGCACAGCATACATACAATACTTACAGGTGTATGAAACCCTAGAGTTTATTTAATTTATGAAAAAACGAATGATCTGTTGTATTTTAAACTTCATGTTTAGAAACAACAGAAATTTTTTAACTACCTCAATTTTTACCACAGTTTTTAATAGATTCGGAAAACTCTAGAGTTTCATACACCTTTAAGTATGGTTTTTATTCTGTGCAAAATTCATCGAACCATCTCTCTTACTTATGAAGAAAGGTGTACCTATAGCAACAAATGTTGGCATTAGTAAGTGAAAAAATGATGAAATTTCACATGTAAAAAAATTACTTCGTTACGTCTTCGAACTTCCACTGCTATGAGTGTCAATTCTGAATCCTTCCTGGTCATGCTGACAAAGTTTCATGGATTTATTTGTAAAAGTATAGACAGTCGAAATTAAAATGCCCTGTGGTGCCACTCCTGCTTCAAGTCAGCCCGTTTGACGTCCTACACCCTGCCCCCTTACATCTAACTAACCTAAGGACATCACACACATCCATGCCCGAGGCAGGAAGCGAACTGGCGACCGTAGTACCACCGCCTAGAAACGCTCGGCCACATAAACATTTCATCTCTCGTGTATTGGTACTTTTTGATTATGATACTTGATAACGTTAACTACGTAAGGTGCCTTATGCAATAGAAACGAGAGTAATTCATTTGTAAATCGTATATTTCGGCATATGAGACGATAGTTGAAACATAAAAAAATATACCCAAAATCCGGGTCGTCTTAAACGACAGATAAAAAAATAGATTGATATTTATATAAATTTAACCCAATATAAAATAAAATAAATTACTCACCAAGGCATTTAAAACGCTGCAAAATCCTCACAATCATCAACTAAGGAAAGCAGTTCCCAAGTATATACTTACTTTTCTTTGTGGCGTTCGCTGTATTATTCAGTGGTTTTGTATTTAACAAATTTGTAAATGAAAATGGTCACTAAATTACAGTTCATAACAACAGGTTCTATACAACAATGGATTATGATGGAAACAGTTATCTTCAGAAAAATTATTGTAAAAACCACCGAATATCAGCCGCGCACAACACTGACGTACGGTACCTGAAACAATACTCTTCGCAACTCGTCCTTAATTAATTTCGGCTCCATACATCAGCTAGAAAAAATTTGTTATAAGGATCGTGCTATGAGCACTGTTTTTAAAGAACCAATCTGATTCCAATTATTTTCAATAAAATGAGCTCGGAACCACCAGTGCACATTTATTTTTACACTTTGTATTACGTTCGCCATTTATGTCTGCTGAGATAATTTGTAAGTAGGCTGTTTAGGTTTTTTTATTGGTAACGCCAACGCCACGTAGCGCTCTGTATGAAAATCACTGGCTGTGCTGTGTGCAGTCTGTGGTTGGGTGGCATTGTTGTAATACTCGCCATTGTAGTGTTGGGCAGCTGGATGTTAACAGCGCGTAGCGTTGTGCAGTTGGAGGTGAGACGCCAGCAGTGGTGGACGTGAGGAGAGAGATGACGGAGTTTCGAAATTTGTAAGACTGGATGTCATGAACTGATATATATAATACGACTTTTGAACAATATTAAGGTAAATGCATTGTTTGTTCTCTATCAAAATCTTTCATTTGCTAACTGTGCCTATCAGTAGTTAGTGCATTCTGTAGTTTGAATCTTTTATTTAGCTGGCAGTAGTGGCGCTCGTTGTATTGCAGTAGTTCGAGTAACGAAGATTTTGGTGAGGTAAGTGTATTGTGAAAAGTATAGGTTAATGTTAGTCAGGGCCATTCTCTTGTAGGGATTACTGAAAGTTAGATTGCGTTGCGCTAAAAAAAATATTGTATATCAGTTTAAGCACAGTCATGTATAATTGTTCAATGGGAACGTTTCATATGTCGACCCTTAGCCAAGGATAACTCACTGGAATCTTCTAATTTTTTCTTGTAGTTTGTGTAGTTAGTGTAGCCTTTGTTTATTGCTAGCGCGTAGTTGTAGTTTTTCATTGTTGTACAGTAAAACTTTGTGGCATGCATGTAGGTTTGCACCAAGTATTTCGCAGCTGCGCTTGCAATTAACTAGATATTATTTTCAGTGCTACATTAATGTGTTCTCTTAGTTTTGCTCTTCAAATTGTGCTTTTCTGTGTTATCGTGTGAAATATTGTGACAAAAACAGCGTGTGAAAAACGTAATACTAGGCTCCAAAGTAAACTGAGAAATGGCAGTGAAGACGAAAGCAGTGTGTTAGCGCCACCATGTAATGAATTAACTAACGTTCAAAGTAGTAATTTGGTAACTATGCATAGGGAAATGGAGCGGGCGTCAAATAATGGTGTAGACAGTGAAACAGGTAGTGAACAGGGAAGCATTATCGATCGATCGGTCGGCAACAGCTTGCCTCAGGAATCGGGAATGACAGAGCACACTCTTACAAATACTGTAGATTCAGGTTTTGCGTCCTCACCGTTTTCTCAAATAAGTCAAGACGCATTTTCTGTTTTTCAAACTGCGAATATTGCCGGTTCAAATGCATTGCCGAATAGCACTGACGAACATGTTTCAGACACCAGTGCACTGTTATTACAATTAATGCAACAAATGGGACAAAAGCTTCAAAAGTTAGACTCAGTGGAACATACGCTTGAACAAACACGTGAAGATTTAACTACTGAATTACATAAAATCGAATAGAAATGTCAAAAACTCTGTAATGATGTAAAAATACAAATTTGTGAACATTTCCAACCTATTTTTTCGCGGCATGAAAATGCATTACAGAAACACAAAGCAGCCATAAAAGAACTGAAAACTATTGTTCATGAAAATCAAGAGACCTTGCAAGCTAAAACTGACTGAGTTGCATCTACCGATTCAGTTACGCAACTTGCAAAAACTCAGGAAAACTTAAAGGGCACAGTAGATACGATTTCAACACAAATGGACAGTCTGATACTTGGTTCAGAAAAACACACAGAGGAAATAATTTCACTATCGGATAAAGTAGCCGAACTTTCAGATCAGTTCACTAACTTATCTGCAAAGGTAGAGGATGATCTGAATGACACAAAACCTGTAGCCTTCATTGACACTGAAGAGTATGAACAAATTAGAAAATTCAAACAGAATCAAAATCAAATCAACACACAGTAAAAAGAGAAATGCGGGAAGTACAAGATCAGTTGGCTCAAGTAATACAAGAATTACATATTTCAGAGGACACTCGCGCTCCAGTATGGGAAGAGGGACATAGAAATACAGAACAACCACAAAATAATAACACATGACACTTCGGAAATTATGAAAGAAATTGGCAAGGCGCATTGAATTTTGAGATGGAACCGCCGAAACGACGTAACCATGACCGACATGCGACTTGCCGACATGATGATTTTGACTATAAGCTGTTCATTACTATACGTAAATTCAAAACATTTGAGAAATCTGGCAACGACATTCATCCACAAGCGTGGCTCCATCGATTCTCTCATTGTTTTCCTCCTAACTGCATTGGAGCACAGATTAGAATTTATGTGTGGCTACTTAGAGAATGAACCAGCTGTAAGAATGCAATCGGTCATTCACGATTGCCACAGTGAAGGAGAATTTTATCATGCCATCCTCTCAGCATATTGGTCTCAAGCCGCACAAGACCGAGTAAAACATAACATCATTTTGATGAAACATTTCGAACAATCTGAATTTTTACAGTCTTGTGAAATATTTTGAAGACATGTTACATAAGAATCAGTATCTTTAAAACCCATAAAGCCCCTCAGAACTCATCTGAATTTGCTTAATCAATTTACCTGAACATATACGACATATTATTTTGGCAGGACGTTACAAAGAGGACATTGAAGTTTTTCAGGGACTGTTCCAAGAACTGGAAATTGACATTGACAATCTCGGAATGCGAAAACAGGAGCACAACAATTACAGGTCACATCTGTCGCAATTCCGCGATGAATGAAATAATAATTGGACACGACAAGGCTATTCTCACAGCACAAATCGTGACCAAAAAAGACACCACCCGTATGACAACCGTTGGAATAATAATAGTAACAGAGGAAGATTGTTTTTCCAAAGTAATGAATGTAACAGAGACAACCATAGAAACAGACAATATGGGAACCAAAATAATTATTATCAAAGGAGGCAGAATAACTTTAGACGCAATGGTCCAGGGCGCAGTTACGATCCAGGGAGAAATTCTCCACCACATGATCGACAAACAAGAAACCGTGTAAACTACCGACAAAACGACAGACCTGAATTCCATCAGAAATGGCGAGCTTCAAACAGAGCAGGGCCTTCTCGTGAAGGTGAATTTGTAGAAGTTAGGTCTCCTAATTCCAATAAAGGCGCGCGCCAACAGAGAGACAGACATTGACTCACACCGCAGGCAGCCACATGCGCCGGCTGGCTCAGAGAAAAATAATATAGACGCTAACCTTGAGAAAAATTCCAGTATGCTTTACTGACGTATACCGCATGATAATTGCGTTCACGTTAACTCTGAGCACTAGGAAGAGTAAAGGATTGTACTACATTTCACATGTATAACCGTTTATTGAAAGATAATCTGCTTTTTAACTTTGTCTTTGCCACATAACTTTTCACTTTACATTACTAGTATGCTTTGTCGGACTTAAAAAATTGGTAACATGCAACAATGTTTGAAGTTAAATATCCAGTCAAGAACCAAGATAAATTATTTAAACAGAAATTACGAATGCATTGTTATTGTGAACAGACGTCACAGTGTTATTGTGTGTGTACATTCTTGCTTGTTAGTTGCACGATTACATAACGACTATAAGGCTCACATACTTCGAACAAACACCAGTACTGCTAATAAGATTTTAATGCAATATTTTGGTTTACTTGAAAATACATTCTGGATTTAAAGCACTTTCTGTGAGATACCAGATGACACAGTGGTTAGCATATGTGACAGCTACACGATTATATCACGACGCTACTAATGAGTGACAATTTACAATGTTGCTTTTGCGGTGTTTCTGTTTTATATCTGCACAGTTTTCTGAATTCTTCTGGAAAGGAAAACATACTAGTAACTTTTGTGGTATAGTTACAATGAGACAGCCTTTTCCGTAGCACAACAATATGTTACATTATAGTACTTTCTTGATGACGATAAGGTACGTAATAACTGCGATATCTATACGCATAGCATTTCACTTTTGTTTATCATGAGGTAAGTACATTGACTTCTGCAGAACGTAGCTTTCGGAGGACGATAACTACGACACTTCCACAGAGATTATCTTACAACAAGACGCACAGTTTAGCGCTACAGTACACGTATTTGAGTGATTAATTTTGTACTTAAAAGATTTATTTTTAATGATATTTGATGTACAATGATACAAAGGTTTTCCGTGATACATTTCATTCCATCGCTGTAATATGTAACACCTGAGGGTATAATTACATTAATCCTCAGGGGGTATTGGTTAAAATAAAATTTAATAGATGTACTAATATCACTATTTTCATTCTACAGACCCAGTAAAGAATCATTTTCTGACGTAGAGAAGAGAGCACAAATAGACATTTCCCTTCACAGGAATTGCAAAAATAATTTTTTTACGATTTGGTAACTTATCTGCTAGCGTATGTTCTCGTGATGCATCACTCTAGTGTTAAGATGTGACATAGGTATTAAAGATTTTTACTGTAATATTTTTTCTGCTTCAGCTTTGTAATGTTTAGACATAAGTTACTGCATTTGCTGCTGCTGTTTCCCAGGCATAATGTTACTGAATTTGACTTTGTATTACACTGTTAAGCCAGTTTTACTACAGATTTATTTTTCTTGTTTGCTGCTCATTGCCTTATATTAGTTGTAATATTGCTGTTGCTGCTTGCTTTGACAACTTCCATTTTTTTTCATTGCTGTTTGTATTAATTGTTTTATGCTGCTGCTTTGCCTCGTTCCTTAGTTTAGCATCTGAGCTCAGTAGCTTTAAGTTAGCTTAAGATGGGGTAGGCTATAAAAGAGAACGAGTTGTGATGAATTGGAAGAAATGCATTGAGAAGCTATAAGAAAATGATTTGGCCAAAAAAGAGGTGTACAGTCGAGAAAAACTATTTTTGAAAGAGGATGTGAACAAAATACTGAAAGCATGCTTGGATAGGATTTTTTTGGTGGAAACAAATGTTTAGATTTGACGAAAGATCTACAGAATGAAGTTTTGGGTTGGACTGCAGTACCAAATGTCACACTGAAAACAAACCCTGTCCTGTATTTTGTGTTATCTGAATCTGTGTTCGTCCTGTCTTTATGTGTTTAGGTAATAAGATTTCCGCTATAGAATTTTTCTGATAATATGTTATTTTCTCTGTAAAGTTGTTTTGACATTATTTATTCTGTTCTGTTTTAATGCTCATGTGTGAAGTAGATGTTTCATAAATTATTCTGATCTTTTATGTAATTACTTATAATTCCTGTAACACTGATGTATATGTTTATTTCTATTCATTTGTAAAGTCCGTTTTACTACAAATGTTATCTGTATTGTTATGTTCTTTAATGATGTATTTTGTGCCTTTGTAATTGTATTTTTATGTTTTAAATTTGTAATTGTATAGACACCAGTTCTTCAAATTAAGTACCATTTCACTGCACACGTTTTAACAGCATTGCTGGTTCTAAGGACAATTCCAAAAGCTTTGTGAGTGCACAAGTGGTGGTTGATGGAGTTGCTATATTCTCCACAAGACTCTTCGATGGTGATTGTGCACCTGCACAGTCACAACAGATGGCTGCTGGCTACACCTTTGATGACTCACCAATACCATTATTTCTACAAGGAGTGCAGTGGGTATGCACCTCTGGTGGCCCACCAATACATTATCTCTACCAGGACTACAATGGGTCTACTCTGTGTTGACCTACCTACCAATATTCTTCAAAACGTCGACTAACTCTGCTGTGGGTTTGCTCTGTTGTGGCCCATTACCTGTCTGCATGTCAAGAGTCAGTACTGTCTTTCCGTTGGAAGGACAACACTACTTCTTCAAGACTGCATGGAAATCCACTACTTCCGTGTGCATTTTCATTTACTACTCAGACTTTGATAAAAACACTGCAATTTTACTTTGATGAATGATCAGGACTGTCTTTATGGACTGTGAGAAAATTTTAGCTTTTGACCAACATTGTATCGATAAATGTGTGCATTTCATTTCTTTGTAATTGTAATTATGAAAAAAATTTTCAAATCTGTATTGGCCACTGCCCAAAACAATTTGTAAATTTTTTTGTGGGGAGCATGGGGGCTATGTAAGTAGGCTGTTTAGGTTTTTTTATTGGTAACGCCAACGCCACGTAGCGCTCTGTATGAAAATGACTGGCTGTGCTGTGCGCAGTCTGTGGCTGGGTGGCAAAGTTGTAATACTGGCCATTGTAGTGTTGGGCAGCGGCAGCTGGATGCTAACAGCGCGTAGCGTTGCGCAGTTGGAGGTGAGCTGCCAGCAGTGGTGGATGTGGGGAGAGAGCTGGCGGAGTTTCGAAATTTGTAAGACTGGATGTCATGAACTGATATATATAATATGAATTTTGAACAATATTAAGGTAAATACATTTTTTGTTCTCTATCAAAATCTTTCTTTTGCTAACTGTGCCTATCAGTAGTTAGTGCCTTCAGTAGTTTGAATCTTTTATTTAGCTGGCAGTAGTGGCGCTCGCTGTATTGCAGTAGTTCGAGTAACGAAGATTTTTGTGAGGTAAGTGTATTGTGAAAAGTATAGGTTAATGTTAGTCAGGGCCATTCTCTTGTAGGGATTACTGAAAGTCAGATTGCGTTGCACTAAAAAAATATTGTGTGTCAGTTTAAGCACAGTCATGTATAATTGTTCAAGGGGACGTTTCAAATTGTTAAGATGGCGGCGGACAGTTAATAGAGGGTTTCTATTGTTAGAGCAATTAAGATAAGTATTTGAAATGCTTATTAAACTTTACTTTCGTATGGTACACTATTTAGACTTCATCAAGCAAATATTTGATTTTTACTAAGGAAAGCACAGACAAAAACGCGATACAAATCGCTATCATCAATGACAGCTCTCCTAGCAGCGGAAAGAAATAATTAACACATATAATGCTTACCGAGGGATGGATTAAAGTTACAGATAATTATTCACTCGTATTTATAATAATAATGAACTCTAGTCTCAAGTAGTAATTAACAAATAATTATAATTTCTTAACAGACCTCAGTTTGATATGCGTCCACAACCTCCAAAATCCATCCAACAAAAGTAAAAACAAAGGAAGACAAACGCAGATCATAAAAGGAATTTACCATTATCATTCTCTTTGTATGATACTCATTAATATGTACAATTACATCAAGAAAATTATACAAATAATTAATATTTATCACCATATTCACTGTTTTTTCGTACGTCGAATAGATAATGTTTATAACTGTTAGAGGCATAATTTCCTCTCGTCGCACTGTAGCTAAAATTTATCTTGTGGATGTTACACGTTGTTGAGAAACTCTTCACAGGAGTTTCATTCTGCACTTCGTGACTCGACTGATGCATCCCTCATAGCTCCACCTTTCATATACGGCTTTTTGTCACTGATCATCCAATTGCTTCCTTGTTCTCACATGTGGTCTTTGAATGGTTTATTCAGAGAGACACCTAACGGTTGTAGCATCGAGTGGAACGGTAGCGAGACAGCTTGAAGGTGGTTCATTGAACCCTCTGCCAGGCACTTTATTGTGAATAGCAGAGTAATCACGTAGATGTAGATGTAGATTCTGTACAGCTGGTGGTCCCTCCCCATAATGCTCTACACTTTCTCGATTGGGGAGAGATCCAGCGACCTTGCTGGCCAGGGTAGGATGTGTCAAGCATGAAGATAAGCAGTGGAAACTCTCAGGATGTGGGCGGGGACTGTCGTATCGAAATGTAAACCCAGGATGACTTGCCATTAAGGGGGAAAGAACGAGGCATAGTGTCAACGTGTCGCGCTGTAAGGGGTGCCTCAGGTCACAAATAAATGGGTCGTGCAACGAAAAGAAATGGTACTCCAGAGCATCGCTCCTGTTTATCGGACCATGTGGAGGGCGTGTAACGCCGGAAATGCATATCCTCCTATTTCCATTTATTGTACTATAAATTTTTTCCTTAATTTGTAATCTGAAGATATGACATTTCGGTGTCTTCATATATTGTAATTCTTTTGCAATTTGTATATATATTTATGCATTTATGTCAGTGTATAATTGGTTTGTTTTGAAAATATTTTTTATATTTTTACGCTGGGTCTTGCCTAGAGAAAACTATGCTGTCGAACGATTACATCGGTAGGTCGTGTAGAGAACCGAAGTGTTTAGGATCTTTGATAGTGTTAACTCTTCCGCATGGAGCGCGGGCAGAGGGGGTCTGGCTGGAGTAGGGCGATGGAGCAGGTGTGATGTGTGACGCTCCCGCGAGTTGCCATGCTTTCGGGGTTTGGCAGCATGTAATTGCGCTCGACTTGCTATGATAGTTTCTGACACGGTGTCGCGGACGGAAATCATTAGCTGGCGCACATCAAGAGCCCATTTCGCCTGGTGACCGTGTCGAGAAGAAGGCGCGCCAACATCCAGTTTCTGCAACAGGGATGGCCGACAGTGAGTGACTGTCGCCAAATCCTCGATCGACGACTTCAAACCTTCAACCAACCAACAAGGAAGACTGGAGGAACATAAAGTTGTAGAACTATATGGCAGTCCTCAGCATTTCAAACTGTTTCAAAATTACAGCAACATAGCATGAACCTTCGTTGCTCATTGTCCCAATTGAATTACCAAGCAGGGTCCCTCCTTTTTCCGAAATGAACGCGAGTGTCTTTGATATTCAGATGCCAATATTAAAGTAATATCATTCCATTTCACTGCTTTAATTTCAAAATTCAGTTAAAGTGTTCATAGCTGGCTACAATATTTAGATTACACAATCACAAATTAAGAGTGCGAGTTTTGTTACCATATTTTAGCTTACCTGTGACTGCAGCTCAGCTTGGTACGTACTAAATTTTACTATTGTTAATTGTTCAGAATCATTTAATTCAAGTTCAAAGTCAAAGTCTTATTTCTAAATTGCGTAGATTCAAGTAGCTTTTGAAATGATTGTTGAGGTAGCCCAAGACTAACCTCATTTTATTGAAATACTTAGTGCTTCAGAAACAAAGTTCACTATTAATTTCAGTCACTAAATTAACTTTCAGTTTTCCGGTTTTATTAATACTTTTGCTAAATTAAGTCACAGTAATAGCGAAATGTATTACTTCTGACAAACATTAAGTTTTCACACAACACATGTCAACCTTCAGTTGCCACGCCTTTAGTGCTAATTATATGTGCATTTATCTTTCATTTTCAGTTATTATAATAGTTGTCCATAGAACTGGCGACCGTAATTTTCCCCAAATCACAAATATCTAATTAACGCCAATTAATTGTTAATGTAATGACTACACATTTACTTTCTTTATTTATTTTACCCTTTTCTCAAAATTAATTTCCACCAATTTCATTTGCATTTTTCGTTTCATTTAGATGTAACCCTTTCCTCCCACTTTACCGACAAATTAACTTCGGTGACAATTGCTTTTCCCAAATTTCCATTAGGTGCACGTGGTTTAATTTTTCACTGTCATTAAGTGAGGGGGATGTTACAGGCGGCAATCAGGTTCGTATCCTGTCGCTGTCTGGAACGTCTCCAGACACATGTTCGGTCTGGAATCTCCTTGACTGAAGCAGAATTGTCTTCAGTGGATGATACTCGGCTCAAACTTAGCCCCGATGGCTGTCGAAGACATATCTAGAGACACCCCGGACAGTGGTGGGAAAGCAGCCTGACTGCCAAGCAGTAATGGTCTGTGGTGGTATTTCTTTCCATTGCAGCATCCGTTTGTTTGTCATGCGCGACACACTTACAGAACAGCTGTATTCTACGATATTTTACGCTCTGTTGCCCATCATAGCAAGCCATCCTGGGTTTACAGTCCAGCAAGATAATGCCCTCCCACAGAGGTCGAGGGTTTCCCGTGCTTGTCTTCCTGCGTTACAAACCTTACCTTGGCCAGAAAGGTGGCCAGGTTTCTCCCCAGTTGAGAACGTTTGGAGCCTTATGGCCAGGACCCTCCAACAAGCTCGCAATTTTGACGATCTAACGAGCCAGTTGGACAGAATTTGGCACAATATCGCTCAGGAGGACCTCAAACAACTCTGTCAATAAATGCCGGCCGGAGTAGCTGTACGGTTCTAGGCGCTACAGTCTGGAACCGAGCGATCGCTACAGTCGCAGGTTCGAATCCTGTTTCGGGCATGGGTGTGTGTGATGTCCTTAGGTTAGTTAGGTATAATTAGTTCTAAGTTCTAGGCGACTGATGACCTCAGAAGTTAAGTCGCATAGTGGTAAGAGCCATTTGAACCATTTTTTGTCAATAAATGCCAAGCCGAATAACTACACGGATAAGGGTCGGAAGTGGACAAAGTTTTACTGATTGTCACAATTTGTGCAACTCTTTCTCTTGTATAGGTAATCTAATTTTCCTGAAACTGAAATGTTTTGCTTGTTTGTAAACGTACATCACATCACCCTATTTTCCTCCCATTCGGATAATTCCTTTGTGGAGAGATGTTTTGGTCATAGACATGTGTCATTTGTCTGTATGTCTTGCAATTTTCGCAGAGTCGTCTTCCGAAACCGCGAGCTGCTTATGAACAGTTGCGTATAACGAAATTATTGAAAATAAATTGAAATACCAAAGGAACGTGACAAGACTGTCATTTCTACAGTGTATTTTGATGACACAGAAAAACTTTTAGTGCCAACAGTTAACTAAAAGACTTAATCTCTGGATTTCAACTCTCAAGCAATTTTCTTGTGTAAAAAAAACGCACCGAACTCGTGGGTTTGTGTATTTTATAAGGAGATAGAAGGAAAGTACTTCTCTTAAGCTTCCCTGTCTTTGAAATATCACACTTTTTCTCTCTCCAACGAAAAAACTCGCTACCTTCTTTTAAATGCCTGATCCGCTGTAACTGAAAACCACAGTCGCGCTACGTATCTGTGTCAAGCTGAATAAGCATATCCGCACTTTGAATGCTATTCAGTCTGGCGCTGCAATCTAATTTGCTCGTGCGGTCTGTTTCATTCACTACGAGTGCAACCGTCTGCGTGTGTGCGTGTGTGTGTGTGTGTGTGTGTGTGTCTGTGTGTGTGCGCACACGCACGTGTGTGTGGTGTAAGTGTGTGTGTGTGTGTGTGTGTGTGTGTGTGTGTGTGTGAGTGAGTGAGTGAGAGAGAGAGAGAGAAAGAGAGAGAGAGAAAGAGAGAGAGAGAGAATTCACTCGCGTAAAACGTTACGGTAACAGAAAGCGAGCATGTTTGTCGTTAGAAACGTTTGTTTTTTGAGGGCATAACGTAACTGTTGGTACTTTCTGCTTTCACACATCCTTCACGTACAAAATACCCTGCATTTACTTGTGACTATGTCTCTCCATTAAGAACGACGTGTTGCGTTGTTTCGTTTTTGCTGTTCCACAGCAGCCACAAATTGTGGGAATGATTACTACACTCCTGGAAATTGAAATAAGAACACCGTGAATTCATTGTCCCAGGAAGGGGAAACTTTATTGACACATTCCTGGGGTCAGATACATCACATGATCACACTGACAGAACCACAGGCACATAGACACAGGCAACTGATCATGCCATGCCATTTCCACCTGGCGCCTCAGTTGGACCAGCGTTCGTGCTGGACATGCAGACCGCGTGAGACGACGCTTCATCCAGGCCCAAACATGCTCAACGGGGGACAGATCCGGAGATCTTGCTGGCCAGGGTAGTTGACTTACACCTTCTAGAGCACGTTGGGTGGCACGGGATACATGCAGACGTGCATTGTCCTGTTGGAACACAAGTTCCCTTGCCGGTCTAGGAATGGTAGAACGATGGGTTCGATGACGGTTTGGATGTACCGTGCACTATTCAGTGTCCCCTCGATGATCACCAGAGGTGCACGGCCAGTGTAGGAGATCGCTCCCCACACCATGATGCCGGGTGTTGGCCCTGTGTGCCTCGGATGTATGCAGTCCTGATTGTGGCGCTCACCTGCACGGCGCCAAACACGCATACGACCATCACTGGCACCAAGGGAGAAGCGACTCTCATCGCTGAAGACGACACGTCTCCATTCGTCCCTGCATTCACGCCTGTCGCGACACCACTGGAGGAGGGCTGCACGATGTTGGGGCGTGAGCGGAAGACGGCCTAACGGTGTGCGAGACCGTAGCCCAGCTTCATGGAGACGGTTGCGAATGGTCCCTAGGAGCAACAGTGTCCCTAATTTGCTGGGAAGTGGCGGTGCGGTCCCCTACGGCACTGCGTAGGATCCTACGGTCTTGGCGTGCATCCGTGCATCGCTGCGGTCCGGTCCCTGATCGACGGGCACGTGCACCTTCCGCCGACCACTGGCGACAACATCGATGTACTGTGGAGACCTCACGCCCCACGTGTTGAGCAATTCGGCGGTACGTCCACCCGGCCTCCTGCATGCCCACTATACGCCCTCGCTCAAAGTCCGTCAACTGCACATACGGTTCACGTCCACGCTGTCACGGCATGCTACCAGTGTTAAAGACTGCGATGGAGCTCCGTATGCCACGGCAAACTGGCTGACACTGACGGCGGCGGTGCACAAATGCTGCGCAGCTAGCGCCATTCGACGGCCAACGCCGCGGTTCCTGGTGTGTCCGCTGTGCCGTGCGTGTGATCATTGCTTGTACAGCCCTTTCGCAGTGTCCGGAGCAAGTATGGTGGGTCTGACACACCTGTGTCAATGTGTTCTTTTTTCCATTTCCAGGAGTGTATCTATTATACTAGCTATCACTGTATGAAGTAAAATTTTCTCTTGTTCTGTTTCCATTACTCTACACTACTGTTTAGGCTGTGAAGCCATTTTGAGATGAGTACCTTGGCTGTGTATCTTTGTAACACAGTTAGAATACACCGTCGAGCCAAGACTTTATGGTCACGTGATAAAGTTGCGTGTCGCTCCACCTTTGGAACGTAGTGCAGCAGCGAATCTGCAGGGTATGGATCCGGCATGTCTTGTCAGTTTTTGGTTCTTTGTGGCGCCACTTGCCGACGAACAGGTCACGCAATTTCCTTAACTGACGGGTCGGAGGTTTGTGGGCAGGAGCTGGCACCTGGTTCTCTTCCACATGTGTTCCATCGGACACTGACCAGAGGAACCTGGTGGCTTAAATCACTATGGCACGGTTCTACCCTTGTAAGTGGACCGTCACCACGACGGAATCTGCAACAACCGTTGTGGAAAACTGTTGTGCACACAGTTCTGCGTAATCAGCGCGTACACAACTTTCCCACTAGGGCGCGCCCCGCTAAGCACAACAGCGCAGGCGCAGCGCTCGTCCGTCTCTGCACTACGAGACGGACCAAATTCTGCTTCCGCCGATCCGCGTATTAATGTGTAACGCAACTAATGAGATTGCAGCTAGCGTAGAACCTTTTCTCCTCGCGGATCACACTCGCGCAGTGGTACCTGAACGCGCGAGATATTATAACGAGTGTACAGACCTCCGATTAGTCAGTCTGCATTTGTCTGCACCAGTCTGTACCAGTCTGCATTAGTCTAAAGTCAAGTTTCAGTCTGCGCCTCATAAGATTACCATATCCCTGTACATAGCCATGAAGATAAATTACTAGACACTTTGTCAAGTATCAGACGTATGTGAGAATAAGGTTAACGTACCAAGATCAAAGGAACTTCAGACTGTCAATTATAAATTGTTGTGGATGGCAGGAGAGCCAACACCATGTCACTAGAGGAGGCCGAAAGCCACGCGTTTTAGCTCACGCAGGCTGGCGTGAGGTCTGGAACAGGACAAGGAAATTAGAATTTAGAGAAACGGACGTAGCTGCTGGAATACTTCAGTTTAATCCGTTAATGATGAACGTCGCTCTTGACGGTGCATGATTCACAATGTCAATAGTAACTGAACATGGCGCCTCGCTAGGTCGTAGCAAATAACGTAGCTGAAGGCTATGCTAACTATCGTCTCGGCAAATGAGAGCGTATTTAGTTAGTGAACCAACGCTAGCAAAGTCGGCTGTACAACTGGCGCGAGTGCTGGGAAGTCTCTCTAGACCTGCCGTGTGGCGGCGCTCGGTCTGCATTCACTGATAAAGGCGACACGCGGGTCCGACGTATACTAACGGACCGCGGCCGATTTAAAGGCTACCACCTAGCAAGTGTGGTGTCTGGCGGTGACACCACATAAATAGCATCCAGAACCAAGTTAAGTTATTTTTATGCTTGTTATTATTTTAAAAATGAGTGTGAAAATTAATCAAGTTCTGCTTAAATTTGGTCACCGTCAATCTGCTACTCTAAGCGTGCAAGTGGCATTTCTATCGTCTGAGCTAACGGCAGAAGATAAACACGCCACGATAAGACCACGAGACATATTGCTCACACTCGCCTACTTCGCTAGAGCTACAAGTCAAATAATCTGATGGTGTGTGTACCGAAGGTCTTGCAGTACGCACACCAGTAAAAACACTAGCACGAATAACCTTTGCGTAGTCCATAGTAGTAACTATGCCTTCGTTTTCTACCAATCGTCCCATGCAAACGCAGATCGGGGACAAAGATATCGTCGGGAGTGCTCCAGGGAAGTGTCACAGGTCCGCTGTTGGTCTCTACATAGATATATGATATGGCGAACAAGGTAGGCACGAATCTGTTGTTCGCTGGTGATGCTGTAGGGTGTGGAAGTTGAGTGAATGTAGGAAGGTACAAGACGGCTCAGACAATATTTCTAGTTGCTGTGGTGGACAGCAGCTAGCTCTAAATGTAGAAAAATGTAAGTTAATGCAGATGGGTAGGAAGAACAAACCTGTCACTATCGGTTGCGGTAAAAGTAATGTCCTGCTTGAAACAGTCGAGTCGCTTAAATATCTGCGCGTAACGTTGCAAAGCCATATGAAAGGGAACGAGCGTGTAAGAACTGGGTCACGGAAGGCGAATCGTCGACTTTGGGAGAATTTTAGGAAAGAGAGGAGACCGCTGGTGCGACGTATTCTTGAGCACTGCTCAAGTGTTTGGGATCCGTACAAAACATCGAAGCAATTCAGAGGCGGGCTGCTAAATTTGTTACCTCTACGTTGGAACAAAACGTGTTACTGGGATGCTTCGGGAACTCAAATGCAATCCCTGGAGGAAAGGGGACGTTCTTCTGGACAAACACTATTGAAAAAGTTTAGAGAACCGGCATTGGAAGCTGACTGACGAACAATTCTACTGCTGCCTGAGACGCCCGCTAAACTCGCTGAGCCGGCCATGGTGGCCAAGCGGTTCTAGGCGCTACAGTTGGGAATCGCGCAACCGCTACGGTCGCAGGTTTGAATCCTGCCTCGGGCATGGATGTGTGTGTTGTTCTTAGGTTAATTAGGTTTAAGTAGTTCTAAGTTCTAGGGGACTGATGACCTCAGAAGTTAAGTCCAAAAGTGCTCAGAGCCATTTTTGAAACCCGCAGGGCAGAACAAGTGATTAGGATTGTGGAAAGCTGTGGGTCAGTTCACTTAAAATTGTAATTTAATAACACCTTTAAACCAAAACGGCACATAGCCGAACCTTTAGAACTGCGAGCTTCCAAAAGGCAATTATTAAACTTTTTTTTTTAAATACGTTGTGGCAGTGAACAGTGATCGATGTGTTACAAATATTTACTATCAAAAACAGTCTTGATCACAGTTTATTTATTACGGTGACCGGTTTCGACGACTACTGTTGTCATCTTCAGACCAATGAGTGAGAACCTCCTTCTGGTGGTAAATCGCTACCACCAGAAGGAAGTTCTTAATCATAGGTCTGAACATAACCACAGTAGTGGTCTAAACCGGTCACCGTAATAAGTAAACTGTGATCAGGACTGTTTTTGATAGTAAAAATTATTTCAGAGCTGAAGGCCTCCAAACAAGAAATCTTAAAAGTCAACAAAATAAAAATTCAGTTAAAATAGCAAACAAATATTAATATATATTTAGTTTCACAGTTAAAACATATGCAAGGTGCAATACAAGGGGCTGAGGGCCACAATTAAATGTGAAATTTTTAAAATGTATAACCATAATCTTTAAAGGCAGAAGGGCGTTATGTTTTTGCTTAGAGGGTAATTTCAAGAATATGTTTTTAAGGCCCACAATTGATTTTCAAAAATTCAAGAAATACAGTAAGTTCAGTGAAAACTAGAATTTTATATCATTGGCTATGATAGATTGTAAACAGACAACTAAACACCGGTGAGTAGGACAATAAAGAAAACGGCGCTCAGAAGCCTCCAGGGAGGTCGGCTTGCCCTCGTTCACTTACGTGAGACAGGTGGTGAGCCCAGCTACACTTGATCCGTCGGAACCCAACCAGGGGACAGCCACGGACCGACAGACACAACACTTGCTTGCCATCAATCAGTACATGAGAACTCAAACACAAAAGGTTACCAACGTGATTATCCACAATGAAATATGCATTAGCTGTCAAAACTACACACCATGTTGGACAGCAACAACAGGTAAGGAAAGGACGCTGCCTGAAATTACGTTAGTGGCCAGGGCAGGTAACCAGAACACTAACGGCCACAAGGCAGAAAATTCCGCTGGTGCACTCGAATTGTAGTCAACCAGTATAGCTAATTGCACCACATGGTGGCTAAATTTCAGCAATAGAAACACTCGGTGTTGCTCACAGGAAAACCTCCCCAACAGCGAACCACCGAAACGAACCACACAATATGAATGGACGTGGCTTGGATAGTTGAAGACGCTACTCAACTTTGAAGTCCTGGGTCGGTGAACCACGAAACACGTAGCGATCGGGCAGCTCCACACACGCTCCGACACTGCGCAGGGACCAACAGTGGACCCAGCCGTCAGAACCGCGCGGAGATAACTTTCCTAGTCCGCAGCAACCGACCGACTCACTGCAGACCCCCTAGCCCGAAACTCTATGCACAAAACCAAAGATGGTACACGGTGCAAATATCGATACACATCGCTGCTGCCACGATCTAACTGCAACAAGGGCAGGCAACCGAACACAGATAGACAGCAAAGTTTACGACAACACATACACTCCTGGAAATTGAAATAAGAACACCGTGAATTCATTGTCCCAGGAAGGGGAAACTTTATTGACACATTCCTGGGGTAACATACATCACATGATCACACTGACAGAAACACAGGCACATAGACACAGGCAACAGAGCATGCACAATGTCGGCACTAGTACAGTGTATATCCACCTTTAGCAGCAATGGAGGCTGCTTTTCTCCCATGGAGACGATCGTAGAGATCCTGGATGTAGTCCTGTGGAACGGCTTGCCATGCCATTTCCACCTGGCGCCTCAGTTGGACCAGCGTTCGTGCTGGACGTGCAGACCGCGTGAGACGACGCCTCATCCAGTCCCAAACATGCTCAATGGGGGACAGATCCGGAGATCTTGCTGGCCAGGGTAGTTGACTTACACCTTCTAGAGCACGTTGGGTGGCACGGGATACATGCGGACGTGCATTGTACTGTTGGAACAGCAAGTTCCCTTGCCGGTCTAGGAATGGTAGAACGATGGGTTCGATGACGGTTTGGATGTACCGTGCACTATTCAGTGTCCCCTCGACGATCACCAGAGGTGTACGGCCAGTGTAGGAAATCGCTCCCCACACCATGATGCCGGGTGTTGGCCCTGTGTGCCTCGGTCGTATGCAGTCCTGATTGTGGCGCTCACCTGCACGGCGCCAAACACGCATACGACCATCATTGGCACCAAGGCAGAAGCGACTCTCATCGCTGAAGACGACACGTCTCCATTCGTGCCTCCATTCACGCCTGTTGCGACACCACTGGAGGCGGGCTGCATGATGTAGGGGCGTGAGCGGAAGACGGCCTAACAGTGTGCGGGACCGTAGCCCAGCTTCATGGAGACGGTTGCGAAAGGTCCTCGCCGATATCCCAGGAGCAACAGTGTCCCTAATTTGCTGGGAAGTGGCGGTGCGGTCCCCTACGGCACTGTGTAGGATCCTACGGTCTTGGCGTGCATCCGTGCGTCGCTGCGGTCCGGTCCCAGGTCGACGGGCACGTGCACCTTCCGCCGACCACTGGCGACAACATCGATGTACTGTGGAGACCTCACGCCCCACGTGTTGAGCAATTCGGCGGTACGTCCACCCGGCCTCCCGCATGCCCACTATATGCCCTCGCTCAAAGTCCGTCAACTGCACATACGGTTCACGTCCACGCTGTCACGGCATGCTACCAGTGTTAAAGACTGCGATGGAGCTCCGTATGCCACGGCAAACTGGCTGACACTGACGGCGGCGGTGCACACATGCTGCGCAGCTAGCGACATTCGACGGCCAACACCGCGGTTCCTGGTGTGTCCGCTGTGCCGTGCGTGTGATTATTGCTTGTACAGCCCTCTCGCAGTGTCCGGAGCAAGTATGGTGGGTCTGACACACCGGTGTCAATGTGTTCTTTTTTCCATTTCCAGGAGTGTATTTGGGAGTGAGCACGGCTCACTGGCAACATACAATGCGCTTAAGGACCACGAAGATAAGATTCGAGAAATTAAGACTCCTACGGAGGCACATAGACAGTCGTTGTTCCGTCGCTCTGTTTGAGAGTGGAACAGAACACCATACAGTGGCCTGCAGAGTACCTATGAAGAAGTAGATGCAGATCAAAGTCCCCTATAGCATGGAGTTCCCCCCACCCCCACCCCCACCACCCACCCCTGCCCCATTGTCCAGAGACAGCGGGAAGGTGCATTTTCCGAGCAGAGGTCGGCCTGCATGACGATATATTCTTATAGTGCTGTCGACCTGACGTAGTATGAAATTTGATTTATCCGACTAGGCGACACATTTTCATTGATGCTCGGTCCAATCTCGACTATCTCACGTCCGAATGAGTTCGTAACGGACGATGTCGCTGAGGCAATATCAGAAGGTGGTCTGCTCCACAGCGCACTGTCGAACAATGTGTACTGAGCACTGTGCTCCGAGACACTTGTGCTTGCACCAACCTTATACTGTGTTGTGAGGTTTGCCACAGATCGCCGCTTATCCTGCTCTGCATGGTGTGCAACCCTCTGAGCTCCAAGTTCTGTGATGGGAAGTGGACGTCCAACACCTTGTCGTCCACCTGTGATTTCACCATCCTTCAGTCACTTCCATCAATGCTCTCGCCAGTAGCACGCCAACACCCAATCACCTTCGCCACTTAGAGATGCTTATTCCGAGTCACGGGGCCGTAATGATCTGCTCTTCGTCAAAGTCGCTTACGTCAGCGTATTTGCCCATTTGCGTCCCTTATCTTTGCTAGATTGATTACCCTTTCGTTCCCACTCCACTTACAGACTTCCCTCATAATTTCAGGCATTCGTAACGCCACCAGTTGGCATTCAGTCTCGCAATGGCCAGCAGTCGTAATGTTTTGTCTCATTATTTGATTTTGTTGAGTCTCTTAGGGCTGTGTTGCTATTCTTGAAGTTCCGAACCTCGTAGACTATATATACTTCAAAATACTTTTGTAAAGAATGTCAAGGTAGCCACTGACTGTAAAAATCCTTGTTTCACCTACACATTATTGCATTTTCGGGCGTATGGTCATTATCAGACAAAAATTATTGTGCTTTACGAGGTGCATTCAAGTTCTAAGGCCTCCGATTTTTTTCTAATTACCTACTCACCCGAAACCGATGAAACTGGCGTTACTTCTCGACGTAATCGCCCTGCAGACGTACACATTTTTCACAACGCTGACGCCATGATTCCATGGCAGCGGCGAAGGCTTTTTGAGTAGTATGTTTTGACCACTGGAAAATCGCTGAGGCAATAGCAGCACGGCTGGTGAATGTGCGGCCACGGAGAGTGTCTTTCATTGTTGGAAAAAGCCAAAAGTCACTAGGAGCCAGGTCAGGTGAGTAGGGAGCATGAGGAATCACTTCAAAGCTGTTATCACGAAGAAACTGTTGCGTAACATTAGCTCGATGTGCGGGTGCGTTGTCTTGGTGAAACAGCACACGCGTAGCCCATCCCGGACGTTTTTGTTGCAGTGCAGGAAGGAACTTGTTCTTCAAAACATTTTCGTAGGATGCACCTGTTACCGTAGTGCCCTTTGGAACGCAATGGGTAAGGATTACCCCCTCGCTGTCCAAGAACATGGACACCATCAATTCTTGAGCACTGGCGGTTACCCGAAATTTTTTTGGTGGCGGTGAATCTGTGTGCTTCCATTAAGCTGACTGGCGCTTTGTTTCTGGATTGAAAAATGTCATCCACGTCTCATCCATTGTCACAACCGACGAAAAGGAAGTTCCATTCATGCTGTCGTTGGGCGTCAACATTTCTTGGCAACATGCCACACGGGCAGCCATGTGGTCGTCCATCAGCATTCGTGGCACCCACCTGGATGACACTTCTCGCATTTTCAGGACATAATGCAGGATCGTGTGCACAGACCCCACAGAAATGCCAACTCTGGAGGTGATCTGTTCAACGGTCATTCGGCGATCCCCCAAAACAATTCTCTCCACTTTCTCGATCAAGTCGTCAGACCGGCTTGTGTTAGCCCGAGGTTGTTTCGGTTTGTTGTCACACGATGTTCTGCCTTCATTAAACTACCGCACGCACGAACGCACTTTCGACACATCCATAACTCCATCACCACATGTCTCCTTCAGACTGTCGATGAATTTCAAGTGGTTTCAGACCACGCAAATTCCGAAAACGAATGATTTCACGCTGTTCAAGTAAGGAAAACGTCACCATTTTAAGTATTTAAAACAGTTCTCATTCTCGCCGCTGGCTGTAAAATTCCATCTGCCGTACGGTGCTGCCATCTCTGAGACGTATTGACAATGAACGAGGCCTCATTTTAAAACAATGCGCATGTTTCTCTCTCTTTCCAGTCCGGAGAGAAAAATGGGAGGCCTTAGAACTTGAATGCACCTCGTAGCAGTAGTTAAAACCTAAAAGGAACTGACAGTCAAATGCCACCATGATTTTGTTGAGGTCACTTTTTTTTTCAATATATTAAATCGGGCTTCAGTGTGGCATTTGCATATTAAATAAAAGGAATCACAGTACCTCGAACTGCAGCTCAGTGCAGCATTTGCATCCAAACACCCAAACTTACTGTCAAGCGAAAGGTGGAAAAGAAACGTAGCGCGCGACCCATAAATTCCCAGACTTAATTCAGTCAGTATTTGAGAATGAGACAACTTAGCGACTTGCTACAAACTTTATACATAATTTAAAACCTTTACGACTTTTTTTTTCTCGCTGACAACCGATAAAAATGATAAAAAGGAAAAGTATTTACCGCTTACTACATTTCCGCCTTTCATGCAGTGCAACTATCGCATGATGAATGGTGTTATAATTTATTATTTCTTTACTACTTACTGTATTCGCGACACATTTTACCGACAGTATGCACATAACACGTTGAAAGTAAGTGCAAAATTTTATACACATATTGCAGGACGTATGACGTCATAAACAATGAGGTGTGTGAGAAACGGTCGCACCATGCAAGACGTTTAAGTTTATTACCTCATTTCTACCAAATCTATTTGCAACAAATTTTGCAGGCACTATCCACACACGCCGCTGAATGTACCTGTAGTTTTTACGACATACTCTACATCTACATCTACATCCATACTCCGCAAGCCACATGACGATGTATGGCGGAAGGTACTTTGAGTACCTCTATCGGTTCTCCCTTCTATTCCAGTCTCGTACTGATCGTGGAAAAAAAAAATTGTCGGTATGCCTCTATGTGGGCTATAATCTCTCTGATTTTATCCCGATGGTCTCTTCGCGAGATATACGTAGGAGGGAGCAACATACTGCTTGACTCCTCGGTGAAGGTATGTTCTCGCAACTTCAACAAATGCCCGTACCGAGCTACTGAGTGTCTCTCCTGCAGAGTCTTCCACTGGAGTTTATCTATCATCTCCGTAAGGCTTTCGCGATTACTAAATGATCCTGTAAGGAAGCGCGCTGCTCTCCATTGGTTCTTCTATATCTATTCTATCAACCCTATCTGGTATGGATCCAATACCAGTGATCAGTATTCAAGCAGTGGGCTAACAAGTGTAGTGCAACCTACTTCCTTTCTTTCGAACTGCATTTCCTTAAGATTCTTCCAATGATTCTCAGAGTGGCACCTACTCTACCGACGATTAATTTTATATGGTAGTTTCATTTTAAATCACTCCTAATGCCTACTCCCAGATGATTTTGAAACGTCCCCTTAGAAAAAATTATACAAGACTGTGCTTAAACTGACACACAATATTTTTAGCGCAACGCAATCTGACTTCCAAAACTCCCTACAAAAGAATGGGCCTGACTAACATTAACCTATACGTTTCACAAATCACTTACCTCACAAAAATCTTCGTTACTCAGGCTACTGCAATACAGCGAGCGCCACTACTGCCAGCTAAATAAACGATTCAAACTACTGAAGGCACTAACTACTGATAGGCATAGTTAGCAAATGAAAGATTTTAATAGAGAACAAACAATGTATTTACCTCACTAGTCATAATATATATAACAGTTCATGACACCAATTCTTACAAATTTCAAAACTCCGCCATCTCTCTCCCCACGTCCACCACTGCTGGCGGCTCACCTCCAACTGCGCAACGCTACGAGCTGTTAGCATCCAGCTGCCCAACACTAGAATGGCAGACAACAATGCAAACCAGCCACAGACTGCACGTGGCACAGCCAGTGATTTTCATACAGAGCGCTACGTGGCGGCCGCGTTACCAATAAAGAAACCTAAACAGCCTACTTACAATTTATGGAATTAACTGCTTCCATTTGCTGACCTGCTATATTGTAGCTAAGTGATAAAGAATCTTTCTTTCTATGTGTTCGCAGCACATTACACCGTTGCAGATCCTCCTGCATTTCCGGACAATTTTCCATTGTTACAACCACAGCATCATCCGCAAAAAGCCTCAATGAACTTCCGCTATTATCCACAAGTTCATATATATATATATATATATATATATATATATATATATATATATATATATATATATATATATATATCACTCTTACTTCTGAAGACTTCTCTCCATTGAGACTGACATGCTGCGTTCTGTTATCTAGGAACTCTTCAATCCAATCACATAATTTGTATGATAGTCCATATACTGTTCAGAAGAGGTCTGAAAAACTTCCGCATTGTGAGTGACGTTTAAATTTATTACTTAGTTCCTATTGAATTTATTAGCAATACATTTTTCAGACAGTATAAATGTATATCGCTGAATGTACCTAAAAAATTATATTACTGTACGACACATAGTTCAGCAGATATGAATTCATAAACAAACATCAGACGTTGTATGGTATGGGTGTGGACGCACCG
Source organism: Schistocerca gregaria (assembly GCF_023897955.1). Classification (NCBI taxonomy): domain Eukaryota; kingdom Metazoa; phylum Arthropoda; class Insecta; order Orthoptera; family Acrididae; genus Schistocerca; species Schistocerca gregaria. The sequence continues at coordinate 1,153,847,823 of NC_064920.1, read as the reverse complement.
ACAGTATTAAATAAAAGGCATTATTTCATTCCACTGTGGCAGGGTGCTACAGCAATCGATTTCGAATCATTTGAGAATGATTGTTGCGAAATTATTTAATATGAATGGCGCATTTCAGCGTTTTGAACATCATCAGACTGTAGCTGACTATGTACACCACCTGTTAGACAGACATATAAAATGGAAAATGGACGCCACAGTAACTGAAAATCCAGTTACGATTGTGTCCATTTACATACAGTCACTGTTGCGTCCGTTTTCCATTTTATATGGCTGTCTAACCAATGGTTACACAGTCAGCTACTTTTACACAATCTGATAATTCCCCTAAGAGTTGAAACGTGTCATTGATATTAAATAATTTCGAAGCCAAGAGTGTTTTTATTCTGAAGCAGAATCACAATATCTTAAACTGCACTCGAATGAGCTATTTGCAAATTACATAAAAGGGTTAGAAACACCAGCTGATATTAATCACAAGTGCTTTTGACCACATCTCTGCAAATATTATTTACAAATTTCTATTACATTCCATTGGAACTACTGACGGCCTTGGGAGAGCCAGTCCTGACAAAACTCTACCAACACAAGATGTATGAGACAGGTGAAATAACCTCAGACTTCAAGAAGAATATAATAATTCAAATCCCAAAGAAAGCAGATGTTGACCGATGTGAAAATTACCGAACTATCAGTTTAATAAGTTACTGCTGCAAAATACTAACGCGGATTCCTTACAGACGAATGGAAAAACTGGTAGAAGCCGACCTCGGGTAAGATCAGTTTGGATTCCGTAGAAATGTTGGAACACGTGAGGCAATACTGAACTTACGACTTACCTTAAAAATAGATTAACGAAAGGCAAACCAACGTTTCTAGCATTTGTAGACTTAGAGAAAGCATTTGACAATGTTGACTGGAATACACTCTTTCAAGTTCTAAAGGTAGCAGGGGTAAAATACAGGGAGCGAAAGGCTATTTACAATTTGTACAGAAACCAGATGACAGTTATAAGGGTCGAGGGGCATGAAAGGGCAGCAGAGGTTGGGAAGGGAGTGAGAGTTGTAGCCTGTTCCCGATGTTATTCAAAAATGGTTCAAATGGCTCTGAGCACTATGGGACTTAACATCTGTGGTCATCAGTCCCCTAGAACTTAGAACTACTTAAACCTAACTAACCTAAGGACATCAGACACATCCATGCCCGAGGCAGGATTCGAACCTGCGACCGTAGCAGTCGCGCGGTTCCGGACTGAGCGCCTAGAACCGCTAGACCACCGCGGCCGGCGGACAAGAAGAGAATAGAATCTTTTGAAATGTGGTGCTGCAGAAGAATGGTGAAGATTAGATGGGTAGATCACGTAACTAATGAGCAGGTAGTGAATAGAATTGGAGAGAAGAGCTATTTGCGCCACAACTTGACTAGAAGAAGGGACCAGTTGGTAGGACATGTTCTGAGGCATCAAGGGATCACAAATTTAGCATTGGAGGGCAGCGTGGAGGGTAAAAATCGTAGAGGGAGACCAAGAGATGGATACACTAAGCAGGTTCAGAAGGATGTAGGCTGCAGTAGGTACTGGGAGATGAAGAAACATGCACAAAATAGAGTAGTATGAAGAGCTACATCAAACCAGTCTCAGGACTGAAGACAACAACAACAACAACAACTTTATAACTGGAATAGAAATAATAACTTGCCCATTATCAATGACAATATCCTCAGGGTCTTAACCTGGATTTAAAATTCTGGTTGCTGTGAGATAAATGGGTCTGGCAGGAAGACCTGCGTGCTTTTACGGGGCGTAGGTCGAACTGCTGTCGGTGAAGTTGGCGGTGCGCTCCGAGCACTTGCCCTTATCTCCCGGTAGAGTGGCAGAATGCATTTCTTTCAGCAGTGGCCGAAGTCCGATGTCCTGGCGCTGGCGGAAGGGGCACTCACGTGTAAGTGTTCCCCGTGTCGCCTCAGTGGTAAGTGTCCTCTTTCCTGTCTAGGTGGCAAGTGTATTCCAAGACGATTTTCGCTTGTTTTCCACAGTTCCTTCCCTGTATGTGGCCATACACCTGATAAGGTACCTTAGCTCTTCTTCTGGCCAACCAAATTATTCGTCAACATCCTTGTAAAATGTTTTCACGCCCCCACTTCTCGCACTAGAAAGGCAAGATCACATGCATACATTCTTCTCCCCTGCCAAATACCATGTTGTCATGAAACTTCCTGGCAGATTAAAACTGTGTGCCGGATCGAGACTCGAACTCGGGACCTTTGCCTTTCGTGGGCAAGTGCTCTTGGTAGAGCACTTTCCCGCGAAAGGCAAAGGTCCCGAGTTGGAGTCTCGGTCCGGCACACTGTTTTAATCTGCCAGGAAGTTTCATATCAGCGCACATTCCGCTGCAGAGTGAAAATCTCATTCTGAGCAGTTAAGAATGGATGTCCTGTGTTCTGTCATCGTATCACTCACCTTCGCCCCTACACCCGCTGACGTCTCTTTCAGTCCATCCTGACAATGTGTATCTGGTCAGGGACCATTCCCACACACCTAAACGCATAGGACCACGCGCAGACGTAATAAAAGGCATTCACAGCAAGCATTCTTCCACCTGGAAATATACATATCATCAATTCACCTTGGCGTCTCTCCTCCTGTAGAGCCATCCAATAACCCTCTGACCTTAATACTATAGTTTAAAATATGAGTTCGGTTTTGACACTTTTCAATGGTAAAATGAGAAGAATTTTTACTATCAGCAGGTAGAGTGGCACCTGTGTGTTTTAGACAGCCTGGGACATCTGTTCTCCACAGGCACATGTCTGATATAGGGGATGGCAACGGCCCTTCCTCAGTGTATGACCAGATGTTTGTCTTACATAGGTGCGGAGGTGGGGTAGAGGCCAGGCCCCATACATTGTATGTTGACGAATGATGTTCAGAACTGAGCACATTGCACAGTCTTTTACAAAATTTTATTTGACTGTGAACCGCACCTACGAGAAGTTAATAACTTCGAAATACTTCGACAGTATCAAATTGCCATTAGATTTTAGATTATGATGTTGAAATGGGAGTGCAGCAGGTGAGGGGAGTGGTAAGGTGCTGTAAAAACAAATAACTAACAACATAACAACCATGAAACTTCCCCTTAGAAAAATTTATGAATTACTGTGCTGATGAACCACTTACGTTATTTGATTTTTAAACAGCTGAGCAGAACTGAACGTACTCAGACATTTCGCTCTTTACTTATTCTGATCAACTCTAAACTGACACACAATATTTTTAGCGTAACGCAATCTGACTCTCAGTAATCCCTACAAAAGAATGGCCCTGACTAACAATAACCTATACCTTTCATGAATCACTTACCTCACAAACATCTTCGTTAATCGAACTACTGCAAAACAGCGAGCGACAATACTGCCGCCGGCTGCTGTGGTCTAGCGGTTCTAGGCGCTCAGTCAGGAACCGCGGGACTGCTACGGTCGCAGGTTCGAATCCTGCCTCGGGCATGCATGTGTGTGATGTCCTTAGGTTAGTTAGGTTTAAGTAGTTCTAAGTTCTAGGGGACTGATGACCACAGATGTTAAGTCCCATAGTGCTCAGAGCCATTTTTGAACAATACTGCCAGCTAAATAAAAGATTCTAACTACTGAAATCACTACTAAGCAAATGAAAGATTTTGATAGAGAACAAACAATGTATTTACCTTAATAGTGTTCAAAAGTCATAATATATATAGCAGTTCATGACATCCAGTCTTACAAATTTACTGTCTCTGATGGCCACACTTCCACATCATCCGCTCTCAAAACTCCGCCATTTCTCTCCCCACATTCACCACTGCTGGTCCCTGTCCTCCAACTGCGCAACGCTACGCGCTGTTCACATCCAACTGCCCAGCACTTCAATAGAGAATATTTCAACAATGCAAACCAGCCACTGACTGCCCACAGCACAGCCAGTGATTTTCATACAGAGCGCTAGGTGACGTTACCAACATAAAAACCTAAACACTCTACTTACACAACAAAACGACTATGTAAGTAATTTCCAATTTTTTAAAAAATCTTCCTTTTCTATAATTTTTTTCTTTAGTATCAAAATTTTTTATAAAACTATTGAAAGATCTGTTTAACATAAACGTTAATCATACTAGCACAGATCACTGTCTTGAATAATCGAAGATGACTACGCACAAATATTCCATGACAGAATGGACATTTACTCTAACAGCTTGGTCAGCCAAAAACACATGGCAGCAGGTTCTTTCCTACTGACATATAAAGAACTTACAGAAACTTCGATCTGGATTCTATAGTGCGATTGGTCGGCGATCAGAAACGAGCGCCTCCCGGAAAGATGATTCGCCAGCTAAATTTAAGGGGGAGAAAAGAATTTGAGCAGCGAAAAGAGGAGAGAAGTAAAATGGGAGTATTTGCGAGGCCGAGGAGCAGAGGAGTCGTCTTGGAGTCCCACGGCAGTCGACGGACGTCTTCGGCTGTAATCTCGGTGAAATACAATTTTACTATTATCTCGCTGAGGCGAGAAGTTCTGCGGTTATGGCATCTAATCATTACGGTGATCTTTCTTATGCAGCGGCGTGTAGGAAAGTGGATTTACGTTGGTGAATCACATGTTCCACTCCGTTCTATAGTGAGGTTTCACACTGTTCATTGAGTACAGCTTGGGATGTCAGTTACTCCGCGCCTAATCACAGATCGCGACTACATTATAGGGAAGAGCCAGACAGTTTAATGTCCAGTATTAATACAGGAAGAACCTGAGATTTGTAATCATTATGTAGTTTCTTTAAATTGTTTTTATGATGAATAAATGTGTTAAAATCATGACATGTTTCTTTTAGCAGATAGTATTTTCCTGTACGAATTAATCTTGTCTCTTGTGTACATTTTATAACTTATTCATTAAAGGGGGACTGGTTTTTGTCAGCTTATCCTGACATTCTATCGTATCCACAGGATAAGGTTAGAAAACGGGTAGGTTATCACATGACAATTTACATAATAAATGAGAGTAACGTACTCCTGCTGGGGGACGTATAAGTGTCAGGGCGACTTTAGTAGCCTTAAAATATCCATTGTGCAAAACATCAAAAAATGGTTCAAATGGCTCTGAGTTCTATGGAACTTAACTGCTAAGGTCATCAGTCCCCTAGAACTTAGAACTACTTAAACCTAACTAACCTAAGGACATCACACACATATACGAGGCAGGATTCGAACCTGCGACCGTAGCGGTCGCGCGGCTCCAGACTGTAGCGCCTAGAACCGCTCGGCCACTCCTGCTGGCTCGCAAATTAACACTTGTACGTACTCATGGCAAGTCTCCGCCATCAATAGCCAGTAGAAGGTAGGAGGTAAGTTAGAAAGTTTGTCGCCTTGTAGAAAGACAAGATCTTACTTAAACTGTTAACATCAACTAATCAATCAAATCGGCGATCGAGGACCCTGTAGGTCATGCGCCGACCTCACAATGCTCATCCATAGACGGCGATCTTGTGCACTTTGGATCCTGTTGTCACGGACTCATAGTTGGCACATGTCTTTCTGAAGCTCATCCTCCCATCGTTTCCCGGGTCTTCCGATTGGACGGGTTCTCTCAGGTCTTCCCATCAGTAAGGCTTTTGTCCGGGAGGTGTCTGGTCCGTAAAGCAGTGTACCTAGCCATTTCCGACTAATGGGGTTCCATCCTATTCCGAGGCACATTGGTGAGGTTTTTTGTGGGGGTAACATATCCTCTGGTCGCGTTACAAGCGCTGCACAGGGCTACCCCAGTAGTGAGACTGCCACTGTTCTGCCCTGAGCTGGCATGATTTCTTTTCAGGGTTGACTCCCTTAGGAAAGCTGGCTTCACCACGCCTCTAGAGCCTTCCGTACCCTCTTCGTTGGAGATGAAAGGCTCCCTCGGGCATCGAAACCTAATACCGGTGGGGTCGAAAAAGTAAGAGTTGGCCAAGAGAGGCCCATAGGAAAGAAAACAGAAGTAGCCTGACACAAGTAAGTGGAAGTAATGTCAGACTTAGCTAAGGGTCCATATGGTTGCCACCCACATACTCACTGCGCGGGAGCCCCCTTACTGGACTACTCTTTGTCTGGAATCTCACCAACTGACCTATATAGCATGGGTGACCCTACCAGGAGCATAGATTCCGCCAGCATAGCTCAGTGGATCACTGAGACATGCAAACCTCCCCACCAACATTAAGGTGGTCCTTAAGGACGAAACTTTTAAGGAAAAGTACCAAATAGCCAAACGAGTGATATGTGAGCTGTGCTGGCCTCAGCTTATGCGTTGGTTTAAACCTTGACTATTACTCTGAGTTTGATTTCCCGTGGTTATTGTGGTTATGCCGTGTTTCTTCCTCTTTCTATGTGTGGCATCGATATTCACACCTTGTACTGTCTTCGGTCTGGTGCTCACAGTTTCAGGCTTGCCGGTGTGCGGCAGTCGGTTGGTTGGTGTGGACCAGCCAGGAAATTTCCGCGCGGCGCAGTGGGTCGGGCCCGCTGGCGGTCTCTACGCAGTGTCTGAGTGTGTGGGAGCTGTTCCTATTGCTACGAGGTTCGTGCCTCACCGACCCAGGACATGAAAGTTGAGTGGTGATTTAATTACCAAAGCCAGTCTGTTCACATTGTGCCGTTGGTTTTCACGGTTGGCTGTTGGGGGTATTCCTGTGAGCAACAGCGAGTGTTCGAGTTGGCGGGAGTTTGGCCACCATCCGGTGGAGATTAACTGTATTTTGGTCATTTGAAGTCCAAGTGCACCAGCGGAATTTTCTGCCTTGTGGCCGTTAGCGTTCCGGTTACCTACCCTGGCCGCTGACGTAAAATTCAGGCACTGTCCTTTCCTCACCGTGTTGTCGCTGCCCAACACATGTGTGTAGTTTTGACAGCTTATACATACTTGGCTGTGGGAGGCTACGCCTTTTACATTTTGTCTTTGGAGTTCCTTGTGTACTGGTCGGGTGGAAAGCAAGTCGTCTTGTCGATGGGTCCGTTGGCTGTCTTTTGGTTGGGCTGCCGGCGGATCGAATGTAGTTGGGCCGACTACCTGTCTCCCCTAAGCGAACGTTAATATTTCAAATGCAGACCGACCCCCGGAAACTTCTGAGCGGCGCTGGCTGTACTGCCTTTTCTTATTGGTGTTTGATTGTGTATTTTAATGGTTCACAGCCGATGGTTTGAATTTGGATTCCTTTAGTTGATTTTTAAATAATAGGCCTTCAGCCGCTTTAAAGTTGAAAGTTCCTTACTTATCAAGTCTTGCATTGTTTGGGCCTTCAGTCTCGTTTAACCTATTTTGGATGAATCTTGGGCTTTCTGCGTTGTAAAAATTTATTGTAGTTGTGTTTTGAATCATGGACCTTCAGCCGTTTTAAAAGTAAAATTCCTTATTGTTAGGTTTTAGATTGTTTGGGCCCTCAGCGTCCTTTTTTAAAAGTATTTAAGGATAAAGCTTTGGTCCTTCTGCCTTTGAAAATTTATTGTAGTTGTGTTTTAAATCATGGGCCTTCAGCCGTTTTAAAAATTAAAGAGGTTGTGCCCTTAAGCCATAAGATTGCGTGACATGTTCAGTCTATAGTTAAGCTCGAAGATTTGCCCTGTAATGTTTGGGCAACTAAATAACGTTATATGTGTTCGTGTTTAACTGACAGCCACTCATTTATGGCCCCTTTCAACAATTCCAAGTACCTGTTCTGTCCTGCGGATTTAACCAGGCGTTTAAATATGTCACTTTTAAGAAGCAGTAACTGCTTAAACAGATCCGAAAGAGACAACGTGGGTGAACTCGACGCATGTCACTTTTAAGAAAACAGAAATTTACTTAAACAGAATGAAAAGGTATAATGTAGCTTGTAGGTGACTTACGTTACCCCAGGTTTAAGGAAACACAGCACCATTAATTAAAATGACAAATTATACATCAACTGACCGTGAGGTGTGGCGCCAGTATAGGGAGTACGTCTTCCGTGTCAGACGTGAAAATAATAAAACGCCTACCGCACCCCAACAGGGTAGAACGAGAAACATTTAACAGCAAAGGCTATCTGCAAGACACACAACGCCAAATTGTCAAATGCAGGACAAACATTACAGCAGTCTGTCAAAATTTTGGAATAATCACCATTTCACGCGGGAGCCTGAGCAACAAAGACTTGATGCCAACAACTTCAGCGGCGTAATCAAATGTCAGAACAGATTTTGATGAGGGCAGAAATTTTAACTGGGGTGATACAACGTCTACTGCTGAAATGATATTAGTTAGTCTTAAAACAAGATATTAAATCCTCCGGATAACGCTGTTCAAGGTACCTACTGCGTCAGCTGGACCTACCCTCAAGAGGCTAGCACCTTAATTACAGTTACCAATAACAGGACGAGAGAACACGTCGCACTGCAAGGCAGAATGCCGCCGACGGTACACAAATTTAAGCTGAGACAACGACCAATTGTAGCCTCGGCTCAGTTGACGCTTGTTAAATTACAACTGTGCTTTCCGACGTAAACGGGAGTACATAGCAAATTACAGTAATTAGGTAAAATACAAAGAACTGGATACGATTGAAGTCAGCACGAAGTATTGGCATCAGTGGGCACAGTCCTGCACTAATACAGCCACTGCAGGTGCGTCTGAATATTCACTTCGTAAGAACAACAGGTCCACAAACCTAGGACAGATGAGTGACTCATGCGCTTTGGAACCAGGCTACGCAAACGTCACATTAGGCAGCCCTCACTACTGTGACACTGGTTGTGCAGCAAGGCGAGCGAAACTCACGTGCTTGACACTTACGTATTCCCCAATGTGAGCTCTTCATAAGGCTTGCAGTTCCATACCGGCAGCAGCGAGTAGCCCACATTTCTGTTAATACTAACTGGACTACGCTAGGCTCCACTCTGTGCCGTCCAAACATTGCCTGCCGTCGCCATCACTCATCAGCCTGGTTTTCTCCAACAGCTACAGCGGCACTGCCCGGCACCTCCCCTACATTCAAAACTCTTCTAACCTCAGCTGGCCAACAAAGACCTTCGTAGACTGTAACCACGAGCATATCGATACCCAAAGAACCATCTACACACGTGCACGGCACAGACGTGTGCTGAGCCACAATTACGTTTAATGCAGTTTTGAGTGCACTATGTATTAATATTTCATGGTATTACAGGACGATTAGAGAGTGGCGATAAGGGACTTAACTATACAGTATATAGAGGCTGAGTGGAATATAAGTGGCCCGCAGAACAGAGTTCCAGCGTACAATGCACAGCACAGCACAGGAAAGGAAGTACAGTACTAATATGACTGTAGCACATGTTAAAAGTTCTCATCATTCATTTCTTCGCAGTTTTGGGCCCTGGTCTACAAGTCGCTGAACGCGCACCGAAGCTGGACTGCTGGAGTTGCTGCAGTTCCATCCGAAATGTACTGCTGCAGTTCTTGGAGACTGTGAGGGTTCGAATGAAATTTTCACTCTACAGCGGGGTGTGCGCTGATATGAAACTTCCTGGGGGATTAAAACTGTGTGCCGGACCGAGACTCGAACTCGGGACCTTTGCCTTTCCCGGACAAGTAGGTAGGAGACGAGGTACTGGCGGATTTAAAGCTGTGAGGACGGGGCGTGAGTCGTGCTAGGGTAGCTCAGTTGGTAGAGCGCTTGCCCGCGAAAGGCAAAGGTCCCCGAGTTCGAGTCTCGGTCCGGCACACAATTTTAATCTGCCAGGAAGTTTCACTGTGAGGGTTGTTGCCATATGCATTTGCCTTCAGGGCTCCCCACACAAAATAATCACACACTCAAAACTCAGGTGATCTGGGTGGCTATCTAGGGGCGTGAAAAGACTGACGTCTGCTGACAACTCTGTCATTATGAAGACTGTGTAAATGTGCTCAAGTTCCGGGTCGCTGTACGGGAAGTTCCACCATCCTTTTGGAAGTAAATGTAGGTTTCTTTTCCTGTTCCGCTAATGCTGTGCAAATGGTTTCAAAATCGTATCCACTCCTCACTCTGTACCTAACAATCAAATGATAAAATTGTTGACCTTTTCTAATCAATTTTTAAGATAAATCCAGGTGGTTCAACTTAACTTACTTTATAAAATAAATAATATATACAGGGCGAGTCACCTAACATTACCGCTGGATATATTTCGTAAACCACATCAAATACTGACAAATCGATTCTACAGACCGAACGTGAGGAGAGGGGCTAGTGTAATTGGTTAATACAAAAAAAAAAAAAAAAAAAATGCACGGAAGTATGGTTTTTAACACAAACCTACGTCTTTTAAAAATGGAACCCCGATAGAATTGTTAGCACATCTGAACATATAAACAAATACGTAATCTGTGCCGTTTGTTGCATTGTAAAATGTTAATAACATCCGGAGATATTGTAACCTAAAGCTGACGCTTGAGTACCACTCCTCCGCTGTTCGATCGTGTGTATCGGAGAGCAAAGAATTACGTAGGTATCCAAAGAGAACGGTGATGGACCTTAGGTACAGAAGAGACTGGAACAGCACATTACGTCCACATGCTAACACCTTTTTATTGCTCTTTTTCACTGACGCACGTGTACATTACCATGAGGGGTGAGGTAAACGTTCGACTGGCCTTTCATAGGACGTGGAGGACGCATAAATTGGCCAGCCCGTTCTCCTGATCTTACACCTCTGGACTTCTTTCTGTGGGGTACGTTAAAGGGGAATGTGTACCGTGATGTGCCTACAACCCCAGAGGATATGAATCAACGTATTGTGGCGGCCTGCGGCGACATTACACCACATGTACTGCGGCGTGTACGACATTCATTACGCCAGAGATTGCAATTGTGTGCAGCAAATGATGGCCACCACATTGAACATCTATTGGCCTGACATATCGGGACACACTCTATTCCACTCCGTAATTGAAAACGGAAACCACGTGTGTATCTCACCCCTCATGGTAATGTACAAGTGAGTCAGTGAAAAAGACCAATAAAAAGGTTTTAGCATGTGGACGTAATGTGCTGTTCCAATCTCTTCTGTAACTAAGGTCCATCACCGTTCCCTTTGGATCCCTACGTGATTACGTATTTGTTTATATATTCAAATGCGGTAACAAAACTAACAGGGTTCCATTTTAAAAAACGTAGGTTTGTGTTAAAAAACATACTTCCGTGCATATTTTTATGGTTTGTATTAACCAATTACACTAGCCCCTCTCCTCACGTTCGGTCTGTGGAATCGATTCGTCAGTATTTGATGTGGTTTACGAAATATATCCAACGGTAACGTTAGGTGACTCACCCTGTATAATATGATTCGTATTTCTTTGAAATGTAGCTCTACACTCTTGTAATTTATAATCTAACATACCATCTGGCATTGTGTATAATAGAGTAAGTATGTTTGAAATTTTGTAACTGAACCATTTTGTAACTAAACATTCCGCCCATGGGGCGTTCTATCAAATTTTAAACAAGAGGAGCAATGAGGAACTCCTTTTATTTTGTTGTGGGTACAACGGGATGATTCCATTTAGATTATATCATGGTCAGGCAAAGATTCCGAAATCAGATGTTGGGTTGTAAAGCAAACCTAGGAGCAGATATAGATTCAGATCACGATTTAGTAATGAAGAGTAGGCTAAGTATAAGAGACTAGTCAGGAAGATTCAATGCGCAAAGAAATGGAATACAAATATTCTAAAGAATGAAGAAATACGCATGAAGTTCTCAGAGATGATAGATACTGCGATAATGAATCGCTTCGTAGGTAGAGAAATGGACGTCTCTAGAAAGGGCAATCACGTAAGCTAGAAAGGAAAACATAGGTACAATGAAGGTAACTGCGAAGAAACCATGGATAACGAAGATCGACGAAATAAGAAAACAGATAACTGGTTAGGGAAATTCAGGAATATAGGTATGCAGGTCACATAGGAACGAAATAAATAAGAAGTGGCGGGGAGTCCTCTACGAGGGGGAAGACTTGTCTAATGACGTGATACAAGAAGAAACAAGAGTCGTCAGGGAAGAGATAGGGGATCCATTATTAGAATCGGAATCTGAAAGAGCTTTGGAAGCCTTAAGATCAAATAAGGCAGAAGGGATTGATAACATTCCATCAGAGTTTTTAAAGTCGCTGGGGGAAAGTTGCAAGGAAAAGGCTATTCAAGTGGTTGTGAAGTACGTATGACACTGGCGACATACCATGAACTTTCGAAAAAATATCGTCCTCACAACTCCGAAGACTGCAAGAGCCGACAAATGCGAGAATCGTCGCAAAGTCAGCGTAATAGCTCACGCATGCAAGATGCTGAAAGGAATAATATACAGAAGAATTGAAAAGAAAATTGGAAACAGATGACGATCATTTTGGCTTTATGAAAGTAGAGCCACCAGAGAGGCACTTCTGACGTTGTGGTTGATAATGGGAGTAAAACTAAAGAAAAACCAACACACGTTCATAAGATTTGTCGACCTGGAAAAAGCGTTCAGCAATGTCAGATGATATAAAATGTTCGAAATTCTGAGAACAATAGGGGTAGCCACACAGAAAGACGGGTAATATACAATACGCACAAGAAGCAAGAGCTATTAATGAGACTTCGAACTCCAAAAAGTGCTTGGATTAAAAGGGATGTAAGACAGGGATGTAGTCTTTCGCCCCTACCGATCAACCTACACATCGAAGAAGCAATGACAGAAATAAAAGAAAGGTTCGAGAATGGAATTAAAATTCAGGGTGAATGGATATCATGACAAGATTCGCTGATAACATTGCTACACTCAGTGAAAATGTAGAAGAATTACAGGAGTTGCTGAATGGAATGAACAGCCTAATGAGTACAAATATAGACTGAGAGTAAATCGAAGGAAGGCAAATGTAGTGAGAAGTAGTAGGGTTGAGAACTGCGAGAAACTTGATATCAGAATTGGGGATTGGGTAGAAAACCGAAGATAAGGAATTCTGCTACCATGGTTGCAAAACAGCCGTTGATGGACGAAGCAAGGAGGACATAAAAAGCAGACTAGCACTGGCAAAAAGAGCATTCCTGCCCAAGAAAAGTCTACTAGTATCAAACATAGGTCTTAATTTGAGGAAGACATTTCTGAGAATGTGCGTTTGGCTCACAGTATTATACCGTAGTGAAACAAGTGCTGTGTAAGAACTGGAACAGAAAAAGTCGAAACATTTCTGATGTGATGCTACAGCACAGTGGTGAAATTAGGTGGGCTGATAAGGTAAGGAATGAGGAGGTACTCCTCAGAATTGTCGAGCAAAGGATTATGTGGAAAACACTGCCAAGAGGAAGGGACAGGGTGGTAAGACATCTGTTAAGATATCAGGGAATGACTTCCATGGTACTAGAGGGAGCTGTAGAGGGTAAAAACAGCAGAGGAAGACAGAGACTGGAATACATCCAGGAAACAATTGAGGGCATAGATAGCAGGTGCTACTCTAAGATATGAGGTTGGCGCATGAGAGGAATTAGTGGCGAGCCCCGTCACACCAGTCAGGAGAGTGATTGATGATGCACCCCCTCCCCCACCTACCAAAAAGAGGGTTCAAAGAGTCATTTAAATATCGCTGTGATTTTTTTACTTTCAGGAAGGTCAAATGCAAGTTTTAAATTGGAAATTTCGAAAGATTTTCTTCAGAGAAATTTGGAATTATGCGTAACTTAACCTTAATTTTAAATTTGTTGTTGTTGTGGTCTTCAGTCCTGAGACTGGTTTGATGCAGCTCTCCATGCTACTCTATCCTGTGCAAGCTTCTTCATCTCCCAGTACCTACTGCAACCTGCATCGTTCTGAATCTGCTTAGTGTATTCATCTCTTGGTCTCCCTCTACGATTTGTACCCTCCACGCTGCCCTCCAGTACTAAATTGGTCATCCCTTGAGGCCTTAGAACATGTACTACCAACCGATTCCTTCTTCTAGTCAAGTTGTGCCACAAACTTCTCCTATTCAATACCTCCTCATTAGTTATATGATCTACCCATCTAATCTTCAGCATTTTTCTGTAGCAGCACATTTGGAAAGCTTCTATTCTCTTCTTGTCCAAACTATGTATAGTCCATGTTTCACTTCCATACATGGCTACACTCCATACAAATACTTTCAGAAACGACGTCCTGACACTTAAATCAATACTCGATGTTAACAAATTTCTCTTCTTCAGAAATGATTTCCTTACCATTGTCAGACTACATTTTATATCCTCTCTACTTCGGCCATCATCAGTTATTTTGCTCCCCAGATAGCAAAATACCTTTACTACTGTAAGTGTCTCATTTCCTAATCAAATTCCCTCAGCATCACCCGACTTAATTCGTAATGGAATTGGTAATGCGAAATTAATGAACTTTTCAGCAGCGAAGTTTCTTCTTCACAATTGCCTGTAAACTAGCTTCAGATGTAAAACCAAAACTTCTGTTTGTTGATTTGTTTTGACGCGCAGTGGTAGACATTGCACTCTGTTGAGCAGACAACACGATGTTCAAACATGTCTTTTCTAATACTGCATTCACTTTTATGTCTTAATTTACGCGGTGTCTTAACTTATACCAGGAGGTGGAGTCTCTGGAAGATTTAAAGCACAAATCATTCGAAATTGTTAGTTTAAGTTACGTAACAATTATTTTTACAATTATTTAGAGTTGTTTAAACAGTCCTTGTTGATTTAATTGCACTAAATAGACTCCGCAGTATTTTACTTTTTATCATACAAAATCACATAGTTTTGCGCAGTTTATTAGATAGAAAACATAAATGAACTGTCAGAGAACTGAATTTTACATTCTGAAAAATTATAGTATCTATGAATCAAAGAAAACTTGATATAGATCTAAATTCCTTAGTGTAAATTTTCACATCAAAATAACGCTCCATAGATTCAAAACAAAAGTCTGTAAAACTGAAATTCAGTGCTAGTATCTACATTTCTCATTGTCGTCATGCAGAACACTTTATTTTCAGTAACATGTTATTGGAGGAATGTAAAGGTCACCATGATAATTGTCCTCAAATTCTTCCTTTGACTGATCCTTCATTACTAGAACTGTGAGCACTGGCTTTCGCAAAATCGTCGTCTTTTTCGTCTATTTCTTGATCTATATCACTGATATCTTCTTTCATCCACCGAAAAACAATTCATTGCACTTAGCATCGTTAAAGCTGGGGCATTCCTACTAAAACATTTTGTACCACATTGAAGAAAACAAGTACTTAGTTCACGAGGCGATGTCTGGGAGACTCAACACTTCTCAAGAACAGGAGTCAACAACAAAAGAAGAAGGCGATAATGCAATCGATAACAAAGCATTGCGATTTAAGGACGGTACGGGGGTACAGAAGCATTCTGCCAGGAATTACCTTAGAGAAACAATTCGAAAATTTTATGCTAAATCAAGTTTAATTTCCAGCTGCTGAGTTCCTGCTTTCGTCTCTGCGCGCTGCAGAATATTATTCTACCTGGCGTTAGTTGTTAGAAAATCGATACTAACTCTAACATTACAATGGTCAATTCAGATCCAAGACTGGTGCTGGTAATATTCCTACCATATTCTTGAATATGACGCTTGTTCATTCTTAGAACTGCTCATTGTGCTTCGCTCGAAGACTGTTACAAGCGATTGTTACGTTACACCTGAAGCGGTTGTGAAACGTAAAATGTGAGACGAGTTTAGCGGTATATCTAGTAGAAGCTGCTCGCTGTGTACACATATCATTAAGCGGAACAAAAGAAGGCAAGTGCCGTCATTTTTGAATAAACTACACGAGTGCTGACTGTAAGTGGCAAATAAATATGACGGTATTTGCATACCAACGAGGCGCTTAACCTACGTGATCCATGCTCAGCAAGATGGGAATTTACGCGCGCTGCACGCGAGTGACCGCAGCGTTGGCAACAGCATGGTCTAAGTGAAATAAATGTTAGGTTACCGTGCGCATAGCGACCAATTACTCGCGAAATGTTGTCCTCGCGGTTGCGTGCCGCTCACGACGTATGCTACATCACAAGCAGACTCCAGCACAGAGGCAGCGTTTCAGAGGCATGGAGGTAATTGGATGACGTCACAACGCTGCCGCCTGCGCTCACTTCAAAGTAATCGTCCTCGTAGAATGATTAACACAAAAAAGTTAGTACCCGGAATACACGCCTTTATGTTGCCGTAGTCGCTTTCACTGGACGTAATGACGAAGTGATTAAGTATTCTAGTATCTCTGTTGGGAAGTTTCGTACAGAAATTTCGCCTCTTCGGTTGCTATCTGACCTTCTTCCCGTTGGTAAATATGAGGCTGATTCTGAGCGAAATATAGGAGCATTTACTAAGATTTCTTTTTGTAACTGGTGTTGATCATATATAAGATTAATTATAATATTATTATTTGCTGATAGCTTACGTGAAACGGAAAGGCGAGGCAGTCCCTGATCTAAACCACCTCGCAGACAGCGTTCGCAAGACGGCTTACCTTGCTGATGTTTTTAGGCGGTTTCCCACATCCGGCTAGGCAAATACCAGGTTGCTACCCACATCCCGCTTTAGATACACGCTACAATAATACTTAGAAAATATTATCCCAATTGAACATGAGACCTCTACTAGACGCAGACAAATGCGATCGCACATTTCTTCCTGGAGACAGTGGGGTTGTCAGCAAATGCATCACTCCCCTAAATGCAACAGACACGGCCAAATCGATACACAGTATAACAGTGCTGATCCCGTAGGGAAATGGGAAGAGGCAAAAGGAAAGAAAAAGATGGATATATTCCAGTCTCCATTTGCCTCTATAGTTTTTACTCCCTACAGCTCCCTCAAGGACAATGGAAGTTATTCCTTTACGTGTTACCGCATGTCCTATCGTCCTGTCCCTCCTTCATGTCAGTACTTTGCACATGTCCCTCTTCTTGCCACTTTTACGGTAGACTTCCTAATTTTTCATCTTGTCAGTCCATTTAATCAACACTCTTTTCATACCACACATCTCAGACACATTGATTCTCTCCTTTTCCATGTTTCCCTTGTTTCACTTGCGTACAATACTATGCTCAAATTAAGGCCCATGTTTTAAACTGCCTATGGCCAAGAATCCTCTCTCTCTGCCTCTGCTAGCCTGTTTTTTCTCTCCATATTTCTTAGATCGTAATGCACTGTGTTCTACGCAGACTGAAGCGAGGAATGAAAATTTGTACCAAGGCCAGGATTCGATCCCAGGTGTCCTGCTAACCAGGCATGTGCATTAAGCACTACGCCATCCAGGCACAGTGGCTTTTCATAACTGCAAGGAATATCCTACCACGCCTCTCTCCTCATTCCAAATTCCTGTTCACGTCTCAGCCTATTTGTCACTTCAGTCTGCATCAATACATCATAGATGTTTGAGACTTTAGAGGGTCTCTGGGATCACATAGTTTGTTCTGGGAATGTATTGCGTGGCTTTTAATGTAACAGAATTCTTTCACTCCGAAACTTGATAAATTGTTTGGTTTATCACTAATCTTGTTTCTGTTAGTCTTCGTCAGTTTCGTCTCTCTTCGGTTTACCAACAATCCAAAGTGTGTGGGCTTTACTCTGTTCATTAAATTCAGTAGTAATTTTTTCTTATTTACCCTGACAATGACAATGTCATCAGCAAATCCTTTTACTTTGTAAGTAGGCTGTATAGGTTTTTTTATTGGTGACACGACATAGCACTCTGTATGAAAATCACTGGCTGTGCCGTGTGCAGTCTGTGGCTGGTTTGCATTGTTGTTGGCTATTGAAGTGTTGGGCAGCTGGATGTTAACAGCGCGTAGCGTTGCGCTGTTGGAGGTGAGCCGCCAGCAGTGGTGGATGTGGGGAGAGAAATGGCGGAGTTTTGAGAGCAGATGATGTGGACGTGTGTCCATCAGAGACAGTAAATCTGTAATACTGGATGTCATGAACTGCTATATATATTATGACATTTGAACACTATTAAGGTAAATACATTGTTTGTTCTCTATCAAAATCTTTCAGTTGCTAACTATGCCTAGCAGTAGTTAGTGCCTTCAGTAGTTTGAATCTTTTATTTAGCTGGCAGTAGTGGCGCTCGCTGTATGGCAGTAGCTCGAGTAACGAAGATTTTTGTGAGGTAAGTGATTCATGAAAGGTATAGGTTAATATTAGTCACGGCCATTCTTTTGTACAGATTATTGTAAGTCAGATTGCGTTGCGCTAAAAATATTGTGTCAGTTTAGTGTTGATCAGAATAAGTAAAGAGCGAAATGTCTGAGTACGTTCAGTTCTGCTCAGCTGTTTGAAAATCAAAAAGCGTAAGAGTTTTATCAGCACAGTAATTCATTAATTTTTCTTAGGGGACATTTCAACCTGTAATTTTAATCCCACTCCTCAACCACATTTTTAATTCCGCCAGGGCCTCTTCGATATACAGGGTGTTACAAAAAGGTACGGCCAAACTTTCAGGAAACATTCCTCACACACAAAGAAAGAAAATATGTTATGTGGACATGTGTCTGGAAACGCTTATTTTCCATGTTAGAGCTCATTTTATTACTTCAGTTCAAACCACATTAATCATGGAATGGAAACACACATCAACAGAATGTACCAGCGTGACTTCATTTTGTTACAGGAAATGTTCAAAATGTCCTCCGTTAGCGAGGATACATGCATCCACCCTCCGTCGCATGGAATCCCTGATGCGCTGATGCAGCCCTGGAGAATGGTGTATTGTATCATAGCCGTCCACAATACGAGCACGAAGAGTCTCTACATTTGGTACCGGGGTTTGCGTAGACAAGAGCTTTCAAATGCCCCCATAAATGAAAGTCAAGAGGGTCGAGGTCAGGAGAGCGTGGAGGCCATGGAATTGGTCCGCCTCTACCAATCCATCGGTCATCGAATCTGTTGTTGAGAAGCGTACGAACACTTCGCCTGAAATGTGCTGGAGCTCCATCGTGCATGACCCACATGTTGTGTCGTACTTGTAAAGGCACATGTTCTAGCAGCACAGGTAGAGTATCCCGTATGAAATCATGATAACTCGCTCCATTGAGCGTACGTGGAAGAACATTGGGTCCGATCAAGACATCACCAACAATGCCTGCCCAAACGTTCACAGAAAATCTGTGTTGATGACGTGATTGCACAATTGCAACATTACCTTCCTTCAACTGGGCCAACTGGCGGTGACTCGAGGAAGTACAGTAGATACTGACGAAACTAAAATGAGCTCTAACATGGAAATTAAGCGTTTCCGGACACATGTCCACATAACATCTTTTCTTTATTTGTGTGTGAGGAATGTTTCCTGAAAGTTTGGCCGTACCTTTTTGTAACACCCTGTATAGCCCGAACATTAAGGACGGAAGGACGTATCCCTGTCCTGTATCCTTCACTTCGTTCTTGGTCTTTCCTTCTTATGTTTCGCTCTTGTTCCTTGTACGATTGTGCATTGCAGATCTTTCCCGATAGCTTAAAATTATTTTCTTGAGAATTTCGAACAGTTTTCATTATTCTACACTTCCGAGCGCATTTTCTAGGTTAACAAATCCTGTAAACGTGTCCTTCCTTTAAAAGCTTTAGTTGTAATTGCTGTTTAACTGTCTCTGCCTTCTTATTTGTTACGGAAGTACTGTATTTGGCGCACACTTTAAGATAATCACCGTTAAGGGTCCTTGCCACTCGCCGATGTCCATCGGCGAACACATGTGCTGGCGTCCTGGTGGTCACTTGAGAAAATAACGAATGAGCGAGTGTGCGCTGTAGTGGTGTGGGTGTGGGCAGTGGGGAGGGGGGGGGGGGGAGGAGTTTGACCCTCGAACCTAGCGCAGACTCCAAGTCCCTGTCATCTTTAATTCACTTGTAAGAACTCCAGAGGACGCATCTACTTCTACATCAAACAACCAGTAAACCCTCCAACAGCGGTCGGATGAGGCATTCGTGTGTGCTGATCGATGCTGTATTGAATAACTGGTACATGGAACGTTACTTCCACAGTATTCCGCAAGGGATACCGTTTTGTGTTGGTTTCACGAAGTATGGTTCATCGTGACTCCAATATAAAGAGCGATGTCGAGCCACGGAACGGGGCTGTCTCGGGCACAGGTGTTGAGTTTTGGCCATTTTTTCCTCCTTTTCCTCAATAAAATCTGTTTCGTGGATATTTTACGGAAGTCGTGTGCTGCAACATAACTTCCATGCCATGTATTCAGGAGCACATCGATAACTCTTGTCTGTCTCCAAGAGCCTACAGTAACTCATCTAGCTTATCCTTAGGTGGAAACCGTAAGAAACGTTTCAGAAAGTCGTTAAAATTTTGAGTAGCACCAGCCGATAGGAAGGCTCGGTGGCTAGCGAGGATCGCATAGGATCATTCTGGTTTGGACACTCTGTTCTTCCACATGGTGCCGTCACATTGTACTTACCTGTTAAGTATACACGCTTTGTCTTGTTATAACGCAATGAACACATTGAAGCGACATCATTCTATTTGTGATAAGATGGATGCCTGTTTGCGCTACTTTTGCGGAATCCATTTATGCGGGATACTTCACAGTATTTAACAAGTCCAACGTTAGGTTTTAGTTTTAGTCCACAAAATAGCTTTTGTGAGGAACAGTGTCCAGTTTTTATTCAGTTATCTGAACTTTCAAACTGCTTATCTAATTTCGTTTCCACTCGTCAAATAACATTATGGAACCATTGCGCGATCGATAGTTCGCTCCACGTTTCCTGGAACACGGTCTTTGGGCGTGAAGGGGGCGTGACACCTTTGCCGCGAGTAGCGTTCAGACCTTTTTCCGGGCGGAGGCACGGGCAGCGCGGCTCTGTGGGCCAGCGAGCTGGCTGTTTGTTCTGCCACCCGCGTGACTTCCAATTTAGTCTCGCTGAGCCGCGCGGAGTAGCTGCGTGGTCTGGTGCGTCTTATCATGGTTCACGCGGCTACCACCGTCGGAGGTTTGAGTCCTTGTAATATTTCTGGCTGAGTCAGCAATCGTATTAGGATCCAAGAAGCTGTTCCTAGAGCAATGGAGATGCAAGAAGTATACAGGGTGTTACAAAAAGGTACGGCCAAACTTTCAGGGAACATTCCGCACACACCAATAAAGAAAAGGTGTTATGTGGACATGTGTCCGGAAACGCTTAATTTCCATGTTAGATCTCATTTTACTTTCGTCAGTATGTACTGTACTTCCTCGATTCACCGCCAGTTGGCCCAATTGAAGGAAGGTAATGTTGACTTCGGTGTTTGTGTTGACATGCGATCATTACTCGACAGTACTAGCATCAAGCACATCTGTACATAGCACTGAAACGTCCCCTTAGAAAAGTTATACAAGACTGTGCTTAAACTGACTCACAATATTTTTTATCGCAAAGCAATCTGACTTTCAATAATCCCTACAAAAGAATGGCCCTGACTAACATTAACCTATACCTTTCACAAATCACTTACCTCACAAAAGTCTTCGTTACTCGAACTACTGCAATACAGCGAGCGCCACTACTGCCAGCTAAATAAAAGATTCAAACTACTGAAGGCACTAAGTACTGATAGGCATAGTTACCAAATGCAAAATTTTAATAGAGAACAAACAACGTATTTACCTTAATAGTGTTCAAAAGTCATAATATATATAGCAGTTCATGATATCCAGTCTTACAAATTTCAAAACTCCGCCATTTCTCTATCCACATCCACCACTGCTGGCGTCTCACCTCCAACTGCGCAACGCTACACGCTGTTGACATCCAGCTGCCCAACACTACAATGGCGAGTATTACAACAATGCCAACCAGCCAATGACTGCACACAGAAGAGTCAGTGATTTTCATATAGAGCGCTACGTGGCGTTACCAATAAGAAAAATAAACAGTCTACTTACATAGCCCCCATGCTCCCCACAAAAAATTTTATAAATAGTTTTGGGCAGTGGCCAAGATAGATTTGAAAAAATTTTTCATAATTACAATAACAAAGAAATGAAATGCACACACCTATCGATACAATGTTGGTCAAAAGCCAAAATTTGTCACAGTCCATAAAGACAGTCCTGATCGTTCATCACAGTAAAATTGCAGTGTTTTTCTCTAAGTCTGAGCAGTAAAAGAGAGTGCACATGGAAGTAGTGGATTTCCATGCAGTCTTGAAGAAGTAGTGTTTTCCTTCCAACGGAAAGACAGTGCTGACTCTTGCCATGCAGACAGGTAATGGGCCACAACAGAGCAAACCCACAGCAAAGTCAGTCGAAGTTTTGAAGAATATTGGTAGGTAGGTCATCACAGAGTAGACCCACTGTAGTCCTGGTAGAGATTACGGTATTGGTGGTCCACCAGAGGTGGAGACCCATTGCAGGCCTTCTACAAATAATGGTATTGGTGGGCCATGAAAGATGCAGACCCACTGTAGTCCTTGTAGAAATAATGGTATTAGAGGGCCATAAGGATGCAGACCCACTGTAGTCCTTGTAGAGATGGCTAGCAGCCATCTGTTACGACTGTGCAGGTGCACAATCACCATCAAAGAGTCTTGCGGAGAATATAGCAAGTCCATAAACCACCACTTGTCCATTCACAAAAAATTTGTTTGAAATGTCCTTAGAACCAACAATGCTCTTATCCAGTTCCTTGCTGAATTATTAACACACGTGCAAACACTATCAGTCCCTACTTCTCATATATTGTCCATATACCACGACCAACAGAAACGTGTGCAGTGAAATGTTACAAGTTTCTTAATTTGATGAACTGGTGTCAATTACAATTTTATAACATAAGAATACAATAACAAAGGTACAAAATACATCATCAAAGAACAGAACAATACAGGTAACATTTGTAGTAATAGGGGCTTTACAAAAGAATAGAAATAAACATACACATCAGTGTTACAAGAATTATGACATAAGTATATACATAAAGATCAGAATAACTTTTGAAACATCAACTTCACACATGAGCATTAAAATAAAACAGAATAAATAATGTCTAAGCAACTTGGCAAGGTAAATAACATATTAGCAGAAAAATTCTACAACGTAAATCTTATTAGCTAAACACATACAAACAGGTAAAACACAATTTCACATAGTGTAATAACACACAAATACAGGACAGGGTTTGTTTTCAATGTAACATTTGGTACTGCAGTCCAACCAAAAACTTCATTCCATAGATCTTTCGTCTTATTTCAACATTTGTTTCCACAAAAAAAAAAATCATATTTAAGCACGCTTACTGTATTTATACGTTCACATATTTCTTACCTCATTATTTATTTTCCATTATCTTACCTCATCATTTATTTCCAAGAAAATCCTACCTATACCTGATTTCTGTACTTTTTTCTTATAACTTCTCAATGCATTTCTTCCAATTCATCGCAACTCATTCTCTTATATTGTCTACCCCCTCTTAAGCTAACTTCAATCTACTAAGCTCAGATGCTAAACTAGGGGACGAGGCAATGCAGCAGCACAAAACAATTAATACAAACAGCAATGAAAAAAATGGAAATTGTCAAAGCAAGCAGCAGGAAATGCAATAACTTATATCTAAACAAAACAAAGTCCCAGCAGAAAACATATTACACTAAAATGGCCATATTTAATACCTAAGTCACATCTTAGCACTAGGGTGATGCATCACAATTTATTCTACAAAAGAAATTACCAAGTACTCGAAAAGAAAATTCAGTATGCAATTCCTATGAATGGAAATGTCTTTTTGTGCTCCTTCGTTTTTGGAAGCAAATCATAAAGTTATTCTTTACTGGGTCTGTAGGCATAAAATATTTATATTAGTACATCTATAAAATTTTATCTTAACCAGTGCTGCAGTGCAGCTAGAAACTAGATATTAAACAAATTGAGCAATCTCTCAACTAGAAAGACAATAGATGTAAAAAAATTTCTCATCATTTCATTAGGCATTTTAGTAAATGTCATTAATTAAGAGCTCCAAAATGTAATCATATGTTTTCAAGTTTGAGCATGTCGTATTTGCGACGGTTTCTACAAAGAAATGTCAACAGCGAGGATAATGGCCTCTTTTTCTTCCACCTGTGCCTCTGAAAGGCACACACTAATGGTTTTTTTTCCAGGCGACTGTCACACAGCTGGGTGCCCACGCCGCATTACATGAAGGTGGTCACTTAACTTTCTTATGGAAATATTTACAACACCAGTTTGCACTACAGTGACAGCCTCATTTAAAACTTTCTCAGGTCGAGAATTTGCGTTTCAAATCTGAAGAAACAAAATCATGTAAATAAAACAGTGTGCAAAAAAATATTCGCCAGCATAGTGATACATTCACGCATATACACACATTTCATAACTCTTAAAGTACGATTCTCGGTTTCCCACATCCTTTTCCACAAATCAGAGTCCCTAACTACTACTCATTATTCCTTACCTTATTATACATATACACATTCGTCGACACTTCTTCTATATTTCATCATAATAAATACGTAGCATAATCAAATTTCTCATAAACGGTAGCATCATCTTATTGATCATAAACATATCTCAACAGCATAATACACATCGTCGTCGTAATAACATGATAACATCTCAGTCAATTCTCAAAATCGTCGTAGCTTCCTCCAATAATTGGAAAACCTAAAAAATTCTCTGCTCATTTCAATAGTGTCATCTACCTCAACATACTTTAAAATCATGATCCTATACCAAATACATCATTCAAAGCTCTCATAGAATCACAATGGTTCCGAAAAATATGTAGGGTTCACAATGTACAGACAAAATACAATTTCATAAGTGTGAAGTTATCCAACAGTGTAATTGCGTAAGCATCTGTAACTGACGTAGTAAAAAAATTGTTTGTCTCTCTCAGTTAAATGATCAGATAGCTGTGTAATTTATGGGTTAGAGAAATATGGTACCGATGTGTAAAGTTGTATAAGCAAATACCATATTAGCTAGGGCTCCTTGTGTTTGCCACACACATGGTACACAAAGTAAGCGTGTACCCCCTGAGGATTAATGTAATTGTACCCTCAGGTGTTACAGATTACAGCAATAGAATGAAATGTATCACTGAAAACCTTTGTATCATTGTACATCAAATATCTTTAAAAATAAATGTTTTAAGTACAAAATTAATCACTCAAATACGTGTACTGTAGAGCTAAACTGTGCGTCTTGTTGTAAGATAATCTCTATGGAAGTGTCGTAGTTATCGTCCTCCGAAAGCTAAGTTCTGCAGAAGTCAATGTACTTACCTCATGATAAACAAAAGTGAAATGCTTTGCGCATAGATATCTTAGTTATTACGCTTATTGCCGTGATGAAGAAAGTACTGTGCTGTAACGTATTGTTGTGCTACGGAAAAGGCTGTCTCATTGTAGCTATACCACAAAGTTACTACTAAAATGTGTTTTACATTTCAGAATAATTCAGAAAAACTGTACAGATATAAAAAAGAAACACAGCAAAAGCAACATTGTAAATTGTCACTCATTAGTAGCGTTGTGATAAAATCGTGTAGCTGTCACATAAACTAACCACTGTGTCATCTGGTTTCTCACAGAAAGTACTTTAAATCCAGAATGTATTTTCAAGTAAACCAAAGTGTTGCATTAAAATCTCATTAGCAGTACTGTTGTATGTTCTAAGTATATAAAGTCTGATAGTCGTTGCGTAATCGTGCAACTAACAAGCAAGAATGTATACACACAACAACACTGTGGTTCTTCATTCTTCAGTACAAGAATAGGTGGTAAAGGAGTCGAGTCGTGAGGCATTTCATTCAGCACGTTTTGAAATAAGTGTAAATATCTGTCCCAATGCCGATGCTTTCTGTGACAATAAAGTCTGCAAAGCTTATTGATTTCTTTCATAATCCGTTCAGATGTGCTACAATGTGGTGAGTACAATGAAATAAAAACAGGTTTGATATTATAGTTTCGAAGCATGCGTGACCAAACACCATATCTGAATTGAGGTCCATAATCTGAAATGACTTTACTAACGTGTCCAACTTCACGTAAGAAATTTTTATCAAAGGCGTTGGATACAGGCCGTCCAGTGGCTTTACGTAACGGTGTGAAAGAAACAAATTTTGAAGTAATTTCAACAGCGACTAGAACGTACGAAAATTCATTAGGTGTTCTGACAAGCGGTTCCCTAGAGATCAACAGCAGCAAATTCTTTTAATTTAGAAGGAACGATAGGAAACAACGGAGCACGATGGGAGATAGTAGATGGTTTCGCCTTTTGACAAAGTTTACAAATAGACAAGACTCTTCGAATTCTCTTTTCCGTATTGTTAAAATAACCAGTCGTACAAAGAATATGATAACATTTTCGTGGACCAAAATGTGCATAGCTGAAATGAATGTACCAAATGAGCTTATTAACAAAATCGTCTGGAATGCAAATTACCTATAGCTTGTCATCAACAGTGCAGCGTTTGAAGAGTATGTTGTTTCTAACCAGATAATAATGCTGAATCTGAGTGTGTGTCTTTTCATGCCATTTACTTTTGATGTCTTTCCAAATTCGATCTTTGTCTTGTTCATGAGCAATGTCCTTTAAAGATGTGGAGATGAAGTTTTCAAAGACGACTTTCTGAATCTAAAGAATACTGCAATTTATCTCAAGGTTGCTTTCTGTGTTACTTTTCTCAAGCCCAGCCGGTGCGCGTGACACTGCGTCCGCAACAATGTTCTTCTTACCGGGAATGTAGACTATTGTGAAGTGGAATTCTTGCAGAAACAATGCCCAATGTTTTAACCTGTCAAGCTTTAATTTGGAAGACATAAGAAACTGTAATGCACGATGATCACTGTATACTTTTACTTGCTTACCAAAAAGAAAGAAACGGAATTTGTTTAATGCCCAAACGATAGCTAAAGCTTCTAATTCAGTAACGGAATAATTTTTTTGAAATAAATGGGCACCAAGACCGACTTTAGAAGAATCCGTGCTAAGGCAGAAATCTTGTGACAGATCTGGATGAGCCAATATTGGCGCGTTATGTAGCGATTTTTTCAGAGAATTGAATTCCAACTGTGCTTGTTCGTCACAGTTCCAAATAGTATTTTTTCCAGTGAGAGAACAAAGTTTCGGTGTAACTAGAATTTGCATATTCAGAAAACGACGGTAAAAATTTACGAGACGTAGAAAACTGCGGATTTGTTTTTTTGTGGATGAAACTGGGATGGCTCGGATTGCTTCTAACTTTTCAGGATCTGGCTGAATCCCTTCAGAAGAAATAATATGTCCCAAAAACTTCACCTTGGTCCTACCGAACTCAGAATTTTCCAAGTTAACTGTAATTCCAGTTTCTGCAAAAATATGTAACACCCTGTTGAGGGTGCGATTGTGTTGTTCAAATGAGGCTTCTGCCTATCAGAATATCGTCCACATATAAGGTAATGTGACGTTTTAAGAACTCAGATAATATGCAATTTAGCCGCGAATGAAAGCTGTCGAAGAAATGTTCAAACCAAAAGGAACTTTCCGAAATTTATAACAAACGCCGAATCAAAGGAAAGCTGTATATTTTCTACATTCTGGATGAATTTAGATGTGATAAAAGCTGGATCTGAGATCAATAGGAGACAACACTTTTACACCATTAAAATTTTGAAGAAGTTCTTCCAACGTTTGCGGCCTGTCTGTTTCAGGAATGATGATAGTATTAATTTGTCTCGAATCTAAGACAAGCCTGATCGATCCATTTTTCTTCTCAACCACATGTAATGGATTGTTGTATGAGCTTACTGCAGGCTTGATAATGCCCTCGTTAAGCATACATTGTACGCTCCTGGAAATGGAAAAAAGAACACATTGACACCGGTGTGTCAGACCCACCATACTTGCACCGGACACTGCGAGAGGGCTGTACAAGCAATGATCATACGCACGGCACAGCGGACACACCAGGAACCGCGGTGTTGGCCGTCGAATGGCGCTAGCTGCGCAGCATTTGTGCACCGCCGCCGTCAGTGACAGCCAGTTTGCCGTGGCATACGGAGCTCCATCGCAGTCTTTAACACTGGTAGCATGCCGCAACAGCGTGGACGTGAACCGTATGTGCAGTTGACGGACTTTGAGCGAGGGCGTATAGTGGGCATGCGGGAGGCCGGGTGGACGTACCGCCGAATTGCTCAACACGTGGGGCGTGAGGTATCCACAGTACATCGATGTTGTCGCCAGTGGTCGGCGGAAGGTGCACGTGCCCGTCGACCTGGGACCGGACCGCAGCGACGCTCGGATGCACGCCAAGACCGTAGGATCCTACGCAGTGCCGTAGGGGACCGCACCGCCATTTCTCGGCAAATTAGGGACACTGTTGCTCCTGGGGTATCGGCGAAGACCATTCGCAACCGTCTCCATGAAGCTGGGCTACGGTCCTGCACACCGTTAGGCCGTCTTCCGCTCACGCCCCAACATCGTGCAGCCCGCCTCCAGTGGTGTCGCGACAGGCGTGAATGGAGGGACGAATGGAGACGTGTCGTCTTCAGCGATGAGAGTCGCTTCTGCCTTGGTGCCAATGATGGTCGTATGTGTGTTTGGCGCCGTGCAGGTGAGCGCCACAATCAGGACTGCATACGACCGAGGCACACAGGGCCAACACCCGGCATCATGGTGTGGGGAGCGATCTCCTACACTGGCCGTACACCTCTGGTGATCGTCGAGGGGACACTGAATAGTGCACGGTACATCCAAAAAGTCATCGAACCCATCGTTCTACCATTCTTAGACCGGCAAGGGAACTTGCTGTTCCAACAGGACAATGCACGCCCGCATGTATCCCGTGCCACCCAACGTGCTCTAGAAGGTGTAAGTCAACTACCCTGGCCAGCAAGATCTCCGGATCTGTCCCCCATTGATCATGTTTGGGACTGGAAGAAGCGTCGTCTCACGCGGTCTGCACGTCCAGCACGAACGCTGGTCCAACTGAGGCGCTAGGTGGAAATGGCATGGCAAGCCGTTTCACAGGACTACATCCAGAATCTCTACGATCGTCTCCATGGGAGAATAGCAGCCTGCATTGCTGCGAAAGGTGGATATACACTGTACTAGTGCCGACATTGTGCATGCTCTGTTGTCTGTATCTATGTGCCTGTGGTTCTGTCAGTGTGATCATGTGATGTATCTGACCTCAGGAATGTGTCAGTAAAGTTTCCCCTTCCTGGGACAATAAATTCACGGTGTTCTTATTTCAATTTCCAGGAGTGTATTTCTGTTCTAACACGATCCTTATAATGTGCAGGAATTACGTATGGTTTAACACAAAATTTAGTATGCTCACGAACACGAAATTGGTATTGAAATCCCTTTATTGTCCCTGTTTTGTGAGTAAAAACTGTGGAATGTCCTTGTAAAATCTCAAAAATTCGTTGGCTATCAGTGTCATTACAATTCTCAATTGTTTGAATTTTGTTCTGAATTAACTCATTAGTATCAAATGCGCCGTCGATATCATCCCTGTCAGTATTTGCAGAGTGACTGTTAGTGTCAAGTTCCGTCGCAAATTCCGAACTGTTGTCTAATAGGAGGTATAACCGATTAATTTCTTCGTCATGGTTTGAGAGGCAATCTTCAAATTTCAAAGCTATTGACTTGTCTTCCTTCACTAAACTTATTTAGGCATCGTGAAAGTTTAAGATTGCTTTGTATTCATTCAAAAAGTCTACTCCCTATATAATTTCCGTCGACAATAATGGAACAATAAGAAAGTTCATAGAGAAGCTGTGGCTTTGGCAAAAGAATTCTAAGTTGGTTTGTCGGCGTACATCTACACTTTTTCCAAAGATTGCACCATGTAATTTATTCTTATGTAACGGAAGTGCGGGGCAATCGTTCGATTTGTTGCATTTACTAAAGGCTGTTTCACTAATTACTGGAATGGGACTGCCAGAGTCAAGTACTGCCGTAGATTTTACGTCATTTACTGTATTGTGAATCATAGGATATGCAATGTTGTTATGTTTTACGTCGTGTTCCTGGAGTAAGATGTCCCTAATGTCCTCCATTTTTACGTAATTACTAGCTACGGCAGCTGCGTCGTCAGTTTCATACGTTACGTTTTGTGGCTACCAGCGGTATGAGTCATTGCCTATTGTCTCTTTGTTGGCGTGCGTCGTTATTGGGATTTGGAGACCTAACTTCTACAAATTCACCTTGTCGTAAGGTCCCTGCTCTGTTTGAATCCCGCCATTCCTGATGCATTTCAGGTCTGTCGTTACGATCATATCGTCTGTCGTCATATCGGTAGATTCCATAGTTTCTTTCTTGTCGGTCACGTGGTGGAGCATTTCTCCCTGAATCGTTACTGCGCGCTGGACCATTGCGTCTAAAGTTATTCTGTCTCCCTTGATAATAATTATTTTGGTACCCATATTGTCTGTTTCTCTGATTGTCTCTGTGATAGTCACTACTGCTGAGAGGTGATCTTTCCCTGTAATTATTACTACTCTGCCAACGGTTGTCATACGGGTAGTGTCTGTTTTGGTCACGATTTGTGTTGTGAGAATAGCCTTGTCGTGTCCAGTTATTATTTCTTTCATCGCGGAATTGCGACGGATGTGACCTGTAATTGTTGTGTTCCTGTTTCCGCGTTCCGCGATTGTCAGTGTCAATTTGAAATTCTTGTAACAATCCCTGAAAAGCTTCAATGTCGTCTTTGCAACGTCCTGCCAAAATAATATGTCGTAAATGTTCAGGTAGTTTGATTAAGCAAATGCGGATGAGTTCTGAGGGGCTGTATGGATTTAACAGGTACTGATACTTGTGCAACATGTCTTAAAAATATTTCACAAGACTGGAGAATTTAGATTGTTCGAAATGTTTCATCATTATGATACTATGTTTTACTCGCTCTTATATAGCTTGAGACCAATAAACTGAGAGGAGGGCATGATAAAATTCTCCTTCACTGTGACAGTCGTGAATGACCGATCGCATTTTTACAGCTGATTCATTCTCTAAATAGCCACACATAAATTCTAATCTGTGCTCTAATGACCAGTTGGGAGGAAAACAATGAGAGAATTGATGGAGCCACGCTTGTGGATGAATGTCGTTGCGAGAATTCTTAAATGTTTTGAATTTACGTGTAGTACTGAACAGCTTGAAGTCAAAATCATCATGTCACCGAGTAACATATTGTTCATTGTTACGTCGTGTCGGCGGTTCCATCTCAAAATTCGGTGCACCTTGCCAATTTCTTTCACAATTTCCGAAATGCCCTGTGTTATTATTTTGTGGCTTTTCCGTATTTCTAAGTCCCTCTTCCCGTATTGGAGCGCGAGTGTCCTCTGAAATACGTAATTCTTGTATTACCTGCGTCAGCTGATTTTGTACTTCCCGGATTTCTCTTTGGTGTTGGGTATTAATTTGATTCTGATTTTGTTTGAATTTCCTAATTTGTTCGCACTCTTCTGTGTCATTCAGATCATCATCTACCTTTGCAGATAAGTTAGTGAACTGATCCGAAAGTTCGGCTACATTCTCCGATAGTGTACTTATTTCCTCAGTGTGTTTTTCTGAACCAAATTTCAGAGTGTCCATTTGTGTTGAAATCGTATCTACTGTGTCCTTTAAGTTTTCTTGAGTTTTAGCAAGTTGCGTAACCGAATCGCTAGATGCAACTGAGTCAATTTTAGCTAGCAAGGTCTCATGATTTACAAGAACAACAGTTTGCAGTTCTTTTATGTCTGCTTCGTGATTCTGTAATGTATTTTCATGTCGCGAAAAAATAGGTTGGAAATGCTTACAAATTTGTGTTTTTACGTCATTACAGACTTTTTGACATTTCGATTCCATGTTATGTAACTCAGTAGTTAAATCTTCACGTGTTTCTCAAGTGTGGTGTCTAACTTTTGAAGCTTTTGCTGTGTTTGTCTCTGGTGTTGTTCCATTGAGTCTAACTGTTGCTGTGTTTGTCTCTGGTGTTGTTCCATTGTGTCTAACTTTTGAAGATTTTGTTCCATTGTGTCTAACTTTTGAAGCTTTTGTCCCATGTGTTGCATTAAATGTAATAGCAATGCAAAGGTGTCTGAAACATTTTCCTCAGTGCTATTCGGCAATGCATTTGAACCGGCAATATTCGCATTTTGAAAGGCAGAAAATGTGGCTTGACTTACGGCGAGGACGCGAAACCTGAATCTGCAATATTTGCAAGATTGTGTCCTGTCATTTCGTATTCCTGAGGCAAGCTGTTGCCGACCGATCGATCGATGATGCTTCCCTGTTCATAATTGTTTCACTGCCTACACCATTATTTGCAGCCCGCTCCATATCCCAGTGCACAATTAACAAATTACTACTTTGAACATTAGTTAATTCATTACTCGACGGCGCTAACACACTGTCATTTCTCAATTTACTTTGGAGCCTAGTATTACGTTTTTCACACTCCGTTATTGTCACAATATTTCACACGACAACAGAGAAAAACAATTTGATGAGCAAAACAAGAAAACACATTACCATAACATTGAAAATAATATCTCGTTAATTGCAAGTACAGCTGCGAAATACTTGGTGCAAATCTACATGCATGCCACAACTGTTTTACTGTACAAGTATGAAAAACTACAACAGCAAAGGAAATTCTCTCTACAATTACGTATTAGCAATAAACAAAGACAGCACTAATTGCACAAACTACAAGGAAAAAATCAGAAGATTCCAGTGAGGTATCCTCGGCTAAGGGTCGTCATATGAAACGTCCCCTTAGAAAAATTATACAAGACTGTGCTTAAACTGACACACAATACTTTTTAGCGCAACGCAATCTGACTTTCAATAATCTCTACAAAAGAATGGCCCTGACAAACATTAACCTATACCTTTCACAAATCACTTACCTCACGAAAATCTTCGTTACTCGAACTACTGCAATACAGCGAGCGCCACTACTGCCAGCTAAATAAAAGATTCACACTACTGAAGGCACTAACTACTGATAGGCATAGTTAGCAAATGAAAGATTTTGATAGAGAACAAACAATGTATTTACCTTAATAGTGTTCAAAAGTCATAATATATATAGCAGTTCATACATCCAGTCTTACGAATTTCAAAACTCCGCCATTTCTCTCCGCACATCCGCCACTGCTGGCGGCTCACCTCCAACTGCGCAACGCTACACGCTGTTAACATCCAGCTGCCCAACACTACAATGGCGAGTATTACAACAATGCCAACCAGCCACTGACTGCACACAGCACAGTCAGTGATTTTCATATAGAGCGCTACGTGACGTTACCGATAAGAAAAATAAACAGCCTACTTACAGCATCAACAGGTTAGTGTTCAACACGAACGTGGTTTTGCAGTCAGTGCAATGTTTACAAATGCGAAGTTGGCAGATGCCCATTTGATGTATGGATTAGCACGGGGCAGATTTCCAGAACGAAGGTGTCCCGACAGGATAACGTTAGAAGCAATTGATTGGCGTCTTAGGGAGCACGGAACATTCCAGCCTATGACTCGGGACTGGGGAAGACCAACAACGACGAGGACACCTGTAATGGACGAGGCAATTCTTCGCGCAGTTGACGATAACCCTAATGTCAGCGTCAGAGAAGTTGCTGCTGTACAAGGTAACGTTGACCACGTCACTGTATGGAGAGTGCTACGGGAGAACCAGTTGTTTCCGTACCATGTACAGCGTGTGCAGGCACTATCAGCAGCTGATTGGCCTCCACGGGTACACTTCTGCGAATAGTTCATCCAACAAAGTGTGAATCCTCATTTCAGTGCAAATGTTCTCTTTACAGGTGAGGCTTCATTCCAACGTGATCAAATTGTAAATTTTCAAAATCAACATTTGTGGGCTGACGAGAACCCGCACGCAACTGTGTAATCACGTCGTCAACACAGATTTTCTGTGAACGTTTGGGCAGGCTTTGTTGGTGATGTCTTGATTGGACCCAATGTTCTTCCACGTACGCTCAATGGAGCAAGTTATCATGATTTCATACGGGATACTCTAACTGTGCTGCTAGAACATGTGCCTTTACAAGTACGGCACAACATGTGGTTCATGCACGATGGAGCTCCTGCACATTTCAGTCGAAGTGTTCGTACGCTTCTCAACAACGGATTCGGTGACCGATGGATTGGTAGAGGCGGACCAATTCCATGGCCTCCACGCTCTCCTGACCTCAACCCTCTTGACTTCCATTTATGGGGGAATTTGAAAGCTCTTGTCTAAGCAACCCCGGTACCCAATGTAGAGACTCTTCGTGATCGTATTGTGGCCGGCTGTGATACAATATGCCATTCTCCAGGGCTCCATCAGCGCATCAGGGATTCCATGCGACGGAGGGTGGATGCATGTATCCTCACTAACGGACGACATTTTGAACATTTCCTCATACAAAGTGTTTGGAGTCACGCTGGTACGTTCTGTTGCTGTGTGTTTCCATTCCATGATTAATGTGATTTGAAGAGAAGTAATAAAATGAGCTCTAACATGGAAAGTAAGCATTTCCGGACACAAGTCCACATAACATATTTTCTTTCTTTGTGTGTGAGGAATGTTTCCTAAAAGTTTGGCCGTACCTTTTTGCAACACCCTGTATAGATGACGAATTTTGGTGTGAGGTACTTGTGACAGATGTTAGATTCGGTACCATTCCCATGAGAAAGACCGCCTGCATAATGCTGCTGCTCTGTGATTGGCTGCTGTGTTTGGAGCAAGGGCGCCAAAACGCTGAAGTATAGTTATTATTGTTAGTTAAACTACTCATTGGAATGACTTCACTTTTTAA
Source organism: Schistocerca gregaria (assembly GCF_023897955.1). Taxonomy (NCBI): domain Eukaryota; kingdom Metazoa; phylum Arthropoda; class Insecta; order Orthoptera; family Acrididae; genus Schistocerca; species Schistocerca gregaria. The sequence continues at coordinate 1,153,813,068 of NC_064920.1, read as the reverse complement.
TATAAATATCTCTCAATATAAAAATTACTCATTGGAATGACCTCACTTTTTAATATAAATATCTGTCAACAGCTGACTATCAATCAGTCATTTTAGAATTATTAAAAGCAATTTAAATCAAAAACAAAAGACTGACGAAATTTTAGACGAAGCACTTCGGAAGCGTTTGGATCACGCCTTTCTGGTATGGCGCGCGAAGTGTTTCGGGCTGTTCGTCCCTCTGGATTAGGCAGTCGAAAAGAACATACTTCTGGTCTGTCGTAGGATGTGTTTGTAATTTGTATTTCAGTTCCTGTTCGAGTCTAGATTAGGCAGTCGAGATGTACAGTCATGTTGTCTGTGGCAGGATGAGGCCGCAGCTCGTGGTCGTGCGATAGCGATCTCGCTTCACGCGCCCGGGTTCCCGGGTTCGATTCCCGGCGGGGTCAGGGATTTTCTCTGCCTTGTGATGCCTGGGTGTCCTTAGGTTAGTTAGGTTTAAGTAGTTCTACGTTCTAGGGGACTGGTGACCATAGATGTTAAGTCCCATAGTGCTCAGAGCCATTTGAACCATTTTGTGGCACGATGTATTTGCCAGTATTGACTAACAAGAGATTCACTCCGGTAGTCATGAGGCACTGACACATGCCACAAATAGTGTAAAGATACATTTTTTGTAAACATTGTATTTGACCATGTACTTTGCTATATCAGAAGGTGTTGTTTAAGATCATGTAGTCTTCTCGTGTGGCTATATTAAAATACGCGAGTAGCATCCCAAAGAAGTGATACATTATTTCAGAACAGAACCTCGTAAAAGTCAGTTTCAGCCTCAAGATACAGAACCTACGACCTGCGTGATGTTTTCTGCGCTGGGAACATCAACTCGAAGACAGCAGGTTAGTGAACTATAACAGAACCTTCGTATTCAACACAGTGCAGTGGAAACAACTAAGCGTCTCACGTGTACCGCATGCACAGAAACAAATGTGCTTAGTGACACGTCATCTGCAGTAATGCAGAGGAGGTAAAGGAGGATGATCGTTATTAACACCAACAATCAATTCATTCTACCTTTCTTGCCGTACCCTCCCTCGAGCATGGGTGTATGTGTTGTCCATAGAGTAAGTTAGTTTAAGCTAAGTACTGTGTAAGCTTAGGGACCGATGACCTAAGCAGTTTGGTCCCATAAGATCTTACCACAAATTTACAATTATAGCTGAGCATCTTCCGGACACGAGGGACTTCCGCCGCAAACGGGAGTGGACACATTGTTCCTTTAACCGGTCAGATTTGGAGGCGGAAGGTGGGCGTCATCATCCACGCATCTCCTCGCGGCTTCAAGCTTTTCCATTGTTTGTCACTGCACAGCGGCTTAGGATGTTGGATGCTTTGGTGTCGAGACCAAGCGCCATCCTGTAAAAACTGATCTTGCTGCGAGGTCATAATTGTGATTGGTTCGCCGGCCGCGGTGGCCGAGCGGTTCTAGGCCCTCGGTCCAGAACCGCACGACTGCTACGGTCGCAGGTTCGATTCCTGCCTCGGGCATGGATGTGTTTGATGTCCTTAGGTTAGTTAGGTTTAAGTAGCTCTACGTTCTGGGGGACTGATGACCACATATGTTAAGTCCCATAGTGCTCAGAGCCATTTGTGACTGGTTCGGTTCCTGCGGTTGTTTGTGCCTTGGTGCTTCTATATCGGACTCGGTTCAGCCTCCTGTTATTGTTGTTCCCTGATAATCTGACTGGCCAGACGATCGGAAGAACGTGTTGCTCTTATGAAAACATAATAGCTTCAAAAAAAAATGTGTGTGAGATCTTGTGGGACTTAACAGCTAACGTCATCAGTCCCTAAGCTTACACACAACTTAACGGAAACTATCCTAAGGACAAACACACACACCCATGCATGACGGAGGACTTGAACCTTCGCCGGGACCAGCCGCACAGCCCATGACTGCAGCGCCCTAGACCGCTTGGCTAATCCCGCGCGGCTAATAGCTTCAATTTGATAATTGTCGTTGAGCTGTGATCTGACAGTGTATTTTAAATTGTTGGTATTTTGGACTGCCTGGGGTTTTGTAAATTTTTCTTACGTTCAATGTGTCATTATTCGTGACGTTCAAATTTTACTTCATTTTCTATTTATTTTTGGTATATTGTGCACTAAATCTCCAAGTCGCTTTCTTTAGTTATTTGCAGCCCGCTAGCTTACCCGTCTTCCGGGGCCAAATCTTATTGCATATAATTCGGTGTGTTATACTTCCAAGCCAAGACTGTGTTTATGTAGGGGGGTTCACCAGCCAACCGTTCGTGCCTCCCTTCTACCCATGTTTAAAGTCCCGCGCGAGGGTTAAGTATTTACCATTTCCAATTCTTAGAGTGACTTGAAGCCGAATCTCGGTTGGCCGCTGAACTTCTTCATAATCAGGTGTAAATGGGGGTGTTACTCTGGCCTCTTACCATATTATTATTTAGGGACTTATTACAACTGTTTTGTCTACGATGCCAGCATGCAATCTGATGACTTAAGTTTTTAATTGCTTTACTTAAAAGATACATCTGTGTTTATCAGGCTTTTATTTTTATTGTATGTATGTGCCTTGGGGTGTGCAATCACTGGTTGCGTAGAAAAAGAGGAGCAGGCCGCTGTGCCCTAAATAATTTAGGGGCTGTTCGCCCAGACCAAATTTCCCGATGAGTGGTGTTTTCATATCTAGCGTCTGAGCACGCAGGAGATCGAACGGGTTAGCGCGACGTTGTTGCAGTTACTACAGACGCCTCCCCAACAACTCACCATGCCTTTGTTTACTGCCAGGTCTCCGTAGACATTCGGCAAGCGCCTATGAATATCTGTAATTCTCTGGTATTCTACTAAAAGGAACTCAGTGACAGTTTTTTGCTATGAATGCACTTCCGTTAAGACGCCACTTATCATAACTTCATGAAACTATAGGTGCTGAAGCGGGAAATTCCACTGTGTGCCACAAAAAAATTCGCCTTTTTTTCAACCGAAATTGGCCCAGAAAGAAAAGAGTTGCATTGCTTACTGAATGCCCCTTGTACATAGTAATGGAGTGTTAATAAATATAATTAAAAACGTTTTGGCATAACATTTGAATTGATCTATTGCCTTACGGTACAACAGTACTAAGAACTAATATCAGTAATACTACAGATACCGCTGCTACTGCGGTATCGTCGATCACAGCCGACGCGCCGCGATCAGCACACAGCTACATGAAGGACGGCTCTTAAACTCCCACGAGTGTGCCACCGACAAACTCGCTCTTTCACCGCTCGCCGTCTCCGATGGGCAACGCCACGCATACACGCCACCAGAGGACGCTGAATTCACATGTCCTGATTCTCTGCGACTCTAATTGACCGGCAGAACGCCTCGATAGCTGAGTGGTTAGCGCGGCAGTGCACGGAGGAGCCCGGTTTCGATTCACCTTTGGGTCGGTGATTTTCTCGGCTCGGGCGCTGGGTGTTGTGGTGCCTTCATCATCATGTCATCCTAACCGACACACAAGTCGCCGAAATTGCGTCACCTAAAATGACTCGCCCAGGCGGTTTCATTGTCCGGCACGTCCTTCTTGGCAGCCGCACTCCGAGCTTCGCCCCAGATTCAGTGCGTCTTCATACTTATCTCAACCTCCATACGGAAGACACCAGTGAGAATAAACAAGTAAATAAATAAAACGATGTAGCACGTAGCTACTAAGCAATTCTACTTGTCAGTGATTTACTGAGCTGTGTCATCGTTCGGGACCTTTCCGTCCTATCAAGAATATTATCCTCTGTCTCTAAAAGGCATTGGCCTTGTCGCAGTGGATACGCCGGTTTCCGTCAGATCACCGAAGTTATCCGCTGTCGGGCGTTTCCGGCACTTGGATGGGTGAGCATCCTGGCCGTCATGCGCTGTTGCCATTTTTCGGAGTGCACTCAGCTTCGTGATGCCAACTGAGGAGCTGCTCGACCGAATAGTAGTTACCAGAGCGGTGTACTGACCACACTCCCCTCCTATCCGCATCCTCAACTGAGGATGACACGGCGGTCGGATGGTCCCGATGTGCCACTTGTGGCTGAAGACGGAGAGTTTCTATATATAGAAAGCATTGTTCCGACTCAATGACTCATCATCAACCAGCCCAAAATGCTAAAGATACAAACTTGAAATTTGGAGAGGGTGTTGATCTTATACTACAAGCGTCGTTTACGAAACGTTTCTTTGAAATTCCACACGTAAGGGGGTGAAATAGATTATACGATTATTTTATACGTATGTCGCTATTATGCCAATTTTCAAGCTAAACCAACGAAAATTGATATGTGGTTTCTCGGTTAAAAATAAAGAAATATCTAATTCAGCAATGTTTGGAAATTTTGCCGCCATGTGTGTGAAATATTGGGTGAAAGCTTTTCTAAAAATAAATTATTATTAAAGAACTACTGAAGTATATTTAAACCTGTATCTATGAAAACTGGTATTTGACTTCTCGTTTGGAAATAAAAAATACGTCGTTCAGTGTTTTTGCAAAATGATACAGATGATCAAAAGTTATATGAAGTTATTTCATTATAAAAGATTATTAAAGATAAATCTATGAAAATTTGTATTTGGCTGCTCTCAGAAAAAAAAAACGTACGTCGGTCACTCTTTTGGAAAGTTAAACTCTTATTGGGTCAAATAGGGGATGAAAATTTTTTAGAAAATATTTCGTTGCATTAAAAGATTTTTAAAGCTAAATCTTTGAAAATTGGTTTTTCACTTCTCGGTTAGATATAAAGAAATATGTGTTAGGGGATGTACATTCCTATTGAACTATCACCACAAGGAAGCAGAAGGCATGATTAACAAAAACCTTGGAGTCCTGCTACCAGAATCGCTTTATTGCCAAAGTATATTAGGAAAAGACCGTGATTTTATGTCCTTAATTAGATGGTGCTGCAGTTTGTGAGCAACATAAAAATTTGATTAAGTAAACAAAAACAAAACAAAATCTGGGCAGAACGTATAGCGTACACCAGCGAAGC